>NW_022681457.1:116270581-116870581 GCF_009764315.1 Trachypithecus francoisi
CATCCATCCACCCATCCATCTACCCACCCACCCATCCGTCCATCCATCCACCCATCCATCCACCCACTCATCCATCCATCCACTCACCTACCCACCCATCCATCCATGTATTATCAACCCACCCACCCACCCACCCATCCATGCATGTACCTATCGACCCACCCATCCATCCATCCACCCGCCCACTCATCCATCCATCCATCCATCCATCCATCCATCCATCCACCCATTCACCCACCCATCCACTCATCCACCCATCCAGTCACCCACCTATCCATGTATCCATCCACCCACCAACCCATCCATCCATCCATCCATCCACCCATTCATCTACCACCCACTCTTCCACCCACTCACCCAGCCATCCATTCATCCATCTTTCCACTCAGTCATCTACCCATCCATCCTTCCACACATCCTCTCTTCTATTCATCTATTCATCTGTCTATCCAAAAACCATCCACACATCCACCTACCTATTCTTCCACCCACTCCTCTATCCATCCTTCCATTCACCCATCTACCTATCCCCCCTTCCAAACATTTACTCATCCACCCACCTACCCAGCCTCCAATTCAGCTGAGTATTGAGTACCAAGACACTGAGGTGATAGAGATAAAAGAAAGACACAGTTCTTGTCCTTGAGTTAGGTGAAAAGGTGGAGGAAAGGGCCTTCCGGGGTGGTGGAATCATTGGGTAAAAGAGAGATATGAGTAACAGTTGGGCCCAGTGGGGGTGGGGTGAGAGATGAAGCCCTCAGAAAGGTCTTAGCTAATCATGGAGGGCCTTGAAGCCTTGCTAAGAGATGGATTTTATTCCAAGGTGACAGGGAGTGACATAGCAGAGACAGAGTCTCCTGTCACTTCTATAAATTACTTATCCTGTGGCCTTGGAAAATACCACACTTTCCTGTAGGAAGAGAACAGATGAACCTAAGAACTATGTAGACAAGTAATACTTCATTCGAAATAGAATTCATTTATAAGGAGTAAATCAAGATTAACATTTAAAAAGCTAATCTTATTTATGTTCCTCACTGGCCTAGCTCAAGCACTTCTGCATGTTAAAACCTGCTGGTTGGCAGGTCTTCCTTCCAAAAACCCAAGTAGCAGTTAGCATCCCCTGGAGCTTCATTCATCAAAGCACAGAAATAGAGTGCCAGTTCCAACACTGTGTAAGACCATCTCCTTCAGAGTCGGAGGTGAGACCCAGCACAGGTGAGGTGGACAGTTGGATCGGACTCTGCCCGAAGCTCACAGACCCACGTATGCCCTCAGTGGCCAACTCCCTTTCCATCCCTCTGCCGAGCGTCTTCCCACCTTCAGGCACACAGACATAACTCCTGCTCTTTCTGATCAGCATTTTAACCATAATGTGAACTTAAGTGCATCAGAAACCTTCCCTTTAAATTTGGAATGAAGAACTGTGGCCCAATGTGGAAAAATTTCAGCTTTAAACAGCATATGGCAGAAGTGTGTGTGTGTGTGTGTGTGGTGTGTGTGTATGTGTGTGTGTGTATACAGAGAGAGACAGAGAGAGAGAGAGAGAGAGAAACAGAGAGAGAGATAGTCTCCCTCTATCTAGCCCAGGCTGGAGTACAGTCATCATGGCTCAGTGCAGCCTCAACCTCCCTGGGCACAGGTGATCCTCTCACGTCAGCCTCCCAAATAGCTGGAACTACAGGTGCACACCACCACACCAGGCTAATTCTTGTATTTTTTTTTTGTAGAGACGGGGTTTCGCCATGTTGCCCAGGCTGGCCCCAAACTCCTGGGCTCAAGCAATCCACCTGCCTTGGCTTCCCAAAGTGTTGGAATTACAGGCATGAGCCACCATGCCCAGCCCCTGAAGTGTCTTTTTGAAAAGAGGAGCCTCTTCGACCTTATTTAAAGTGGACTATGTAGATGGCCCACTTCTCTACCTGCAAGAGGACAACTCTACTGCCACCTCCACCACACCCCACTGCAGCCTGTCCCAGCAGAAGGGAGAGCCTCACACACTCAATGAACTTCTCTCTAGCATCGGAACCAGAATTAAACCTAGTTAATCCTGGCTGGGAAAGTCTTTACTAAGGATTCATCTTCAAATCTGGGGATCAGCATTACCACTTTTATTAAAACTACATTTAGTAAAAGCTGTTCACAAATGTTTATTCTAAGAAGAATTTTAGAAATTCATTTTTGAGGCCAAGCACGGTGGCTCATGCCTGTAATGCCAGTACTTTGGAAGGCCAATGTGGGCAGATCACCTGAGCTCGGGAGTTCAAGACCAGCCTGGCCAACATGGAGAAACCCCGTCTCTACTAAAAATACAAAAAATTAGCCGGGCGTGGTGGTGGGTGCCTGTAATCCCAGCTACTCCGGAGGCTGAGGCAAAAGAATTGCTTGAACTCAGGAGGTGAAGGTTGTAGTAAGCCGAGATTGCGCCACTGCACTCCAGTCTGGGCAACAGAGTGAGAATCTGTCTCAAAAAAAAAAAATCATTTTTTAATGTTTCCATAAAAATGGGTGAAAGCGGAAATTAAGATCATAAAATCTGATTTTAATACACAAATGCAAACATTCACCAGACCATCTTTACTGCACCGTATGACCATTTACTCCGTCAAAAGGAATGCACTCATTTCCCTGGACCCCTCAAAGGTTATACAGGGGGCCTACTGTGCTTCCAGAGTACAGAGGATGTTTAAAGTAACAGATCCCTCAAACTGTGTTGTGGGAAGTTTAAGCGGCAAATGAATAATAAAAGTAATCAGTGTCCATGTAGTTTGAATGCTTGCAACGCTCCTACTAAGAGCCAAAACCATTTCCTCATTTCTTTCTTCTTTTTTTTTTTTTTTTTTGAGACGGAGTCTCGCTCTGTCGCCCAGGCTGGAGTGCAGTGGCCGGATTTCAGCTCACTGCAAGCTCCGCATCCCGGGTTCACGCCATTCTCCTGCCTCAGCCTCCCGAGTAGCTGGGACTACAGGCGCCTGCCATCTCGCCCGGCTAGTTTTTTTGTATTTTTTAGTAGAGACGGGGTTTCACTGTTTTAGCCAGGATGGTCTCGATCTCCTGACCTCGTGATCCGCCCGTCTCGGCCTCCCAAAGTGCTGGGATTACAGGCTTGAGCCACCGCGCCCGGCCCATTTCCTCATTTCTTTCTTCTCTTTATGAAAATGAGTTCCCGCCACGGGGTTGCCTTGGGCCACCTCCCTTCCTCAGGCTTATTGACTTATTTATTTATTTGATACGGAGTCTCACTCTATCACCCAGGCTACAGAGCAGTGGTGTGATCTCGGCTCACTGCAAACTCCACCTCCTGGGTTCAAGCAATTCTCCTGCCTCAACCTCCCAAGTAGCTGGGATTACAGGCGTGCGCCATCACGCTCGGCTAGTTTTGTTTTTTTTAGTAGAGATGGGGTTTCCCCATGTTGGCCAGGCTGGTCTAGAACCCCTGACCTCAGGTGATCCACCCGCCTCGGCCTTCCAAAGTGCTGGGATTACAGGCATGAGCCGCGGCGCCCAGCCCCTCATGCTTCTTTCTACCCATTCTCAAAATTCTTCAGTGAGGTCCTCCCGGACCAGGAAGGGGCTCTGCGGACTCGGGAGGGTGCACTTAATAGGCTAGTTAATGAATCGCAGCCGTTTCCCACTTTGCATCTCCGGCAGCTTGACCCCTACTCCAGGGCCAACTTTTCCCAGAAGCCCAGACCAGGTGCAGCCTGAAAGTGGCTTTCCTCCGCCCCTGACTCTGCTTCCCTATAAGAGCTGAAAACCATGCAAGGCTGTCACTCTAGAAATAATTGGAGAAGTTGCTCATTGTCGAGGGCAGAAGGAGCTGAACGGCTTCCATCTCCGAGCGTTCCCCTTGGTGCTGACTCGTTCGGGAAAGGGGAGTCCTCGGTGCCCTCGCTAAGTAACCCTGGGATGCTGAGGGGCGTTGCCAGGCCCCTGGTCAACAAGAGGGCTCAGCCCCAGGCAAGACGTGAGCCGGGAGCAGATGACACCTGCCCAGGTTACCAGGGACCAGGCCTCCGGCTCGAGGAGCGCATCAGGAGCTGGGGCCAAGGCCGGGGTTCCGTCCCCTTGCCAGCAAGGATGAGAGCCCCTGCCATCTGGCCGGCACTTTCCCCCGGACCCGAGGCTCCTGCCCTCGGAGGGGCGAGACGGAGGAGCTCCGTGGACTCTGCAATTCATGAGACTTCCACGAGGAACAAAGGTCTCGGTGCCGGCCTCGGGTCCCGATCTCGGCGCCCTGACTACCCCGGGGCCCAGGGCGCGACGCTCCGGCAGGCACCGAGCCAGAGAGCGGGCGGAGGGCGCGGAGGAGACGGTGGTACCTGTGGGTGGAGACGGCAGGCATCCCTGTCCCCGCTGGGCTGCTGCCTGCCCGGCCGCGGTCCCGGCTGCTGCAGCATCACCCGGGGCGGGGCGCTGACGTCATGGCCGCAGCCTCTGCATCCGCGCGGGGTTCGGAGCCTTAAAGCGGCGCCGCGCCTGGGGCCCCGCGGACGGGAGGGGAGCCCGGCGTCCTCCTGGGCCCTTCGCGCGGGAGGCCCATCCCGGTGTTTCGCGCACGACGGCGCGCTCTCCAAGATCTGCCAGCATCCCAGAGGAAAACTTCCCCTCGGCTTCACAGTTCTCACCATTTGCTTCTGATTTTAAAAGAAATGAATACATTTTCGTGTCTTCATGTATAAATAGATGCCTATGTGTTCGCTGATACATGAATGCCGCAGTGCGTGTGCCAAGCCTGTGCCCATGTGCTCAGTCGGGGAGCCGGGCCTGCTGGAGGCCTCGCGACTCTGGGCCCGGAGCTGTCCAAGGCACTGGGGATGCAGCAGGAAACAAGGTAAAGTTCCGGCCCCCGGGGAGTGACATTTTATGCATTTATTATTTATTTCCTTTTTTACAATACAGAGAGACAGGGTCTTGCTATGTTGCCCAGGTTGGTCTCCACTCCTTGGCTCAAGTGATCCTTCAGCCTCCCAAAGACCAGGTGTGAGCCACCGCACCCAGCTGCATGACATTTGAGAGACAGATGCACACACATTAAACAAGACATAAAATAAATGGTATGTCAGAAGATGGCAAGGCCCTAGAGAAGGGGTTAGGGAGTGTGGGGCTAGGGAGGCGCTAGCCTTGCTGGTTTCCATCGGGTTGCTGGCGAGTCCTCACCTCGAAGGTGACACCAGAAGAAGGACTTGAGGAGCAGCCGGGCACGGTGGCTCACACCTGTAATCCCTGTGCTCCGGGAGGCCAAGACGGGCAGATCATTTGAGGTCAGGAGTTCGAGACCAGCCTGGCCAACATGGCAAAACCCCATCTCTACTAAAAACACAAAAATTAGCCAGGAGTGGTGCCGGGTGCCTGTAATCTCAACTACTCAGCTGAGGCAGGAGAATCACTTGAACCTGGGAGGCAGGGGTTGCAGTGAGTTGAGATCGCGCCACTGCACTCCAGCCTGGGTCACAGAGTGAGACTCCATCTCAAAAAGAGAAGAAGGACCCAAGGAGCTGAGGAGGCCAGCCAGGCTGACGTGTGGGGAAAGTCACGCCAGGCACTGGGAAGAGCAAGTGCAATGGCCGGGACAGAAGTGAGCTGGGCTGAGTCCAATAATTATGGATCGAATAATTATGCAGCTGGTAGTGGAATGATAACCCCAGGTTATACCCCCAGGAATTATAAGTCCAGGACACGCTGAGCTTGAGAGCCTTTGCAGCCTCTAGGCCACTAGAGACTTGTGTTTGGAGCTCAAAGATGCTCCTTTGCGAGTCCCCTGCACATGGGAGCTAATAGCAGGTGAACTGTGGAGCTCCCACTGCCAGGAGAGGCGCAGGGAAGTGCTGCAGAGGGGAGGAGAGGTGCAGGGAAGTGCTGCAGAGGGGAGGCACGGGGCCCTCTGGAAGTTTACAGCAGCGGATTCCACCCCGTTGGGAGGGTTGAGGGCTCCTCAAGGAGCCCTACCAGGCCAAGTGGAGAGAACAGCCTGTCCCACAGAGGGCTCAGAGGGCTCAGCACTGGCAGGGATCCGGGAGGGGAGAGGGCCTGGAGGCACACAGCGAAGGAGGTGGATGGGGGCAGGGATGCAGAGGCCTGGGAAGGAGGTGAGGGCTGGGGCGGTGGGACAGGCCCAGGTGTGGCCTCTTAGGCAGTTGCCATTTTCTAAGAGCAAAGAGAAGCTTAGAAAGGTTTTATGTAGGGGAGCGGATGACATGAATCCTATTCATAGTTAGCAAAGATCATAAAGCTCAGAGTGAAAATGGATGGGAGGGAACCAGGGGACCAGATGGGCTCACCAGGTGGCCCAGGTGGGAGAGTCAGGGGTGTTGGTGGAGAGACAGAGGTGATGAATTGGCCAGGGACTTAGGACTCTGTGACTGATTGAAAGTGGGGGGAGGTATAGGAACGGGGAGGGTGGTGCCAAGAAGTTTCTAGCTTGAGAGGTGAGGGAAGAGGTGGCTTCATGGAGGCCAAAGCAGGTGTGTGCTGGAGTGAGTGCCATACGACACGCTGAGCTTGAGGGCCTTTGCAGCCTCTAGGCCACTAAAGACTTGGGTTTGGAGCTCAAAGACGCTCCTTTGCGAGTCCCCTGCACATGGGAGCTAATAGCAGGTGAACTGTGGACCTCGCACTGCCAGGAGAGGGGCAGGGCAGAGAGCCCCAGAGGACACCGTGGGAATTTCAACAGATCCCGCCCAGGCCTAAGAGAAGGAGCCATTGGAGGGGGCTGGTTCTGGCTTCTTTCATCTCTGTAACGGTAATAGTTTGAAAAAAAATACCGATGTGCTTTTCTATTTTGCATGCAACTGGCCTGCCATTAACTAATGACCTTTAACACCTCAGGGACTTAATGCAATAGAAGGTTACTTCCACATGAGGCTGGCAGAAGTGTGCCTGATGGATGGTGACCTCTGTGAAGTCATTCAGGGATCCCGGTTGCCTCCATCTTGCTCTGCCCTGGTGAACTGAGAGAGGAGCCCAGGCTGTGCGTGCCCGCGGGACCAGGTGTGCAGAAGGCCCATGTTCCACTTGAATCCCATTGGCTAGGATCCTGCCACACAGCCACACCGGCCACACCCAACCCACAACAGGGCTGGGAGATGGGGCCCCTGTCCCCAGGAGAGGAGGAGATGGGGATGGGGAGTCACTGGCTTCAATCGCTTCTGTAACTTTTAGCCGCTTGCAGAGAGGAGGGAAGATGCGGAATGCTGAGAAAACTTAAAGATCGTCTGGAGGTTCTGATGTTCACAATGGGATTTTGCAGCAAGAGAAGAGGTTTGAAATCTAAGCATTGTTGAAAAAGAAAGGGATTTTGAAAATTCCTTTGACCTTTTTTAAACTTTCAAAGTAAGAACCTTCTAAGTCTAGACCTTTGCTTTTTAGTTCCTCCAAGGTCAGGGCAGAGAGCAGTGTTTCTCCCTGGGGTAGACAAGATTTCTCCCGTCTGGACAATAGGTCTAGACCGGGGGCCAGAGTGGAAGGAGCTGACAGAACATGCAGGAAAGACAAGAGACGCTGGCCCTCCGGTCCTGGGCGTGTGGAGAGGACGGCAGAGCCAGAGGGAGGAGGGAGAGCGAGGGGGAGGAAGGTGGTTGGGGTGCATCCCAGCTCCCTTCTCCCTGAGCCTCGGTCCTGTCGTGGCAGAGTTTGTTCTGGGCGGAGCCCCCATACGCCAACACAGCGGCCGCAGCCCGGCTGGGGGATCAGAACTCTGAGGGCTCTAATTTGCCTTGTGAGCTCCTGTGGCTCCCATTTGGTGCCTGGATGCAGAGCTGAAGCTGCAATGGCCCCGTGGGGCAGGTACATGACGTGGGGTGGGGGGACCCTCAGCTTCAGTGTGGGAAGGACAGTCGGGCTAGGAGGCTGGCTGGGGGGACTTTGGCAGAGAGACCTGGAGGAGTCTACGGAGCCAGCCAGGGCCCCAGGGAGGCAGGAGCCCCACCAACTCCACGGCAGGGTCTAAGGAAAACAGGGGACTGCTGCAGCCCTGCCACATACACGGGGACCAGCAGGCAGCCAGGAGGGCACGGGAGCCCCATCCCCTGCCACAGCCCAGAGAGGAGCAGAGGATGGAGACCGGACACGCGCAGTGTAGGCCTAGAGAGACCCAGTCGGACCCAGAATAATAGGCTCCAACAGTGCAGAGGAGAGCTGGTGTGAGGTGGTGGGTGCCTGCTCACCTGCCATCCCTGAGTGTCCACAAGGTGGCGGAAGAGTCCCACCTTTCCCGGCAGGCAGCGGGAAAACCTCCGAGCAGGAGGCGGGGAAAGGGAGACGCTTTTCCTGATCTTGTAAAGACTCTTAGTTCTAAGGCTGGATTTTTCTTTCTACTTTGTGAACACAGTTTTTCTGCAAAGCATGAAGCCAAGTAAATTTTTATGAATAATGTTTGTAACAACAGATCTCGTGCTAGTCACTGTGTTAAGGTTTTTACGTATTTTAACCTCATGTAGTCATCATAGCTTTAGGAACGGGCATTATCTCCACCATTTCTTTTCTATCCACAAGCCTGAGACCTGGACGGAGTAGGGTCATGACACAGGCAGGGTTGGAGCGGTGGAGCCTCCCAGGCTGTTTCCAGGTCTTGGGGTCATTCCTCCGTTTGTGCAGCGATTATTTATACAGCATCTGCCGTCCTCGGGTGCGGGCGGGAGGTGGGATTCGGAGATGGTGTCTGAATCCCATCGGCCGTGTTCTCAGTCCTCAGCCTCCTCAAGGGACTGTGCCGTCCCATTGTCTCTACTACCCCTGCCCATCCCATTCCCTGATTTACAACGTTGTCAACTTGTGGCTCCCAATTCAGATCTGAGCAGTGACAGACATGGGTGTGTGTGTGCACCTGTGTGTACAAAGTGTGTGCTGTGCAAACATAGAGAAAGATGCAATCTCAGCCGGGCATGGTGGCTCACACCTGGAATCTCAGCACTTGGGGAGGCTGAGGCAGGCGGATCACTTGAGCCTAGGAGTCAAGACCAGACTGGGCAGCACGGTGAAACCCCGTCTCTGCTAAAAATATAAATAATTAGCCAGGTGTGGTGGTGTGCACCTGTAGGTAGTTTTAGCTACTCAGGGGCCTGAGGTGGGAGGATCACCTGAGCCTGGGAAATCGAGGCTGCAGTGAGCCGAGACTGTGCCACTGCACTCCAGCCTGGCAAGAGATCTTGTCAAAAAAAAAAAAAAAAAAAAAAAAAGAAGGAAAACACAAAGTGCATTCTCTTACATTGTGTGGAGTTAATAAATTATTGGCAACCTGCCGTCAATATTGCTCTCCACTCTTCAGATAGCCTCTGTGGCTCTGACATGATCTAGACTCATACACACACACAAACATACACACATATGTGCACACATGCTCTCAGATATGTGCACACATACATGCACACTATTCCTACTGTCACACTGCCTCCTGGTGGGAACCCAGCAGCCACCCTGAAACTCTGCGTTAGAATCCAGACATTTTGTGTCCATATGAAAAAAGTCACAAAATTACAGTCCTGTAATGACAACACATCGCAAACTCCAGAGGACAGGGCCATCCAGTTCTTTTTTGTATCCTCCTGCAACACCTGGCAGAGGCCAAGCACTGACACCCAAATGCTTGTTTACTCTACGTGGAATAGGATCGGTTGAAGTTGCACGATTTACCTGTGCACACATGGGCACATCGTGGGATACAACAGATTATCCTGGGCTGCCCTGGGCATGCCAGTGAAACTCCATTGAACCATTTCTGCAGGAAAATGAATTCTGATTTCCAAACGTATGTCCTTCTTATAACATACCTGTTATAAGCAAACCCTGGACTTTAGGTCTTCTAGAAGAACTGGGGCAAGGGAGAATTAGAACCTACAGGGTCACGGTTGCACTCTGAGCTGAGCCAGAGCATGAACCCAGGGTCTAGACATTGGGCAATGCTGGAGCCAAAGGGTGTTGAGCCGCCAAGGTTCTAGAACTAAGGCGGTGGAATCCAGGCATGGTTGGCACCCAGGCAGCTACAGCCTCCCTGTTTGTGGGCTGGGTAAAGCCTCACTGGGTCACACAGTTGCCAAATAAAATACAAATACTCAGTTAAATTTGAATTTCAGATAAACAGAGAGTAATTTTTATGCTCAGCATGTTCCAAGCAACATTTGGCATTCTGTATTCTGATTTGCTCCACTTGGCAATCTTATCGGGACAGCTCCTGGAACCAGGCAGAGCAGCCACCAGAGGAGCCCAAGGTCCTCTGAGGCTCAGCCTGCTGCCCCACGCCTGGGAGACCCCTCTGCTTCGATTTGCGGTTCGCCTGTGAGAACAGTCGATATCCAGCATCCATAGAGAAGTCCCAGCCAACATCTGCTTGGGTCTGGAAAGAAGCAACTGCCAGACAATATGTGGCTGGGATCTTTAAAGTTCGAGTGGCTTTTGTGCTTTATCTGTTTGTTCAATTTATTAAAATTCTGAATTGACTAAACAGAACTTTCTAAACACTTAACTACTCATTGTGCAACTAATAAAAGCATGAAAATTTCAAATTATTTTAATCTTTGATCTTAATAACAACATGAATTATTAAACTTTTATATCATGAAATATAATGCAGAAAAGTGCACAAAATGAACACTCAATGATTTATCACATACATGCAACCACCAGCCAGGCCTAGAATAAAACAGAATAGAATATCCCTAGAAGCCCTCTTCACACCATCCGTAGTGCTAAGTCTTTCTCCTCTCAACCCCTGCCAAGAGCTCATCCCTATTCTGGCTTTTGTGTTTATTGTTTTCTGGCTTTTTTCTATAGTGTGTGTCTCAGTCTGGATTCCCCCAAAAGCTGTTAGTTTACTGGGGAAGTGATCCCCGGAAGCAGAAAGAGAGTGAAATAGGGAAGAGGGAAAAGCTAAAAAATGTATGAATGACCAAATCTTCCATGTGAGTGACTGGGGCTCAGGCTAGCTCAGAATCTCTTTCTCACAGTTCTAGAGGCTGAGAAGTCCAAGACCAAAGCATGACAGTTTCAGTGTTTGGTGAGGGCCCAATTCTTGGTCCATAGATGGCCATCTTCTCACTGTGTTCTCTTACCTGTTGGAAGAGATGAGAGAATTCTCTGGGGTCTCTATGATAAGGGCACTAATCCCATTCATGAGGGCCCCACCCTCATGGCCAGTCACTTGCAAAAGACCTCACCTCTCCAAATACTATCACATTGGGAATTAGGTTTCAACACATGAATTTTAGGGGGACACAAACATTCAAGTCTATAGCACCTTATTATTGTCCTGCTGAAGGGTAGGGGAGCTGGGGCATGTATTTACCAAATTCTGGTTGAGAGCTGCCCCTGGGAGTGCTAACTGCCCTGCACTTGCAGTTGCGTTTGTTGGCAACTGTATTAGCTCAGCTGCTAAAACAAAATACCATGAACAAGTTGGTTTAAACAAGAGAATTTATTTTCTGACAGTTCTGAAGTCTGGAAGTCCAAGATCAGGATGTCAACATGGTCAGGTTCTGGTGAGGCCTCTCTTCCTAGTTTGTAGATAGCTGCCTTCTTGCTGTGTCTTCACACGGTAGAGAGAGAGAGACAGGTAGAGTGCAAGCAAGCTCTCTGGGGTCTCTTCTTCTTCTCCTTCTTCTTCTTCTTTTTTTTTTTTTTTTGAGATGGAGTCTCACTCTGTCATCTAAGCAACAGAACTAAGCAGTGTGGTCAGTGCAACCAAACAACTCTGATGCAAGCTCCATGTTTCCTGGTAGACTGGAAACTGTGCCATCCACACAGAGATCCTGAAAGCTACAGTGTCCATCCCTGAACTGTATGGTTGTATGGTTTAGTTTAGCCTTTAAAAAAAATACTGTATGTAAATGGAATCAGAAGTATGCATTCTCCTGTGTCTAGTTTCTTTTCTTCATCTTGACTCTGAGAGTCTTCTGTGTTGTTGCATGTAGCTATAGTTCATTTTCAGAACTGTGTGTGTTCCATTCCGTGAATATACCTTCCGATATTTATCCATCCTCCTATTGACAGACACTTGGGCTTGAGGCTTAATACACTTTAGGGTTGATATAGATAATGCTGCTATGGACATTGTTATACACATTTTTGGTATATGGATGTAGGCATCTCTGTTGGGCTTATACCCAGAAGGGGCATTTTGGGGTAAATATATATTCACCTTTAGCAGGTAATGTCAGTTTCCCAAAGGGTTTTACTAATTTACACTCTCAGCAGTGAGTATAGTTTACTCACTTACACAAATTGATATTGTTTGTCTTTTACTTTCTTTTTTTTTTTGAGACAAGGTTTTGCTTTGTCACCCAGGCTGGCGTGCAGTGGCACAATCTTAGCTCACTGCAACCTGCAACCTCTGCCTCCAGGGTTCAAGCGATTCTCCTGCCTCAGCTTCGCGAGTAGCTGGGATTACAGGTGCACAGCATCATGCCTGGTTAATTTTGGTATTTTTAGTAGAGATGGGGTTTCGCCGTGTTGGCCAGGCTGGTTACAAACTCCTCAAGTGATCCTCCCGCTTGGCCTCCCAAAGTGCTGGGATTACAGGCATGAGCCACAGCACCCGGCCTTGTCTTTTACTTTCAGCCATCTGGTGGATGTACACTGGTGGATAATGACAATTATAATTTACATTTCCCTATGAGTAATGAGGTTAAGCACCTCTTCATATGTTTATCAACTGTCTCAGTATCTCCTCTCTAAAGGACCTGATCAAGCCTTTTGTCCACATTTCTATTTACTTGTCTGTCTTCTTTATTGATCTATAAGCATATGTTGATATGTTGTGTATCTGGATACAAGTCCTTCACAGGTTTTTTTGGTTGTTGTTTTTTGTTTTGTTTTGTTTTTTGAGACAGGGTCTCGCTCAAATTATAGAAAAATAGCAGATCTAAACATGAAAAATAAAACAATAAAAGTTCTAGAAGCTAACATAGGACAGACAATATATATATATAACCTTGAAGTAAGAAAAGATTTCTTAAATAGGGCAAAAAAATACCATAAAATTGATTAACTGGACTACATTAAAGTTAAAAACTTGCCAAGGGGCCAGGAGCAGTGGCTTACGCCTATAACCTGAGCACTTTGGGAGGTCGAGGCAGGCAGATCACTTGAGCTCAGGAGTTTCAGACCAGTCTGGGCAGTATAGCGAAACCCTATCTCCAGAAAAAATACAAAAATTGCACCAGGCATGGTGGTGTGTGCCTGTAGTCCCAGCTACTCAGAGGGCTGAGGCAGGAGGGTTGCTTGAGCCTGAGAGATCAAGGCTGCAGTGAGCCGAGATTGCACCACTGCACTGTCACACACTGCCTGTGTGACAAAGTGAGACCCTGTCTCAAAAAACAAAAAACAAACTTTAAGCATTTTAGAACAATACATTGATTTGAGAGGAGCTGAAACTTTTGCATATTTTCAATCTATGAGCATTATATATAGATCTCCATCTATTTAAGTCTTTTAAAATTTCTTTCAATAATATTTTATAGTATACAGGACATAGGTACAAAAACTACAAAAATTAACCAGGCCTGGTGGTATGTGCCTGTAGTCCCAGCTACTCAGGAGGCTGAGGTGGGAGGATGGCTTGAGCCCAGGAGGCAGAGGTTGCAGTGAGCCGAGATCGTGCCACTGCACTCCAGCCTGGACGACAGAGCCAGACTCCATCTCAAAAAAATAAAAATTAAATTTAAAAAAAAGTAAAACCCATAATTTCATTGTGGTAAATTCTTCTATTTCTTATTGAATGATTTGCTTTGCTAACATTTTTTAGAGACTGGCCTGCTGTAGTTTTCCCTTTTAGAAACATCCTATCGGGTTTTTTTTTTTTTTTTTTTTGAGACGGAGTCTTGCTCTGTCGCCCAGGCTGGAGTGCAGTGGCCGGATCTCAGCTCACTGCAAGCTCCGTCTCCCGGGTTTAAGCCATTCTCCTGCCTCAGCCTCCCGAGTAGCTGGGACTACAGGCGCCCGCCTCGTCGCCCGGCTAGTTTTTTTGTATTTTTAAGTAGAGACGGGGTTTCACCGTGTTAGCCAGGATGGTCTCGATCTCCTGACCTCATGATCCGCCCGTCTCGGCCTCCCAAAGTGCTGGGATTACAGGCTTGAGCCACCGTGCCCGGCCGGGTTTTGTTTTCAAGGTCATGCTTGTCTCATAAAACAAATTGGAGAGTGCTTCCCCTTCCCTCCCTCGATTTTCTTCTCTTTCCAGGAAGGATTTGGGTAAGATTGGCATTGTATTTTTGTTCACTGTTTAGAAGAACTCATCAGTGAAGCAGCTGGGACCAGAGTTTTCTTTGTGGAAAAATTTAAAATTGTGAATTCGATTTCTTTAATAGTTATAGGCTATTCAGATTTTGTATTTCTTTTCTCCCTTCCTTCCTTCCTTCCTTCCTTCCTTCCTTCCTTCCTTCCTTCCTCTCTCTCTCTTTCCCTCCCTCCCTCCCTCCCTCCTCCCTCCCTCCCTCCCTTCCTTCCTTCCTTCCTTCCTTTCTTCCTTCCTTCCTTTCTTTCTTTTAGCCTTGCTCTGTGGCCCAGGCTGGAGTCCAGTGGCGTGATCTTGGCTCAATGCAAACTCTGCCTCCTGGGTTCAAGCGAAAGTATTTTTTGGTAGAGACAGGGTTTCTACCAAAACCCTACCAAAGCATATGATGTTGGCCAGGCTGGTCTCAAACTCCTGACCTCGAGTGATCCACCTGTTTTGGCCTCCCAAAGTGCTGGGATTATAGGCATGAGCCACTGTGCCCAGCCAGATTTTATATTTCTTGTTGTGATAGATTGGTGATATGTGTTTTCCAAGGAAATTGTCCACTTTCTCTTAATTTTAATTTTGGCACAAATTTCTAACCTTTTATTTTTTATTTTTATTTTTTTTTGGGATGGAGTCTTTGCTCTGTCACCCAGGCTAGAGTGCAGTGGCGCGATCTCGGCTCACTGCAAGCTCCGCCTCCTGGGTTCACGCCATTCTCCTGCCTCAGCCTCCCGAGTAGCTGGGACTACAGGCACCCGCCACTTCGCCCGGCTAGTTTTTTTTTTTTTTTTTTTTTTGTATTTTTAGTAGAGACGGAGTTTCACCGTGTTAGCCAGGATGGTCTCGATCTCCTGACCTCGTGATCCGCCCGTCTCGGCCTCCCAAAGTGCTGGGATTACAGGCTTGAGCCACCGCGCCCGGCCTAGTCCTCTTTTCTTAATAAATTACCCAGTCTCAGGTATGTCTTAATAGTGTGAGAACAGACTAATACACCTGTCCACATCTTGATCTCAGACTTCCACCTTTCCAGGACTATGAGAAATAAATTTCTGGTTGGGTGCGATGGCTCATGCCTCAGCACTTTGGGAGGCTGAGGTGGGCGGATTGCTTGATCTCAGGAGTTCGAGACCAGCCTGGGTCACATGTTGAAACCCCAAAAGAAAAGAAAAAGTGAAACAAAAGTGAAATAAATTTTCATTGTGTAAGCCACTCAGCCTAGGGTACTTTGTTACGGCAGCCCTAGCAAACTCCTAATATTGATTATTTAGGAGTGAAATTTATTTAAGGCTTTGTCTCTTTTTTCTTGATCAGTCTTGCCAGGGGTTTATCATTAATGTCTCTTCAAAGAACCAGAAACAGGCCGGGTGCGGTGGCTCACGCCTGTAATCCCAGCCCTTTGGGAGGCCGAGGTGGGCAGATCACCTGAGGTCGGGAGTTCGAGACCAGCCTGACCAACATGGAGAAACCCATCCCTACTAAAGATACAAAAATTAGCCCGGCATGGTGGCAGGTGCCTGTAGTCCCAGCTACTTGGGAGACTGAGGCACAAGAATCACTTGAACCTGGGAAGTGGAGGTTGCAGTGAGACAAGATTGCACCATTGCACTCCAGCCTGAGCAGCAGAGTGAGATTCTGTCTCAAAAAAAAAAAAAAAAAAAACCAGAAATAATGATAGTACAGAGAATGTGTTCATCCTCTCTATTTTATGCTTGTTTTCTACTTCATTAATTTCTGCTTTTATCTGTATTATTTTCTCCTTCAGCTCTCTTTGGGTTTAATTTGCTGTTTGCTTACTAATTTCTTAAGATGAAAGCTTAGGTTGTTGACTTTCCGGCCCTTCCTCTTTTTTTTTTTTTTTTTTTGAGACATGGTTTCACTCTGTTGCCTGTGCTGGAGTGTAGTGGTGTGATCTCAGCTCATTGCAGCCTTGACCTCCCAGGTTCAGGTGATCCTCCCATCTCAGCCTCCCGCGTAGCTGGGACTATAGGCACCAGCCACTGTGCTCAGCTAATTTTTTGTATTTTTAGTAGAGACAGGGTTTTGTCAAGCAATCCTCCCTCCTAGGCTTCCCAAAGTGCTGGGATTACAGATGTGAGCCACTGTGCCTGGCTGACTTCCTCTTTCCTTTTCTTTCTTTTTTTTTGAGACAGAGTCTCACTGTCACCCAAGCTCGAGTGCAGTGACATGATCTTGGCTCGCTGCAACTCTGCCTCCCAGATTCAAACAATTCTCCCGCCTCAGCCTCCTGAGTAGCTGGGATTACAGGCGCACACCACTACGCTTCACTAATTTTTGTATTTTTAGTAGAGACAAAGTTTCACCATTTGGCCACGCTGGTCTTGAACTCCTGGCCTCAAGCGATCCACCTGCCTCGGCACCCCAGAGTGCTGGGATTACAGGTGTCAGCCACCACACCCGGCCTCTATTCTAATATAAGCATTCCAAGTTGTAGTTTCCTCTAAGCACGACTTTAGATGTATCCTACACATTTTGATACATAGAATTTTCATTATCATTGAGATAAACATTTCAGCAAGACAAATAAGTGAAAAAGAAAATTGAGAGGTAGCATTGTGGGCCTGGGACTTAGCTACATTTAGAGACATGGATTTGGATATTAAGAGATGGATTTTGGTCAAGGGGACAGACATTATTTTCAGGTTCCACTCTGCTGCTAACCATTGTAGATGGAACAGGGCAAACTGAGACGGTCCCTTGACTCACTAACTTCCATTTAAATACTCTCTGTACTCTGTTCTCTCCTGCCTTGACCTCTTTCTGTTCTTTAGACTTGTATAATCAATCACTCACTTGTTTTCTTCTCTTAGATATATGTGTGTGTGTATATATTTGGTATATATATAATAAGTATATATATAAATATATTAGTATGTATATATATATAAAGACTAAGTTTCACTCTTGTTGCCTAGGCTGGGGTGCAATTGCACCATCTCGGCTCACCACAACCTCAGACTCCTGGGTTCAAGCAATTCACCTGCCTCAGCCTCCCTAGTAGCTGGGATTACAGGCATGTGCCACCACGCCCGGCTAATTTTGTATTTTTAGTAGAGACAGGGTTTCTCCATGTTGGTCAGGCTGGTCTCGAACTCCCGACCTCAAGTAATCCACCCACCTCGTCCTCCCAAAGTGCTGGGATTACAGGCGTGAGCCACCGTTCCCGGCCTTTTTAAATTTTATTTTATTTTATTTTTTTGAGACAGAATCGTGCTCTGTCGCCCAGGCTGGAGTGCAGTTGCAGGATCTTGGCTCACTGCAACCTCTGCCTCCCGGGTTCAAGCAATTCTCCTGCCTCAGCCTCCCAAGTAGCTGGGACTACAGGCCACGCTTTTGTATATTAATAGAAATGGGGTTTCACTGTGTTGCCCAGGCTGGTCTGGAACTCCTGAGCTCAGGCAATCTGCCTGCCTCGGTCTCCCAAAGTGCTGGGATTACAGGTGTGAGCCACCGCGCCCCGCCTCACTTAGATATCTTATAGGCACCTCAAATTTATCATGTCCAAAATCATACCCTTGGCCAGGTGTTGTGGCTCATGCCTATAATTCCAGCACTTTGGGAGGTCAAGGCAGGAGAACTGCTTGAGGCCAGGAGCCTGGGCAACAAAGCAAAACCCCATCTTGAAAAAAAAAGAATTACATGCTGGGCACAGTGGTGTATGCCTGCAATCCCAGTTACTTGGGAGACTGAGAAAAAAATTAAAAGAACAAAACCAAACCCTCGACTTTCTCCCTCACATCTGTTCCTTCCTCAGTTAATCACCAAATGAAACTTAGACGATACTTAAGAACCCACAAGGCTGGGCGCCGTGGCTCAGGCCTATAATCCCAGCACTTTGGGAGGCTGAGGCGGACAGATCACTTGAGGTCAAGAGTTCGAGACCATCCTGGACAACATGGTGAAACTTCGTCTCTACTAAAAATACAACAATTAGGTGGGCATGGTGGCACGTGCCTGTAATCCCAGCTACTCAGGAGGCTGAGGCAGGAGAATTGGTTGAGCCTGGGAGGCGGAGGTTGCAGTGAGCTGAGATCATGCCACTGCACTCTAGCCTAGCAACAGAGCTAGACTCCATCTCAAAAAAAAAAGAAAAAAAAAAGAATTACCCTGGTATGGTGGCACATGCTTGTAATCCCAGCTACTTGGTCTGAGGTAGGAGAATCGCTTGAACTCGGGAGGCAGAGGTTGTAGTGAGCCGAGATCGCAACATTGCACTCCAGCCTGGGTGACAGAGCGAGACTCCCTCTCAAAAAAAAAAAAAAAAGAACCCACAGAAATGTGAGGTGTACGTATTGCTCGCTTCGGCATATGTATCCATAAGTCAGAAGGTGATCCTTCCTCCTCTGCACGGATACACTAATACTTCCTAAATATCTGCTTGAGGATATTCTGTGGCCATTTCCCATGTCACAAAGCATCCACATTCTGCCTGATTTTTTAGGGCTTCCATCACCTGCCTCCCTCTGTCCACTCAGGTTCATTTCTCTCCTTGACTTAAACAATCCACTCCCATAAATCTCGACCCATCCTTGTCTGCGAATATATTATACACTATGCTCTTTCTTGCTTCTGCACCCTTTCTGATGATTATTCAAACCCTACCAATTCTGTTTGTTTGTTTGTTTGTTTGAAACAGTCTTGCTCTGTCACTTAGGCTGGAGTGCAGTGGCATGATCTCGGCTCACTGTAATCTCTGTCTCCCAGGTTCAAATGATTCTCGTGCCTCAGCTTCCCGAGTATCTGGGACTGCAGGCTCGCACCACCATGCCTGGCTCATTTCTTGTATTGTTAGTACAGACGGGGTTTCACTATGTTGGCCAGGCTGGTCACAAACTCCTGACCTCAGGTGATCCGCCCGCCTTGGCCTCCCAAAGTGCTGGGATTACAGTTGTGAGCCACCGCGCCCAGCCTCTGCGGCTTATTTCTGAGGCTTTCCCATTTTTCTTTAATTCAAAGCATTCCGCATGCCCATGTGCCATATTTCAGGGTACTGGGGTTTCCCGAGCCCAACACTATCCATGTTCCCTTCCATGACTGATGATATGATTCCAACTATGATCATTTCAACAGCTGTGGGATTGGAAGGAGGTAAGAACAGAGCTTGATTCCCGCATGTGGCATTCAGTGGGGTGGTTTTCCCGGAGGGGAAGCTTTCTGGTTTAGATCACGGGTCAAACAAGGACTTAGGTATCAAATATGGCTCAACACAAAGGCATGCATAAATGTTGGTTTTAACTTTGTATCTCAAAGCTTAGGGGAAAAAGAGCTCCGTGTTTATGTGGTTTATATATGCAAAGAAGTGGTCTGGAAGGGTCCACACTGAACCCTGATAGTGTATTGTGGTAGGACAGGTGACAATAGCCTTTGAAATTGGGCACTTCAGTGCTTTTTGTGGGGGGTGGTTGTTTTACAATGAACATGTGCTACTTTCAGAATGAAAAAAGTGAAACAGCAAAACGAAAAAAAGCACAGTCCTTTAAAATAAAATATTCAACACAAGAGCTCAATGTTCTGTGTAATGAGAGTGGTGAAACACAGCATGAAAATCTCCTCGATTATTGCATTCACAAATCACTGGAATGTTTTCAAACACGGAGTTGTGATGGAGAACCGAATCCCAAGTCTTCTCCCGACTAAAGAAGGATGTCTGAGGTAATTATGAGCTTGAAAGGATCCGATTACATCGTTTTTGTTGTCCAAGAAGGGGCTCCCTCAACAGTTTATAGGGCTGTAGAAAGGAAAGATTTCTGGGCTGTGGAAATGAAAGATGTCTGCGTGACTCTAGCCTCTTATTTCTACTTCCGTGCATTTTAAAGCATTGTTTCCTGACTCCTAAGTTTCCCGACGACATCGTTTAGGTTCTCTTTGAACTTAAAGGGAACAGAAGTCAGAACTCCGGGCGTTGCTCACTGTGGCATTGTATCCACACTCAAGAGTTTGAATGGAAAGAACTTGGCCTTCGTTTAAACTTGACCAAGAAGGGCGAGCTAGGGACCCTCCCACCTCCACAAATCTCCACTCTGCCCTCCCACCGTGATGTTCCTTCTGTGCCTGCGTCCTTTGCTTTGGTGTCAATGACACTTTATTTTCTCCTCCCATGAATCCGCCTCTTACAGTGCATTCACCTCCTCCCTCACTTTTCGGCTTCTCTTGGGCTCGGTGTTTCAGCGGCCAACAGACAGACACCTCATTCTTTACCGAACTTGAATTGGGACCATTTTTCTGTTTCTTGGAAACCTCTCTCAAGAGCTCCATAATCCTTTCTCTGATGAAACGGTTGCTCCCGCTGAGTGAAATTCCGCTTAGGGCCCCAACACAGCCTACGTTGTTCTCGCTCCCAAAGAGATTTTTTTTTACTCCATTTAACTTGTTTTTCAACTGAGCTGCATGGATCAGACATATCTATTCAGCAGCCACCTGGTCAGCAGCAGTTGTCTCTTTCATATAAAATTAGATTCTTTACTTGAGGGCCTACATTTTGGAAGCAGCCAACCCAAAACCCTTGAGGTTTTCCTCTGGCCAGCTACAGGATATTGATGAATCCCAGCAAGCTATAGGATACTGACGAATCTCACCCAGCTATAAAATATTGACGAATCCCAGCCAGCTACAGGATATTGATGAATCCCACCCAGCTACAGGATACTGATGAATCCCAGCCAGCTACAGGATATTGATGAATCCTACCCAGCTTTGGATATTGATGAATCCCCCCAGCTACAGGATATGGATGAATCCTACCCAGCTACAGGATATTGATGAATCCCACCCAGCTATAGGATATTGATGAATCCCACCCAGCTATAGGTTATTGATGAATCTTGCCCAGCTACAGGATATTGATGAATCCCACTCAGTTACAGGATATGGATGAATCCTACCCAGCTACAGGATATTGATGAATCCCACCCAGCTATAGGATATTGATGAATCCCACCCAGCTATAGGTTATTGATGAATCTTGCCCAGCTACACGATATTGATGAATCCCACTCAGTTACAGGATATTGATGAATGCCCCCAGCTACAGGATATTGATTAATCCCATCCAGCTATAGGTTATTGATTTATCCCAGCCAGCTATAGGATATTGATGAATCCCGCCCAGCTATAGGTTATTGATGAATCCCACCCAACTACAGGATATTGACTAATCCCACCTAGCTATAGGTTATTGATGAATCCCCCCCAGCTACAGGATATTGATGAATGCCCCCCAGCTACAGGATATTGATTAATCCCACCCAGTTACAGGATATTAATTTATCACAGCCAGCTATAGGATGTTGATGAATCCCACCCAGCTATAAGATATTGATGAATCCCACCCAGCTATAGGTTATTGATGAATCCCACCCAGCTATAGGATATGGATGAATCCCACCCAGCTACAGGATATTGATGAATCCCACCCAGCTACAGGATATGGATGAATCCCGCCCAACTACAGGATATGGATGAATCCCACCCAGCTATAGGTTATTGATGAATCCCAGCCAGCTATAGGATATTGATGAATCCCACCCAGTCACAGGATATTGATGAATCCTACCCAGCTATTGGTTATTGATGAATCCCACCCAGCCACAAGATATTGATGAATCCCACCCAGCTATAGGATATGGATGAATCCCACCCAGCTACAGGATATTGATGAATCCCACCCCGCTACAGGATATTGATGAATCCCACCCAGTTACAGGATAATGATGACTCCCACCCAGCTATAGGATATTGACAAATCCTGCCCAACTTGTGACAAGTTCCATGTCTCCCGCTGGCCAGGATCTTCTATGCTGCAAGTTTCACCAAGTGAGACTGGGCTACCTCATGTTGCTTTCTCTAAGAAGTACCATTGCAGGAGTTTGTAAAATAATTTGCTGGCTTCTTTTCAGACAGAGAAAATGCCGGTCTGGTGAGAGAAGCCCTTGAAGGTGGTAAGGACTTTTGTTAAACACCGTGAGGAACTGAGATGGAGTTATCATTTAGGGCAGAAGAGCAGAGAGGATTCTTCGTTACCAGAGCAATTGCAGTTGTCATCTCCAGGTAATTCTAGAGGTGCCATTAGTCTTCAGATGCTCTGTTCATTTATTATAAGACTTCTCTCTTATAAAAACAAATAGTGTTCAAAGAGTTTGGTAAAAAGCTGAGAATATAAAGTTGTTGGTCATATTTTTCAGGAAGTCTAATACATCATATTTAACATTTTAAATTGCTTTTTAAAATTACTTCCAGATCTATTTTTGACCATATTTCAATCAAGATTAAGGGCTTGCAGACAGTTTCCCTTGTGGATTACAAAGCCCCAAATGAGAAGGCTCTACAAAGTGATGTAATAATGTAACCTCAACACTCCAAAAAGAAGGAGACGGAGGCCTGGAGAGATGAAGTAACTTGCCCAAGGTCACTCAGCAGCTCAACATTAGGGCCAGCAAAAGATCTGAGTTTTCTTCTTCTCCCAGAACAGTGTATTTGTTCCATCACACCAAAGAATCTCAGTTTCTCAACCCAAACAGACCACTGCCCCTTCATTCTCCTGGTGATATTCGCAGGTAATATAATGTTCCTATGCAAATAAATTTCAATCACTTGGCATAATGTCCTGATTGTCTCAGAAAGAAGAAATAAAACAAGGCCATGTACTTAACCAGGAAGGTCCTGCATCACAGACTGCTCCCTTCCCTGTGAATATCTGGCCATGGGTAGGACAGGTCTCGCCCTCTGAGGCTCCCAAACCCACTACACCTGCCCTAAACTCACCTCTCCAGGGGGTAAGCAGAGTTCAGAGGATTGTATGTGTTTCCAATATTTCCCTGCTTAAAAGTTTCTTTCACGTCAGGCACAGTGACTCACGCCTGGAATCCCAGCACTTTGGAAGGTGGAGGCAGGCGGATCACTTGAGGTCAGGAGTTCGAGACCACCTTGGCCAATATGGCGAAACCCTCTCTCTACTAAAAATACAAAAATTAGCTGGATGTGATGGCTTGCGCCTGTAGTCCCAGCTACTTGGGAGGCTGAGGCAGGAGAATCGCTTGAACCCAGGAGGCGGAGGTTTCAGTGAGCCAAGGTTGTGCCACTGTACTCCAGCTTGGGCAACAAAAGCAAAACTCCGTCTCAAAAAAAAAAAAGTTTCTTTCAATAAGCCCTGTGCATTTTTACCATGGGGTGCTGGCAACGAATGCCTCCTCTGCGCGACACTGCTCTGACACTCCCCAAAGGGCAGTGGCACTTCTTGGAAGAGTGCAGGGCACAATACCTGCAGCTATATTTTTCTCCTAAAACTGGATCAGTCTCTAAATGCATAATTATTAGGACCAGGTTTACCATCCCAGTGAATTGACTTCTGCATTCTGAGCTCAGGATTAACATCAACCCATTTCAGTGTGACTACATCTTATCTCCAACTTTCATTTTCTCCTGTGTAAGTACTGCAGCTCCTGGTTCTTTATATACTATACAAATATTTTACTGGTCAGGCATGGTGGCCCACGCCTGTAATCCCAACGCTTTGGGAAGCCAAGGCAGGCAGATCACCTGAAGTCAGGAGTTCAAGACCAGCCTGGCCAACATGGTGAAACCCTGTCTCCACTAAAAATACAAAAATCAGCCAGATGTGGTTGCGGGCACCTGTAATCCCAGCTACTCTGGAGGCTGAGGCAGGAGAATAGCTTGAACACAGGAGACGGTGGTTGCGGTGAGCTGAGACAGTGCCACTGCACTCCAGCCTGGGCAACTGAGCAAGACTCCGTCTCAAAAAATATATATATATATATATATTTCCTCCATAAACTATGCTTGGAGATAAAACAATGAGCTTGTGGTCTCACAAATGTGCCAACTCTGTAACGTAATTCAAATGATTGGGCAGACCAAAATATACTATTCTCACCACTCTTCCTCCTGAACCATTTTAAAAGAATATACTCATCTTACACTCAGACCCCTCTTGAAGGCCCGTGTGGACTGTGTTTATCATGCCAACCCGGTTTTGTTTTTGTTTTTGTTTTGAGACAGAGTCTCTCTCTTGTTGCCCAGGCTGGAGTACAGTGGTGCAACCTCGGCTCACCAAAACCTCCGCCTCCTGGGTTCAAGTGATTCTCCTGCCTCAGCCCCCTGAGTAGCTAGGATTACAGGCACCTGCCACCTCGCCCGGCTAATTTTTGTATTTTTAGTAGAGACAGGGTTTCACTATGTTGGCCAGGCTGGTCCTGAACTCCTGACCTCAGGCGATCCACCCGCCTCGGCCTCCCAAAGTGCTGGGATTACAAGCGTGAGCCACCGCACCCTGCACCAGTTTTTATCATTTTTTCTCCATAGCTTCACGTCTGGTTGGCATCACAGCACAGAGAAGCAGGCCACTCTCTGGGACCAGGTTGAATCTCTCCAAGGAACAAATGCTGCTACTGCAAGGGTGTGTCTTAAGACAACCATACATTTTTATTTTGGGGACTTGTTCAGGCATTTAAAATAATTATTAAAATTTTTTAAATTTTAATTTTTTTGCTTTATATAATGTCCAACCTTTATAGGACAATTAATTGCTGCACACATTCTGCTTCTTTCAGGTGCTGGGAACTCCTTGGTAGCACACATTTTCCATCCCTTCACCACCAAGACATTTTCACGTGCAGATGTTCCAATGACAACACTCCCATTAGTTTCTACTTGTGGGGGACCAAACCTCTTGCTTGAGTCAGACTTAGAAATAAGCAACTGCATACGCAGAGAACTGACAAGAGGGAAATTTTTGTCCACTAAGGATTCATCTTGAGCAAAGTTACTTGTCTTACACAAAGAGGGTTGAGGCTAGGAGCAGTGGCCCACACCTGTAATCCCAGCACTCTGGGAGGCTGAGGCTGGTAGATTGCATGAGCCCAGAAGTTTAAGGCCAGCCTGGGAAACACAGCGATTCTCCTATCACTACAAAAAATACAAAAATTAGCCAGGCACCATGGTGCACACTCATAGTAGTCCCAGCTGCTGGGAGGCTAAGGTGGGAGGATCACCTGAGCCTGGGAGGTTGAGGCTACAGTGATCCATGATTGCACCACTGTACTCCAGCTTGGGCGACAGAGTACAACCCTATCTCAAAAAAAAAAAAAAAAAAGAAAAGAAAAATGAGAAAGTTGGTTTTATAAAGCTTTGTGAATCTCCTGATAGGCCTTAGTACAATTAAACACAATGAAGACAATTGCTTTTTACTTACACGGACCTGGGGATTGTTTCCCGTTTACTACACCATTTCTTCTTCCTGGGTGCACAAGAAGACTCCATTTCCCAGCAGCCCTTGGGCTAGGGTGGGATCATGTGACTGAGTTCTTGCCAATGGATGCGAGTGGAAGTGATGGCTGCTATCAGTTCAGCATGTTAGAGCAGGTGTGAGCTCTTCACACTCCTGCTCTCTCATCAGGGGCTGTTAGCAAAGAACTTCCAGATGGCAGATCTGTGAGAGGGAAGCAGACTGGATCCCTGAGTTGCTGCTGGAGAGCCACCTGGCCTCTGGACTTAAGGGAGTCACTTTTTGTGTTTGCCCTCTGAGCTCTGGGGATTACTTGTGCCCTTGTTCCACCCTGATTAACAGAACACACTTCTGTGATACTACATTCTCAGGGGGTGAAGGGACCTTAGATGTCTGAGCCCTGCACTGTGTCCCCAGAGACCTCATTCTGGTCTCCGTCAATCTATTAATCAACAATCAAGGAGTATAATCATTCTTGGAAGCATCTTATTAACGTGGGAGATTAGGGTATGTTTCTCATGAAGTTAAGAGCTCTCCTTTGAAACTCAATCAGTAAGTAGTTACCCAGTTCCCCTCTTGCCAGCTCACAGTGTCCATTTCAGACCCGAAAAGGAATTCAGGGTGTCAGAGGCATTTGAACTAGAGCAACTCCATCTTGAACAGGAACTGGGTAAAATAAGGCTGAGACCTACTGGGCTGCATTCCCAGGAGGTTAAGGCATCCCTAGTTACAAGATGAGATAGGAGGTTGGCACAAGATACAGGTTACAAAGACCTTCCTGATAAAATAGCATGCGGTAAAGAAGCCAGCCGAATCCCACCAAAACCAAGATGGTGACGAAAGTGATTCTGGTCATCCTCATGGCTCATTATACACTAATTTTTGTGCATTAGCATGCTAAGAGGCCCTCCCACCAGTGCCATGATAGTTTACAAATGCCATGGCAATGTTACGAAGTTACCCTATATGGTCTAAAAATGGGAGGAGCCCTCAGTCCTAGGAAATGCCCACCTCTTTCCCGGAAAACTCATGAATAACCCACCCCTTGTTTAGCATATAATCAAGAAGTAACAGTAAGTACAAGTCGCTGAGCAGTCCACGAGTAGCCGTTCTTTATTCCTTTACTTTCCAAATAAACTTGCTTTCACTTTACTGTGTGGACTCATCCCGAATTCTTTTTCGTGCGATATCCAAGAACCTTCTCTTGGGGTCTGGATTAGGACCCTTTTCCGGTAACAAAGGGAAGAGAATCAGAGCACCACTTCGCTCGGAGTCGTGATCACGAGAAGAGCTTGCTTTCTATTGTACCTGATATTTTTTTATCATGGTGTGAATAATTGGCCACTATTCATCACAAAGCTCCCCAAAAGCATGAGGCTCGCTGCTGATAATGCCCACCCCTTCTCCAATCTCACTAATCAGAGACCTGATGGGCCTGTGGGGCCACCATGAGGCCCCTCCCAAAATACCCATCGCTGCCCTCCTTGAGGAGCCCCAGGGTGGCTGTAGTCTGTTCTCTACGAGACTCTGAAACCGGTGAAAAGAACACTTATCAAAATAATTCCAAAAGCACTTTAAACCTTTAATTAAGAAGACAAGTGATTTTCTATATTCCCATGATAACTATTTCAATATTATTATATGTAATATATTGTTTCAATATAGCTGATCAGAGGCCCTGTACTGACATTAAATGACAACACAGAGACACATGAGTGTGATGGGGGGCACCTCTAATCCCAGCTACTTGGGAGGCTGAGGCAGGAGAAATGCTTGAACCCAGGAGGCAGAGGTTGCAGCGAGCCGAGACAGTGCTACTGCACTCCAGCCTGGGCAACAAGAGTGGGACTCCGTCTCAAAAAAAAGAAAAAAAAAAAAGTTCCCAGAAGCAGGACCATGCAGGGCAGGTGCCAGGGTGTTCGTGGAAGGGGCTGTTGGGGGGAGAATCTTCCTGTATCCTGTGGGACCGGGGTGCCCAGCAGTCTCTGCTCTCTGTCCAGCATCCAAGGCCTGTGGCCTTAAACTCATTTTGGAGAGGTTTCCCACCAGCAGCTGAACCTGACCGTACTTGGGTGGAATCCCCACCTCTGAATTCTGTCTCCTTTTCAGAAAGTGACAGTTTTGTACAGTTTTGCCTTTTTGTAAAGTGTAGGCGATTATCATGGTGATAACCAGCATACACAGTTTGAGTGGCCCCTCTCTCCCTCTCTCCCAAGCTCTATGATGAACATTTCTAGGCCCTTTGTGGGCCTTCTCACCATGCTCCATGGAGGAGGACAAGCTGGGGTTCGTCTTGCCAGGCTCAGCTCAGTTCCCCTCCTTGGGGTCTGCCCTGGCTTTGCTCTCTTCAGGTGCCTGCCCACAGCTCAGTTATTCAGCCTCCCAGAACAGGTCTTCTTTCCCCTCTCCGTCTTCCTGGGTAGACCATGGGCTCCTGGGACATAAGGAGTGAGTCTTGTGTACGTTGGTGTCTCTGGAACCCAGAACAGAGTTAGATGGAGAGTTGAACAAATAGCCTTGAATCGACCTAGTGCTTTTATTTTTTTGTCCAAGATTCCTTGCTCCAAGAAGCTGTTGTAAGTAAGGAGCCAGGCTCCCTCTGTCCCACTGCGCCCTGGCTAACTCATGGAATTCGTCTCTCCGTCATCACTGGTTTGTGACCTGGGTGTTGATCAAATCCATCCCGTTTGCCCTAACAGCGGTCTCCACACTCTGTGCAAAGATAAGGTTCTCACACAAGGTCTTTCTAGAAGGGGATAGTGCTGGGAAACATTTGCTTCTGAGGTCACCTGTTAGGAGGGAAGTAAGGAAACCGAATATGACAGAATGAAAGCTGACCTGCCTCTGGGAATGCTGACTTCTTGCACTTCATGCCTTCCCACTTGATAGGGTTGGTCCCTGAAGGAGGCACTAGCAAGCACCGCTGGGATGAGGCTTCATTTTCGAGTGGTCAGAATCCCAGCACAGCGCCAAGAGAACACAGCCCCAGCTCCCGGACTTTTTATAAACAAACTTGTAAACGGCCCTCATCTTTGGGGTGATGTTGCCAGCCCAACCCAGACTTTCCGACTCACTTCGAAACCACGTCGCTGCCAACTTTCCAGCTTAAAAAGAGGGAAACTTCATAAAAGGCTCCATTTCCATTTGGCCTGTGGGGGAGGATGGAATACATGGTGAGTCGGAAGCTATGAACAAAACAAGTTTATAAAAATTCCAAATAAAGAGGCGCCTCCAGTGAAATTAGCCAGAGGAAAGTTGACAAAGCTGACAGCCTCGCGTGGGCTGCAGTAATGGGGCGACGTGGGAGGAGGGCTCTGCTGAGACGGCAGGAGAAACGTGGGGAGACACACGCGGGAGGGGACAGCTCTCAGCGCCGCCAAAGAACAGATCCTCCAAGCGAATGATTAAGGCTTTAAATAAGAGAGTCAAGCATTTGTTTTTTTGTTTTGTTTTGTTTTGTTTTTTGAGACAGGGTCTCACTCTGTCGCCCAGGGTGGAGCACAGTGGTGCGATCATGACTCACTGCAGCCTTGACCCCATGGACTCAAGCAATCCTCCTGCCTTGACCTTCTGAGTAGTTAGCAATACAGGCAGGTGCCATCATGCCCAGCTAATTTTTGTATTTTTTGTAGAGATGGGGTCTGGAAATGTTGCCCAGGCTGGACTCAAACTCCTGGCTTCAAGCGATCCTCCCACCTTAGCCTCCCAATGTTGGGATTACAGGCATGAGCCACTGTGCCTGACCAAAAGTCAAACATTTTAAGCGCTAGACAGGACCTCAGCACGTCATCTTCTCCACTCCCCTGCCTCCCAGAAACTCAGAACAATGGCAGGAAAGTAGATGCAAAGGAATCATTTCTATTTTTATTTCTATGTTGTCTTGTATATTGTTAGAATTGTGGTCTTTTTTCTAAAGCTCTGTTAAAAAAAAAAAAACCTTCTGAGTTAATTACATAATGTTTAGAGAATATGGTATGTATGATATCAGTTCCATGAAACTTACTGAGATTTCTTTACAGCCTAAAAATAGAGTCAATTTTAGAAATGTTCTTCGTATGCTGGAAAAGAATGTGTAGTCTCCACTAGCCGAGCTCCCAGTTCTGGCCCCATGAAGAAGGTGTGGACCGGGGAGACTTGAGTCGGGAATGGGGGATGGGGGAGGCCTCACTGGCTGACGCTGGTGGAGACTCTGGAGGGTGGGGGTGCCGGGAATGAAGGTGCGGCTGATGCAGAAGTACAAAGTAGGCCTGTGTGAGTGGCACCTCCCAGTACACGTGCATTTTATTACCTTTCTTATATTAAGTGTTGAGGACTTCCAACTTCTTGTAATAAGTGTGTGAAACCTTCTCTTCCAAGTTCCATCCCAAAGGAGGCACAGAGTCAGGAAGACAGCAACGTCAACATCAGGTTTAGTTGTGATCAAGTGAATTGGAGAACATGCCTCAGACGTGTGGCCAAATAAGTTCCTTCCCAGGTTCGAAGTATCCCCGCCCCCCAGTCTCCTGATTCAAAGTAAGAGGTAGAGGCCAGGTGTGGTGGCTCACACCTATAATCCCAGCACTGTGGGATTCATATCTTTATTTTGCTCTAAAAGCAGAAGGCAATCATTATTCATAGACCTCATGATTGGTTGGGAAGAAAAAACTTTTAAATATACTGACAAACTATTTGAATTAATAAGTGAATTACCAAGATTACCAAATGCAAAGTCAGTGTATAAAAATTATATTTCTAGGCCGGGCGCGGTGGCTCAAGCCTGTAATCCCAGCACTTTGAGGCCGAGACGGGCGGATCACGAGGTCAGGAGATCGGACCATCCTACACAGTGAAACCCCGTCTCTACTAAAAATACAAAAACTAGCCGGGCGAGGTGGCGGGCGCCTGTAGTCCCAGCTACTGGAGGCTGAGGCAGGAGAATGGCGTAAACCCGGGAGGCGGAGCTTGCAGTGAGCTGAGATCCGCCACTGCACTCCAGTCCGGGCGACAGAGCGAGACTCCGCTTCAAAAAAAAAAAAATTATATTTCTAAATCCAGTCACAAAAACAAAATGAAATCTAAAGATAAGATATCATTATAATCGTTTCTTTTCTTTTCTTTCTTTCTTTTTTTTTTTTTTTTTGAGACAGGGACTCATTCTGTCACCCAGGCTGGTGTGCAGTGGTGTGATCTCAGCTCACTGGAACCTCCGTTTCCCAGGTTTAAGTGATCCTCTCATCTCAGCCTCCTGAGTATCTGGGACTGCAGGCATGCACCACCATACCTGGATAATTTTTGTATTTTATTGTAGAGATAGGGTTTTGCCATGTTGCTGAGGTTGGTCTTGATCTCCTGAGCTCAAGCAATCCTCCTGCCTCAGGCTCCCGAAGTGCTGGGATTACAGGCATGTGTCACTGCGCCCAGCCTATAATAGTTTCAAAGAAAATAAAAAACAGAGTAGGCTGGGCCCGGTGGGCTCACGCCTGTTATCCCAGCACTTCGTGAGGCCAAGACAGATGGACGGTCTGAGGCCAGGAGTTCGAAAGCAGCCTGGTCAACATGGTGTAACCCTGTCTCTATTAAAAATACAAAAATCAGCCTGGTGTGGTGGTGCATGCCTGTAATCCCAGCTACTCAGGAGGCTGATGCAGGAGAATTGCTTGAACCCAAAAGGCAGAGTTTTCAGTGAACAGAGATCACGCCACTGCACTCCAGCCTGGGCAACAGAGTAAGACTATGTCTCAAAACAAAAACACGAAAAACAAACCAAACAAACCAAAAACATATAATAAATCTAAGAAAAGATTTTTAAAGATTTCTACATAGAAAACTGTAAAACATTGAAATCAATTAAAGAAGATCTAAATAAATGTTTATAGTTTGAAAACTCAATTTTATAAAGATGCCAATTCTGCCCAAATTGATCTACAGATTCAATTTAATCCCAATACAAAACTCAATAAGACTGAGTGTCTGGGTAAGTTGAAAAACAGATTTTCAAGATCATGCCATTGCACTCCAGCCTGGGTGGCAAGAGCGAAACCGCATCTCCAAAAAAAAAAGAAAAACAGATTTTATAACATACATGGAAATGCAAAGATCTAAGAATATCCAAGATCATTGTGGAGAGAAGAGGTCAGAGTTGGAGGACTCACTCCATCAGATATCAAGACGTCTGAGTTGTTTCCACTCTTGCTATTACACACAGTGCTGTACTAAATTGCTTTTGTACATGTCTTTTGAGCATTTTTGCAATGTATCTTAGGAGTGTGCTTCAGCATCTTGTCATATGGTTAAAAGTCATTGCATTTTTATTTTGTAAAGAGTGTGTTCATATTTCCAGTCCATTCTTCTATGGAGATAGTCCCCATTTTATTTTTAGGCGCTCTTTTTATATTAGGTATTAAGTTGAAGCCTATGAAATTGCCATTTTGTTACGTCAAAAATGGTCAAATTGCAAATGGCTTAAACTAAAATATAAATCCTATTTTAAATGTTTTTCTCACTTTTTTTTTTTTACTTAGCATACATATATACATTTACTTAGCATAAATATATATATATTTTTTTTTTCTTTTTTTTTTTTTTTTGAGACAGAGTCTCGCTCTTGCCCAGGCTGGAGTTCAGTGGCGTGATCTCGGCTCACTGCAAGCTCCACCTCATGAGTTCATGCTGTTCTCCTGCCTCAGCCTCCCAAGTAGCTAGGACTACAGGCGCCCGCCACCATGCCCGGCTAATTGTTTTGTATTTTTAGTAGAGACGGGGTTTCACCGTGTTAGCCAGGATGGTCTCGATCTCCTGACCTCTTGATTCGCCTGCCTCGGCCTCCCAAAGTGCTGGGATTACAGGCGTGAGCCACCACGCCTGGCCTCTTAGCATATTTTTTTTGAGACGGAGCCTCACTCTATCGCCCAGGCTGGAGTGCAGTGGCAAAATCTCGGCTCACTGCAACCTCCACCTCCTGGGTTCAAGTGATCCTCCTGCCTCAGCTTGCCGAGTAGCTGGGACTACAGGTGCACACTGCCACACATGGCTAATTGTATTTTTAGTAGAGATGGGGTTTCACTATGTTGACCAGGCTGGTCTTGAACTCCTGACCTCAGGTGATCACCCACCTTGGCCTTTCAAAGTGCTGGGATTACACATAAGAGCCACCACGTCCGGCCAAATTTTATATTTTTATGTAAACATTTATCAATCCTTTTCCTTATTGTTTCTGGAAATTGAGTCATAGGAAAGTTTCTTTGTTTGTAAGTTATACAGTAATTTCTCCAAGTTTTCCTTATTTTACATCTAAATATGTGATCCATTTGGACTTTATTCTGTTGTATGGTGTAAGAATGGGCTCAATGCGGCCAGGTCCGGTGGCTCACACCTGTAATTCCAGCACTTTGGGAGGCTGAGGCAGGTGGATCACAAGGTCAAGAGATGGAGACCATCCTGGCCAACCCCATCTCTATGAAAAATACAAAAATTAGCTGGGCGTGGTGGCGCATGCCTCTAATCCCAGCTACTCGGGAGGCTGAGGCAGGAGAATAGCATGAACCTGGGAGGCGGAGGTTGCAGTGAGCCGAGATCGCACCACTGAACTCCAGCCTGGCGACAGAGCAAGACTCCATCTCAAAAAAAAAAAAAAAAAAAAAAAGGACTCAATTTTGTATTGAGCAGTTGGGATTGCAGGCGTGCGCCACCACTGCCGGCTAATTTTTGTGTTTTTAGTAGAGATGGGGTTTCACCATGTTGGTCAGGCTGGTCTCGAACACCTAACCTCATGATCTACCTGCCTCGGTCTCCCAAAGTGCTGGGATTACAGGCGTGAGCCACCACACCCAGCCTCGTCTTTATTTTCAAGACATTCTGAACTTTGTTTTATATTTCTTTATTGACTTAAGAGTTATTAGAGGCTTTTAAATTTCCAGGTGAAAGATTTTTTTGCTTTTCCAGTTGTCATTAATTTCTAGTTTTATTGTATTACGGCCATTTCACACATGCGGTTGAGAAAGACTCAGAGAGGTTAAGTGAGTTGCCAAGAACACATATTTAGTAATGAGTGGGGCTGGCCTGGAAACCTCAAAGTCCATCTTCCTTCCACTGCCCCACCCTGCCCTGCATGGTTCATAGGTAGATATGCTATTTAATCATTCCAGGCAAAATTCCAGCAGGTGTTATTATGAGACGCTGAAGCATAATTGATGAACTGGTTATGAAATATTAAAATTTAATTTTTTGTGGGTAGGAAATTAAGTGTTGTTAGAAGTAGCAATTAAGTGGACTTTTTCTTAATAAACTAAAGTGACTCTCTGTCTAGGCAGAGCCTAGAAAGGCTTGCTGAAGGCAGAGTAGATGGGGGTGTAAGCCCAGGAAGCACAAGTGAGGGTGGAAGATACAGTCAAAAAAGCCATTACAACGATTGTTACTGAGTTAGCCAGGCGGATCCGTTTGCCGGGACCCTCAGAGGAGCCTTATGAAAATAGTCTCAGAACTGTTCTCCTGGGGAAAGACAGCAAAAGAGTGTATTTACTAGATCCTGTCCACCCATGATCAAAGGTAGACCCTGGGCTATACCTTCCCACACCTCTAGGCTGGGCAGGAGTTGACGCTGATTGATCTGTGCCCCTGCGTGGCTTGAGACAGGCATCGCTCTCCCTGGACAAAGCTGGTGGAAGTCGGCTCAGAACAGTTAGAGAGTAGGCAAAGGCCAGGTGCGATGGCTCACACCTGTAATCCCAGCACTTTGGGAGGCCGAGGTGGGAGGATCACTTGAGGTCAGGAGTTTGAGATGAGCCTGGCCAACATGGTGAAACCCCATCTCTACTAAAATACAAAAATTAGCTGGGTGTGGTGGCACCCACCTTTCATCGCAGCTACTTGGGAGGCTGAGGCAGGAGAATTGCTTGAACCCGGGAGTTGGAGGTTGCAGTGAGCCAAGATCGTGCCACTGGACTCCAGCCTAGGTGACAGAGCAAGACTCCGTCTCCAAAAACAAACAAAAAAAACCCTACACATATCTCTACAGTATTTGTGATTCATGTGTACTGTTATTGCAGCCAATGAAATACTTAGTGTCCGGCAAATAGATGAATTCACACTCCACTGACACACGTTTTCCGTTCCCTACTTGGAGACTTGAGGCAGTTTGCTTAATTTTCCCCAAGAAATGAATGGCTGGAGTCACTGCGTCCATAGTAAAATGGTGATTGTCATATTCTTCCCCCGACACAAATATCGTACACTGCTGCAGCACTGCAATGGAATTCTAAGTTACTATATAAATGCATGGTGCTATTATCATCAGTAAATGGCCCAGCTGAGGACAAAAGACAGGGCAGAGCTGGAGAGTAAACTGCTTGTGTGCGTCTCCTGGGGACACCTTGCAGGGGTGCCCAGTCGCCATGTAGGGATGCCCAGGAGCACCTCCTGCCACTGGAGTACGTGGACAGTCATTCTCCGGCTTGGTTTAAAGGTAAATAGTATATGTTCTACTGCGCTTCAATAGGCAACATTTTTGTTGTTGCTCTTCTAAGCCTTTCTGGGAAAAACCCACATGCTACAAAATACAGGCTCAGATTCATGAAGATATTTGGACTTCAGAATACATTTTAAAAGCAGGTGAAAATTTTCCTCTCGCTTACTAATCTCCCTGTGGAAAATTACCAAAGAACTCCTTGGGGACGTAATTGAAGGAAAAAAGTCGCTGTCATCATTAAAGTTGTTGCTGTGACTCTAATAATCACTTCTTCAGAACCCGGTTCTATGTGGAAACTAAATGAGTAAACAAATTGCCCATAAGGGAAAGGAAAGCCTTCCAGCTGTACATGACATGCAGGTGATGAACTTGGTTCAATCTGGGAGGAGAAAGGCGAGTGGAAGATACCGCCCCCGACTCCAGTCCTACCAATTGTTACCCGTTAGCCTCACCTGGAGATGGCTGAGACAGCACAAACAACCTCCAAACACCCGGCCGCTGCAGCCAGCTGTCCTAGAACTGAAAGGACACCAGTTACTCTTTAAGTCTCCGGGTGACAATCATTGACTCATATGTGTCATAGTTAATATGAATAAGACTTTCCTGGATTAACTTAGATATAACTAAATTGCCCAGTGAGGAGAAGCAATTTTCATTTACAGAAAACTATTACTGACCATAAAACTCTGTACCTGTGACGCTCACTAATTACTGATGACCCAAGGCTGTGACCGCGTCCTTCCCGGGCTGCCCCCACACAGCAGGGGCCCAGCCTCTTCCCCTCCACTGCACAGAACGAGCAAGCTGCCTGCTGCTCATCTCGCCATGTCTTTCTGAAACCAGCAAAACCTATCTGGTTTTGTTCTGCATTCGTGAATGATGCTTGCTGTTCAGAAAACGCATGTGTTGGTTGACAAAGTCTAACGAATAAAAAATGTCAGTGTGACTTCATGGAAATGTTGGTTCTCATTAGTCCTTTTCCCCAGATCTATTATTGCAAACACGAAGCGTTTTCTTCTACCTCACTCTGGGAGATGTACTGAAATAATTGTGTCATCGCTCCAGTGAAAGCATCCTCATTTCTGTCCTCATAGGGACTTTGACTGGAGAAACTCAACTGTCTGCTTTCTCAAAACCTGTACTTGGATTACTTTGCATCCCTAACTGAAATTTTCCAGCCCCCAAGATCAGGGCTATGATATAGCGTGGTGAGCAACTTCACCTGCCCCTCAATCCTGCTAAGCTTTGCTGAGATTCCCAGGGTGGTGTCCAACCACCACCACGTAGGTCCTGATCACCCCTCTCAGCAAGGACTGTTTCAGACTGTCCCCGCTTCTCAGACACCAAGCCACTCCCCCGCCCCAGCTCAATCACAGCGGAAGACTCGCTTTCCTATCTTACACGGAAAATGGCTGTTCCTGGTGGCTACCAGACCCACAGACATCCTTGTATTTTCCATTCTTTCCTGCTTCCCGCCTTCCTCCTGTCCAAGGCCAAGGTCTCCGTCTGTGCCCTACATTGCCCACCTTCTCTGAGATCTCCCTCTGGGACCTCAGCGTCTCTCTCAACCACTCCCTCTGCCCCTCTCCACTCCTCCAGTTTCCTCCCAGCTCGGCAGAGCTGTCTGTGGCAGCCACTGCTGCTGTTCCCTGTCATCCAGTTCCCTTTTTCCTTTTGGAACTGAAGCCTCCTGGGTTTGGTTGGCCACACACTGGTGACTACAAAGGCCAGACTCTCTCACTGGCCGGTGTGGCCATGCCGCTGAGCTCCCAGGACGCATCTGAAAAGACACTGCTTGTCCTTGACCCCTTTCCCTTTCCGAGCACTGCAGCATGTACACGAACAAGTGGGCTGTCTTTGACCGTGCAGACGAAGACAGCACCCTGAACACAGCAGAGCCATGTGGAGGAGGCGGGCTGCATGCAGGCTGACCTCAGGCTACAGAGCCACTCCCCCCACAGCCCCACCTAAGTCTGCCTGGGCTTTTCCATGCAAGAAAAATCAACCTTCTGTCTTGTCTAAGTCACCATCATCTGATCCATGTGAAAGCAACCCAACCAATATGTGAATTAAGATATTTTCTGATGGGAATGTAAGTTAGTATAGCCATTATGGAAAATAGTGTGGAGGTTCCTCAAAAAAATTAAAAATAGAACTACCACATGCTCTGTATTAGTCCATTCTCACACTTTGTAATGTATAAAGAGATTACCCACCCACCTGAGATTGGGTAATTTACAAAGAAAAGAAGTATAAGTGACTCATAGTTCCACATGGCTGGGGAGTCCTCAGGAAACTTACAATCATGGTGGAAGGCACCTCTTCACAGGGCAGCAGGAGGCAGAATGAGAGACAAGCAAAGGGGGAAAAGTCCCTTATGAAACCATCATATCTCATGAAAACTCACTATCACAAGAATGGCATGGAGGTAGCTGCGCCCATGATTCAATTACTCCCACTGGGTCCCTCCCATGACATGTGGGGATTGTGGGAACTACAATTCAAGATGAGATTTGGGTGGAGACACAGCCAAACCATGCTCTAATCCCACTACTGGCTATATATCTGAAGGAAAGGAAATCACATCAGTCTGCGGAAGAGACATCTGCATTCCCACGTCCATTGCAGCACTATTCACAATAGCCAAGATATGGAGCCCACCTCAATGCCCATCAGTTGATGAATGGGTAAAGAAAATGTGGCATTTATACACGGAATACTATTCAGTCCTAAAAAAGAAGAGAATCCTGTCATTTACAACGACGTGGATGAACCTGGAGGACATTACGTTAAGTCAAATAAGCCAGGCACAGATAGACAAATAATGCATGATCTCACTCACACATGGAATCTAAAATAGCTGGATTCACAGAAGCAGAGAGGAGAATGGTAGTTACCAGGAGTTGCCGGGAAGGTTGGGGAAATGTCAGTCCAAGGATGCAAAATTTCATTCCAGGCACAGTGGTGCTTGCCTGCAGTCCCAGCTACTAGAGAGGTTAAGGTGAAATGATGGCTTGAAGCCTAGGAGTTCCAGACCAGCCTATGCAACATAGCAAGATGCTGTCTTAAAATAAAGAAATAAATAAAATGGAAAAGACAAGACAATTTCTAAAGAAGAATACAAAATTTCAGTTAAGAAAAATAAATTCAAGAGATCCCAAAGTGCTGGGATTACAGGCGTGAGCCACCATGCCCAGCCAATAACATACTGTATTCTTAAAAATTGCTAAGAGGCCAGGTGAGGTGGCTCATGCCTGTAGTATCAGCAGTTTGAGAGGCTGAGGCAGGCGGATCACTTTAAGTCAGAAGTTCGAGACCAGCCTGGCCAACATAGCAAAACCCTGTCTCTACTAAAAATACACACACACACACAAAATTAGCCAGGTGTGGTGGCGCATGCCTGTAATCCCAGCTACTTGGGAGGCTGAGGCAGGAGAACTGCTTGAGCCCAGGAGGTGGAGATTGCAGTGAACCAAGATCACGTCACTGCACGCCAGGCTGGGCAACAGAGCGAGACCTTGTCTTAAATAAATAAATAAATAAATAAATAATAACTCCAGCAGCGAGGTGAGGGCTGAGTGGAAGCAGTGGGTAGAGGGGAGGTACAGACATCGTCTATACCTCCCCTGAGGGAGGTAAATTACTTTGTAATCCCAGGACTTTGAGAGGCCAAGGCAGGTAGACAGTTCGAGACCAGCCTGGGCAACAGAGGGAGACCCTGTTTCTTTCTTTCCTTTTTTTTTTTTTTTTGAGACGGAGTCTTGCCCTATCACCTAGGCTGGAGTGCAATGGTGCAATCTCAGCCCACCACAACTGCTGGTTCCAGGGTTTAAGCAGTTCTCCTGTCCCAGCCTCCCAAGTAGCTGGGATTACAGGCACCCGCCACCACACTCGGCTATTTTTTGTATTTTTAGTAGAGATGGGGTTTCACCATGTTGGCCAGACTGGTCTCGAGGAGACCCTGTTTCTACAAAATAATACAAAATATTAACGGGGCATGGTGGCACGTGCCTGTTGTCCCAGCTACATGAGAGGCTGAGGTGAGAGGCTCCCCTGAGCCTGGGAAAGTCGAGCTGCAGTGAGCTGTGTGTGTGTGGTGTATGTATGTGTATATGTGTGGTTTGTGTATGTGTATCTTTGTGTGTGTTTATGTGTGTATCTGTATGGTGTGTGTGTGGTGTATGTGTATGTGTTGTGTGGTGTGTGTGGTGTGTGGGGGTGTGTGTGTGGTGTGTATGTGTGTGGTGTATGTATGTGTGGTATGTGAGTTTGTATGTGTGCATGTGTATGTGTGGTGTGTGTGTGTATGTGGTGTGTGTGTGTATGTGCGTGGTGTGTGTATGTGTGTTTGTATGAGTGTGGCTTGTGTGTGTGTGTGGTGTGTGTATGTGCATGTTGTGTATGTGTGTGTTTGAGTGTGGTGTGTGTATGTGTGTGGTGTGTGTATGTGGTGTGTATGTGTGTGTGGTGTGTGAGTTTGTGTGTGTGTTTGTATGTGCATGTCTTTGTATGTGTCTGGTATGTGTATGTGTGTGGTGTGTGTATGTGCATGGTGTGTGTATGTGTGTGTTTGTATGTGTGTGGTGTGTGTGTATGTGTGTGGTGTATGTGTGTGTGGTGTATGTGGTGTGTGTGGTGTGTGCTTGTGGTGTGTGTGTGGTGTGTATGTGTGGTGTGTGTATATGTGTGTGGTGTATGTGTTTATGTGGTATGTGTGTGTTTGTGTGTGTGGTGTATGTGTGTGGTGTGTGTGTGGTGGTGTGTGTATGTGTGTGTGTGTGTGGTGTGGTGTATGTGTGTGGTGTGTGTGTGTGGTGTGTGTATGTGTGTGGTGGTGTATGTGTGTGTGTGATGTGTATGTTTGTGTGTGTTTGATGTGTGTGTGGTGTGTGTGGTGTGTGTGTGGTGGTGTGTGTGTGGTGGTGTATGTGTGTGGTGTGTGTATGTGTGTGTGGTGTGTGTATGTGTGGTGTGTGTATATGTGTGTGGTGTATGTGTTTATGTGGTATGTGTGTGTTTGTGTGTGTGGTGTATGTGTGTGGTGTGTGTGTGTGGTGTGTGTATGTGTGTGTGTTTGTGTGTGTGGTGTATGTGTGTGGTGTGTGTGTGTGGTGTGTGTATGTGTGTGTGTGGTGTATGTGTGTGTGTGATGTGTATGTTTGTGTGTGTTTGATGTGTGTGTGGTGTGTGTGGTGTGTGTGTGGTGTGTGTGTGTGGTGTATGTGTGTGGTGTGTGTATGTGTGTGTGGTGTGTGTATATGTGTGTGGTATATGTGTGTGTTTGTGCGGTGTGTGTGGTGTATGTGTGTGCTTGTGTATGTGTGGTGTGTGTATGTGTGTGTGCGTGTTTCTTTGAATAAGAAATTGGCTCCCATGATTATGGAGCTGACAAGTCCCAGTCTGCAGGCAGCAAGCTGGAGGCCCAGGAGGGCCGGTGGTATGGCTGCATGGGGTGTCTGAAGGCCTGAGACCCAGGAGGGCTGGTGGTGCAGCTGCATCGGGTGTCTGAAGGCCTGAGACCCAGGAGGGCCGGTGGTGCAGCTGCATCGGGTGTCTGAAGGCCTGAGACCCAGGAGGGCCGGTGGTGTGGCTGCATCGGGTGTCTGAAGGCCTGAGACCCAGGAGGGCCGGTGGTGCAGCTGCAGTCTGAAAGCCGGCAGGCTCAAGACCCAGGAAGAGCTGGTGTTTCTGTTTGAATCTGAAGGAAGGAAAAGACTGAAGTCTCAGCCCAAGACAGTCAGGCAGGAGGAGTCCAGCTGATTGGCGGAGGCCCACCCGGATGAGGAAGGCCTGAACCTCCGGAGGGCTCCCACATTGCAGACAGCCAATGGATTCAAATGTTCATCTCATCTAAAACAGCCTCACAGACACATCCAGAGTCATGTTTGACCAAATGTCTAGGTACCCCGTGGCCCCATCAGGGTGACACACAAAATTAACCATCACAGCATCCTCGAACGCCAGTGCTTCTGGGGGCTGGTGCACGTGGTGAGACCAGTGACTGCTGATGGCATGAGGCTGGACCTTATAGGCTGAGGGCAGAGCCACCGCATCGCAGCCTGGCTGAGTTGAAGCACCTTCTCTGGCTGTTGGCCCTCTCCACGCTAGTGGCTTTTGGGGTCACCCAGTAAATTGGCCAGAACGTGTCATCCAGATGTGGCATCAGTGGCCTCTAAAATCCAGCGACCTCCCAAACACGTGATTCTTCATACAGATGGCAGGTGCCAGAAGTACAGCGGCTGGCTCTTCACTTCAGAGGGGGCACCCTGGCATGCCCCAGACCACCAGACCCCTAGAAATTTTACAGACATGAGGCCGGGCCTGGTGGCTCACACCTGTAATCCCAGCACTCCAGGAGGCTGAGGCAGGCAAATCACAAGGTCAGCAGTTCAAGACCAGCCTGGCCAACATGGTGAAACCCCATCTCTACTAAAAATACAAAAATTAGCTGGGCATGGCAGCACATGCCTGTAATCCCAGCTACTCAGGAGGCTGAGGCAGGAGAATCGCTTGAATCTGGGAGGTGGAGGTTGCAGTGAGCCGTGATCACACCACTGCACTGCAGCCTGGGCAAGAGAGTGAGACTCTGTCTCAAAAAAAGAAAAAAAAGAAAAAACGAAAGAAAAGAAATTTCACAAACATGAAGACCCCTGCAGCATCAGACACTCATGTTTCTCACCAAGTTATCTGTGACACCTGATACTTTACTGTCTACACGGGGAAATTTGTGGTTACTGATGTTCATGCCCGACACTGCAAATCATCAATGAGTTCAAGATCAGCACTTTTTTTTTTTTTTAAGACAGGGTCTCGGGGCTGGTTGCAGTGGCTCACGCCTGTAATCCCAGCACTTTGGAAGGCTGAGGTGAGCGGATCACGAGGTCAGGAAATCGAGACCATCCTGGCTAATACAGTGAAACGCTGTCTCTGCTAAAAATACAAAAAATTAGCCGGGCGTGGTGGTGGGCGCCTGTAGTCCCAGCTACCCGGGAGGCTGAGGCAGGAGAATGGCGCAACCCAGGAGGTGGAGCTTGCAGTGAGCTGAGATCGTGCCACTGCACTCCAGCCTGGGCGACAGAGCAAGACTCCATCTCAAAAAAAAAAAAAAAAAAAAAAGGCCGGGTGCGGTGGCTCAAGCCTGTAATCCCAGCACTTTGGGAGGCCAAGACGGGCGGATCACGAGGTCAGGAGATCGAGACCATCCTGGCTAATACGGTGAAACCCCGTCTCTACTAAAAATACAAAAAACTAGCCGGGCGACGAGGTGGGCGCCTGTAGTCCCAGCTACTCGGGAGGCTGAGACAGGAGAATGGCGTGAACCCGGGAGGCAGAGCTTGCAGTGAGCTGAGAGCCGGCCACTGTACTCCAGCCTGGGCGGCAGAGCAAGACTCCGTCTCAAAAAAAAAAAAAAAAAAAAAAAAAAAGACAGGGTCTCACTCTGTCTCCCAGGCTGAAGTGCAATGTCAACCTCCACCTCCTAGGCTCAAGTAATCCACCACCTCAGCTTCCCAAGTAGCTGAGACTACAGGTGTGCACCACCATGCCCAGCTAAGTTTTGTATTTTCTGTACAGAGGGGCTTTCGCCATGTTGCCCAGGCTGGTCTCAAACTCCTGGACTCAAGTAATCTGCCCACCTCGGCCTCCCAAAGCGCTGGGATTACAGGTGTGAGCCACCGTGCCCAGCCTTGATCAGGAGCATTTTGTGACACAGGATACAAGGACTGGATAACCAGGCATTACTTATCAGAAGACAGAAAATGGAAAATTCATTGTGAACAAGAAGAAGACTCAGTGTAGTTAATTTACAGTCATAGATTTTAAATATATAGGCTTCATGTTTAGGGGTCTTTGCAGAAGCCTGGTGTTTCGTCCCATGGACTTTAGTTAAGGAGGGTAGTGAGCTTGGGAACCGGCAACAACGACTGCCTGGGCAGCTCTTCCAGGTCCCTGGCGTTTGTTTTCATGTGGTCTATTTCCTGGTGGCAATAACATTAGTTTACCTTGAAAATGAGAGAAGACACTTTTATGGCACGATGTCGCCATGGTGCACTGGAGCCTCGCTCACGAAGCTCCGCGCACCCCCTTCCTGTGAGGCGCTGGGAAGGCGGGGAAAGGCACTGACTCCAAACAGAAGCAATATTCAATTAGAGAAAAGCAAAAAACCAGATTTATTCCCATCCGGCTTGTTCTCCAGAACACTTCTTTAATCAGAATGCAGAGGGGAATAGCCTGAGAAGAGAAGCCTTTCTGCTGCATTGAGCATTTGTCTGGGCTTTGAGGTTAGAAATTTGGGAACATGAACTCCCATGATGCTATTTCTACAGTTCATGCACCTGCAGTTCCCAACTTCTAATGTTTTAGCTCTGGATTTGTTAATATTCCCCCTTTCTTGAAATAAGTGTTGATGATCACATGTTGAATATTTTCAGTCTTCACGATGAGATTGTTTATATCATAGAAAACAAACACAAAATTTTCTCAAAGGAGACTGGGAAACACAATTTCAAATACTGGCTGTTTTGAAAATGATTGTACTCCCAGCATCACAAAGCTGTCAGCCGATGTCCCGTTCCCAAGAGAAACTCAAATTCAGGGACAATGTCCTTGGCTGTCATTGCCTGGGGCAAGTGGCAACTGTCACCCTTGGTTCCTGATTTTACAAAAAGTTTGTCCTGGGAAGGAAGAGTTGTAAGATGGTAGTTTTCACGTGACTAGTGACTACCTTTTTTTTTTTTTTTGAGACTGAGTCTCGCTCTGTCACCCAGGCCAGAGTGCAGTGGCGCGATCTTGGCTTACTGAGGCCTCAGCCTCCCAAACTCAGGCAATCCTTCTACCTCAGCCTCCCAACTAGCTGGGACCACAGGCATGCACCACCATACCCAGCTAATTTTTGTATTTTTCGAAGAGATGGGGTTTCACCATGTTGCCTAGGCTGGTCACGAAGATGACTAGTTTTTTAGAGATTGTAATAAAAACCAATACATCTGTTAAGTTTCCTACTTAAATCTTTTTCTTTTTAAATTTCCACAGGTAGGATACAATCTCCTTAAGAAATCTGAGGAATTCTGGCTTCTAAGATTGTTTATTTCTGAGACAGCAGATAAGGTTTCTGGAAAAAAATATCAAAGACTATCCAACAGATGCAAATGTTAGGCAGTAGCTAGCAGCAGATAATATTTGTTAAAAGAGGGACATGTCACCTCTTTTTAAAGAATAAAGTGGAAAATATCTCCCTTCTAACTAGAAATTCTGGCACGTAGGCCCTCCCCACTTGGAGAGTAGCATGCTGTAATTCTTCCCATTTTGGCTTCTTTCTCAAGTTGGGGGAAAGTTAAGGAAGGCCAGAAAGGATAGAAAAGAAGGCCAATGTTCTTTTCTCTGATTAGTTGGGGGCAATTTGAGAATATTCTTTCTAAAGAAGAAAAGCAGCTGGCAGATTCGGGAAGTTGCTGGCGGTCTGCTCATAGCAACGAATCCCCAAAACCATCCTTGGAACGTGTAACAGAAATACTCTTTAGAGTGGGGTAAATTGATAGAAATTAGTGGGGAAGGCCAGGCACGGTGGCTCATGTCCGTAATCCCAGCACTTTGGGAGGCTGAGGCGGGTGGATCACCTGAGGTCAGGAGTTCGAGACACCGTGGACAACATAGTGAAACCCCGTCTCTACTAAAAGTACAAAAATTAGCCAGGTATGGTGGCGCAAAACTCTAGTCCCAGCAAGCTGGGAGACAGAGGCAGGAGAGTCGCTTGAACCCGGAAGGCGGAGGTTGCAGTGAGCTGAGATCGGGCCAGTGCACTCCAGTCTGGGCAACAAAGTGAGACTCTGTCTCAAAAAAAAAAAAAAAAAATTAATGGGGAATGTGGAGAAATAATACTATTGTGATGTTATATATATATCATGTTTTGTATATGTGTTTTATATTTTTATATTTTATATGTATATGTTATATATGTGTATATGTGTATATATAAGCTTACATATTTATACATATATACATATATGTATATATAACATATATAAATGTATACATGGCATTGTTGGAACCTGACTTACATATGCATATATAAGTTTTTATATGTATACATGTATATACACACATATATACACACACATACATGCACCTTGGACATCAGCATTCCCATCTGGGCCAAGATTCTAGGATCTGGCCGTAGCAATGTGGGCATGAGAAGGGCGCCTGACGTTACCCAGCGTGGCCCTCAGACACTGGGGCTTGCTCCGATTCACTCGGGCTGGAGCACTGGCCCGGGATGGGAAAAGCACACCCAAAGTGAACGACATTAACTTCCTCCACACCTGGCAGGATGGAGGCATGGAGTCAAGTTTGGTTTAAAAGACATGGGGAAATGGATGCCTCGGTGCACCTATAGGTGTGAGTAAGGCACACTGTAAACAGACGGTCTCATGCAGGGTCAAATGTGTGCCTGTCCAGAGGAATAGAATGCTCTGGGCCAGGGTAGGCACTCAGCTCAACCCCCAAGGCCAGGGAAGAGTGAAGGAAGAAGTCACCCCCGCACCGCTGACCCCATCCCCAGCAGTGAGGAAGACTCAGATGGGAATGTCACATTAAGAAAATTGAACTTCAGGCTGGGGGCAGTGGCTCACACCTGTAATCCCCACACTTTGGGAGGCCAAGGCGGGTGGATCACCTGAGGTCAGGAGTTCGAGACCAGCTTGGCCAACATGGTGAAATCCCATCTCTACTAAAAATATAAAAATTAGCTGGGTGTGGTGGCGGGCGCCTGTAATCCCAGCTACTCAGGAGGCTGAGGCAGGAGAATCTCTTGAACCTGAGAGGCAGAGGTTGCAGTGAGCCAAGATCGCGCCACTGCACTCCAGCTTGGGCAACAAGAGCGAGACTCTGTCTCAAAAAAAAAAAAAAAAAAAAGAAAAGAAAAAAGAAAACAAAAGAACATTGGACTTCAGCTTTGGAGTAACAAATGGGAAGATATCAAAGGGCTGTTTTCTTTCTTTTAAGGAATGTGGCATGAGCAGGTTTGCATTCTTGCAAGATTATCCTGGCTGCAGTGTGAACAATGGATAGGAGAGCAGCAGACAGGAGGTCACTTAGAGATTTAACAATGACCCGGCGACAAGAGATGACGGCCTGGGCAATGGCAGTGGGGATGAACATGGGGGCACATGTGATATGATTGGGAACAGAACAACCAGAGCCTGATGCTGTCCTGGCAGGGAGTGGGGAGGGAACCCAGCAGTGGGTGGGAGGCGGTGCTATGTATGCTCCAGAGAAACGTGGGAAGAGCCTGCTTGGATGGGAAGAGGTGGGTTCTGTTGGGGCACGTTCAGCACAGGAGCCTCTGACTATGGAGACCTAACTGGAAGCGAGGGGACCCAGTCTGAGGCTCCTGAGTGGGACCAGCATGGACAATGCAGGTTTGGGTGTCACCAGGCTTTGTAGACTATAAGTAAAGCCATGGGGGTGGTGACATTACCCAAGGGAGCGAGAGAGTGGGGCCTGGGAAAGACATGGTTGTTTACGTGGTTTTAAAATATAATGAAGTTCTCTGTTTGAACTGGCTGCATCTGCCTTATTATTGCCCTTCTCCACACTGTATTTAAATCCTTTTCCCCAACCTTATCTTACAGAGTATCTCATATAAAAACAACCACCACATAAGCTAGTCTCTCTGTTTATTCTCATTAACATCATTACAAGTCTTAGAAAAATCAAGTCATAGGCCAGACATGGTGGCTCACACCTGTAATCCCAGCACTTTGGGAGGCTGAGGTGGGTGAATCACTTGACCCCAGAAGTTCGAGACCAGCCTGGGCAACACGGTGAGACCCCCATCTCTACAAAAAATACAAAAATGAGCCAGGCATGGTAGTGAGCACCTGTAGTCCCAGCTACTCTGAGGCTGAGGTGGAAGAATGGCATGAGCCAGACAGGCAGACGCTGCAGTGAGCTGAGATAGTGCCACTGCATTCCAGCCTGGGTGACAGAGCCAGACCCTGCCTCAAAAAAAAAAAAAAAAAAAAAAGGAAAAGAAAAATGAGTCATGAGCTAAAATGGCCACATTCACTACAGTCATGAATTTCTGTCTACATGTTATAGGAATAATGAGACTCTTAGCTCATGATTAGCTTATAAAGTTCCTAATTAAACAGAAATGGGAAAATGCATTTATTTATTTATAAGCAAATAGCCTTTGAAAATAAAGCTAGATACCTTTATGACAGGCAGTGGCATGATCTTTTCAAACGCAGGCTTACAAGTTACTGCCATAAGGAACTGGGACTGACTGTTTTTACAAACTCTCCAGAATTTACATATTCAAAGGAGGGATTCCCTCTTCAAGACAGGAGGATTAATTAAATGATTGTGCCACCGAAATGACACAATTGAAACTCTTTCTTTGGGACAGGATGCTCTTGAGGAGGATGAAGGGGGCTGAATTTTGTGATTAGCTGTGTCATTTGGGGCAAAACTGATATTAAGAGAGAAGCTCCAGGCCAGGCGTGGTGGCTCACCCCTCTAATCCCAGCACTTTGGGAGGCCGAGGCGGGCTGATTACCTGAGGTCAGGAGTTCCAGGCCAGCCTGACCAACATGGAGAAACCTCATCTCTACTAAAAATACCAAAAATGGCTTGGCCAGGAGCGGCAGCTCATGCCTGTAACCCCAGCACTTTGGGAGGCTGAGGTGGGCGGATCACCTGAGGTCAGGAGTTTAAGGCCAGCCTGACCAATATGGGGAAACCCCGACTCTACTAAAAATACAAAAAAAATTAGCCGGGTGTGGTAGTGTGCCCCTGTAATCCCAGCTACTCGGGAGGCTGAGACAGGAGAATCACTTGAACCTGGGAGGCGGAGGTTGCCGTGAGCTGAGATAGTGCCATTGCACTCAAGCCTAGGCAACAAGAGTGAAACTCTGTCTCAAAAAAAAAAAAAAAAAGAGAAGCCCAAGTGAAGCTGGTGTCCCCACCGCTGTCCAGACCTCCTTGGTTACTTAATGAAGGGCATCACTCTCCACTAGCCTGAAAACTGACTTCATAAAAACATCTCTTTATAATTCAAACACACTTGGTTTCCTCTGCTTTCAGCATGATATAGTTTGGCTGTATACCCACCCAAACTTCACCTTGAATTGTAGTTCCCATAATCCCCAGCTGTCATGGGAGGGACCCAGTGGAAGGTCATTGAGTCATGGGGGTGGTTACTCTCATGCTGTTCTCATGATAATGAGTTCTCATGAGATCTGGTGGTTTTATAAGGGGCTTTTCCCCCTCTTCACTTTGCACTTCTCTTTGCTGCTGCCATGTGAAGAAGGACATGTTTGCTTCCCCTTCTGCCATGATTGTAAGTTTCCTGAGGCCCTCCCAGCCAAGCTGAACTGTGAGTCAATTAAACCTCTTTCCTTTATAAATTACCCAGTCTCGGGAATGTCTTTATTAGCAGCGTGAGAACGGACTAATATACAACATAACCACACCTAATTCACCCCTAGTCAGGTCACTTCAGAACCTTCCACTAGCTCCTTCTCACTGCACCATCTCCCTACAGTGAGCTTTCTGGGATCCCACCATGCCCTCTCCATCCTGCAGCAGAACCATCCTCTCACAAACCAGGTCCTGCCACTCTCCTGCTGAGCACCCTCCCTGGCTCCCATCACCACTGCCAGCATCCAGACAAGTTCCATGACTTGCCCCTGCCATCTGGTCCACAGCTCCAGTGGACAGGTGGGGCTGGACCTCATAAACTTTCTTTCAGTTCCTTAAACTCGTTAAGGTTTTGCCTTCCTAGAACTGTTGCAAACACTGCCCCCTTAGCCTGGGACCATCTTCCACTGCTGTGAAAATAAGTGATTTAAAATCTAGGTGGGATGCAGTGGCTCATACCTGCAATCCCAGCACTTTGGAAGGCCAAGGCAGAAGGATCACTTGAGCCCAGGAGTTTGAGACCAGCCTGGGCAACATGAGGAGACACCACCACCCAGCCTCATCTAAAACAACAAACAAACAAACAAACAAAAAACTAACCTGTTGGAATTTTAAAGTATTTTCAGCCTTAAGGGAATGTGATTATGAGACAGTAATCAGGCAACTGTAATCTAGGCATCTGTAACTTTTGTTTCTTTGATTACAGATTAGCCTTCTTCCTTACGTACATTGTTTTGTAAAATGTAAATGACTAAAGAGCGCCAGGGAAGACTCTTTCCTCTTCACTGTTGATTTTCATTATAAATTAACTTTCCTCTTTCCTCTCTCAGACAAAAACTTCATGACTATTACATTGTTTAAGATGGAATGTTAATTACACTCTTTTAAATTGGAAAGGAAAAGGAAACAAGCTATACAGAAAAGAGAACAAACTGTAACTAATTAAACTGTAATTAATAAACAAGCCTTGTATAGAACACGTTGTAATCTTACTACATTTCTTTATTTTCTGCCTCTGAGAGCAAGATCTTAACTTTTTCACTTTGGAGCACTGACCCCATTTCTTTGGAGTCTGTGTTATCTGAATGGCTATTCTCAGCTTCATGCTTGAATAAACCTTCTTATACTGAGTTCTGATCCTTTTGATCCTTTCAGGTTAATCCCCATTCTTTGTGTGTCTGGTTCCTACGAATTGATCTTCCTTTCCTGTGGCTGCCCTAACAAAGAACCACAAGGCTGGGCACAGTGGCTCATGCCTGTAATCCCAGCACTTTGGGAGGCCGAAGTGGGCGGATCACCTGAGGTCAGGAGTTCGAGACCAGCCTGGCTAACATGGTGAAACCTCCTTTCTACTAAAAATACAAAAAATTACCCAGGCATGGTGGTGTGCCCCTGTAATCCCAGCCACTTGGGAGGCTGAGGCAGGAGAATTGCTTGAACCTGGGAGGCGGAGGTTGCAGTGAACCAAGATCATGCCATTGCACTCCAGCTTGGGCAACAAGAGCGAGACTCCATCTCAAAAAACAAAACAAAACAAAACAAAACACTGAGTGGCTTAAAACAACAGAGACTTCTAGCTGGGCACGGTGGCTCACGCTTGTGATCCCAGCACTTTGGGAGACCAAGGCAGACAGATCATCTGAGGTGGGAAGTTTGAGACCAGCCTGGTCAACATGGTAGAATCCTGTCTCTACTACAAATACAAAAATTAGCTGGGCATGGTGGTACGCGCCAGTAATCGCAGCTACTTTCGATCTCGGCTCACTGCAACCTCCACCTCCCAGGTTCAGGCAGTTCTCCTGCCTCAGCCTCTAAAGCAGCTGGGATTACAGGCGCACACCACCACGCCCAGCTAATTTTTGTGTTTTTTAGTAGAGACGGGGTTTCACCATGTTGGGCAGGATGGTCGTGATCTCTTGACCTTGTGATCCACCCGCCTCGGCCTCCCAAAGTGCTGTGATTATAGGCGTGAGCCACCGCGCCTGGCCACATACCCTCTTTTTCTAAGGACACAGGACATATCGGATTGAGGGCCCATCCTACACTAGTATGACCTCATCTTCACACCTGCAATGACTCTATTTCCAAATAAAGTCCTATTCACTGGTATGGGAGTTTGGGACTTCAACGTATCTTTGGAGGAACACAGTTCAAGCCCTACCAGCATCCTTTAGGTCTCAGAGTGTGCAGCCCTTCCTCCAAGTGATGGAGTCACCCAGGGTGAGCTGTTAGGCTTCAGCTCAGCCTCTGGCTGGTTTCTTTGGCTGCTTCTCTGTGTATTCAGTCGGCTGTCCCTGTGTCTGTCTCTCACCCAAATATATGCTCCTTGAACTCTGGATCTATGTGCTTCTCTGGAGCCTTGCAAAATACAGGCATGGAGTAGATGTTCAATACATTTACACACACACACACACACACACACACACACATTTTTCCCCTTTAGAGTCCAGGTGTCATTTTGTCACCCAAGCTGGTCTCGAACTCCTAGTCTCAAGCAATCCTCCGGTCTCGGCCTCCCAAAGTGCTGGGATTACCACCACGCCCAGCCCAATATATTTTTATTAATTGAACTTCAAAGTGAATTGCAGGTCATCCAGGTGCAATGGCTCAAGACTGTAATGCCAGCACTTTAAAAGACTGAGGTGGGCAGATCACCTGAGGTCAGGAGTTCGAGAACAGCCTGGTCAACATGGCAAAACCCAATCTCTACTAAAAATACAAACAATTTAGCTGGGTGTGGTGGCACACACCTGTGGTCCCAGCTACTGGGGAGGCTGAGGCACAAGAATCGCTTGAACCCAGGAGGCAGAGGTTGCAGTGAACTGAGATCACACCGCCGCACTCCAGCCTGGGTGACAAAGCAAGGCTGTCTCAAACAAACAAACAAACAAACAAACAAAAAAAAAAACAACGAAAAAAACAAACAACAACAACAAAAAAGCCCAAAGTGAATTGCAGGCTAAAGAAAGTAGCAGTAGCTGGAAGACTGGATGACAGAAAGTGACAAGACTAACCTACGTCCATCTAGAACTTTATAATTTGCCATGTTTTCAAAGCCATTATTTCATGTAATCAACAACCCAGCAAGATAGCCTAGGTTAGTTCAAATATCTCCACGCTGGGCAAGGTGCGGTGGCTCACACCTGTAATCCAGCACTTTGGGAGGCTGAGGATCACTTGAGGTCGGGAGTTCGAGAGCAGCCTGACCAACGTGGAGAAATCCTATCTCTACTAAAAATACAAAATTAGCTGGGCGTGGTGGCACATGCCTGTAGTCCCAGCTACTTGGGAAGCTGAGGCAGGAGAATCTCTTGAACCTGGGAGGTGGAGGTTGCAGTGAGCTGAGATTATACTCCAGCCTGAGCGACAGAGTAAGACTCCGTCTCAAACAAACAAACAAAAAACCTATATATGTGTGTGTGTGTGTGTGTGTATCCCACACTACAGAGAAGGGCACAGAATCCAAGCTTAAGACCAATGAAAGAATTAGCTCTAATAATCTGTGTTCCGAACGTCTCCGCTTAACCACAGCAAAGTGGTTAAGCGGAGACATCCAGAACACAGATTACTAGAGCTGAAAGGAATTTTGTGAAACATTGCATCAAATCTCCTCATTTTATAAATGAGAAGACTGGGGTGAGAGGAGTGAAGTGATTCATTTAAGTATCTTAGGTGCTTACTAGTAGAGCTCGTGTGAGATTCTGAGTCCTTTAGTTTCTAATAGAATTCCAAGAAGGTGACTCCAAACATGTTTGGGGAATAGGAGGATGATTGCAGGCACCATGCATCCTTCCAAAATGAGGACATGCAGGGCAACATTCATTTGGAATTTATGGTGCCAGACAGCCTGGGTGGGAATCCCAACACCACCCCTTCCAGGCTTGGCGATCTTGAGCAATCTCATAAATTGATTCACACCAATCACAGGGCATTGGTGACTTATGTGATAGCTATCCCAGTTGAACCTACTTTTAAAAAGAGAATACGGCCAGGCGTGGTGACTTATGCCTGTAATTCCAGCACTTTGGGAGGCTGAGGTGGGTGGATCACTTGAGGTCAGGAGTTCGAGACCAGCCTGGCCAACATGGCAAAATTCCGTCTCTACTAAAAATATAAAAATTAGCCAGGAGTGCTGGCAGGTGCCTGTAATCCCATCTACTCGGGAGGCTGAGGCAAGAGAATCGCTTGAACCCAGGAGGCGGAGGTTGCAGTGAGCCGAGATTGCGCCACTATACTCCAGCCTGGGTGACAGAGCAAGACTCTGTCTCAAACAAAAAAAAAAAAAATAAAAGATAACATGCCTAGAAATCTTTAGCCCCAGGTACAAATCTCTGCTGCTCTTGCCTCACATAATGCTTGACACAGAGTCAGCACACAGTAAATATTGCATGAACCCAGATGGGACTTGAACCCAGGTGTGTGTGTGTGTGTGTGTTGGGCGGTGGGGGAGTCCTTGAAGGAGAGAGAACTTCCAGGAATTCTCTCGTTTTTTTTTTTTTTTTTTTTTGAGCCGGAGTCTCGCTCTGTTGCCCAGACTAGAGTGCAGTGGCCTGATCTCAGCTCACTACAAGCTGTGCCTCCCGGGTTCACACCATTCTCCTGCCTCAGCCTCCTGAGTAGCTGGGACTACAGGCACCGGCCACCACGCCCAGCTAATTTTTTGTGTTTGTAGTAGAGATGGGGTTTCACCATGTTTGCCAGGATAGTCTCGATCTCCTGACCTCGTGATCCGCCCATCTCGGCCTCCCAGAGCCAGGAATTCTTTCGTTCATTCCACAGAAGTGATACATCATATACTCCCTGCATTTTCAGGGTTTGCATAGCCCCCAAATCTCATTTCAGGGTGGACAAGTGAAAGCTGGTAAAGTAGAGAAAGTTAGCATTGTAACACATTGTAACACACATTATAATAGGATAACTAATTATGCCCGTTTTCAGGCAGTTAGAGTGAGACACTCTAGTGAAGACACTGCACTGGTCAAAAGCCCACAAAATACATCAAGGAGGATTTGGGGGTCTGGAGTGGTGGTTCACACCTGTAGTCCCAGCTACTCTGGAAGCTGAGGTGGGAGAATCACTTGAGCCTGGGAGGTTGATTGTGCCACCACACTCCAGTCTGGGTGACAGAGACAGACCCTGTCTCAAAAAAAAAAAAAAAGAAGAAGTGGAAGAAGAAGAAGGATAAGAAGAAAGCTAACACTATTTTTCCACTTTCGTATACACCCTGGGATATACAACATATATTTAGTTTTATTTATTGATTTATTTATTCTTGAGATGGAGTCTCATTCTTGTTGCCCAGGCTGGAGTGCAATGGCACCATCTCAGCTCACTGCAACCTCTGTCTCTTGGGTTCAAGTGATTCTCCTGCCTCAGCCTCCTGAGTAGCTGGGATTGTAGGTGCCCGCCACCATGCCCAGCTAATTTTTTTGTGTGTGTCTGTATTTTTAGTAGATACGGGGTTTCACCATATTGTCCAGGCTGATCTTGAACTCTTGACTTCAAATGATCCACCTGCCTCGGCCTTCCAAAGTGTTGGGATTACAGGCATGAGTCACCACACCTGGCCCACACATATTTTAAATTATTGTATATCAAGAAAATATTTTAGAGAAAAACATTAGCATAATCATGGGAATGAAAGGCTGACTTTGGGGTGTCATAGAAGATTAGGATTTTCTTTCTTTTTTTTTTTTTTGAGATGGAGTTTCGCTCTGTCACCCAGACTGGAGTGCAGTGGCATGATCTCGGCTCACTGCAAGCTCCGCCTCCCGATTTCAAGCCATTCTCCTGCCTCAGCCTCCCGAGTAGCTGGAACTACAGGCGCCCGCCAACACGCCCGGCTAATTTTTGTATTTTTAGTAGAGACGGGATTTCACCGTGTTAGCCAAGAAGGTCTCGATCTCCTGACCTTGTGACCTGCCCGCCTCAGCCTCCCAAAGTGCTGGGATTATAGGCTTGAGCCACTGTGCCCACCAGGATTTTCTTTTTTTTAAGCTTTGAAAGAGGATGGCAGCCCAGCAGAGTGGCTTGCACCTGTAATCCCAACATTTTGGGAAGCTGAGGCAGGAGGATCTCTCAAACCCAAAAGTTCAAGACCAGCCTGGGCAACATAGTGAGACCCTGTCTCTCAAAAAAAAAAAAAATCCCTGGCATCCTGGCATGTGCCTGTGGTCCCAGCTACTCGGGAGGCTAAGGTTGAGGATTGCTTGAGCCCAGGAGGTTAAGGCTGCAATGAACTGAGATCATGCCACTGCACTTCAGCCTGTAGGACAAAGCAACAAGACCCTGTCTTAAAACAAGGAAGAAAGAGAGAGAGAGAGAGAGAGAGAGAGAGAGAGAGAGAGAGAGAGAGGAAGGAGAGAGGGAAGGAGGGAGGAAGGAAGGAAGGAAGGAAGGAAGGAAGGAGGGAGGAGGGAGGGAGGGAGGGAAGAAGGAAGGAAGGAAGGAAGGAAGGAAGGAAGGAAGGAAGGAAGGAAGGAAGGAAAGAGAAAGAAAGAAAGAAAGAAAGAAAGAAAGAAAGAAAGAAAGAAAGAAAGAAAGAAAGAAAGAGAAAGCGGATGGCTCAGGGGAGAATACTAATTTCTGAATTCCTGTATGGATCTTCTGTTCATTAAACAAATATTTATCAAACACTTACTTGGTCCACACACACCTAGTGCTGAAATTCAACCATGGACAAGACAAAACAAAGTCTTGCCTTCATGTGATTGCTGAATATTAATATGAATTTGTTTACCAAATTTTGGAAAATTAATCAGAAGGGTTATCTCATGAAGCTTGGGAGGATTACATTTAGAACAAATAAAAGGACCTGTGCATACTCCTAGGATTAGAGAGGTGCCCAGTGGATATTTGGAGATTTTATATAACAAAGGAAGTGCTACTGGGTGCGGTGGCTCACGCCTGTAATCCCAGCACTTTGGGAGGCTGAGGCAGGAGGATCAGTTGAGGTGAGGAGTTCGAGACCAGCCTGGTCAACATGGTGAAACGCTGTCTCTACTAAAAATACAAAAAACTAGCTTGGGTGTGGTGCCAGGCGCCTGTAATCCCAGCCACTTGGGAGGCTGAGGTAGGAGAATAGCGTGAACCCAGGAGACGGAGGTTGCAGTGAGCTGAGATCACGCCGTTGCACTCCAGCTTGGGCAACAAGAGCAAAACTCCATCTCAAAAAAAAAAAAAAGGAAGTGTTGATATTCCTAATATCCACTGTATACGTGATATTAAAAGTCCAATAGACTCTTTCCCTCCTTCTCACTACTGCATTTGACTAGTCTTAATAATAATAATAATAAAATAGAAAAAGTGAGCAAAGAACAGCAGGCAATTCAGAAAGGAGAGATGCAAATGAACAATCAAACTAAATCCACAACTGAATGCAAATTAAATATATGCAAAACTAAATGCAAATTAAAATACAAGAATGCAGAGTTGCAAGTAAACTTCTAGGATTGGTAGCTTTATAAGTAGAAGTGGCTAAAACAAGAGATTTAAAATCTATTCTAAGAAATCCATGCAGAGTACGTAATGATTGACTGGTGAGAACCAAGATACAAGGGATGTGAAAACGAACCCTTGAAAACCAGTTTGGGGCCAGGCCTGAAAGCTCACACCTGTAATCTCAGAGCTTTGGGAGGCTGAGGCGGGAGGATCACTGGAGGCCAGTGGTTTGAGACCAGCCTGGGCAACATAGTGAGACCCCCTACTCTATTAATAAAGAAAGAAAGAAAAGGGGGTGAGGAGAGGGAGAGAGGGAAGAAGGGAAGGAGGAAGGAAGGAAGGAAGAAAGAAAACTAGCTTGTTGACATAGTTCCCCTGCATGTTGGTCAGTGTCACCTAACCTGAGATTTCTGTTGCAAGGGTCCATGTTGCAGATGGTTGCAGAGATATCCATTCCTTGGGACCACTGCAGGGAGGCAGAAAATGCTGAGCTGAATTTTTGGCACTCTGCCGGCAGAGCTTTCTTATGTAACAAGCACCTGAGCTGGTGAGTATGAGACCTTTCGAAATAAAAGCTAAGAGTGGCCAAAATAAATATGTGGTCAGGTTGGGGAGCCAACTTGGCCAACGTTTCCCTAACATTCGCAATTTGTAAACATAGAGAAGAGGAATGAAATGAAAGGCTGTGTCTTTGCTACAAATCGCGTCTGTGATTACTGTTCCCCTGTGTCTCTGTTACTTTATTTTCACAATCAAAAACTTGACAGGACATTCCACAAAGCCCAGTCAGAGCACTTGAAATGCGAACCCAAACAAGCCAAAGGCATGGGCAGAAACGCATCCTCCGTTTTCTTGCGAATGCAGCAGCTGTTTTCTCTTTCCTGTCGTTGGATCTTTCTAGCAAACACCTAGAAGTCTCAGCCTCTCCAGAAATCAGGTGTTCACAGACCAGGTGATTTATTTGTTTAGTATCCTGTGCCCTTATTCCCAGAAGAAAGGGAATGGGACGGAACACTCTGTCAAATAAACAATTGCCCAAGGTCTTGGGCAAGGGAAATGAGGCCAGGAAGCAGACAGTGGACTCTTTGCCCCAGGTAACTGCCTGATAAGGTAAACAAGCAGTGTACAATGAGTTCCTGTCCTCTGCGTGATAAATATTTATATGCTGAGCCCTGTGTTTGGAAGCACTAAACCATTTCTCAGTCTGAACATTGACCTTTGGATGCAAAACACAGGGCTAATTTCCTAGGTGATGTAATTAATTTTTGTGGCTCAAAGCCGTACTGGGAACAAGAGAAATTGTTGTTTTCATGCTTGTTTAAAAAGTGATTCAGCAGGTGTGTGCAGCTTTCAGGTAACAGTGTCAACTTGCAATCTGAAACTTTTCTTAGTCACACCTGGAATTCAATGATTTTAGGAAGATTATGGTGTGTGAATTCATCATAAGCAAACACAAATTCTTCTGATCTTAGAAGTGATGGACTCAGTTTTGGGTTTACACATGGCTTTGAATTGTTTCTGAGGATACAGAGGAAATATTTTATTTTATTTTATTTATTTTATTTTTTGAGACAGGATCTCGCTCTATCACTCAGGCTGCAGTGAAGTGGCTGGATCTTGGCTCCCTGCAACCTCCGCCCCATGGGCTCCAGGGATCTTCCCATCTCAGCCTCCTGAGTAGCTGGGACTACAAGAGCACACCACCACCACACCTGGCTAATTTTTTGAATTTTTTTGTAGAGATGGGGTTTTGCCATGTTGCCCAGACTGGTCTCAAACTCCTGGGCTCCAGCAATCCACTCACCTTGGCCTCCCAAAGTGCTGGGATTACAGGTGTGAGCCATGACGGCAAGCCAAGGACTTCATTTTTTAAATTTCGGTTTAGTATGGCCCCAAATCTCTGTGACCCTAAATGCATTTAATTTTGGTGTTAATAAAATGGCAGGAAAACTGTTCTTTTTCAGTGAGCTAAATTAACCCCGCCCAAAACAAAAGTTAAAGGCAAATGACAAACCAGGGAAAAGACAAGCCACAAAACAGCAGATCCTCTTTCTAGGTGGCACAAGCTGGAAACCCAGGTCCATCCTTGTCACTTTCCTCTTCCTCGTTCCCAGTGTCCAATGCTGTTCACCCTGAAATATCTCAAACCCGCACACTTGCCCCGTCTGCATTTCCTGATTCTCCTCTGCCTTCACCAGCTTGCTATTTCCACAGATGCCTCCAGGCACTAACTCACCAAGACCAATCGCAGGGTCTTCCCCCACAGTCAGGCCCTTCCAGGAGTCATTTCTCATTCAATGGCGCCCTCTCCAGCTAGCCAGGACCCAGGCGACCTCCTGGGCTCCACCCTCTCCCTCCTCCCCTGACCCATCTTTTGCCACGTCACGTGAGCTGTTCTTCCTGAAGACCTTGGATTTGTCTATCCCTGCCACTCTGTGGTCCCTGCCTTCACCCTTTCTCAGGATGCCTTCACCGCCTACCTGGGCCACCGAAATAGTACCCCCATGATCTCTGGAATCCACTCTTCTGCCCCCATTCCACTATCCACAAAAAAGCCAGAGGGACCTTTCCCAACCACAAACCTGATGGAACCACTTTCTGGCTGAAAACCACCTGTCACTTCCCTTCGCCCTGAGGATAAGGTAAAGATCCTACCTGGCCTGCAAGGCCCTTCAGACAGCTTCATGATGGTTGCGAAGGTCCAGCCGCATGACTCTCCGCCCTTTTCCCTCTTTAATTTATCTCTGAGGATTTATCGACATCTGTGACTAGCTGATTTATTTGCACATTTGTTTATGGTCCATCTCTCTTGTCCCTAACGGCAGGGGTCTTGTTCACTGCTACAGCCCCAGCCCCTCAGAGTAAACCTCACACATCACGGGGTGCTCAATGAATATTTCTAGAGTTAATGAATGGATGAATGAATAAGCGAATTCAGGAGACCAGCAGGGTGCTGGGTGGTGCATTGATCTAAGAAAAAGTCAGAGCCTGACGCAGTGGCTCACACTGAAAATCCCAGCACTTTGGGAGGCCGAGGCGGGCAGATCATAAGGTCAGGAGTTCGAGACCAACCCGACCAACATGGTGAAACCCCGCCTCTACTGAAAATACAAAAATTAGCCAGGCATGGTGGTGCTTGCAGCTACTCGGGAGGCTGAGGCAGGAGAATCGCTTGAACCTGGGAGGCGGAGGTTGCAGTGAGCCAAGATCTTGCCACTGCACGCCAGCCTGGTTGACAGAGCAAGACTCCGTCCCAAAAATAGAAAAAAGAAAATGTCAAGAGTAAGGAGCAGAGAAGCCCAAGGGCATCAGCCTAGGCCTCAGATGGCTGTCGATGCACAACTGTACCCACAGTGTCTATGAGACAAAATAAAGAGTTGCTGACTGATTACCTGATGCCTTCTCTTCCATCTGAAACTTTGTTTCCATGCCTGACCCCACTTCCCTCAACTTCTCATTCTTCACATTTCAGTTCAAACACCTGTTTTCATGTCCTTGGACACATCCAGCTCCTTCAGACCTCAGGGCCTTTGCACATGCTCACATCTTTGCCAGGAAGGCTCTTCAACTTCGATTTCACCCCTCCACACCATCTTTAGTTATTTGCAACACATCATTAGCATCTCAGCCTTCTCTGAGCCCACAGCTAGATCAGGTCCCCTTCACTGTACTTTCGTTCTAGCCTTTATGTCACTTATGCCCATCTGTAATGACATATTTGGGTAATTATTTCAATACTACTGATCAATCTTCCTACCCCACAAGGGCAGGGATTATGGTCTTTTCCTCCCTACTTCAGCCAATATCCTACACAGTGCCCAAAGAGGGGCCCAAGGAATATTTGGAGATACACCGTCTGGCCCACAACTGGCTACACAGTTGTAGTAGTTCAGTGCAAAATGAAAATGCAGGGGTGTTATTTATAAATTAAGAATGTGGCTGGGCAAGGTGGCTCATGCCTGTAATCCCAGCACTTTGGGAGGCCGAGGTGGGCAGATCACCTGAGGTTGGGAGTTCAAGACCGGCCTGGCCAATATGGCGAAATCTGTCTCTACTAAAAATACAAAAACTAACCGGGCATGGTGGCGCACGCCTGTAATCCTAGCTACTTGGGAGGCTGAAGCAGGATAATCACTTGAACCCAGGAGGCAGAGGTTGTAGTGAGCCGAGATCACGCCACTGCACTCTAGCCTAGGCAACGGAGTGAGACTCTGTCTCAAAATAAATAAATACATAAAATTAATTAATTAAGAATGTTAAAGCAGTGACAGCAGAGCATTAAACCAAACTCGGGGACTTAGAAGCCTGGGGCCCTTGTGTGTGCTCGAGATAGGAGCTGGTGAAACCAACTCTAATCTGGACCTTTATAGAAAACGTTGGATGATGCCTCTGCTGGAAAATGTAATAAGTCACCCAAAGTCACGTAGAGGTTTGTTGCAGATTTGGGTTTTAGACCTATGCAGGTGTCCAGAACCTGTGCTCCTGCCCTCTCCCCCCTCTTAGGGGGTCACACACAATGTTGGGGAGGGGCCCAAATACAAGTGTCCTCGAAGACTGCTGGTGGTGACACAAAGTGCCACACTCTTTCTGGTGTGCGATTTGGAAAAATTTATCAAAGGCTTAAAACATACTCATGACTCAGGCTTAGAAAAATATTTAATATGTGAAGATGCTCACAACACATTTAAGTGAAAGCGGCAATGATTAGTGCTACTAAATTCTGTAAAACGATTTGTTTGAATGTATAGATAGAGACATGTAGATATACATGGAAAAAAGACCAGAACGATGGTCTGAGGTATTAGCAGTAGCTATTTATGGGAGGTGGCATTGTGATTTATTTTCATTTTCTTCTTCATACTTTTAGATAGTTTACTCTTGCTCTCCAAAAGGGCACCGGGGATTTCAGCCATCAAGGCGTCTGATATGGGCAGGTTAGCTGTACTAAGGATGCATACGTAAGAGAATCCTAGCCACCCGGACTTCCTCTTAGATATTAGAGCTGGTCTTTTATATCTAAATATTATGAATTAGGTTATGAATGTTAGAAACTAAGTTATTTAAAACTATGTTTCAATTGGGTTCGGTGGCTCACACTGGTAATCCCAGCAATTTTGGAGGCCGAGGTGGGAGGATTGCTTGAGCCCAGGAGTTCAAGACCAGCCTGAGCAACACAGTGAGATCCATCTCTACAAAATAAATTAGCTGGCCATGGTGGCACCTGCCCCCTGTAGTCCCAGCTACTCAGGAGGCTGAAATGGGAGGATCACTTGAGTCCATGAAGTCGAGGCTGCAGTGAGCCACAGCAGTGCCACTACACTCTAGCCTGGGTGTCAGAGTGAGACGCTGTCTCAAAAACAGAAAAAAGAAGACAGGCACCTGCGGAGAAGGCAGGCGGGCAGACAGTGGTCCTCCCAGGAATGTCTATTTCACCTGCACCTCAGCTTTAGGAGGGCTTGCTCTGGCCCTCCACTGGCCGTGCTCCCCCCACGGGACAAGGAGCCCAGCCTCCACTTCTAGTTTTAGTTTTTTATCTGGGATCCCAGAATTCCCCACCCAAATGGTCCCAAGCCAACATTCTGAGGGTGGACGGGCTGGCTTGTGGCCTTCCAGGCCAGAGGGGTGGTCCAGAAGCAGCCAGCTATAGGCAGAGGCAGGAGGAGAGCTCAAAGCGCAGGTTGGGTGACAGGGGCAGAGCCAAAGATGGGGAGCAGAGAGCGGGGCCAGGGCCCAAAGGCACCATTTATACTTCTTGGCCCCACCAAAGTCCGAGGTAGGTGTGTGTACCAGGGCCCTTGGTCAACTAAAGGTTCGCTGAAAAATCACTGGCTTGAGGCAGTTTGATTATGGGAGAAAAGACATGCAAGTTTATTTTATATTATTTTATTTTATTTTATTTTATTGAGACAGAGTCTCGCTCTGTCGCCCAGGCTGGAGTGCAGTGGCCAGATCTCAGCTCACTGCCAGCTCCGCCTCCCGGGTTCACGCCATTCTCCTGCCTCAGTCTCCCGAGTAGCTGGGACTACAGGAGCCCACCACCTCGCCCGGCTAGTTTTTTGTATTTTTTAGTAGAGACGGGTTTTCACCATGTTAGCCAGGATGGTCTCGATCTCCTGACCTCGTGATCCGCCCGTCTCGGCCTCCCAAAGTGCTGGGATTACAGGCTTGAGCCACCGCGCCGGGCCCATGCAAGTTGATTGAACACAATACACAGAGACTTCAGAGTGAAGACCCAACTTCCTAGTAAGATATGGAAGCTTCTGTACCATCTTGAGATTACAGAAAGAGCGAACAGGGGCTTGGATCCTGGTAGAACAGGTTATGGGAGCCCAGCTGGGAGAAAAGGAATTCTATTGAGGGGCAATAAATGATTACGGGAAGAATGATCTGATCGGGGAACAGAGATTATTAACTTGTAGATAGTTCTCTTTGGAATTTTAAATGATCCTTGGAGACAGTCACTATCTTGAAAAAGGGTCTGTTTGGGTGTGGTTACATTTTTGGTCTTACAGGAAGGGGAGGAAACCCTTGTTCTGCTTGTTGGGTCTGGATCTCTGGCAGATAAAGGAGCTAAGGTTTCTTTGGGACAGATGTGGGATTGGGAGAAGGTCAGAAAGACCCTGAGGCTTCTTCCGCTCAGCATATCAAATGCCAAATTTTGGGGTAGTGGCTTCTAAGCCCCAAAATTGGTCCTTACATTTTATTTTATGTACTGCAGTAAATTGATTTGTAACTTTTATAAATTTAGACACAAGGGATGAGGCTTCCATGGACCTTGTTGACTGGGGCCCCATAGTCCTTTGCAGGCCTGATGGTCAGAGAGGGGTGAGAACTTCAGATGGACTCACTGAGGGTACTCTTTCTAGTACGCTGTTGATTGTGTCCCGATGGCAGGTCATCATACCCATTTAGTGGACTGCGAATAACTTTTTCTTATTTATTTATTTATTTATTTATTTATTTATTTATTTTTTTTTTTGAGACGGAGTCTCGCTCTGTCGCCCAGGCTGGAGTGCAGTGGCCGGATCTCAGCTCACTGCAAGCTCTGCCTCCCGGGTTCACGCCATTCTCCTGCCTCAGCCTCCCGAGCAGCTGGGACTACAGGCACCCGCCACCTCGCCTGGCTAGTTTTTTGTATTTTTTAGTAGAGACGGGTTTTCACCATGTTAGCCAGGATGGTCTCGATCTCCTGACCTCGTGATCCGCCCGTCTCGGCCTCCCAAAGTGCTGGGATTACAGGCTTGAGCCACCGCGCCCGGCCTATTTATTTATTTTTGAGACAGACTCTCACTCTGTCGCCAGGCTGGAGTGCAGTGGTGCGATCTTGGCTCCCTGCAACCTCTGCCTCCCGGGTTCAAGTGATTCTCCTGCCTCAGCCTCCCGAGTAGCTGGGACTACAAGGTGCCTGCCACCACGCCTGGCTCATTTTTTTTTTTTTTTTTTTTTTTTGTGTATGTTTAGTAGAGATGAGGTTTTACCATGTTGGCCAGACTGGTCTCAAACTCCTGACTTCAGGTGATCTACCTGCCTAGGCCTCCCAAAATAGTGGGATTACAGGCATGAGTCACTACGCCTGGCCTTTCTTCTTTTTCTTTTTTTTGAGACGGAGTCTCGCTCTGTGGCCCAGGCTGAAGTGCATGGTGCAACCATAGCTCACTGCAGCCTCCAACTCCTACACTCAGGTGATCCTCCTGCCTCAGCTTCCGGAGTAGCTAGGACTACTAGTGCATGACACTATGCCCACCTAATTTTTTAAGTTTTTCTGTAGAGATGGGGTCATGTTTTCTTGGCCAGGCTGGTCTCAAACTCCTAGGCTCACGTGATCCACCCACCATGGCCTCCCAAAGTGCAAGGATTACAGGCCCAAGCTATTGGGCCTGGCCCGTAACATTTATATTTTTAACAAAATAGAATAAAACAGAAAATATTGGAATGCAGCCCTTTAATAACAGCATTTCAGTAAAATGTTCTTTTTCATTATGCAGTCTAGTCTTGATGACAAATGTATCTTCTCCTGTGGGTCCCTGTTAAAAAAGCATGACAAGCTGGGTGCTGTGTCTCATGCCTATAATCCCAGCACTTTGGGAGGCTGAGGAGGACAGACCACCTGAGTCAGGAGTTCGAGACCAGCCTGACCACCATGGTGAAACCCCATCTCTACTAAAAATGCAAAATTACACGGGCATAGTGGCACACACCTCTAATCCCAGCTACTCACGAGGCTGAGGCAGAAGAATCGCTTGAACCCGGGAGGCAGAGGTTGCAGTGAGCTGACATCGTGCCTTTGCACTCCAGCCTGGGCAACAGAACGAGACTCCGTCTAAAAAAATAAAATAATTAATAAAAAAAGAGCTCTCTTAAGTGGGACTCTTTGGGTGACAAATGAAAAAAAAAATCACTAATGGCTTTAGACTGGTATTGAAGTAGCTTTAAATTTTTTTTTTTTTTGTCTTTTGAGGCAGGGCCTCACTCTTTCACCCAGGCACAAGTACAATGGCACAATCACAGCTCACTGCAGGCTCAGCCTCCCCAGACTCAAGCAATCCTCCCAACTCAGCTTCCCGAGTAGCTGGGACTACAGACGCATGCCGGCACACCCATCTAGTTTTTGTAATTTTTGTAGAGACAGAGTTTTGCCACATTGCCCAGGCTGGCCTTGCTTGAACTTCTGGGCTCAGGCAATTCACCAGCCTCCTAACGTGCTGGGGTTACAGGCGTGAACCACCGCACCCAGCCACTTTCAAATCTTATTCTATGAAATACTAAAGAGGAAACATGCCAAGATGTTTTTCCAGTGCTTTCAGTCTAGACTCTTCTGAAATGTCGGAAATTATGTACTTAATCATTAACTTTTATTGTGGACCTATCAGGTTTTAGTGTAGAATAATGTAATGATTTGCTAAGTCTCCATCAACTCTCATTCCTAGAGGCAGGAGGATCTATATGGAGCAATTCTAGATTTCCGACAGGTTTTCCTGGGGCATTTTCCAGTTATTACACCCAGGGAAAGGCCATAAAACTGATATCCGGCACCAAATCACTTCTACAGTTGGAAACAAACTCACTTGATTGTGAAACAATCAAAGCTACTGTATTCTCCTGTTAGACTAGTACCAAATCACACACACAAAATCTAACCATCCCATTTGCTACCCTTTTTTTGAATGGAGTCTAGCTCTGTCGTCCTGGCTGGAGTGCAATGGCGCGATCTTGGCTTACAGCACTCTCCGCCTCCCCGGGTTCAAGCGATTCTCCTACCTCAGTCTCCTGAGTAGCTGGAATTACAGGCATGCGCCACCATACTTGGCTAATTTTTCTATTTTTAGTAGAAACAGGGTTTCTCCATGTTGGTCAGGCTGGTCTTGAACTCCCGACTTCAGGTGATCTGCCCGCCTCAGCCTCCCAAAGTGCTGGGATCACAGGCGTGAGCCACTGTGCCCGGCCACTACCCATGTTTTTATTTTGTTTATTTATTTACTTGGTGGCAATGACAAGTTTCCAGAGTCCGAATTTCACCTCCTCTGCCTTTGCTTAGAGTGCCGCCAGCCTGCACTTTCACTGGTAGAGCTCTCCACTCAGTCTCTTCATGAAACTGCCCTGGGGAAACTGGAGTCCTTTTTCTCTTTCCCATATTCAAATCTCTGTAATTGAAAAGACTGGCCAGGCATGGTGGCTTACGCCTGTAATCCCAGCACTTTGGGAGGCGGAAGCGGGTGGATCTCCTGTGGTCAGGAGTTTGAGACCAGCCTGACCAACCTGGTGAAACCCCCGTCTCTACTAAAAATACAACAACAACAAAAAATTAGCCGGGCGTGGTGGAGTGCATCTGTAATCCCAGCTGCTCGGGAGACTGAGGCAGGAGAATTGCTTGAACCCAGGAGGCGGAGGTTGCAGTGAACCGAGATCGCGCCATTGCACTCCAGCCTGGGCAACAAGAGCGAAACTCCGTCCCAAAGAAAAAAAAAAAAAGAGGGTGCGGTGGCTCACGCCTGTAATCCCAACACTTTGGGAGGCCGAGGCTGGTGGATCATGAGGTCAGGAGTTCAAGACCAGACTAACCAGCATGGTGAAACCCTGTCTGTACTAAAAATACAAAAATCAGCCGGCTGTGGTGGTACGCCCCTGTAATCCCAGCTACTCAGGAGGCTGAGGCAAGAGAATTGCTTGAACACGGGAGGTGGAGGTTGCAGTGAGCCGAGAGATCGTGCCCCTGCACTCCAGCCAGGGCAACAGAGTGACACTCCGTCTCAAAGAAAAAAAAAAAAAAAAAAGCAAAAAGAAAAGATCATCTCAGGTGTAGCAGAAGTTAATTACCCACACCTAGTTTTCTGACAGGCTGTCCCTAACTCTTCTAAGTAGCTTGGAGATTCGTTCTAGCTAGGACATTAGTTCATGGAGTGAACATTCAAATAATGAACATAGGACCATCAAAATTTTGGGGTTTTTTGGGGGGCAGGGCAAGGGGAGAAATGGAGGCTTTTATTTTTTAGCAACTTTATTGAGATATAATTTGCATACCATATGGGTTACCCATTTAAGATGTATAATTCTATGGTTTTTTAGTATATTCACATAGTTGTGCAACCATCGTCACAATCAATTTTAGAACATTTTGATCACCTCAAAGAGAAGCCCTCGCCCCTTAGCCATCATCCCTGGGACCCTCCCATTCTCCCCAGTCCCTGGCAGCCACGAATCTGTTTTCCATCTGTGTGGGTTTACCTATTCCAGAGATTTCATGGGAATGGAATCGTACAAGATGTGTTCCTTTGAATCTGGCTTCCTTCACTGAGTATAACGTCTTCCAATTCCATCCATGTGGTAGCACGGATCAGAACTGTATTCTTTTTTTTTTTTTTTTTTTTTTTGAGACAGAGTCTCGCTCCGTCGCCCAGGCTGGAGGGGCAGTGGCGCAATCTCGGCTCACTACAGCCTCTGCCACCTGGGTTCAAGCTATTCTCCTGCCTCAGCCTCCTGAGTAGCTGGGATTACAGGCGCCCGCCACCACACCTGGCTAATTTTTGTATTTTTAGTACAGATGAGGTTTCACCATGTTGGCCAGGCTGATCTTGAAATCCTGACCTCAGGTGAACCACCCACCTTGGCCTCCCACAGTGCTGGTGTTACAGGTGTGAGCCACTGTGCCCGGCCAGAACTTCATTATTTTTAGGGCCAAATAATATTCCCTTGTGTGGACAGACCACGTTTTGTTTATCCACTCATCAGCTGATGATGGGCCACTGAATTCTAGAACTGCAATGGACATGGGAGACCCCTAATGTAACCCTCAGTTTTTTTTTGTTTTTTTAAATTTGAGGCAGAGTCTCGCTCTGTCGCCCAAGCTGGAGTACAGTGGTATGATCTTGGCTCACTGCAACCTCCAGCTCCCGGGTTCAAGCAATTCTCCTGCCTCAGCCTCCCAAGTAGCTGGGACTGCAGGCACGTGCCACCATGCCCAGCTACTTTTTTGTAGTTTTAGTAGAGACGGGGTTTCACCATGTTGGCCACACTGGTCTTGAACTCCTGACCTCATGATCCGCCCAACTTGGCCTCCCAAAGTGCTGAGATTACAGGCATGAGCCACCTTGCCTGGCCTTTTTTTTTTTTTTTTTTTTGAGACAGTCTCTTGTCTCACTCTGCGCCCGGGCTGGAGTGCAGTGGTGTAATCTCGGCTCACTGCAACCTCCGCCTCCTGGGTTCAAGCAATTTTCCTGTTTCAGCGTCACGAATAGCTGGGACTACAGGCACGCTTCACCACGCTCAGCTAATTTTTTGTATTTTTCGTAGAGATAGGGTTTCACTATGTTGGCCAGGCTGGTCTCCTGGAATCAGGTGCCCACCTCGGCCTCCCAAAGTGCTGGGATTACAGGCGTGAGCCACCGCACCCGGCTGAAACCATTTTTCCATATTTGCATATTATGTTATTAAAAAAAGGCCGGGCGCGGTGGCTCAAGCCTGTAATCCCAGCACTTTGGGAGGCTGAGGCGGGTGGATCACGAGGTCAGGAGATCGAGACCATCCTGGCTAACACGGTGAAACCCCGTCTCTACTAAAAAAAACACAAAAAACTAGCCGGGCGAGGTGGCGGGCGCCTGTAGTCCCAGCTACTCGGAGGCTGAGGCGGGAGAATGGCGTGAACCCGGGAGGCGGAGCTTGCAGTGAGCCGAGATCCGGCCACTGCACTCCAGCCTGGGCAACAGAGCGAGACTCCGTCTCAAAAATAAAAAAAATAAATAAATAAATAAATAAAATTAAAAAAAAAAACAAGATTAAAGACACCATTGAAGTTTTATATGTAACTCCCTCCCTGATCCCTGGTCCTAGTCCCTTTCTTCCCAGTGGGAACTGTTTTTCTGGTATTTCCACGCATATTTTAATTCTTTTTTTTTTTTTGAGATGGAGTTTTGTTTTTGTTGCCCAGGTTGGAGTGCAATGGCACGATCTTGGCTCACTGCAATCTCCACCTCCCAGGTTCAAGCGATTCTCCTGCCTCAGCCTCCGGAGTAGCTGGGATTACAGGCATGCATCACCATGCCTGGCTAATTTTTTTTTTTTTTTTTTTGAGACGGAGTCTCGCTCTGTCACCCAGGCTGGAGTGCAGTGGCCGATCTCAGCTCACTGCAAGCTCCGCCTCCCAGGTTCACGCCATTCTCCTGCCTCAGCCTCCCGAGTAGCTGGGACTACAGGCGCCGCCACCTCACCCGGCTAGTTTTTTGTATTTTTAGTAGAGACGGGGTTTCACCGTGTGAGCCAGGATGGTCTCGATCTCCTGACCTCGTGATCCGCGCGTCTCGGCCTCCCAAAGTGCTGGGATTACAGGCTTGAGCCACCGTGCCCGGCCTAATTTTGTATTTTTAGTAGAGATGGGGTTTATCCATGTTGGTCAAGCTGGTCTTGAACTCCTGGCCTCAGGTGATCTGCCCACCTTGGCCTCCCAAAGTGCTGGGATTACAGGTGTGAGCCACGGCCCCCAACCACATATTTTAATTCTACTACTACAAACACACATGTCCATAAACATGCATACTATTCTGTGCATGTATTCAGGCTTCATATAAATAGCATCATACTGTAACATTTTGTAACTTGCTTTTCAAAATATTTTGGTTTTGAGATTTAGTCATGTGGACACATGTAGCTTTGGTTTACTATTTTCATTGCTTGTAGCATCATCTGTATTCCCTGATGAGTGTTTAGATCAAGTGTCATCAGCAAGTGTTTTCTGCAGAGTCAGGCTGTAAATATTTCAGCCTTTACAGGTCATCCATTCTCTGTGCAGCCTCTCAACTCTGCTGTTGTACTCGGAAAGCAGCCTTGGACAATATGCAAACAAATGGGCGTAGCTGTGTTCCAATAAAACTTTGTTTACAGAAACAGGCGGTGGACAAGTTTTGGTCTGTGGTCTGGTTTGCTGACCCTGATTTAGTTTACTTTCAAATTTTGCTGTTTCTAATGCTGCTGGGTCTAATATTGTTGTGCCTGTGTCCTTACACACCTGTACAAGTGATTCTCTAGAAGGTGGAATTACCGTGTTATGGGGAATGCTTACCTTCAGCTTGACTGTGTACTGCCAATGTCCCTCCACAATGGTTGTACAGAGTTCATATGGATGAGAGTTCAGGCTGCTTCTGTCCTTTCCAACTCTGATATTTAATTTCTCCCAATGGACATAAAGTGATACCTCATTAAGGTTTTAAGTTGCATTTCTCTATTATTCTGAGGTTGAGCATTTTTTCTTATGTGTTAGTCATTTGGGTTTCCTTTTTGTGAACTCCTCGTTCATAGCCATTACCCATTTCTCTTTGGGGTTCTTATTTATTTATTTATTTATTTATTTATTTATTTATTTAGATGGCGTCTTGCTCTGTCACCCAGGTTGGAGTGCAGTGGCCTGATCTCAGCTCACTTCAACCTCTACCTCCCTGGTTCAAGCAATTCTCCAGCCTCAGCCTCCCAAGTAGCTGGGACTACAGGTGTGAGCCACCACACCTGGCCCTTTTTTAAATAAATAAAAAATAAATAAATAGTGCTGGGCACAGTGGCTCATGACTGTAATCCCAGCACTTTGGGAGTCTGAGGCAGGTGGATTACCTGAGGTCGGGAGTTCGAGACCAGCCTGACCAACATGGTGAAACCCATCTCTACTAAAAAAATACAAAAAAAATTAGCCAGGCGTGGTGACTCGTGTCTGTAATCCCACCTACTCAGGAGGCTGAGGCAGAAGAATTGCTTGAGCCCGGGAGATGGAGGCTGCAGTTAGCCAAGATCATGCCACCGCACTGCAGCCTGGGCGACAGAGCGAGACTCTGTCTAAAAAAATAATAAATAAACAAATAAATAAATAAAGTATCTTGGACATTACACAGGTCAGCTTCATTATTTTTAATGGCTGCCCCATTCCATCGTGCAGATGCCCCCTGACGTGTTTAACCAATTCCATATTCACGTACATTGAGGCGGTTTCCTTATGTCTTTATCAGTCTGCTTGTCCTGTATTACAAATGATGCCTTTGTTTGTTTCTTTTTTTGAGACGGAGTGTCTCACTCTGTTGCCCAGGCTGGAGTGCAGTGGCATGATCTTGGCTCACTGCAACCTCCACCTCCCGGGTTCAAGCAATTCTACTGTTTCAGCCTCATGAGTTGCTGGGACTACAGGTGCATACCACCACACCTGGCTAATTTTTTTTCTTTTTCTTTTCTTTTTAAGATGGAGACTTGTCCTGTCGCCCAAGGCTGGAGTGCAATGGCGCTATCTCAGCTCACTGCAACCTCCACCTCCTGGGTGCAAGCGATTCTCCTCTGCCTCAGCCTCCCAAGTAGATGGGATTACAGGTGTGCTACCATGCCTGGCTAATTTTTTGTATCTTTAGTAGAGACAGGGTTTTACCATGTTTGCCAGGCTGATCTAGAAACTCTTGACCTCGTGATCTGCCCACTCGGCCTCCCAAAGTGCTGGGATTACAGGCGTGAACCACTGCACCCAGCTTGTATTTTTTTTTTTTTTTTTTTTTTTTTAGTAGAGACGGGGTTTCACCATGTTGGCCAGGCTGGTCTCTAACTCCTGACCTCAGGTGATCTGCCTGCCTCGGCTTCCCAAAGTGCTGGGATTACAGGTGTGAGGCACCACACCCGGCCACAAATGGTGCCTTAATTAACATTCCGGGATCTATGTCTTTATGCATCTGTGCAGCAGTGTCTGCAGGATAAATAGGAAGCATTCCTAGTTGTGAACTCCATTTTCTATCCCACACCCCTTTCCAGAGACCGCCCTGCTCTTGACTGAAGACCTGGGAAGACTGTACTTGCTTCAGCTAACACCTGCCAGGTCATGCCGGTCTTTGCTGCTTCCTTCCTTCCTGGCAGGAAGACAAAACCAAAGGCACACAGAGCAGACAACTCGCCTTCCTGTGCTTTTCCTGTGGACCTGTGGTTGCTCCTGGGCTGTCGTAGCCTCTGTAGACTTCGGACCTACTTATTGATCTGGGCGTGCAGCGGCTCCTGCTCTGTCCTGTCTCCACTGCTGGCCTACTTGGGTGCCTGGCACCCCGGGCTCCTCCCTTCCTTCAAGACGGCATGGGTCTTGGACTTGGCTCCATGGAATCTGCTTGCTTTTCCTTACGCTGAAGGACTTCTCAGCCCGCCCTGTGTCTCCTGTGTCTGCAATGCTTGTTTTCTCCTTCCTAAAATAACTGACCCTCCCACCCATACCTCATGCTCCATCATCGCCACAGTCCACAGGCTGCTCGAGCCCTCACAGCACATTTACTCTGTTCACTGTTCTCACCAATGTACCCTCCGCCCTGCAACCAGGGCAATCTTTCAAAAAGAAAATCAGGCCAGGCATGGTAGCTCACATCTGTAATCCCAGCACTTTGGGAGGCTGAGGAAGGTAGATCATCTGAGGTCAGGAGTTCAAACCCAGCCTGGCCAGGAGGGAGAAACCCTGTCTCTACAAAGAATACAAAAATTAACTGGGCATGGTGGTGTACGTGCCCATAGTCCCAGCTACTTGGGAAGTGAAAGCATGATGAATGTCTTGAACCCGGGAGGTGGAGATTGCAGTGAGCTGAGATCCTGCCACTGCACTCCATTCTGGGCAATAGCGTGAGACCCTGTCTCAAATAAATAAATAAATAAGAAAATCAGATCACGTTCTTTTCTTTTTATTATTTCACCCCACTGCCAACCACTGGGCCCAAGCAATGCTCTCACCTCCAGCTTCCAAAGTGCTGAAATTCAGACGCGAGCCACCACTTGGGGCAGCTGTCTTCCTTCTAAAGATCTTCCTGTGGTGCCAGGTGTGGCACTCACGCCTGGAATCCCAGCACTTCGGGAGGCCGAGGTGGGCGGATCACGAGGTCAGGAGATCGAGACCAGCATGGCGAACACGGTGAAACTCCGTCTCTACTGAAAGTACAAAAAATTACCCAGGGTTGGTGGCAAGCACCTGTATTCCCAGCTATTTGGGAGGCTGAGGCTGGAGAATCACTTGAACCCGGGAGGTGGAGGTTGCAGTGAGCCGAGATGGTGCATTGCACTCCAGCCTGGGCGACAGAGTGAGACTCTGTCTCAAAAAAAAAAAAAAAAAAAAAAAAAAAAAGATCTTCCTATGGTTTCCAATGCACTTAGAAAAAAATCCAAACAACTCATTGAGGCCTGCCTCTCAGGCCCCTCCTCCAGCTCCCTCCCTACTTGGGAGCCTTCAGGCTGTCGCTGCCCAGGACAGGCTCCTCCCTGGGGCTGGGCATTTGCTATATCCTTTCCTGGACAAATCCCCCAACTCCACTTCCCCCTCCTTCAACCCCCCTCTACAAGTAGATGTGCCCCATTACAAGATGGGGTCAGGCAGGCACGGCGGCTTGTGCCTGTAATCCCAGCACTTTGGGAGGTCGAGGCGGGCAAATCATGAGGTCAGGAGATCAAGACTATCCTGGCCAACATAGTGAAACCCTTCTTTACTAAAAGTACAAAAATTAGCCACGTGTCGTGGCATGCACCTGCAGTCTCAGCACTGGGGCGGCTGAGGCATGAGAATTGCTTGAACTTGGGAAGGGAGGTTGCAGTGAGCCGAGATCGCACCACTGCCCTCCAACCTGGGTGACAGAGCAAGACTCCATCTCATAAAAAAACAAACAACAACAAAAAACAAGTAGATGTGCCTCCTTCTTCCTCCATGGCCTTTGTCAAGCCTCCCCCCGAAACAGAATTTTCCTTGGAGAATGGCTGGTTCCTCATTATATAGTGTCAGCCAATGTGTCCCCTCTTCTAGAGGGTGTGACAAAAGCTGGGCCATTCAGACAACTCTCTGGAATTTGACCCTTGAGTGCAGGTGGCATTAGAATTTACAACAGGCTGGGTGTGGTGGCTCACGCCTGTAATCCCAGCACTTTGGGAGTCCGAGGCAAGCAGATCACCTAAGGCTGGGAGTTTGAGACCAGCCTGACCAACATGGTGAAACCCTATCTCTACTAAAAATACAAAAATCAGCTGGGCGTGGTGGCGCATGCTTGTAATCCCAGCTATTTGGAAGGCTGAGGCACGAGAGTCGCTTGAACAGGGGAGGCGGAGGTTGCAATGAGCGGAGATTGCACCACTGCACTCCAGCCTGGGCGGCAGAGGGAGACTCTATATAAAAAAAGAAAAAATTACAACAACAAAACCACTGGAGCAGATTTATTTCAAAGGCGGTGCCCAGAAAAGACTTCCCTTGGACTGCTGCTCTTTGACGGCCCATCTCTCCGTGCCTCCATCTCCATACCCCTCCTCCTCACTCCTGCCCATCCCCCCATCTTCCACCATCCTTGCCTTCCATTCTACGGGCTTCCCAAGTCCTCCCGGGTCAGCCTCCCTTCTCATTCCCATAGCTGCCTTGATTTCTATTCTTTTCACTCAGAGAATCCTGCCTGACCATCCCCTACCTCCTGGGGCCTGGACCTGTCTGTCTAGCCCTCCCTCCAACCCCATTCACCTGGAGCCCAGCTCCGAGTCTGCACCCAGAAGCCCTTTATAAATATTTGATGAAGGAATAACAAAGGTTAATAAATCCGTGGCACTTTCTGAGTGGGGAAAGGCATAGAATAGGAATAGGAGTGAGGTGTTTTGAGACAGGGGCTCAATGGGTTACTAATGAGCTGCATCATACGCCTTTGATTTTGTTTATGCCGCCTCCTTTGGCACAGACACGTGGCTTCGAGGCAGCGTCCGGGCAGGACAAATGCAGCATCTGTACTGTAAATTACTCAGTACCGAAATATCCCACATCACCACCTTCATCACTGCGGCTTCTATCGGTGCTGAATACATGGAATGTGTTTTTCTTTTGATGAAAAGGGAAGTTTTCTCGAGAAAGTAGGACAGTTACTCATCTATTCAACTTTCGAATAATTTCCTACATGCTGGTGACCAGATGTTTCATCTCTGATGTGTTGTTCAACTGACTCAGTCCTTTTTTTCAACACTGATCTTTTTGCTACACTCCAGTGACCAATAGGAAAATATGGAAATGATGGTAGACTGCACTTCCTGGATAAAACGTAAATATGCACATACAGGCAGGAACCGAAGTATCCATCCCCAAATTCCATAAGGGCCAGGTGGTTTCGTCTGCAGCTGTTCACCACCACATCCCAGTGCCCAGCACCGTAGGAGTTCAATTAAGGTACCAAATAACTGGATTTAGTTACTTACATTTTCATTAAGAAGCTAGTTTTGACACAAAGCGAATTGTTTTTTCCTTTGTTTCGAACTGAAGCTAGAACCCCAATAACAATAAAATCTCAAGGTTGAAAGACCATCTCCCCAGGGCAGGGCGCTGTGGCTCACGCCTGTAATTCCAGCACTTTGGGATGCCAAGATGGGCGGATCATTTGCTCCCAGGAGTTTGAGACCAGCCTGGGCAACATGGTGAAACTCCACGTCTACCAAAAACACAAAAATTAGCTAGTCTCATAACACAGTCTCAAAATAAATAATAATAATAATACTAAACAAAAACAAAGATTATCTCTCTGAAGTGTCCATCTGAAGCTGAATTCCCTGTAGATGATTTTGGCCAGCTCTGCATTGTTCTGGATTTGGGTAAATTTTCCTCGTGTTAAGCCAAAAATCATACTGCAAGTGTAGACAAAATGAGTCCACACTCTTTTTTGTGTGTGTGATGGAATTTTTGCTCTTGTTGCCCAGGCTGGAGTGCAATGGCACAATCTTGGCTCATTGCAACCTCCACCTCCTGGGTTCAAGCGATTCTCCTGCCTCAGCCTCCCGAGTAGCTGGGATTACAGGCACCTGCCACCAAGCCCGGCTAATTTTTTGTGTTTTCAGTAGAGACGGGGTTTCCCCATCTTGACCAGACTGGTCTCAAACTCCTGGCCTCAGGTGATCCACCCGCCTTGGCCTCTTGAAGTGCTGAGATTATAGGCGTGAAGTGAACCACCACGCCCGGCCGAGTCCACACTCTTACACATGATCTCCCTGCAAGTATTTAGAGGCATCTTCTCCTTTTCTGCAGGATGACCACCACCACCACACCCAGCTCTTACTCTAAGAAACCTCTCTCACACATTGTTTCAACCACCACCTCCAACCTCATTCCCCAGAGACCCCCCCCCCTATTCTCCACAAAAGCAGGGCACCCCCGCCAACAGGCCCGTGTCCTGGGCTCCCTTCTCTGATTGCTCTGAAAGTTCAGATGGGTATAGTGGCTCTCACACCTGTAATCCCAGCACTTTGGGAGGCTGAGGCAGGAGGATTGCTTAAGGCCAGGAGTTTGAGACCAGCCAGGGCAACATAGCAAGACCCCATCTCTAGAAAACTTAAAAAAAATTAGCCAGGTGTGGTGGAACCTGCCTGAAGTCCCAACTACTCAGGAGACTGAGGCGGAAGGATTGTTTGAACCCAGGAGTTCAAGGATACAGTGAACTATGATTGCACCACTGCACTCCAGCCTGGGAGACAAAGACCCTGTCTCTAAAAGAAAATAAAAGTTGACTGGGCTTGGTGACTCACACCTGTAATCCCAGCACTAGGGGAAGCCTAGATGGGTGGATTGCTTGAGCCCAGGAGCTCAAGACCTGTCTGGGCAATATGGTGAGACCCTGTCTCTATAAAAAATATATGAAAATTAGTTGGGCATGGTGGCGCGTGTCTGCAATCCCAGCTACATGGGAGACTGAAGTGGGAGGGTTGCTTAAGCCCAGTGCCATTGCACTCCAGCCCAGAAAACAGAGTAAGACCCTGAAGAAAGAAAAAAGAAAGAGAGAGAAAGAGAGAAAGATAAAGAGAGAGAGAGAGAGAGTGAGAGTTGGGCAGGGAGGGAGGGAGGGAGGGACGAAGGAAGGAAGGAAGGAAGGAAGGAAGAAGGAAGGAAGGAAGGAAGGAAGAAGGAAGGAAGGAAGGAAGGAAGGAAGGAAGGAAGGAAGGGAGAGAGAAAAAGAAAGGAGAAAGAGTTCTTTTGTCCCCTCATGCCCATGTCTTTCAACAGCAACAGTAAGTGGATGGTTTCCAAATTTCTCCCTGTGTCCCTGACATCTAGTGCACACTCCAGACCCCTGACTCCAATCAGCTCTTTGACACCTAGCCTGCATGTCTCGTGGCCTGGCAGGGTGCCCCAGGCAGGGCTGGCAACTCCTGCCTGTACCTGGCCCCCCTCTCTTGAGCTGAGCAGCTCACTTCAGGGTCCTGCTGTTTCTTCTCCCTCACTCCCCAAATTCAGTTCATCACTACGGCTTATTGATTATAGCTCCAAAATACAGCATTGTTCAAATCCCTCCTGTCTCTCTCTCCACAGCCATTGCTCTAGTCCACGTTACTGGAATTTCTCAGCTGAACTATTTCAGTAGCCTCCTCTCAGTCCTCGCATGAATCCTTTATATATATATATATTTATTTGAGATGGGTTATGCAGGTTGGAGTGTAGTGGCGTGATCTTAGCTCACTGCAACCTCTGTCTCCTGGGTTCAAGCGATTGTCCTGCCTCAGCCTCCCAAATAACTGGGATTACAGGCGCGTGCCACCGTGCCCAGCTAATTTCTGTATTTTTAGTAGAGACGAGGTTTTATCATGTTGGCCAGGCTGGTCTTGAACTCCTGACCTCAAGTAACCACCACACCTGGCTAATTTTGTATTTTTAGAAGAGATGGGGTTTCATTATGTTGCCCAGGCTGGTCTCGAACTTCTGGCTCAAGTGATCTGTCCATCTCGGCCTCCCAAAGTGCTGGGATTATAGGCATGAGCCACCGCACCTGGCGGCGATGTCCCCTCCTCAGCCTCCGAAAGTTCTGGGATTACAGGCTTGAGCCACAGTGCCCGGCACACCATCCTCTTTCTGCCACAGAGCCCTTGCCTGTGTGGTCCGGGTCCTCTCTTCTGCCCGGAGTGTCTTTGCCTCCCCTTGCTATGGTCTCCTCCTCTCCATTAGACACCCTTCGCGAGCCCCCAGTTTCTCTCTCATGGCACCTAGAGTAGTTTATCATCACTATTTACTTTATATAAGTAAATGGTGGTTGTATGTCAGTCTCCCCCACTGGATTCCAAACCTCATGCAGGCAGGAAATGACTCAGTTGTCTTTCTCCCAAGACATCCCCAGCACTTAGGAGAGCTCCTGGCATATATCAGGTGTGTGATAAATATTGGCTGCATGAATATGTGGATGATTCAATGTGCATTTATAGTAAGTATCTCTCCTCTGGTGACCCAGGGGGCCAAACAGCTAAATTCAAAACTGATCTTTCTCTCTCTCCACCTTGTCTGTTTGGGTCTCGATGAGCAGCCCATGATCCCATGAGTCCCCATCATCCCCACCTCTCAGGGGTCAAACCAAGCCTTGTTCATCCTGCCTTCCTAACAACTTGCCTTTCTGTACCTTCCTCTTCACTTTTATTGCTCTGAAGGCTTTTGATCACCCCCAGTTCTCACACCCTGTGGTCCTTGTAGCTTCTGACACTGGGACCCTCCTCTCCTTCCATCAACACTGTCTTCACCTTGTTGGCAAAGCACCGTTACCAGCCTCACAAACACATCAGCCCTTTTTCGTCCCTAGCTAGGGAGGCATCTCCAGGGGGACCCTGGTGACCTCTCTCTACCCTTTCCCTAAGACTGGGCTGATATCCTGATCAATGCATCGCCACCAGGTGCGATGGCTCATGCCTATAATCCCAGCACTTTGGGAGGCCGAGATGAGATGGACAGATCACTTGAGCCAGAAGTTCGAGACCAGTCTGGGCAACATAATGAAACCCCATCTCTTCTAAAAATACAAAATTAGCCAGGCATGGTGGTGGGCACCTGTATTCCCAGCTACTTGGGAGGCTGAGGCAGGAGAATCACTGGAATCCGAGAGGCAGAGGTTGCAGTGAGTCAAGATCGCGCCAGTGCACTCTGGTCTGAGCAACAAAGTGAGACTCCATCTAAAAAAAAAAAAAAGGCCGGGCGCAGTGGCTCACGCCTGTAATCCCAGCACTTTGAACCTAGGAGGCAGAGGCTGCAGTGAGCCAAGACCTGGGGTTAGCACTCCACTCCAGCCTGGGGAACAAGAGTGAGACTCCTTCTCAAAAAAAAAAAAAAGTGCATCTTGGAGAAGGAACTGGGCCCACTTTCTATGCAAGCTCTGCCCAGTCCTCAGTGATCAGAGTGGACAGGAAACTGTCTTCACAGTAAGGCCCAATGTTGTTTTTCCCTAATTGTTTTTAAATTTCCCTTCTGCCAGGCGCGATGGCTCACGCCTGTAATCCCAGCACTTTGGGAGGCTGAGGCGGGAGGATCACCTGAGGTCGGGAGTGCTAGACCAGCCTGACCAACATGGAGAAATCCCGTCTCTACTAAAAATACAAAATTAGCTGGGCATGATGGCGCATGCCTGTAATCCCAACTACTCAGGAGGCTGAGGCAGAAGAATTGCTTGAACCTGGGGGACAAAGTTTGCAGTGAACCAAGATCACACCACTACATTCCAGCCTGGGTGACAAGAGCTAAACTCAGTCTCAAAAAAAAAAAAAAATCCCCTCAATCATGCTCTGTATTCCTGAGATGATTCTTCTGAGATGTCTACCAGTTTCTTGTATTTGTCCGTGTTTAGGTAACTTTCTTTCCTTTCTAGTGGCAAAGTGCTGCCTGCGACTTTCTAACCTGGGGAGAACCCGCAGTTTCACTCTCAGCTGGGAAACCTAGAGAGGCGCTAGGCCATGTTCTGTGGCAGCCTCTTTGTGCAGTAATACAAATGACGCTTTGACCAGGCGGGGTGGCTCATGCCTGTAATCCCAGCACTTTGGGAGGCCGAGGCAGGTGGATCACCTGAGGTCAGGAGTTCAAACTAGCCTGGCCAACATCACGAAACCCCGTCTCTACTAAAAATACAAAAATCAGCTGGGCGTGGTTGTGGGCACCTGTAATCCCAGCTACTCCGGAGGCTGAGGCAGGATAATCACTTGAACCTGGGAGGTGGAGGTTGCCGTGAGCCGAGATCGCGCCATTGCCCTCCAGCCTGGGCAACAAGAGCAAAACTCCATCTAAAAAAAAAAAAAAAAAAGCTTTGTTTCAAAGTTTCCCAACACAAAGAAATGATCAATGTGTGAGGTGATGGTTAATTACGCTGATTTGATCACTATACATTGTATGCACGTATTAAAACCTCACATTGTACCCCATAAACATGTATAATTATTTTGGGGTCAATTAAATATGATAAAGAAAACAAAAGAAAATGACGTTCGGTCTCAGTCTGCCTGATTCCCATACTGCAGTGGAAAACAGGGCGATCACACACTGTACTGCCTCCTAGAACAGCGATGATTAAATAGAAGTTGAAAGGCATGAGGCACTTAGCAAAGTGTCTGGCACAGAGGAAACGCTTCAGAAATGTTAGCTCTCATCATTATTGTTATAAACCCACATGGAGGAAAAGGGGATTATCAGTAGTGCTGGCAAACCTCAGCAGATCCCACCAAACCTCTGGTTCCAAAGACAGCGCACACACACAGAGGCAGCGGTACACCGCCCGAATGAGCCTTTCAGTTCCACAGGAGGGAAAGAATCCCGTTTAATAAGCAAGCGCTGCCGCTGCTGCCACTGATAAAGCTGGGCCCAAGGTCTCTGGAGGAGTGGCCTTCCATTTCCTGGAAGCCTTGAAATTCAATCATTTAATCTGCAGTGAAGATGAAGCTGGAGTCTGTGACTCAAAACCCTTCAGTCCCTTCTACCCACCCTCCTCCTCTTCCTCCTCCTCCTCCCTCTTTTCCCTCCTCTTCCTCGTCCTCCTAATCAAGTCCCAGGCCTGCCAGGTCTACGTCTGAATCATTCCTAGATCATCTCCTCCTCTCATGCCCTGTCGATGTCTCTGGACAATTTATCATCCATTCCCAATCCCATGCTTCCAACCCAGCCCTCGCTCTGCGGCCAGAGGCCTCTTTGATCTTGCCAGCTTCATCTCGGAAACCTCTGACAGGTCCCCCTGCTCACGGAGGAAAGTCCAGACGCATCTTTCATGAGCTTCCGCTTCAGCTTCTCATCTTCCTGTCCCCCAGGCCTGAGGTCTGGATCTAGGAGCCCTCCTTCTCACTCTCCATTCCTTAGTGGTGCTGTGAGGTCTCCAGACGTCTAGGTTGTATTAACCTTTCCAGTCCTAACCAGACCACTCACGGCTGCTAGTGACAGAGGGCAAAATGGACTCTGGCCAATGTAGATAGAATGACAATTTATTGGAAGGATATTGGATGGGGCAGCAACTAATAGTAAGTCCCCAAGCCAGGCTTTAAAAACAGCCATGGCAGAACACATGTCATACAAGCCCTTTTTCTGGTCCTTGTATTGTGCTATATCTACGTGAGATACATCCACTGTGGAAAGTTATAGCCACACAGGAACTCTGTATGATCCTTATAACCTCCTGTGAATTTATAACTTTTTATTTATTTATTTATTTATTTATTTGAGACAGAGTCTCGCTCTGTCACCTAGGCTGGAGTACACTGGTGCAACTTGGCTCACTGCAACCTCCGCCTCCCAGGTTCAAGCGATTCTCCCGCCTCACCCTCCTGAGTAGCTGGGATTACAGGCACCTGCCACCAAGCCCAGCTCATATTTGTATTTTTAGTAGAGACAGCGTTTCGCCATGTTGGCCAGGCTGGTCTTGAACTCCTGAGCACAGGTGATCCACCTGCCTCGGATTCCCAAAGTGCTGGAATTACAGGCGTAAGTCACCAAGCCCAGCCGTGAGTTTATCAATTTCAAAATAAAGAGTGTTAAACAAAGGAAGAAAAACCAGGCAGGGATCGGGGGGACCAGCTGCAGGAGACCCGGTCTGGGCTGTGCCCATTCAAGGGACAGTGTGGTAGCTTTGCTGCTGCCTGCAAAACCTCCATGGGCAAAATCCTCAACAGTCCCTGCGTCCACCTGTGCAGTCAAGCGCATCGATCCGCCAGGTCTCAGAGCCACGCCCCACTCCCTGGCCACCAGGGAGGAGAGTGCAGTCTCCTTAGACTTTTGTTCAGGAAGGTGAGGGCTGCCTCCCAACACAGTTTCCAACTCACAGAGGCAACCACAACTGATATTGGGATGCCAAAAATAAAGGGTATGGCCGGGTGTGATGGCTCACGCCTATAATCCCAGCCCTTTGGGAGGCCAAGGCGGGCGGATCACAAGGTCAGGAGTTTGAGACCATCCTTGCCAATATGGTGAAACCCCATCTCTCTAAAAATACACACGACACACACAAATAGCCAATGTGGTGGCGGGTGCCTGTGGTCCCAGCTACTGCTGAGGAAGAAAAATCGCTTGAACCGGGGAGGCGGAGGTTGTAGTGAGCCAAGATTGTGCCACTGCATTCCAGCCTGGGTGACAGAGCAAGACTCTGTCTTGGAAAAAGAAAATAATAAAAATTTTTTAAAAAGGCAAACCCTCTTTAGGGAGAGCCTGTGGTCTTGCTGTTTTCCACATGTCTGTATCACAGCGCACTGTAATACCTGCATTGTCACCTGGCATCAGGTGTGTGTGTTGGAGGGCGGGGAGCCGCAGATAGCAAAGTCTCCTGGCTGTCCATTCAGTCACCTACAGGACAGGTGACCTGCTCTCCACTGGGGCAGGTTTGTGGCTCACTCATTGTGAATGGTGACATGCGCCATGTTTGCCCGAAGATCTCCCCTGATACAAATGCAGAAACAACATGCAAGAAGAGGAAATCTCCTTTCCCCACGCCTCCCAGCAATGCTGCACCTTTGTCCCCACTGGCCCTCCCTCCCTTCTTGCCTTTACGTTGTCCTGAATCGTTCTATTGTGCTTTGGATTCCTGAGATGATTCTTCTGAGATGTCTATCTGTTTCTTGTATTTGTCCATGTTTAAGGTACCTTTCTTTCCTTTGTAGTAACCTATCCCTTAACAATCTCATCTCTCCTCTGGAATGATGTTTGTAGTTGGTCACTGATGATTTTTCCCGTCATTGGAAAGAAGTCCTGTGTAATTACACAATCAGAATTTCAACTTTTCTGAATGGATCTCCTTTTTTTTTTTTTTTTTTTTTGGGGGGCGGAGTTTTGCTTTTGTTGCCCAGACTGGAGTGCAATGGTGCGATCTCAGCTCACCGTGACCTCCACCTCCCGGGTTCAAGTGATTCTTCTGCCTCAGCCTCCTGAGTAGCTGGGATTACAGGCATGCACCACCACGCCCGGCTAATTTTTGTATTTTTAGTAGAGATGGGGTTTCTCATGTTGGTCAGGCTGGTCTCGAACTTACCACCTCGTGATCTGCCCACCTCAGCCTCCCAAAATGCTGGGATTACAGGCGTGAGCCACCAAGCCTGGCCTGGGTCTCCCCTTTTGAGATGCACATCTCAGAATCACATGTCTCCTCAATGTCTTTTGAAATCTCCCATGCTGAAGATTTCAAAACACACCCAGCCCTGTCCATGTTATCCTTCTAGGAACAAACCCTCAGATTACATAGTTACTAACTTCCAGGTTTCTATCATTTCTGCTTGGCTAATGGCCCCTCCACATGGTGGCCAGTCCCTGGGAGACTTGAAATTGTTAACCAGACAAGTCAAGAGTTTGTCAGAAGCCCTCCACAATCTAATATCCACATAACAGCAAAATGGTCGCTCTTTCTCTCTTCTTTTTTTTTTTTTTTTGAGACAGAGTCTCACTCTTGTCCCCCAGGCTGGAGTGCAATGGTGCGATCACAGCTCACTACAACCTCCACCTCCCGGGTTCAAGCCATTCTCCTGTTTCAACCTCCGGAGTAGCTGGGATTATAGGCACCTGCCACCACACTGGGCTAATTTTTGTATTTTTAGTAGAGACGGGGTTTCTCCATGTTGGCCAGGTTGGTCTCAAACTCAGGTAATCTGCCCGCCTTGGCCTCCCAAAGTGCTGGGATTATAGGTGAAAGCCACCACACTGACCCATTCTTTCTCTTTTCTTTTTCCTTCCTTCCTTCCTTCCTTCCTTCCTTCCTTCCTTCCTTCCTTCCTTCTTTCTTTCTTTCTTTCTTTCTTTCTTTCTTTTTTCTTTCTTTCTTGCCTCTCTTTCTCTTTTTTCCCTTCCTTCCTCCCTCCATCCCTTCTTCCCTTTCCTTCCTTCCTTCCTTTCTTCCTTCCTTCCTTCCCTCCTTCTTTCCTTCCTTCCTTCTTCTTTCCTTCCTCCTTCCCTCTTTCCTTCCTTCCTTCTTTCTTTCTTTCTTTTTTGAGATGGATTCTCGCTCTGTGACCCAGGCTGGAGTGCAGTGGCACAATCTCGGCTCAGTGCAATCTCTGCCTCCCAGGTGCAAGGGAATCTCCTGCCTCAGCCTCCCCAGTAGCTGGGATTACATGCACCTGCCACCACACCTGGCTAATTTTTGTGTTATTAGTAGAGATGGGGTTTCTACTAACCATGTTGGCCAGGCTGGTCTTGAACTCCTGACCTCAAGTGATCTGCCCGCCTTGGCCTCCCAAAGTGCTGGGATTACAAGTGTGAGCCACAGAGCCCGGAAAAAAGGGCCTTCTTAAAACACAAAGCAGATCATGTTTCCTTCCTGCCAAGAACTCTGAAAGCCCCTATCCTTCTCCCCAACCTCATCCCATTCCACTTCCACACTGTTCTTTCTGTTCCTTAAACATGCCCAACTGTTTCCTACCCCAGGATTTTGCACCTGCTGCTCTGGCTCCCTTTTGCTTAGCTAGCTTCTTCTCTTGCTTTAGGTCTTGGGGTGAAGTTTCCAACCTCCAAGGGCTTCCCCTGCTGACCCTTCCTTCTGTAGGTCCCCCGCAATCTTTCCCCATCTTAGTCCCTGTTTCTTCAGAATACCTGAGCTAACTTGCAATCATTGCATTTATCGGTCTGTCGACTTGTTTGGTTTTTGCTTTTGCTTGCCTCCTGCATCCAAATGTCAGCTCTTGGGGGAAAAGGATCATGAGGTCTATCTTGTTCACCACGGTGACCCCAGCATGTATCACAGCGCCTGGCTCATAGCTGTTGCTCCGTGGACACAGGTAGGCAAAGGAATCTGATTCTGATAAACAGCAGCTCTCGGCAGATGCCTCACTCTGGGGCTCTGCTCTCTGCCTGTATTAGTCTGTTCTCACTTGGCTAGTAAAGACATACCAGAGATTGGGTAATTTACAAAGAAAAAGAGGTTTAATGGACTCACAGTTCCACATGACTGGGGAGGCCTCACAATCATGGTAGAATGTGAAGGAGGAGCAAAGGCATGTCTTACATGGCGGCAGGCAAGAGGGTGTGTGCAGGGGAACTACCCTTTATAAAACCATCAGATCTTGTGAGACTTATTCATTATCATGAGAACAGGATGGGGGAAATCACCCCATGATTCAATTACCTCCACCTGGTCCCTCTCATGACATGTGGAGATTACAGGAGCTACAATTCAATATGAGATTTGGGTGGGGACACAGTCGAATCATATCACTGCCCATCCAGGGAACTCTGTCTAAATCTGGACAGAATTCCTTCTGTGTGCCGGTCTGCTCTGATAACAGCAGAACTTCTGTCCTTCTCTCGTGGTCACTGTAAGTCCCTCTTTATACCACTTGCCTTAGACTCACGGTCAGCTCTCCCCGTTTTGAGTGGGACACCATCTTGCTCCAACGACTTCATTCTCAGTCTCATTCCACAACCTCTGAGACCTCTGACCGGTGAGTCCCTACTTGGGCCACATGTATTATTTTTTACCTCTGTGCTAACTGTTCCCCACAGGAATCACCAGTCCCTTTCCATCTTCTAGGACTTTCTATGCTGCACGGCTGTCCTCCACAGCAACCCAAGCCATGGAGTCCTGGAGTATCCTGCCTCCTCTGCAATATGCAGTTTAAAGCTTGCTCCGTGAACTGCCAGTCCTTGGGCAAACACATTCTTGTCCCTTGCCCATGTGCTCCACTAAGAGCCTTTTTATTCTGGTATCTTAAGGAGATCAAAAATCCAAATAAGCAGCCATTCATCTTCCTCATCTTCTCTTTCAACTGTTCCAACATCTGCAGGAAAAAGTTAGGGAACCCCCGAACTCTGATTCCTCCATGGTGGGGCCCAGGACTCTACGGTCTTCTAGTGGTGCCACAAGGAGCAGTGGCCACTGGGTGGACAGTATCAGCGGGAAGGCTGCTGAGTGGCCACCTCAGGTGACACTCCAAGCAGACAGCACATCCCTCATGGCCATGTCAGAGGCAGTTGGCTTGGCCACACCCCTTTGTGGTGACTTCCCAACCCTGGTGACTCATTTCTTTCTCATAGAGAGAACATAGCCCCATGTCTCCAGAAGCTGTGGCTTCTCCCTGGGCACCCCTGGGTTCCCAGTGGCACAGGCCATCCTGTGCCTCTTCCTCGATGGCACCCTCTGTTGAAATATGAACATCAGATAAAATTTGTATGCCTTTTCCTCTGTTAATCTGTCTCTTGTTAGTCTAATTTGCGGACCTCAGCTGCTGAATCTAAGAGGGTAGAGGAAAGGTTTTCCTCCCTGATAGATACAACATTGTTGGCTTTGAAAATGTCCTGAGGAAGGGAGCCATGTGAGCTCAGGAGCAGTTCTGCACAGCTGAGAATCTCACACTTTCTTTTCTTTTCTTTTCTTTTTTTTTTTTTGAGATGGAGTTTTGCTCTTGTTGCCTAGGCTGGAGTACAATGACACGAACTTGGTTCACTGCAACCTCTGCCTCCTGGGTTCAAGCAATTATCCTGCTGCAGCCTCCCAAGAGGCTGGGACTACAGGCACCCACCACCATGCCCGGCTAATTTGTGTGTGTGTGTTTTTAGTAGAGATGGGGTTTCACCATGTTGGCCAGGCTGGTCTCAAACTCCTGACCTCTGGTGATTCACCCACCTCAGCCTCCCAAAGTGCTGGGATTACAGGTGTGAGCCACCACGCCTGGCCCAAGTCTCACACTTTTGTTAGCTCCAGCTCCAGGTAGCGGCTAGGCTCTTCTGCGTCACAGTCCTCCTCTACTCTCTTGGATCTTGTCCTGGGTTTAGAGCAGTGGTGTCCAATCTTTTGGCTTCCCTGGGCCACATTGGAAGAAGAAGAATTGTCTTGGGCCACACATAAAATACACTAACAATAACAATAGCTGATGAGCTTTTAAAAATCGCCTTAAAAAATCTCATAATTTTTGTTTGTTTGTTAGTTGAGATGGAGTCTCACTCTGTCACCAGGTTGGGGTGCAGTGGAACAATCTCGGCTCACTACAACCTCTTCCTCCCACTTTCAAGCGGTTCTCCTGCCTCAGCCTCCTGAGTAGCTGGGATTATAGGCACCTGCCACCACGCCCGGCTAAGTGTGTAGCACCTCCCCACTCTCCTTCTTTCTCTTGCTCCAGCCATGTGACATGCCTGTTCCCTCTTCGCCTTTCACCATAATTGTAAGTTTCCTGAGGCTGCGGAAGCGTGAGCCAATTAAACCCCTTTTCTCTATAAATTACCCAGTCTCAGGTATTTATCTTTTCCTTTCTTTCTTTTTTTTTTTTTTTGAGACAGAGTCTCGCTGTATCCCCCAGGCTGGAGTGCAGCCTTGGCTCACTGCAACCTCTGTTGCCCAGGTTCAAGCGATTCTCATGCTTCAGTCTTCCAAGTAGCTGGGACTACAGGCGTGTGCCACCATGTCTGGTTAATTTGTGTATTTTTAGTAGAGATGGGGTTTCATCATGTTGACCAGGCTGGTCTTGAACTTCTGACCTCAGGTGATCTGCCTGCCTCAGCCTCCCAAAGTGCTGGGATTCCAGGCGTGAGCCACTGCGTCCGGCCAGGGCTGACTCCATTTCTAGTGAGGGAAGGACCATCGCTGACTAGTTCATCCCTGCACCTATCATAGTACCTGCAAATTACAGGTGCTCTGAATATTTGTTGAATGAGTGAATTAATTATTTCTGGGAACTCTTCGTCTTTTCTGAGAAGCCAAAAATAGCCCTGAGTTGGTTCATCTTCTCTTTGGGCCTGGTAACCACCTGGAATCTTCTCTTCTCCGCAGACAGGAAGACATATATTAGCACACTGGACATGGCTGGTCCCTGGAACTGTTGTCTTGGTGTCCTGGATAGAGGTGGTGTCCCAAGAGGGATACTGATCCCCTGTGGCTGCGAGATGAAGCATAGGAAGTGCCTGCTTTGGTGCTGGGTCATGGTGAACACAAGCAGGTATCACAGTGATGACGAGGAGGAGGACAAAGGCATGCTGGCGACTCCCTGGCTTACTGTTTCGGTTCCTCCCCAACCTCTTTTTGAGAAAGCATTAAGCCACTTCCTTCTCACACTTTCACATTTTCTCCTCCCCAGGATCAGGAATAAGGGCTTGGTTACTATCAGCAAGTGATGACCAATTAGCACAGACAGTTACAGAAGCCAGGCGGTGAATCACCTAGCAGATGGGAAGAAAATTCCCCGAGGAAGAACAGCATTCATGTTGCTTCTGTTTGTTTGTTTTAAACTTGCAAGTCTCTGCAGTTAGAAAATATCTCTTATCTGTTTGTCTCTAGAGGCAAGAAACTAATATTCTTTTTTTTTTTTTTGAGATGGAGTCTCGTCCTGTCACCCATGCTTGAGTGCAATGGAACGATCTTGGCTCACTGCAACCTCTGCCTCCTGGGTTCAAGACCTCCTGGGTTCAAGAGATTCTCCTGCCTCAGCTTCCCGCGTAGCTGGGATTACAGGCATGCCCCACCGAGCCCGGCTAATTTTTTATATCTTTAGTAGAGACGAGGTTTCACTATGTTGGCCAGGCTGGTCTCGAACCCCTGACCTCGTGATCTGCCTGCCTCAGCCTCCCAACATGCTGGGATTACAGGCATGAGCCACTGTGCCTGGCCAGGAAACGAATATTCTTGAGGTGCTGGGTGACTACAACCAGGTCTAGGAAGAATCTTCCAAGTTGGATACAGGCTATGGTGATAATTGTATGTTTCTTTCCCAAAATCATTTATTGTGTCATAAAATCTTCCAGATCAGATTAAATTATAGAAACATCAATCTTTCATCTAATTAGAGAAAATTGTAAGAAAGGAAAAAACCTTCCTCTACATTCTTATATTATGTTCCTGGGTCACGTGAATTAGATTGACAAAAGACAGATTAACAGGAGAAAAAGCATCCAAATTTTATTTATGTTTATTTTTTGAGACAGGGTCTCACTCTATCACCCAGGCTGGAGTGCAGTGACATAATCTCAACTCACTACAACCTCCACTTGCCGGGTTCAAGTGATTCTCCGGCCTCAGCCTCCTGAGTAGCTGGGATAACAGGTATGTGCCACCACACCTGGCTAATTTTTTATATTTTTAGTAGAAATGGCGTTTCACCATGTTGGCCAGGCTGGTCTCAAACTCCCAACCTCAAGTGATCCACCTGCCTCAGCCTCCCAAAGTCCTGGGATTACAGGTGTGAGCCACAACACCTGGCCTGCTGAATTTCATTTGATGTTAATATTTTCATTTTTTTCATGCCCAGAGGCCTTCATAGAAAAGAAATGAAGATGCAAAGAGGTGGTTAAATGTGGGGAGCTTCTGTAGCCTTTTAACAAAGAGTGATAAGATGTGGAGACGTGACAAGACAGGAAAAGAAGTATGGGCCTGGAGGGGCTGTACACTGTGGGAATATGGGGGAAGCGATGGAAGGTAAGGGGTATTTAGTAAGGTTTGTTTATGTCGACTCATCTCAGTGCCATCTCCATGACAAAGGTGGTTCTCCCTTCCTGGTACAATAGAGAGGGGGACAGCTTCCCAGGGAACATGTACGCTCTGCTTTTAGGCAGATAGGGACGGGCAGAGAGCTCTTCCTGTGTCTGCTTTTCCTCCACGGCCTTCAGCTAAAAATACTCCTTATGTCAAAATGGCACATTTTAGGGTGGACATATTCTTTTTTTTTTTTTTTTTGAGACGAGGTCTTGCTCTGTCACCAGGCTGGAGTGCAGTGGCATGATCTCCGCTCACTGCAAGCTCTGCCTCCAGGGTTCAAGCCATTCTCCTGCCTCAGCCTCCCAAGTAACTGGGACTACAGGTGCCCGCCACCACACCCAGCTAATTTTTTGTATTTGTAGTAGAGATGGAGTTTCACTGTGTTAGCCAGGGTGGTCTTGGTCTCCTGACCTTGTGATGCACCTGCCTCAGCCTCCCAAAGTGCTGGGATTACAGGCATGAGCCACCACACCTGGGCCTGTTTTGTTTTGTTTTTTTGAGACAGAGTCTTGCTCTGTCACCTAGGCTGGAGTGCAATGGTACAATCTTGGCTCACTGCAACCTCTGCCTCCAGGGTTCAAGTGATTCACCTGCCTCAGCCTCCCAAGTAGCTGGGATTATGGCTAATTTCTGTATTTTTGTAGAGATGGGGTTTCACCACGTTTCCAGGCTGATCTTGAACTCCTGACCTCAGGTGGGCCACCCACCTTGGCCTCCCAAACTGCTGGGATTACAGGTGTGAGCCACCGCACCCGGGCCTGTTTTGTTTTGTTTTTTGAAACGGAGTCTTGCTCTGTCACCCAGGCTGGAGTGCAGTGGTACAATCTTGGCTCACTGCAACCTCTGCCTCCAGGGTTCAAGTGATTCTCCTGAGTCAGCCTCCCAAGTAGCTGGGATTACAGGCACCTGCCATCATGCCCTGCTAATTTCTGTATTTTTGTAGAGACGGGGTTTCACCACATTGGCCAGGCTGGTCTTGAGCTCCTGACCTCAGGTGGGCCACCCACCTCGGCCTCCCAAAGTCCTGGGATTACAGGCATGAGCCACCATGCCCAGCCAGGGTGGCATATTCTGATCCCCTTTGATTTTTAGAAGAAAGTGAGTTATAGCAGAGGTCCCCAACCTTTTTGGGACCCAAGACCAGTTTTGTGGAAGACAATTTTTCCACGACCGGGGGTGGGGGGGGTTGGTTTCGGGATGAAACTGTTCTGCCTCAGATCATCAGACATTAGATGCTCATAAGGAGCGTGCAACCTAGATCCCTTGCGCGCACAGTTCATAATAGGGTTCATGCTCCTATGAGAATCTGAAGCCGCCGCTGATCTGACAGGAGGTGGAGCTCAGGCGGTAATGCAAGAGAGGGGGAGAAGCTGTAAATACAGATGCAGCTTCACTCAGTCCCCGCCCTGGACCCCCCCACCCCCACCCCCACCCCCGCCACCAGCTCATCGCCTGCTGTGCGGCCTGGTTCCTAACAGGCCACGGACCAGTCTATGGCCCAAGATCTGGGGACCCCTGAGTTTAGGAAACCTAGAAACAGATATTCTTTTTTTTCCCTAAACTCCTAGTTATAGTACCCTTAAAACTGGATAGAAACCCATAGTAGAAGAAAATAGACTCTTGCGCCCTAGAGACTCTGGCAGATTTATTTAGGGAACAAAGAAGGATAATTTAAATCAGTATTAAATTACTGATACACAAATGAGGGCTTCTAAAATTATGAAAAACATGTTTTTCTCTTATATAAATTAAATGTTTTCCCTTTCATTGTTCTTGCTTGGTGAAACTTTTTTTACAACATGAATGTACAAATTATTACATATGTCCAACTAGTGAGGTTGAAATAAATTATAGTTGATGTGATTGTCATTATCTGTAAGTGGGTAAATCATTTAAGAGGAAGACTTTTGACCGGGCACAGTGGCTCAGGCCTGTAACCCCAGCACTTTGGGAGGCTGAGGCGGGTGGAACACCTGAGGTCAGGAGTTTGGGACCAGCCTGACCAACATGGAGAAACCCCATCTCTACTAAAAATACAAAATTAGCCAGGCATGGTGGAACATGCCTGTAATCCCAGCTACTCAGGCGGCTGAGGCAGGAGAATAAGACAATCGCTTGAACCTGGGAGGCAGAGGTTGTGGTGAGCCGAGATTGCGCCATTGCACTTCCGCCTAGGCAACAAGAGTGAAACTCCGTCTCAAAAAAAAAGAAAAAGAAAAAGAAAAGAAAGAAACACTTTCTTATTTCTAGTCGGGCACCGTGGTTCATGCCTGTAATCCCAGCACTTTGGCAGGGTGAGGCGGGCAGATCACTTGAGGCCAGGAGTTTGAGATCAGGATGGCCAACATGGTGAAATCCCGTCTCTACTAAAAATACAAAAATAAGCCAGGCCCATTGGTGTGCAGCTGTAGTCCCAGCTACTCTGGAGGCTGAGGCACGAGGATCACTTGAACCAGGAGGCAGAGCCTGCAGTGAGCTGAGATTGTGCCACTGCACTCCAGCCTGGGTGACAGAGCCAGACTCTGTCTGAAGAAAAAAAAAAAAAAAAAAAAAGATCTGTTTCTAGGTTTCCTAAAAAGCTTGGTCCTAGAATAGCGTGAACGGAGGGGATGGGGCTCCCTGGCCTTCTACGAGCTTTTTCCTCCTCCCACCTCCATGCCTGTGCTCAGCCATCTCCGTCACAGGAACTCAGTCCCAGCTGTCCCCAGATTGTTTTGGTACTAATGCCTGGGCCACCACCTCCTCTTGAACTGTCCAAAACACACAAGGCAAAGGAGTGCAGCTTTGGGCAGAGACTGTGAAGTCCAGACCTGGCCAACCTTCTGCCATCCAGGTGTTCATCAATTTTAGCGGATGCTAAGACTGACCCTCATTCATGTCTAGGAACACAATGAGTGACACTTATTGAAAAATGTCTCCTTCAAGGCTGGGCATGGGGCTTATGCCTGTGATCCTAGCACTCTGGGAGGTGGAGGCAGGAGGATAGCTTGAGTCCAGGAGTTCAAGACCAGCCTGGGAAATACAGTGAGTCCCTGTCTCTCCAAAAAATTAAAAAATTAACTGGGCATGGTAACACGCACCTGTAGTTCCAGCCACTTAGGAGGCTGAGGCAGGAGGATCACTGCAGTGATCTGAGAGGCTGCAGTGAGCTGAGAATGCACCACTGCACTGCAGCCTGGGCGACGGAGTGAGACCCTGTCTTTAAATAAATAAACAAACAAATACATAAACAAATAACCTGAAACTCAAATCTGATTTTGGCTGGGTGTTTCACCTGCCCTATTTAGGAGGGGTCACTGTCCTAGATAATGACCCAGTGCCCAGTACAGCGGGAAGGGTTTCAGCAAGCGTCCAGGAGACTGAAGCCACCACTCTCTTTCCATGGGGTGGAAATTCAGGCAAGAAGATGAAATACCCGAGGTTCGTCACCAGCCAGCAGTGAGTGGACTGCAGGGCAGAGGCTGCATCAGTGGTGTCTAGGCTGAGGGTGATCTTGGCAGGAGCTCTCCTGGCCCCCAGAGTAGGCCAATTTAGGTGGTCAGTATTTTCTGCTACAGCTCTTTGTTTTGAGACAGGGTCTGGCTCTGTTGCCCAGGCCAGAGTGCAGTAGTGCATTCATGGTTCACTGCAGCCTCAAACTCCTGGGCTCAAGCAATCCTCCTGCCTCAGTGTCCTGAGTGGCTGGGACTACAGACATGCACTAACATGCCCGGCTAATTTTTTTATTTTTCGTAGAGACAGGGTCTCACTACGTTTCCCAGGCTGATCTCGAGCTCCTGGGCTCAAATGATCCTCTCGCCTCAGCCTCCCAAAGTGCTGGGATTCCAGGCGTGAGCCACCACACCGAGCCTCAACTCTCTTGTAATGTTTCTTCTGCCCTTTGCATCCTCCTGAGGCCGCGTCCACCCATCTACCTGAAAACAAAACAGGCGCAGAACACCCCTAGTTGCTTGTGTGGTTGTGGGGCCCCAACGAGTCACCCTGTGCTGCAGAATCTCAGCCTCACACTGTGGGTCTGTGATCCATCCACTTCCACCCACAGACACATTTGCTGGAAAGAGTAAAGCAACATTAAACAAAAGAGCATGATTTTATGTTTCTTTCTTTTAAACTCAACTGCTGGGCAAATGGAGTTTTACAGTCTACAGCTGAATGAGGGATGGCTTCAACCAAGTCCGAGTTTCTTTCTCTTTTTTCCTTCCTTTCTTCCTTCCTTCCCTCCTTTCCTCCCTTCCTTCTTTCTTTCCTTCCTTTCTTCCTTCCTTCCTTCTTTCTTGCTTTCTTGCTTTCTGTCCCTCCCTCCCTCCCTCTCTCTCTCTTTCTTTCTTTCTTTTTTTTTTTGAGATGGAGTCTCGCTCTGTCGCCCAGGCTGGAGTGCAGTGGCCGGATCTCAGCTCACTACAAGCTCTGCCTCCCGGGTTTACGCCATTCTCCTGCCTCAGCCTCCCGAGTAGCTGGGACTACAGGTGCCCGCCACCTCGCCCGGCTAGCTTTTTGTATTTTTTAGTAGAGACGGGGTTTCACCGTGTTAGCCAGGATGGTCTCGAACTCCTGACCTCGTGATCCGCCCATCTCGGCCTCCCAAAGTGCTGGGATTACAGGCTTGAGCCACCGTGCCTGGCCTCCTTCCTTCTTTCTTTCTTTCTTTCTTTCTTTCTTTCTTTCTTTCCTCTTTCTTTCTTTCTTTCTTCTTCTTTCTTTCTTTTCTTTCTTTCTTTCTTTCTTTCTTTCTTTCTTTCCTTCCTTCCTTCCTTCCTTCCTTCCTTCCTTCCGTCCTTCCTTCTTTCCCTTCCTTCCTTCCTCCCTTCCTTCCTTCCTTCTTTCTTTTTTCCTTTGAGACAAAGTCTTGCTCTGCAGGAGATCAGCAGTGGCACCATCTTGGCTCACTGCAACCTCCGCCTCCCAGTTCAAGCAGTCCTTCCGCCTCAGCCTCCCTAGTAGCTGGGATTACAGGCGCGTGCCACCACGTCCAGCAAATTTTTGTAATTTTAGTAGAGACAGGCTTTAGCCATTTTGGCCAGGCTGGTCTTGAACTCCTGACCTCAGGTGATCACCCTCCTCAGTCTCCCAAAGTGCTGGGATTACAGGTGTGAGCCACCAAGTGGGGCCAAATCCAAGTTTTTTTCAAAATAAATGTAAAATAAATTCAAAAGGCCCTGACTCATCAGAGATCATGGAGAATCCAGCTGTTCCAGGCAAATGTGAAAGAACCGGGATGGGCTTCCTTCAGCACTGTGGAGAACCCCAAAGATTCTCCTTAAAGGCTCCCCAGGCCAAGGCCCGTTCATGTCAAAGTCCAGAGTTTTTGCCAGGATTGTCTACCGGGACTGTACGTCCACACCCTTGCTGGGCAATGCTGGGAAATTTCTGTAAGTCATCACGATTAATACACGGGAGGTGGCCAGCTTTGGGCAGCTTGGAAACCCATTTCTTTTTAAATTTTATTATATTTATAAAGATAGGATTATATAGCTATACCTATCTATATCTATAGATATATCTGTCTATATCTACATCTATTTATCTGTATATGTATATCTATGTCTCTAGATATATACAACGAGAGGCAGAGTCTCACTATGTCGTTCAGGCTGGTCTGGAACTCCTGGCCTCAAGTGGTCTGCTCACCTTGGCCTCCCAAATTGCTGGGATTACAGGCATGAGCCACTGTGTCCAGCCTTGAAGCCCATTTCTTTATGTCCCACTTTGCGTGTGTGTGTGTGTGCGTGTGTGTGTGCGTGTGCGTGTGTGTGCGCGTGTGTGCATGTGTGTGTGTTTAAGCATTCCTAAAGTGGCTTTCCAGCCAGGCATATGGTTCATGCCTGTAGTCCCAGCTACTGGGAAGCTGAGGTGGGAAGACCGCTTGAGCCCAGCAGGTTGAGGCTGCAGTGAGCCAAGATTGTGTCACTGCAGTCTAGCCTACACAACAGAGTGAGACCCTGTCTCAAAAAATAACAATAAAGGGCTTTCCCTTTGCTGAAAGCATATACCTTCGGATGTCAGGGTGGAAGGAGAGGAAGCAGGTCCCTCAGGGCATGTGATGAAACTCCTCTGTGGCACCTGCTGTCTCCGCCAAGCAGGGTTCCATGTCACCCTATGGAACTCCAAAGAGATGCACAAGTTTAAGAGGATGTGGGTGTCTGACCTTCAGAGTGATGCAAAAACCAAGTCATCATTTTCCTCAAAAGTCTAATGTGGTATCTCTGACCACAGAGGGAAATGGCCATCTAGGAGCAGATGACAGTGGTCAAGGTGAGGATTCCAAAGTTCTGTTTTCCATAAATCCAGGTGTCTTTCTTGAAAATGACTGTAGGAAACATGGCTAGACAGGGCCCAGGGGACAGGGAGGCTGCAGGAGTGATGTGGACCTTCCTCCTTTGTGGAATTTGGGTGGGCTCCCCCAATGGGGGCTGGGCCACATTTCATGTGAAGCATGGAAATCCTTGTGGGCTAACACCCATGTTTTACACCTCCAGGTCTTGGCAGCCCCAAATGTGGCTTCACCCCAAAGACTGGGCTCTCAGCCTCCGGTCCAGTCCCAGAGGCAAGCCGAGTGGGGCTCCCCACTCCCTCCAAAGACAAGGCAACTGGTGTCCGAGTCATCCTCTGAGTGTAAACCTATTTCCTAAGCAAAAGCCCCTCCGTCATGGAAAACCATCCACGAGCCATGGTCCTCCCCAGGCTGCCTGTGGGACCCAGGAAGGCCTGCATGAAGTCAGGATTGGAGCTTGTTGGGGGCCTGCTACTTATCAACTCCTGTGCTCCAGCCTGGGCGACAGAGCGAGACTCTGTCTTGAAAATAAATAAGTAAATAAGTAAGTAAATAAATAAATAACCTGCTCCTGTCTTTATCTAGACTTTAAAAAATCTCTTGCTCATGATGACTTGTCTGCAGTAATTTGTATTTTTAAAAACACTGCACTAAAATATTATTTATGTTGAGTACTGTTTTTTTTTTTTTTTTTTTTGACACCCCTCCTTAAATTTTGCACACACAGCCTCGCCCTAGTCCCTGACCTGAGCCATATCCGCTTTCCACCGGTCTCCCATTTTATTTTGAGACAAGGGCTCACTGTCACCCAGGCTGGAGTTCAGTGGCATGATCATGGCTCACTGCAGCCTCAACCCACTGGGCTCAAGTGATCCTCCTGCCTCAGCTTCCCAAGTAGCTGGGACTACAGGCATGTATCACCGCGACTAGCTTTGTTTTTTAATTGTAGAGATAGGGTCTCTCTGTGTTGCTCAGGCTGGTTTCCAACTCCTGGTCTCAAGCGATCCTCCTGCCTCGGCCTCCCAAAGTGCTGGGATTACAGGCTCGAGCCACCACTCCCGGTCCTGGATACTTTTAATTTTGCAGCTGGAGAAGGGGACACAAGGGGAAGGAGGATTTGTTGAAATTAAAGCGCACTGCGAGAAAGAATGTGTCACTAGCATCCTCCTTTTGCCTGCGAGGGAGCCCCTGGCAGCACCCCCTCCCTCGCCAAGCCCAGCCTCTGCACAGGCTCCAGGAGACGCTGCTCCGGGTCCTCCGGTGGACCCCGGGCTGCACCCCCGCCGGTCGCCGCACAGATGCTCACTTGGAGCAGGTTCGGGTTCTGGGGCTGGGGAACATAAGGGGCTTCAAACCCTCCTGTAAGGCTCTTTAGGGCGCCAGCTCCGCAGAGGCAGGAGCCGCCGCACACGTGCGCGCCTGAAACTGCTAAAGCTCACTCGCGAGCTTGACGGCCGCGCCCTGGCGGCCGCTCCCCACGAGCTGACCTGCCTGACCCAGTGCCGCCGCTGCGCCTTCAAAGGGCAGCCGCATCCTGTGGCCCCGGGGCGGCCCTCCTCGTCACGGGGCGGACGTCCCCGCCGTCACCTCCTTTGCCCTCGGTCGGGAGGGCGCCCCCCCTCCACTGCACTACCGGGCCGAGCTGGGCAGACCTCCATCCTTCCACCTGGGGGCTCCTCGTTCTGCTCCCTGGTCTCCCTCTGCTCTCCGCCGCTTCCCCTCGCCCTCATCTCTGGGACAATTGTTTCAACCCTGAAGTGTGCCCGAGCACGAGCACCTTCTCCTCCTCCCTGTTCCCCATATTTGAAAAAAAAAAAAAAAAAAGTCCCATCCTAGCAGGGTCTGTGGTCTCAGCTACTCCAGAGGCTGCTGCGGGAGGATCGCTGGAGCCTGGGAGGGGAAGGCCGCTGCAGTGAGCCGTGATTGCACTTTGCACTCCAGCCTGGGCGACAGAGCAAGACCCTGTCTCAGTCAATCAATCAATCTATCCATCCATCCCACCTTAGCCGGCTCTGTAGTCTCAACTACTCGGGAGGCTGCAACTTACTGGTCACAGGAATGACCCAAGGCACTAGATAAAAATTCAGATTCCTGCGGACTCTGATTCCGAAGGTCTGAGTGGTGGTGTTGGGGGAGAGGTGACGGCGCCCCAGGAGTCTGCATAATTGACAACCAGAAGATTCTAATGGAGAAACTGGGCTAGAATCAGTCACTGACTGTCCTTGCTTGAGCCCCGGAGGTTGAAGTTGCAGTGTGCTGTGATCGTGACACTGCACTCCAGCCTAGGCGGCAGAGCAAGACCCTGTCTCCAAAAAAAAAAAAAAAAAAAAAAAAGAGGAAAGTCTGGGCACGGTGACTCATGCCTGTAATCCCAGCACTTTGGGAAGCCGAGGTGGACGGATCACTAGGTCATGTGATGACATAAGGTCCAGACCAGCCTGGCCAACATGGTGAAACCAAGTCTCTACTGAAAACGCAAAAATTAGCCAGGCGTGGTGGTGCACGCCTGTGATCCCAGCTACTCAGGAGGCTGAAACAGGTGAATTGCTTGAACCTGAGAGGCAGAGGTTGCAGTGAGCCAAGATCAGGCCACTGCACTCCAGCCTGGATGACAAAGCAAGACTCCGTCTCAAAACAAAAAGAAAGAAAAAGAAAAAAAGAGGGAAAAAAAAATCCCTTCCTTTCAAGAATCGCTGCCTCCTTTTCCTTCCCTTCACTGTCAAACTGCTCTCTAAGCTTTGTCCAGGCTGGCTGACCCGCCATCATCAAAACTCTCCAAGTACTCTTTCTAAACCAAGGGAATTTTTGTGTTTCTATAATTTCAAACTTTAAGACATTGCAAGAATATGACCAAGAACTCCTACAAACCCTGTGCCTAGTTTCTCCATGGGGGTGCCTTTTGCCACACTGGCTTTATCACTGTCTCCAAATAGATAAGGATTTTTTTCTAAACCATTTATGCAAGTAAATTGCAGGGGTCATGTCTCCTATCTCTAAATACTTGGTCATGTCTTTACTGAGGACAAGGACATTCATGGCACAGTTAGCAAAAGAAAAAGACTTTTAAGGACCCCCAGTGACCTCTGAACTGCCCAACCCAAGGGCCTTTCTGCCCCTTGGTCTCTGGGTCTCTGTCCCCCTGTCTCTGTCTGTGTCTCTGTCTCTCTGTCTCTGTCCCTCTGTCTCCCCTGATTCTCCCATTCCATGGGCTCCTCTCTGCCTGCCCCTGCAAGGTGGGTTTCTCCAGGTCTTGTTTTCTGTATTGTTTTACAGTCCCTCCCTGGAGCAGGCCAGGGAACCCCCAGGATATCAGCTGTCATCCATGCTCAAGCAGCATCAGATCTTCAGCCTCAGCCTCCTTCCCCTTTCTACCTGAATTTCCATGGCTTTCCAGGAAGCTCTCCTTGAATTCCTCACAGTTCTACCCGTTGTAAACTGGAAATGGCCCAGGTACATTGTCCCTGTACCCCCTGATTTGTTTTTCTAAGACCACCAGAGCGAGCACAAAAGAACCAGCGAGTAGGCAAGGGTAGGAGCAAAACTGCAAATTTATTCTTTGGTCATCTAGCTCCAGAGAAAAAGGTATGGGAGTGAAGTCTGTCGGCCTCCAGCAAAGGAGGCCGAGAGAGTCACCCGGTAGAGCTCTCGGGCAAAGTTCCTAATGCAGTCCCGAAAAGAGTGAGGGCTGAGAAAGCCCACCCCAGTGCGCCGGCTGAGAGCGGCTTTTCTAGGAGTGGAAAGGCAATAGGCGGGGCACGGACGCGTCGGGAGGGGGCGGGGGAAGGCTCCGCAGGTGCCACCAGGTAAATCTTGGTCTCTTCGGATTGACATCACCTGGCGCATGCCTTGTTGGTCTGCACCTTCCGGGGCACCAGCTGCATCTTCGGGCACACGGTAAAAGTTGGTGATGAAGAACCCGGAAATGCGCCATCTTGCCTCCGTTCGTCCAAACAGTCCAACCTTTTATTGGTAATAGTGATAAAGGGGCACGTAATCTGTCTGGCTACTTCCTGCTGTTAAGGGGCGTGGTTAAGGTCGGGGCCTATGGTTGGTGTTTGGACGTAGGGATGAAGAAGCATTTGGTTGAAGGTGACAGGAATTCACTTCCTTGAATCTTGGCTTGAAGAAATTTGATCAAAATGGGGGCGAAACCTAAAATAAAGCACAGTATTAGTATAGGAATGAAGAATGGAAACATTTGTTGGAATATAGACAAAACCCAAAAGGATGGTCCTGGCAAGGCTGGGGTGTATGAAATAGTTAAGAAAATTTAGTAAGTTTGAGGCGAGTGGGGGAAAGTTGAACTGATTTCCACTGATTGCTTTCGGTGGGGGCCCTTTCTAGCTGGGAATGAGGAAGGAGTGCGCAAAGTAGTTGTTGACCAGACAGCAATTAAGGAGTGGATTGGATGGAAGGCTAGGTCCAGAGAAGGACGCAAAATAGAATAGGTAGCCCCACTGTCGATTGTCTTACCTGCTACCAGGAGAGTTACCCGCGGCTCCGCGAGGGTGATGGGGGTCCCCGAGTCTTGGCACCCTCAGCTGTCGTCGTCCAAATGTAGGAGCTGGAAGGAGCTCCCAGGATCCTGGGAAAGGGGTCACGTTGGGACGTGGCACCCGTTCCCAGGGTGGGGCAATCAGACTTCCAGTGTCCTTCCTGTTGGCAAGCAGGGCAGGGGGTTGCTGGTGGACGAGGGTTAGGATGAACATGCTATTGGTACCTGTTACTTTCATCTGTTCCCTATGAAGAACCCGGAAATGCGCCATCTTGCCTCCGTTCATCCAAACACCCCCAACATCCCCGGCCCTGCCCAGGAGCTCTCCAAGAGGGGAGCCTCCCTCACCTTTCAATCCTGCGCCCCCACATGGCCCCCATGCGCACTCTCCTTCTTCCTGACCTCACCCACCTCCTGCATTTCCTCAAAGGCCCCCTGCTTCAGTTCCCAACCTCACTTGCTTCTAAGGCCCCGTAGCCGGTCCCGCACCTGCGTGGTCTCTGCACCGCCGCGGGATTAGTTGGCTTTCTGATACCATCAGCCCCTCTCCGTTGAAATCACTGTCCTGAGGTCCTTCCACTGGGTTCCGGAGAGCTGACTCTTGGGTCTCTGAAAATGTGTTCAAATGTCGGGGGAGGGGGAGTCTTTCTGGGCAAAGGGTTATCCCTTCATCAAAATTTTATTATTTTATTTTATTTATTTATTTATTTTTTGAGACACAGTCTCGCTCTGTCGCCCAGGCTGGAGTGCAGTGGCACGATCTCGGCTCACTGCAACCTCCGTCTCCCGAGTTCACACCATTCTCCTGCCTCAGCCTCCCCAGTAGCTGGCACTACAGGTGCCCGCGGCCTCACCCGGGTTTTTGTATTTTTAGTCCAGACGGGGTTTCACCGTGTTAGCCAGGATGGTCTCGATCTCCTGACGTTGTGATCTGCCTGCCTCGGCCTCCCAAAGTGCTGAGATTACAGGCGTGAGCCACCGCGCCGGGCCCAAAATTTCGTTTTTTGATTTTTTATTGTTTAATTTTTTTTATTTCCATAGGTTATTGGGGAACAGGTGGTATTTGGTTACATAAGTTCTTTGTGATTTGTGAGGTGAGATTCTGTGAATTTGTGAGATTGTGTGAATTTGTGACATCTCCCCTAGAAAGAAAGAAAAGAAGCAACAGGCTTGGGTATTAAGTTTAAATTCCATATGCGATCCGAGACCATTTGCTTTCAGCTCCATCCGGCTTTCCCAGAGCAGTTCCCGATGCTTCCTGCAGCAGCTAGTATTTCCCAAACTTACTGGTCATGGGAATAACCCAAGGCACTGGATGGATAAAATAAAAATTCAGATGCCTTGACCCCACCTCTGGGGACTCTGATTCCGGAGGTGTGAGTGGTGGTGTGGGGTAGGGGTGAGAGTGCCCCAGTTATCTGTATAATTGACAAGCGCAAGAGTCTGCAGAGAAACTGGGCTGGAATCAGTCACGGACTGTCCTGCCATCAGGCTTTTGCAGACAATGAGGTTCCCTTTTTCTGGAATTTGCACTCACCCTACCCACTCTATGGATAAATTTCTCCTTGTCCTTCAGGGTCCTATTCAGCACCCAGGCCAAATTTCTGTGTCAAAGAATTTCTGTGTCAAGGAATAGGCCACAATTTAAACTTTTGATGGATGTTGGCAAATTGTCTTCCAAAATGTCTACCATGTCTACCGGTTTACACTTCCACCTTTTTGCTTTATTAAAACTTTTTTTCTCTATTACAAAAATGTTGCATATTAAATATAGACAGTTTAGAGAACACAGATATGCAAACAAAGGGAATGTGGCCAGGTGCGGTGGCTCACGCCTGTAATCCCAGCACTTTGGGAGACCAAGGTGGGCGGATCACCTGAGGTCAGGAGTTCAAGACTAGCCTGACCAACATGGTGAAACCCCTGTCTCTACTAAAAATATAAAAATTAGCCTGGCATGGTGGCGTGTGGCTGTAGTCCCAGCTCCTCAGGAGGCTGAGGCAGGAGAATCGCTTGAACCCGGGAGGTGGAGGTAGCAGTGAGCCGAGATTGCACCACTGCACTTCAGCCTGGGCAACAGAGTGAGATTCCATCTCAAGAAATAAAAGAAAATAAAATAAAGGGAATGTGAGGAGCCTACAGTCCCAGCAGACAGTTTTGTAACCCTCAGTTAGGTGAATTCTTCCCATATTTTGTCTCTGCAGATGCACTTGGAAGTGTGACTTCAACTTGAGTCCCGGATTCACCTCTTACTAACTCCGTGGCCTTGGACAAGTTGCTTAATGTTTCTGAGTGTCTGTTTTCTCATCTATAAACTGAAGATGACAGTAGTATTGCATCAAAGGCTGTCACGGGATGCGTGGCATTTAGCCAGTGCCTGGCATGTGACAAACTCTCAGGGCACTCTCCTATGACGTTGTTTGCGCCTTGCTTTCTTACTCCAGCAATACATACAAACATCTTCTTTTTGTAGCAAGGGGACACTTCTAACCCCAGTCTTTTATAGGAACCTTGTGTCTATAGCTCCAATCCTAGACCATCAATACCACCAGTGGTGTTTTTTTGGTGTCAAATTTTCACCTGGTCCCACTCAGCCTAGCTACAACTTCCTCCTCCCCCACCTGCCTGACCCCATCTTAGTCACCTCATCTGTTCTCTGAGGCCCCCAGATAGAAGCCACCAGAACACCTCCCTCTCCCTCCACAGTTAACTGGGTTTCAAGCAATTCTGTTATTTCACTCTAAAGGGACAGAATGCAGTCAGACAGACCTCCCTTTTTGTCCTGACCCTGTTACTTACACAGTGTGTGACAGTGAGCAGCTATCTCTCTTCCCTGAACCTCAGTTTCTTCATCTGTAAGACGGAGTGATAGCAGACCTGTCACGTGGGGCTGCGGCTCTGATGGCGAAATGAGACGGCTCTTGTGAGTGTGCAGCACCGTGCGATCACAGGGTCAGTGCTACACATACACAACTGCAATTGCACCACTGCTGTGTGACCCCCATCTCGCTCGCTGCAGCCCTGGCTGTCATTCCAGCCCTGTTTGCAGCACTGACATGACCTCCTAACGTGTCCACACCTTCAATCTTTCCCAGGACAAATTTCAGTGTATCACCAGGATGACTTTCCCAAGGCATATCTGGAGCAGGTCACTCTGCTCAAGACTTAAAGGGCTCACAGTCCCTTACCATTGAACACCTGGAGGTGTACCAGCCCCAGTACGGCTTCCACAGGCCCCGTGGCTCTGGACACAGAGTCTGTTTCCAGCCTGGGACAGAGCTGTGCTCAGATCTTCCCACCCCTCTCTGTGAGTGCCCGCCACCTGCACAGAGACTGTTTCTCATTATCCCAGCAGCCCCCGCTGGGCTCAGATGTGCCTCCTGGAGTTTGAATTTCCGGGTCCCCTCCGGGTCCGGCTCCCCTGAGCAAATACTTGGTGCACTGTCCACTGCCCACGCATCCTGCTCCACAGGGCTCTGTCTTCACCACGGCCCTGCAGCTTCTTGAGCGCCGATGCCCGTTCTGTTCACTTTTGCATCCTCTCTGCACCCCCAGCTTCCCTCTGCAAGCTTGAAATGCTTGCTCACTCTCCTGCTAATAAATAACATTTTTCTCGAATTTAGATGTGTAAAAGTTGATCCACAGGCCAAAGGGTTTACATAGATCATTTACCTTTCCTGTGACTTATTCCAAGATGCCGAGGACAAAGAATTTAAAAAACTACAATGCCCATCACTAGAACGGATGTAGCCATAGATGCCTCTGACACGTGTTAGGCAACACACCTGTATTGAAAGTCACAGGCCTCTTTTGTGATGATGAGATGCGCATCGAACACATATACACGGTTCTTATCTATGGAAAGGCAGGAGAGTAACCACAACAGTGTGTGCCCTCTCTCCCTTGGGGGCAGGAGAATCGTGCCCTAGCACACGCAGAGGGTGGGGCTCAAACGTGCACGCTTGCCTTTCTTTCCTAAAACCATGCATCAAGCCTATTTGTTTAGTCCTGTCCTGAAAGATGATGCAACATGACTCGAAAGGAAGTGGGCAGTTGCCTTGCTGCCGCGAGGTAAGGAATGTCACGTCGCTCAAATGTGCTTTGCATTCCCAGAAACATGCCGCAGCTGAAAGGGAGGAGGATGACTCAGTGTTCCCCTAACTTTCGACATATCCACCACAGAGCCTGACCAGCGCTAAAGAGGGCAAGGCGGCGGAAAGTCCAGCGAGGGCGTGTTGCCAACACCGCGCTCCCCTCCTCCCTGGGAGGCTGCTATGGCATTTGCGGTGCAGAGCCTAACCGAGTCAACCTGGTGTGCTTTTTTTTTTCAAGCTGGAATAACAGGGACGGAGGTCCACGTTGTGTTCACGTGTTCTTAGGGAACAGATGTCTGTGGAGGGGTACTTAGGGGAGGAAACGAGGGTGGAGGTGGCCTGTCCAAACTCTGCGAGTTTTCCAGCTGTGGTTCTGATAATTTGCTTTGCACAAGTGGGGGTCTTTGTCCTTAGAACAGGATCTTTTAATAACACTCCTCCCTTCTTTTTTTGTTTTTGAGACCAAGTTTCACTCTTGCTGCCCAGGCTGAAGTGCAGTGGCATGATCTCGGCTCACTGCAACTTCCACCTCCTGGGTTCAAGTGATTCTCCTGCCTCGGCCTTCCAGAGTAACTGGGATGTTCCAGAGAGTAGCCACCTGTTCCTCCCCAGGCACAGGAGCCTGGTACCTCCACACCCCGCCAAGAGTCGATCTCAGCATTTCCCAAACTCACTATCACTGAAACGATCTCTGCTCCAGGACTCAATGCTTTTTGGGGATGTGGCAACTAAATTGGTAAAGAGGCCTGCTCCCTGCACCGCCTGCCTGGGTGCTGGGTGCTGGGTGCATAAAGCCCTTGCAGGTGGTCGCGAGGCAGTGGAGTGGAGCACCCGAGGCACCGGGCTCAGGAGCTGCACAGCCCTGGGCTGGCTCCAGCTCCCCATTTTCTGAGAGTGAGAGTCGGAGCCTGGGATGCAGTGTCTCCCTCCAGGCTTCACTCTCTGCATCTGAAGACCAGGAATGATAGCAGCACCTCCCTCAGGGGTGGTCAGGACAAAATAACTGTATGGTTTTGTGAAGTACCTAGAAGGGTGCTGGATGCCATGATTCTTTTTTTTTTTTTTTTTTTTTTTGAGATGGAGTCTCGCTCTGTTGGCCCAGCTGGAGTGCAGTAGCGCGATCTCAGCTCACTGCCTCCGCCTCCCAGGCTCATGCCATTCTCCTGCCTCAGCCTTCCGAGTAGCTGGGACTACAGGCTCTCACCACCATGCCTGGCTAATTTTTGTATTTTTAGTAGAGAAGGGGGTTTCACCATGTTGGCCAGGTTGGTCTGAAACTCCTGACCTTGTGATCCACCCGCTTCAGCCTCCCAGAGTGCTGGGATTACAGGCGTGAGCCACTACGCCTGGCCTCATGATTCTTAATAAATGAATTAACACCAAGGTCGCCTCCCTGGGGAATGTTCACTACTAGGTGGTGCCTTCACATGTGGGGTTTGCCATCTCATGGCTTCATGGGCTTGAGTCTTGCCCCACGGTGTCTCTAAGGGTTAAATCCGTGACCTCCACCAAAACTGAGCGTGAGATACTCACTGAGTCCAGCAAAGGGCAGAGACCAGAGTCAAATTAAGAGAAAGAGACTCAGAAGGCATGGGAAGGAATGTCGATGTTATCAGAAAAACCATATTCCACATAAATCCTCCTATTTACCAAATGAAAGAGTCAGATGACAGGGGAGGGGCCACTTACAGACCCTTTCCCACATCTCCCAGCAGAGTGTCCATCCTAAGGGGGAAATCAACGTTAAGAAATGACATTGGCCAGGCGCGGTGGCTCACACTTGTAATCCCAGCACTTTGGGAGGCGGAGGCGGGCAGATTCTTGAGCCTGGGGGGTTTGAGACCAGTCTGAGCAGTAAAGTTAAGCCCCATCTGTACAAAAAATATAAAAATTAGCTGGGTGTGGTGGTGTGCACCTGTAGTCCTGGTTACCAAGGAGGCTGAGGTCGGGGAACCACTCGAGCCCAGGAGGTCAAGGCTGCATTGAGCCGTGATGGCACCTGCACTCCAGCCTGGGTGACAGACCCAGGTGAAGAACTTGTCTCAAATAAAAAATTTTAAAAAAAGAGAGAGAAAGGATAAAAAAGATATTTTTCACCCTCTAACCTGAGAATTCTTCCAGATACAACTGAGATAGAGTCCACCCCCAAATTCCTCCGCCACCCAGGGCACGCGGCAGTCAGGACTGGAGAGGCTCCTCTCAGCAGAGTCTGTAGCCAAACATGAAACTTGCATTCTTTTTTCTTTCTTCTTTCTTTTCTTTTCTTTTTCCTTTTTTTCCCCCCCGATAGAGACAGGGATTCACCATGTTGCTCAGGCTGGTTGCCAACTTCTGGACTCAAGGGAACCGCCCACCTTGGCCTCCCAAAGTGTTAGAATTACAGGCGTGGGCTACTGTGCCCAGCCCCGAAGCTTGCATTCTCCCGGGCCTTCGAGTATCTTTCACCTCTGGAGCCGTTGCAGGCATCTAAGCGGCTGCTCACCTCTGGCCAGGCGTCCGCGGCCTATGGCCAACGTGGATGCACAGACCCTTGCCCTCAGAGGGGCCCGCCCAGGGGGTTTAATTCTCTGCAATTGCCCTCTTGGACTTCTTTTTTTCTGAGACGGACTGTTGCTCTGTCACCCAGGCTGGAGGGCAGAGGTGCGATCTCGGCTCACTGCAACCTCTGCCTCCTGGGTTCAAACGATTATCCTGCCTCAGCCTCCCGAGTAGCTGGGATCACAGGTGTGTGCCACCATGCCTGGCTAATTTCTGTATTTTAGTAGAGATAGGGTTTCACCATGTTGTCTAGGCTGGTCTCGAACTCCTGATCTCAGGTGATTTGCCCACCTCGGCCTCCCAAAGTGCTGTAATTACAGGTGCGAGCCACGCGCTTGGCCCCTCTTGGACTTCTTAATACTTTTCTTTCTGACTTTGTGGTTTGTAAATGAAGTCCAGTGGGATGAGGGATCTGGTGGCAGTGGGGCAGGGGATGAGGGGATCAAGAACATTTAGGGTTTCAGGGTTGGGACTCAAGCACCCTGCCCCAGGGCACCTGAGTCTGTGAGACTCCCAGAGACGTCTTTGAGAACCCGCCCCTCCCGCCCCCCACCCCGTTCCAGGGAGCACACCATTCAATCGCAAATAAAAACCACCATGACAGGTGAAGGGAGGACAGGAAAAAGCTTTTCTCCAGCTTTTGGAACCAGGAGTCCCATATTGTCCGGTTGCATGGGGCCTGGCAGTGACGTCACTGGCTCTGCCTTTGGCCCCAACACATCCTTCAGTGTGTGTCTCTCACCTGCATGGGCTCTCCAGGCCGATGCGTTGGGATCCTGACTTTTAGAGTTTTGTGTGTGACAAAGCAGAGGACAAGCTTCCCCATCACGCAGAGGCCACTTGGTGGAAGGAGCCGGGGGACTCGCTGGCTTCTTGGGCTTTTGTAGTCATGGGCTGGCCACCGAAGCCCAAGGCCAACTGTCACGTACTCCAAGTCTTGACATCCTCACCTGCAAAAAGCAATGAGGCAACATGATTTTTAAGATGTTTTCTGGCTCTACAAATATCTGACAATTCTGAGTACACGATAAGGCTCATTTTCTGCTCAGGAAAACCCAGTGCTGGAGAGAACACAGGATCCCCCAGTTTCCTAACACCAGCCTGGGGAAACGATGTTCATTTGGCAATGAAAATTTCTAGGGCCAGGGGTGGTGACTCACACCTAGAATCCCAACACCTCGAGAGGCCGAGGTAGGAGGATTGCTTGAGGCCAGGAGTTCAAGACCAGCCTGGGCAACATAGTGGGACTCCATCTCTACAAAAAATAAAAATAAGCCAGGCATGATGGTGTGTGCTTGTAGTCCCAGTTACGCAGGAGGCTGAGGTGGGAGCACTGCTTGAGCCCGGGAGATTGAGGCCACAGTGAGTAGTGCCTGGGTGACAGAGTAAGACCCTATCTCAAAAAAAGAGAGAAAATTTTAGAATTGATGGCAGTGGAAAGCAATGCACAGGTCCCTATGTTTTGAGGTGCATCCTATGATCCAGATTTATCTGAGGAGAAATTTCATAGCATCTCAGATCCTAGGCTTGGTGGACAATGAGAGGGGAGGTTAATAAACATTCCGTCTGCCATTGGGAGGGTAGATTAAAGAAGCTGATATATAAATCAGAAATATTTATAACTAATAAATCCTACCAAAATCCTCACTGTGACAATGGGCCATCATTTCTGCTCTCTTTTAAAACTGCTATTATCAGTCGGGCACGGTGGCTCACGCCTGTAATCCCAGCACTTTGGGAGGTTGGGGCGGGTGGATCACCTGAGGTCAGGAGTTGGAGACCAGCCTGGCCAACATGGCGAAACCCCGTCTCTACTAAAAATACAAAAATTAGCCGGACGTGGAGGTGAGCGCCTGTAATCCCAGCTCCTCGGGAGGCTGAGGCAGGAGAATCGTTTGAACCCGGGAGGCGGAGGTTGCAGTGAGCTGAGATCACACCACTGTACTCCAGCCTGGGTGACAAGAGTGACATTCCATCTCAAAAACAGCAAAAAAACAAAAAAACAAAAACTGCTATCATTGGGGGATAAATGGAAAACATGAGATGTAATTCATTGTTGTGTCCTGCATTAGCTAACATCGTGTTGACAGCCGCACGAGGTTCACGCACACTGGCTTTTTTATTTTATTTTATTTTGAGACGGAGTCTGGTTCTTATTGCTCAGGTTGGAGTGCAGTGGCACGATCTCGGTTCACTGCAACCTTCATCTCCCGGGTTCAAGTGATTCGCCTGTCTCAGCCTCTTGAGCAGCTGGGATTACAGGCACAAAATACCAAGCCCAACTAATTTTTGTATTTTTAGTAGAGATGGGGTTTCACCATGTGGGTCAGGCTTGTCTCGAACTCCTAGGTTCAAGTGGTCCGCCTGCCTCGGCCTCCCAAAGTGTCGGGATTACAGGCATGAGCCACCATGTCCAGCCTCACGCACACTGGCTCTTACGTTAACATTCTCCCAGAGACCATGGAAACATGTTTAGAAAAGAAAGTTACAGATTGGCAGCAGAAGTCTCTGCTTCTGGATCATTATGTTAAGTCTAAAGACAATCAGAAAAGAAACCCTGATCTGTTTCCCGGTCATTGTAGAAGTCCCCAGCATGGAGCTCTTCAGATGACACTGCAATCCTATGGCCTCCAGGCAAATCCTTTTCTGAACTGAAAATGTGGTCTTTGGCCACTCCAAACCAATTCACCAAGCCTGGGGAATACGACCCACTTATAATGTCCAAGACCTTCCTCTCATCCCAAGTTTATGCCAATTTCCACCCATAATCAAAATGTCCTAAACTTACTTTCCTTTTTTTTTCTTTTCAGTTGGTAGAGACAGGGTCTCCTTCTGTTGCCCAGGCTGATATCAAACTCCTGAGCTCAAGGGATCCTCCCACCTCAGCTTTCCAAAGTGCTGGCATTTCAGGTATGAGTTACCGGGCCTAGCCTTACTTTACTTTTCTAAGAAACAGTATTATGACCTCATTAGTCAATAATACTTACCCACAGGGGAGGTACCACGACCACGAAGGTGGTTTCCCAGGGCGAGGCTCACGCCCTGCACTCCGGATGGGCTGACCCCGGCCATTTCTCCAAATGTGGGAAATGCAACTACATTATTTGTGGTAGTTAGGGACTGCAATTCACTCTCTCCCCTGGTTCTAAGTAAATCTATTTTTTTTTTTTTAAAAAAGAATTGATTGGCTGGCCATGGTGGCTCACGCCTGCAATCCCAGCACTTTGGGAAGCCAAGGCAGGTGGAGGCTTGGCTACAAAAAATAAAAATAAGCCAGGCACGATGGTGTGTGCTTGTAGTCCCAGTTACGCAGGAGGCTGAGGTGGGAGCATTGCTTGAGCCCTGGAGATTGAGGTCGCAGTGAGTAGTGATTGTGCCGCTACACTGCAGCCTGGGTGACAGAGTGAGACCCTATCTCACAAAAAGAGAGAAAATTTTAGAATTGATGGCAAGCAATGCAAAGGTCCCTATGTTTTGAGGTGCATCCTATGATCCAGATTTATTTATCTTATGATCCAGATTTATCTTGGTCAGGAACTCCTGACCAACGCTGGTCAGGAGTTCCAGACTAGTCTGGCCAATATGGTGAAACCCCAACTCTACTAAAAATACAAAAATTAGCCAGGCGTGGTGGTGGGCGCCTGTAATCCCAGCTACTCAGGAGGCTGAGGCGGAAAAATCGGCTTGAACCCAGGAGTCGGAAGTTGCAGTGAGCCAAGATCGCCACACGACAGAGCGAGACTCCGTCTCAAAAAAAAAAAAAATTGATTGATAGTTTTAAAATTGTGAATATAAACTTAGTAAACACAGAGGACCGGCAATGTTTAGTTGTGAGATTTCAACATCGTGATGCATATTTTCCATATTTCAGACGTCTTATTTGTGTTTTGGAAAAGGATTCTGATGAAATTGAGGATGTCAACATTTGCCTCTGGTGCCCTCCAATCGGATGAACGATCCTTCATGGTAAGGGTGTGACAGAGGCTGCTTTGTCTTGTTGCATACCAGGGCCTAATGCTCTGAGACAACTCACTGGTCCCCACTGGGCAGAACTGTCTTTTAGCGTAGAGAAGAGTTGGGATTTCAGAAATTCTCTTGCTTCAGATGTCGGCTGGGCGTGTAATCCCAGCACTTTGGGAGGCTGAGGTGGGCGGATTGCCTAAGCTCAGGAATTCGCGACCAACCTGGGCAACATGATAAAATGCCCCGCAACTCTACTAAAATACAAAAAAATTAGCTGGGCTTGGTGGTGTGGGCCTGAAATCCCAGCTACACGGGAGGCCGAGGCAGGAGAATCACTTGAACCTCAGAGGCAGAGGTTGCAGTGAACCGAGATTGCTTCACTGCACTCCAGCCTGGGCAACAAGAGGGAGACTCTGTCTCAAAAAAACAAACAAACAAACAAACAAAAACAGTGTCAGGCGCAGTGGTTCACGCCTGTAATCCCAGCACTTTGGGAGGCCGAGGTGGGCGGATCATGAGGTCAGGAGATGGAGACCATCTTGGCTAACACGGTGAAACCCCATCTCTACTAAAAATACACAAAATTAGCCGGGCGTTGTGGCGAGCGCCTGTAATCCCAGCTACTTGAACGACTGAGGCAGGAGAATAGCTTGAACCCGGGATGCGAAGGTTGCAGTGAGCTGAGATCGCGCCACTGCACTCCAGCCTGGGTGACAGAGCGAGACTCCATGTCAAAAAAAAAAAAAAAAAAAAAATAGCCATGAAGATATTTCCTCTTTTAATCTGAGGGTTTGGTCAGAGGTCCAAGATACCTTGACAGGAAGACAGAAGACAGAAGCTTAGACTTCAACCCTCAGGAACTTTCTCTAATTGTACAGTAGGCGCAGGAATCTGGAGGCAAATGTTTGTTGGAGAGCAAGAAGCCACTTTCTTCTCATCAAAGATGTGATTGGAAAAGATCCCAGGGTTTGCTTGGTTGAGAAGGAGCTAGCCAATTCCGGGATCAAAACTTCTCCCACTTTTCCCATATTCTCACGTGGTGGAAAAATAACTAAACCTTTGTGTCTATTGGTTTTCCCAAGTGCAAGATCATAAAAATTATTTTAACTCATTTTATAGAACTGTTGCAAGGAAAACGTCACCATGAGAACCACATGAGAAGCTCTTTACTCTTAGCTAAAAGTCTCAGGAATGCTTAAGATTGCCAAGCCCTAGGGGAAATGGTTGTGCAAAGTTTCAGCCCCCAGGCCAATCACCTGATTAGGATCTACTATCAGGGCATTCATAAGTGTCATATTTGGGGGCTCTTGTGAAGTAAAAGCAAGAGGAAACCAGACTAGTGTGTCTCCATGCCAGAGCCAGAACTTTCTATAGGGTGGGGCTGAATGAGGAAGCCAAATCCTTCTCTCCCCTTCCTTGGCTCACATCAGAAAGTATTTCTATTTGGTTCCATATACATTTTCTTTCTTCCCTTGGTCATGAATCAGAACATTTTATAGCTAAGAGGAGTTTTAGGGATATTCTAGTTGCTTCTCATTTTATAGACAGAGCAGGTCCTGGAGCCAAGTGGTATCTGGGTTTCCTGATTGAGACACTGGTTCAAAGAGTCACTGAGGCTAGGCCAGGCGGCTCATGCCTGTAATCCCAGCACTTTGGGAGGCCAAAGTGGGCGAATCACCTGAGGTCAGGAGTTCGAGACCAGCCTGGTCAATATGGCAAAACCCCATCTCTACTAAAAATACAAAAATTAGCCAAGTGTTGTAGTGCACACCTATAATCCCAGCTACGCAGGAGACCGAGACAGGAGAATGGCTTGAATCTGAGAGGCGGAGCTTGTAGTGAGCTGAGACCGCACCACTACACTGTAGCCTGGGCAACAGAGTGAGACCCTGTCTCAAAAAAAAAACAAAACAAAAACAAAGAACAAAAAGTTGCTGAGCTCAACCGAAGCGCAGTCCTGAACCTCTCTGATAGTCCTTGCACATCAGTCAGTTGACTAATGTTCCCTTGACTAGAGTCTAAAAGCCCTCTGGACTTCTAACTCCACGTTTCAGGCTGAGTCAGCTGCCTTCTAAACTCCTTTTAGCACAGAACAGCTGGTCACTGTGCCTGGTCATGTGGCCCCTAATTCCTGATGATGAGAGGATCAACTTCACCGGTGGTCAAGGTAGGAGCAGGGCCACCAAGCTGCCTGTTCTGCCTCCGTAGAATACCAGCCCTGAGACCTGGGCGGGTTACTAAACTTCTTGGTGCCTCAGTTTCCTCATCTGTAAGATGAGGGTAATAATAGGCGATAATAGTTCCTGTCTCATGGGATTGTTTGGAGGTTAAATGTGTTAGTTCACGTAAAAGTACCTAAAACGGTCTGGCACAGAGGACACGCTCAAGAATGGCTATTTATCTTTCATCTCTGCACACATCTGTCAAAGCACGGGGCAGAGCACCCTTGACAGGACCTCACCAGGACCTTATGCAGGCAGAGGACACGCTGTCTTCTGAGTCAGGTCTTTCCATTTTTGGATGGCTCTGACTAAGAGAATTCCTCCTGTGTTCTGCCAAAATCCACCTCCCACTCATTGATCCCAGCTCTGCCAGAAGGCAAATGTCAAAAAAATAATCTTGAAAGAGAAGACATAGAAAGTAAATAATAATGATAGAATCGGGTTGAGGAACGAGAGCCACTCCTGCAGCAGCTCCTCTGACAATTCTCAGCCCAGAGTTGAGCCCAGGCTGCAAAGACCTTTGAGTTCCATTTGAAAAATACCAAGCTCTTACTTCTCTGCTTCCTTTAGAAATGCATAAAACAGCTTCTCTCACCGTTCTTTTCATACGTGCTGCCAGACTGGTATGAGATTGGGGGAAAAGTCACTCCGTTTATGCAAAGGTGAGAGTCACAAGGGTTGTGGAGTGGTGACCTCGCCTGGCTCACTACGTGCCGTCCAGCCTGACTCACTGCGCATGGGAGTGGGGGGTGCTGGCCAGGCGCACGTCCTACCTCCTGTTTACAGAGCCTTTCTGACATCACATGTAAAATCAACCCGTGAGTCCCTTTCCTGCCATCCCCGGCATGGTTATTTGACACTGGGGCACGTTCTTGTTATAAGAAAAATGCAGAGAACAAGGTGCATTTGATAGCTTAGCTCTCTGAATATTTCAAGTCTATATCAATTAAAACTTAGGCCTCCTGCATCAGCTGCTTGGGGCCAGGAAGGAGTGAATGGGTCCCACGGCACTCAGATGCAAGAATTGTCGCATGATGATGTTTCTAAATCAAAGGTCACCTGGCTTTGGTGTCCTGCAGAACAAGGTGGGTGGCAATGTCAGCCACTATAAGGTAGCTTTGTCCCTCCAACTCTTCATCCAAGGGACTGGAACAGAGGAAGGGGCCTCATTCCCAGGGCATGGCGGCCGCCTCCATTTCCCTGGCTTCTTGGCTGAGCACCATGTCGTCGTGGGCCCTGGGGAATCCCAGAGCATCTCCAGAGTTCTCCAAGGACCTGGCCCCAGAAGACCCAGATGTCCCCCTCAAAGTCGAGCAGCCTTACCGGTATCTGCAGCCCGCACCCTTCCCAGCAAGGGTGCTGTGTGCAGTGGGGCCTTTATTCCCTTCCCAGTGTCCGCTCCCCAAACCCCTGCACACAAGCTCTCAGCCAGACTTGCCCTCTGCCACCTCGCCAGGGGACAGTCCCATTCATCTTCCACGAGAGGCCTAAAATAAAAAAGCTTCTTACCTCCCTGACTCCAAGGAGTATTCATAAGAAGCTGAGACCTTCTGAAATCACCCCTGAGGGAGAGGAAGGGATGGGGAAAGGAAAGGATCCGCATTTCTCGGAGGCCGGGGCAGGGTAGGGCCACAGCAAAGAAACAAAACACCCAGGATTCTGCTCAGGGATTCTCTGTACCCTCATCCGGTGACTGCGTTCCATTCAAATTAGCGAAGGCCGTCAAGACACTCGTAAGTCCATGTTATTATTCCACTTTTGGGTTCCGGTGACAATCAAGATTACCCTGGTCCGGGCATGGTGGCTCACGCCTGTAGTCTCAACACTTTAGGAGACTGAGGTAGGAGGATTGCTTGAACTCAGGAGTTCAAGACCAGCCCAGGTAACATGGCAAAACTCCCATCTCTACTAAAGATGCAAAATATGAGTCGGGTCAGGTGGTGCATGCCTGTGGTCCAAGCTACTCAGGAGGCTGAGATGGGAGGATCACTCAAGTCTGGGAGGTGGAGGTTACAGTGAGCAGGGGTGGTGCCACAGTACTCCATTTGGGGCAACATAGTGAGACCCCGACTCAGGAAAAAAAAAAATTTACCCTGAGCATAACTTCCAGGCAGGCCAGTTCCACGGGATCAAGGGACATCCCATGAAGTCAGCACTCCTGACCCCCGGGCACAGCCTGGCCCATCACCCTGGACACTCCGTCCTCTCTAATACTGGGCTGAGGCAGGTCAGCCTCGGATCTTCACAGCCCAGAAAGAAAAAACTGATTTGATTGAGACACATTTTGTGTTTCTTGCATTTTCAATGGTAGCTAGTGCCTATGGGAAGTCCTCCTCCCTGTCCTTCATTCCTTGACCTCAGGTAACTGAAAAAACTGGAGTCCCCCACAGGCTCTTGATCACCAGGAGGGCCTGTCCGGTCTCCCAGGAACTCCTGTTCTCTGACTCTGCAAACCCCTACCTCCCGGGGCCTCTGGCCCCTTCTCCTCCCCACTCTCCACACACACACATCCAAAGGTTTTGACCTTGGCCCTCTTTCCCTAGCTCGCCACCGCTCTTAGTTTACTGAGGGCCTGAACTCCTTCCTGAATCAACAAGGGATGCTGACTCACCGTGTGGAAGGCCGTCCTGAGCACCCGACCCTCTCTCCACTGCAGAGCCCTTTCCGACCTGTCCCAGCTGCATGTTCACCAAGCTCCTTCCAGGGGCCCCTCCAGACACCCTCTCCATTCCCAAGTCACAGAAGGCTCCTGGAAGACACAGGGTCCGGCCCTCCCACCATCATAGACTCAAGCTGCTGGTGTTGGCCAATCCTTTCATTCACCTTCCATTTTCCACCTGGCAAAATCCCCCAGCTCCTATTATGGGTGGTCTTCTGCGTGGCTTCCGAGGCCGCTGTCCACTGTCCTCCTCAGAAAACTACGCGCAGGACCCAGCAACGGAGTCCTCAGACAGCATGGGCCCTGAGCCTGCTCCATTCAGCTCAACATATTGCGGCTTCTCCATCGTCTTTTTTTACTTCCAGTCTGGGGAAGGCCAAGATCACTTCCTCTCTTACAGACTCTGCCCTCCACCTTCTCAGACCCTTTGCTTTTTTTTTTTTTTTTTTCTGAGACCGAGTTTCACTCTTGTTGCCCAGGCTGGAATGCGATGGCACGATCTCAGCTCGCTGCAACCTCTGCCTCCTGGGTTCAATTGATTCTCCTGCCTCAGCCTCCCAAGTAGCTGGGAGTTCAGGCATGCACCACCCACCCCCAGCTAATTTTGTATTTTTAGTAAAGATAGAGTTTCACCATGTTGGTCAGGCTGGTCTCAAACTCCTGACCTCAGGTGATCTACCCGCCTCAGCCTCCCAAAGTACTGCGATTATAGGCGTGAGCCACCACGCCCGGCCAGACCCTTTGCTTAATCTCAGCTGGACCACTGATGACCTGTGTGGCCTCAGTCTCTTTGAGCCTGAGATTCTGCACCTGCAAAGGGGGAACATCCCACAATAAGAACCCAGAAATCATCATGCAAAGTGTGCAGCACTGAGCCTTGTGCAGAGAAGTGTTTAATCCATGGGAGCTGTAATGATGATTGTGATGGTGACGAACTTGCCCTGATAACCTATAGATCAATCCAGAAGGTCTCTCCTTTCCCTCTGTGACATGGACACTTGCAGGCAGCCAGAGTGTGGCCACACCAGTTGTGGCACTGCCCGCACTCCAACACTGTTATACACATGAGATTAAATTGAGGTGTTTCCACCTGCTGCGGTTGAAAATGCATTCTTCCCTCCTTGGTGTCCACAAACTCCCTATTACTTGACTCTTCCAGTTGTTCGTGGTGTGCAGAATGGCAGAGCTTGGTAAGATGATGGCCCTAGCTCTAAATGCTCTGCCCGTCTTCCCCACGCCTGTTTCTGTGCCCTCCCACTGCTGGAGAGACTGCTGGGATTTCCTTGAGTATCTACTGTGTGCCAGGCACTATGCTAGATGGTGATGATGAAGATGAAGGAGGAGGAAGAGGAAGAAGGAGGAGAAGGGAAGGAGGAGAAGGGGAGGAGGAAAGTGGAGGAGAGGGCTCTGAGCACTTTCTTTTTTTTTTTGAGATGGAGTCTCACCCTTGTCGCCCAGGCTGGAGTGCAGTGGTAATCTCGGCTCACTGCAACTTCTGCCTCCTGAGTTCAAGCGATTCTCCTGCCTCACCCTCCCAAGTAGCTGGGACTACAGGTGCATGCCACCATGCCTGGCTAATATTTATATTTTTTGTAAAGACAGGGTTTTGCCATGTTGGCCAGGCTGTTCTCAAACTCCTGACTTCAAGTGATCTGCCCTCCTCGGCCTCCCAAAGTGCTAGGATTACAGGCATGAGCCACCGTGCCCGGTCTACTGAGCACTTTCTATGTGCCCGGCACTGTCCTGAGCGCTTTACATATAAGGACTCATTGGATTCTCATAACAGACCCATTTGCCTCTCAGAAAACTCCAGATGGGGTACAGCCACCATCCTTGTTTTACAGCTGCACAGACAGGCTAATCTGCACAGACAGATTTTGATCATTATACTGCTTATATAAGAGAATATCTTTTTTTTTTTTGAGGCAGTGTCTCACTCTGTAGCTCAGACAGGCATGTCTAAGGTCATGCAGCTTGTGAGCAGAGAGGCCGGTGCTGATCCCAGTGTGCCCCTTCACGGTCTGGACGCCCAGTCCCTGCAGTGGCAACGAGGCACACCCTGACCCTGGGGATCACTTTTCATGGAGAGGACAGGAGAGACCAGGATGTGGACACTTGTTTTGAAGTCACAGAGCCAGGCGCTGTGAGACCGCATCTCCTCCCCCGTGGGGACGAGCAGGTGGGGAGCTGTGGTTAGACTCGGACCTGAGAGAGAAGAAGGTGCCTGTACAAGGTGTGGGCAGAGGAGCTTCGGGTGAAGAGGGGTGCATGACTCAGCACTCGACCATCCTGGATCAGGGCTCAGGCCTGCCAGGAAAGCTGCAGGAATGGGTGATGAAATTCAAGTGTGGATTGTGAGCTAGATAAGGGCATTCTCTTTATGTTGAGTTTCCTGATTTTGATCATTATACTGCTTGTATAAGAGAATATCTTTTTTTTTTCTGAGGCAGTGTCTCACTCTGTAGCTCAGACTGGAGTGATCCTCCCATGTCAGCCTCCCAAGTCCTGGGACCACAGGCATGTGCCGCCACGCCCAGCTCATTTTTCTGTATTTTTGTAGAGATGGGGTCTCGCCATGTTGCCCAGCCTGGTCTTGAACTCCTGGCCTCAAGCAATTCTCCTGCCTCAGTATTGGGAATTACAAGCATGAGCCACAACACCCAGCTGAGAATATATATATATATATACACACACACACACACACACACACACTCATATATATTTTTTAATAAAAAATATTTTCTTTCTTTAGAGAGCAAAGAATCATCGGCTGAGAATATCTTAATTCTTAGGAAATAGGCACCGAAGTCTCGAGGGCCACAGAGCCTTCGAATCCCTCTCAAATGATACAGAAAAGATATGAAAAGAGAAAGAAAAAGAATGGCCAGATGCAGTGGCTCATGCCTATAATGCCAGTCGGGCGTGGTGGTGTGCACCTGTAGTCTCAGCTACTTGGGAGGCTGAGGTAGGAGGATTGCTTTAGCTCAGGAGGCAGAGTTTGCAGTGAGCCGTAATCTGCCACAGCACTCCAGCCTGGGGGAAGGAGCCAGACCTTGTCTCAAAAACAAAAACAAAAACAAAAGGAAAGAAAGAGTGAAAGAACTCCCTCCTCCCCCTCCTGCTCTCCTTCTCTTTGCTTTCTTCTTCCTCTCTCTCATCTTCATGTTACTCCTCCTCCTCCTCCTTCTTCCTCTCTCTCATCTTCATGTTACTCCTCCTCCTCCTCCTTCTTCCTCTCTCTCATCTTCATGTTACTCCTCCTCCTCCTCCTCCTTCTTCATCTCTCTCATCTTCATGTTACTCCTCCTCCTCCTCCTCCTTCCTCTCTCTCATCTTCATGTTACTCCTCCTCCTCCTCCTCCTTCATCTCTCTCATCTTCATGTTACTCCTCCTCCTCCTTCTTCCTCTCTCTCATCTTCATGTTACTCCTCCTCCTCCTTCATCTCTCTCATCTTCATGTTACTCCTCCTCCTCCTCCTTCTTCCTCTCTCTCATCTTCATGTTACTCCTCCTCCTCCTCCTTCATCTCTCTCATCTTCATGTTACTCCTCCTCCTCCTTCTTCCTCTCTCTCATCTTCATGTTACTCCTCCTCCTTCTTCATCTCTCTCATCTTCATGTTACTCCTCCACCTCCTCCTCCTTCTTCATCTTTTTTTTTTTTTTTTGAGACAGGATCTTGCTCTATCGCCCAGGTTGGAGTGCTGTGGCGGGTCATGGCTCGCTGCAGCCTTGACCTCCCAGACCCAAGCGATCCTCCCACCTCAGCCTCCAGAGTACTTGGGACCCCAGGTGTGCACCACTATGCTGGGCTAATTTCTTTATTATTTGTAGAGACCGAGTCTTCCTATGTTGCCCAGGCTGGTCTTGAACTCTTTTGCTCAAGCGATCCTCTGGTTCTGGCCTCCCAAAAGTGCTGGGATTACAAGTATGAACCACTGCACCCCGTCTCCTTCTTCATTTTTGTCTAACACCATGCCTGGCATATAGTAGAAACTCAGTAAAATCTCTGTTGGATGACTGAGTTTAGGCTGAGGGAGAGGGAGAAGAGGGAGGCAGGGAAGGAGGGAGCAGGAATGTCTGGGTCCTTCTTAGGCTCTCATTTGAGTGTCCTCATCCATTCTCCTGATGGTAGCTTTTCACTGCCAGAATGGTGACTCCTAAATCCACACCTGCAGGTTGGACACGCCAAACCTACATTTAGAATTATTTGGCAGAGGGCACATCCTTCATACCCCACCATTATCAGTGGGTTCAGTGACCCAAACTTACCCTTCCTCTTTCTTCCCAGCCAGCCCTATTTTGCCCAGGTCCCTCACCATTCCTGCAGGCTCCCAGAAACCTCTAGAAACGAGGATTCCTGCAGTGGACTCCTGTGGGGGCAATATGAACCCCCATCCACGGTCCTTAGATTCACAGACATTTACAGCCAGTCTCATTTTCCTGCTACGTGCTGCTCTCCTGCTACTTAAGAATATATTCCCATTCATCGCTCTCTCCTTTCTGATTTTTTCTCACAAGTCCATTTATTTGTTTATTTATTTATTTTTTTTGAGACAGAGTCTCGCTCTGGAGTGCAGTGGTGAGATCTCAACTCACCGCAACCTCCATCTCTCCTGCCTCAGTCTCCCGAGTAGCTGGGATTATAGGTGTGCGCCTCCATGCCCGGCTAATTTTTGTATTTTTAGTAGAGACGGATTTCAGCATGTTGGCCAAGCTGGTCTTGAATTTTCAACCTCTGATGCTCCACCTGCCTTGGCCTCCCAAAGTGCTGGGATTACAGGTGTGAGCCACCACGCCCAGCCTTGATTTTTGTATTTTCAGTAGAGACGGGGTTTCACCATATTGGCCAGGCTGGTCTCGAACTCCTGACCTCTAGTGATCTGCCTGTCTCACCCTACCAAAGTGCTGGGATTATAGGCAGAGCCACTGAGCCCAGCTCACAAGTCTTTTCTTCTCTTCCAGCTGTATCAAAGTCCTTGGAGGCAGGCACGAATCCTGTCCTGGGTCCCTCTTGATCCCCCATGGTGCCTTGCGCATGGTTGCATGCAGATATGTAGCAGCAGGAGTTCAATTGATACCTAATCGATTCACTGGTTTTTCCTGATTTCTGAGTAATTCAGTTACACCAGAAGAAATTCTCATGCTTACCTTACGTTGACATTAAATGGGAAGGAAAGGACAGGATTGGGACCCTAGGCTATTTAGGGTTCCTCCTTGGGAGTGCCTTGGGGGCAGAGGCAACAGCCTTTATGATCACCCAGGAGGCTCTCTGAACCCGAGGAACTCAAGGCTCATTCTGGGTGGCTCCTATATTTTAATGTTTCCCAAAGAAAAGGTTCTAAAAAGGATGACATTGCTTTTGGAATATACATTTATTTCTGCAAATGTTCCAAAACCCCAGCTTGGTTTAAAGCATACTCCCTCGTTGTATTCCTAGTTCCCAACCCAAGACACGCATTTTTGATATCATAGCAAACAGCGATAGATTCTATTTCTAGTTGCTTTAAAAACAAGTGTCATGGCCGAGTCACTGTTCAAACAAGGAAGGGCTGGGTGAATAAGCCTCCTTATGTCATCTTGAGTATCGTCATCGTTGCTAAATGTCTCACAGCCCCCAATCCCATATATTTAATTCCCTCTCTTGCTATTTCATCATTTAAGTCCCTAAAGGAGAGAATGATGTAACACCCAACACGCACCAGAGTCGCCTTTTGGAGAAGCGGCACCAAGCAGGGGCAGAATACTGTGGCCAAGTTTGCTTAGGCAAATATTCAGATATCTGTTGTCGTTCAGGTTTCCATCTGAGATGCAGGTTCCTAAACGGGTTTCATAGAGGTTTGGATCTCTCTCTTCCATCTATTTGAAGTCTTGAACTTCAAAGCCCTCTTCGAGCCCACACAAGATGTATGTGCTAGAGTCTCTGTATCATCAGGGGATAGGTACCAAAGCATTTATATCCTCCCAGAACCACAATAATATTATCCAGGACCACTCACTGGGAGCAGACTTGAAAAAAAAACTATAATGTAAACTTCCTGTTGCGATTTTAACTAGTTTCCTCTTGTCTGGTTCTCAGGGGAGATGGTAAACAGTTCATCTGAGCTTTCTGAACAATGGTTTGGCCTCTCTATAGGAACGTAACACGGCCGACCCTTCTCCAGGCCATCTGTGTGGGGCTGTTTGTCCAGGTGCAATGCATTTCTTCTCGTTAATTCACAAGCTCTTCTCTGGTCCCTTTCGAAATCAGGACATCTACCGGCAACTCACGGATCCAGGGGAGGGAAAAGCGTCTTGGTTCTAGAGGGGGCTTCAAACTGTGATTTATGATCAGCTTTGCCTTTCCCATCAATCACTGTGCACATTTGGGACTGTGAGCAAGGAGGGCAACACATCACTACAAACAGCTTTCCAGTGTGGTGAGATTTCTGAGTTCTAAAATATAAACTAACAACAGTGACATCATGTTACGTATCGTAGATCGTCAACATTAACTTTATTTTTCAGATATTTATTTATTTATTTATTTATTTTTTTGAGACAGGGTCTCACTCTGTCACCCAGGCTGGAGTGCAGTGGCACGGTCTCAGCTCACTGCAACCTCCACCTTCCAGGTTCAAGTGATTCTTCTGCCTCAGTCTCCCAAGTAGCTGGGACCACAGGCACGCACAACCATGCCCAGCTAATTTTTGTATTTTTAGTAGAGATGGAGTTTCACCGTGTTGGCCAGGATGGTCTCAAACTCCTGACCTCAGGTGATCCACCCACCTCAGCCCTCCCAAAGTGTTGCGATTACAGGGGTGAGCCACCTTGCTCAGCCTCCAGAATTTTTTTTTTTAAATAAGAAGAAAACTTTATTTCAAACAGGCTCACTGGTGTTTATGCTACAGCAAAGGCTGGTTGTAACAGGCAGTTTCACTACAAACCTGCACTGGATTGACAAAACTGAAACTATTTAGCAATGATCAGTTTCTGCTAAAGTGTAGATTAAATCTACCAATATGTCAACTTTGACATTTATTATGGACCTTCCTATTTACTAGGAGAGGTTAATTTTTTTTTTTTTTTTTTTTGAAACAGAGTCTTACTCTGTTGCCCAGGCTGGAATGCAGTGGCGCAATCTCAGCTCATTGCAACCTCTGCCTCCTAGGTTCAAGTGATTCTCCTGCCTCAGCCTCCCTGGTAGCTGGGATTACAGGCGCCACCATGCCTGGCTAAATTTTGTATTTTTAATAAAGACGGGGTTTCACCATGTTGTCCAGGCTGATCTCGACCTCCTGACCTCAGGTGATCCACTTGCCTCAGCCTCCCAAAGTGCTGGAATTACAGGCGTAAGCCACCACACACAGCACAGGTTAAATTTTTATCACACACACACAAATGAGAATAATCTAACAGTTTCTACTAAGGTAATGAGCTGGGACATGTATTCCCCATTATTGCTTTGAAAATATACCCCTAGGTTGCTAAGAAAAATTCTGACGTCATCCCAATACGTTATTTAACTGACCATCAGCTTGACGGTCAGTCCTCTTCTGGCTGACTTGAACCAGTGAAACGCCCGTGTTTCTCAATGCTTTGACTAACGCAATATTTTCTTCTACTTCTGTGTACACGGAATTAGTGAGAACTATTTCACCCACATCAGCCTTGACTGCACTAACACTTTCTCCTGTGGATAGAGACCCTATGTTCCGCGTGAGCACATCGTTCTCAGACAGCTGCTGCCTTTTTGTCTCTCCTTTTCTTAATTTTTCTTTTTTTGAGACAGAGTCTTGGTCTTGCCGCCCAGACTGGAGTGCAGGGGCACAGTCTTAGCTCACTGCTGCCGCCTTCCGGGTTCAAGCGATTCTCCTGCCTCAGCGTCCTGAGTAGCTGGGATTACAGGTGCCCGCCACCACGCCCAGCTAATTTTTGCATTGAGATGGGAGTTTCACTATCTTGGCCAGGCTCGTCTCTAACTCCTAATCTTGTGATCCACCCGCCTCGGCCTCTGAAAGTGCTGGGATTACAGGCGTGAGCCACTGCACCGGCCTTGTCTCTGCTGTGTGTACACCTAGAAGCCATCCAAGTAGGAAATAGGTAATTTCCAGTTCTATAAATGTATTAGTCCGTTCTTGCACCGCTATAAGGAAATACCTGGCCTGGCGCAGTGGCTCATGTCTGTAATCCCAGCACTTTGGGAGGTTGAGGCTGGCGGATCACCTGAGGTCAGGGGTTCGAGACCAGCCTGGCCAAAATGTGAAACCCTGTCTCTACTAAAAATACACAAATTAGCCAGGCATGGTGGCGCACGCCTGTAGTCCCAGCTACTTGGGAGACTGAGGCATGAGAATCGCTTGAACCCAGACAGCAAATGTTGCAGTGAGCCAAGATCACGCTACTGCACTCCTGGCGGATAGAGCGAAACTCTGTCTAAAAAAAAAAAGAAAGAAAGAAAGAAAGAAAAGAGAAATACCTGAGACTGGGTAATTTATAGAGAAAAGGAGTTTAATTGGCTCATGGTTCTGCAGCCTCAAGAAACTTACCATCATGGTGGAAGGCGAAGAGGGAACAGGCATGTGACATGGCTGGAGCAAGGGCAAGAAGGAGAGTGGGAAGGTGCCACACACTTTTAAACAACCAGATCTCGTGAGAACTCCATCACAAGAACAGCACCAAACAGGGACATCAGCAGGAAATCCGCCCCCGGGATCCAATCACCTCCCATCAGGCCCCACCTCCAACATCTGTGATTGCAATGGAACCTGAGATTTCATGGGGACAGAGACCCAAACCATATCAGTGAAGATCTGAGGTAAAACTCCAGCTGCACCAAGCACCTGCCCCACCATTATGTCAGGTTAGCACAACGTTGGGTCAATTTTTGTTCCAACTACGATAAGACTCCCTGGAGGTGCGTGCTGAAGGTCACTGTGTTCTGCAAAAAATGAAACAATTTTGGAAAAGATTGGTTCACACATGAGTTTTCCTTCACTACCTTTGGAACAACACCAGGTCTGACTTTAATCTCCTCTCCATTTTAATACCCATTTTCAAATACTATCACCAGCTACACCCTCTTTTTAAAAATATATATATTTATTTATTTATTTTTGAGATAAGATCTTGCTCTGTCATCCAGGCTGGAGTGCAGTGGGGTCATCACGGCTCACTGTAGCCTCAGCCTCCTGGGCTGAGGTAATCCTCCCACCTCAGCCTCCCAGGTAGCTGGGACTACAGGGGCACGCCACCACACCCAGCTAATTTTTGTACTTTTTTGTAGAAACAGGATTCTGCCATCTTGCCCAGATTGGTCTCGAACTCCTGGACTCAAGCAATCTGCTAGCCTTGGCCTCCCAAAGTGCTGGGATTACAGATGTGGGCCACCGTGCCTGGCTGGCTACACCCATCTTAGGATCGTCAACCTCATAGCAGGTTTGCTGACATCGAAGAACCCAATGATAATAAATTGGGGTTCCAAAGCATTGTCTTGGAGGGATTGAATTTTTTTTTTTTTTTTTTTACTACATATGCACAGACAACTTCAATATTGTATTTTGGCTGAGCAGAAATTGAAATAGTTTCAATAGGAAGTCCTTCTGCTACTGTACTTTGTGCAAAAATGCAAGGACCTATTCATACTGTTCTTTAGCCTGGCTGACTCTTACTGAATCTATTTTATTTTGTATCCTAGCATTAAAAAAGATAAACATTTAATGTGATGGAGATCTCAGTTACTCTGATTTTATTATATGAATGTATCAAATTATCACATATGCCACAAAACTATGTACAGCTGTTATATATCAATAAAAAACAAAATAAGAGCCACGCATAGTGGCTCACATCTGTAATCCCAGCACTTTGGGAGGCTGAGGCGGGAGGATGGCTTGAGCCCAGGAGTTTGAGACCAGCCTGGGCAACATGGTAAAACTGCGTCTCTACCGAAAAAGATACAAAAAGTAGCCGGGCATGGTGGCCTGCACCTGTAGCCCTCGCAACCCCAGAGGCTGAGGTGGGAGGATTGTTTTAGCCCAGGGAGGTTGAGGCAGCAGTGAGTGATCACCCCACTGTGCTCCAGCCTGGGCAATAGAGCAACACCCTGTCTCAAATAAATAAATAAATAAGATTAAAAAATAAAAGGTAAAAAAACAAATCTTTTAATTTAATTTTTTTTTGGGGGGGGTGGACAGAGTCCTGTGAGACTCTGTGTCGCCCAGGCTGGAGTGCAGCAGTGTGATCTCTGCTCACTACAATCTCCATCTCCCAGGTTCAAGTAATCCTCCTCCCAAGTAGCTGGGATTACAGGCACACACCACTACGCCTGGCTAGTTTTTGTATTTTTAGTAGAAATGGCATTTCACCATGTTGGCCAGGCTGGTCTTGAACTCCTGACTTCGAGTGATCTTCCTGCCTCAGCTTCCCAAAATACTGGGATTACAGATGTCAGCCACTACGCCCAGCCGCAAATCTTTTTAAAAATCTGATTTTTGTCGAATAAAAATATGTTTAAGCTTTTTGTCTATGGCAACTAGATATTCAGAAGAAGTCGGAGGCTGAGTGCAAAGTTCATTACCAGCTGTCAACAAAGAGCAGCGTCTGTCAATGCTGCCCTGTTCAGCACAGTAGCTCAAAACATCACAGCCAGGACAGTCAACAAACGCAACACCTCTGATTCGTTTGAAGTTTCCCTTAGGTCCCTGGAATGCGTGTAGGAAAGACATCAGGTGTACTACTTCCACGAGGTGTAGCACATTCTGGCCAAGGATAACTTGAGTCATCAGATTTATAAATGTTGGCCTCAGCCTACCCAAGGTGGATTCTGTGGTTCTTTCCAGTTCATTTTTGAACTTGACAGTGTGAACTCTGGAAATAGCTTTCACAGCTGTGGATTTTCCACGAGCATGCCCAGTTCATCATGGCTTTGTCTGCTGATAATTTTGTATAAAAGTGGAGGCAACTTGGTGGACTTCAATAGCCAACATGGTGAGGTCCTGGTGAGACAGGTGCTCCCAAGTCACTCCAGCCTTGCCCCTTCACCATCTTGCTGGGAGAGCTGCGATGTTTGTTGTTGTTGTTGTTTTTCTATTAAGTAGCCAATACAATTTTTCAGGCCTCTGATATTTTGTTACGGCTGTGCCCAAGGCCTGTGGGGTGCCCATGGCTGGTGCAGGGGCTCTGACGAGGGGTAGCTCCTACTTGCTCATTGGTTCCTACTGCCTAACACAGTGCCTGGAAAATAACCAAGCTCACTGCGTGTCTTTAGATTGATCAATGCATGTGGGCCCCAAATCTTCCCTATGCAGTGTGATTTCTTTTTCTTTCTTTCTTTTCTTTCACTGCAACCTCCACCTCCCAGATTCAAGCAATTCTCCTGCCTCAGCCTCCCTAGTAGCTGGGATTACAGGTGCACACCACCATGACTAACTAATTTTTATAGTTTTAATAGAGATGGGGTTTCACCATGTTGTCCAGGTTGGTCTCAAACTCCTAACTTCAGATGATCCGCCCACCTGGGCCTCCCAAAATGCTGGGATTACAGGTGTGAGCCACCGCGCCCAGCCAGAAGTGTGATTTCATTTAAAAGCTTTTTTTTTTAGGGTGAGTGCTATGGCTCATGCCTGTAAGTGCAGCACTTTGGGAGGCTGAGGCAGAAGAATCACTTGAGGCCAGGAATTCAAGACCAGCCTGGGCAACATAGGGAGAGCCCCCAACAGCCTCTACAGAAATTTAAAAAATTAGTCAAGAGTGGTGGCGCATACCTGTAGCCCCAACTACTCAGTCGGGCTGAGAAGGGAGGATCACTTGAGCCCAGAGGTTAAGATTCAGCAAGCCATGATCACAGTACTACACTCCAGCCTGGGTGACAGAGTGAGACCCTGTCTCTTAATTTTATTATCTTATTTTTTCTTATTTAGAGACAGGGTCTTGCCACATTGCCCAGGCTGGTCTCGAGCTCCTGGGCTCAGTTGATCCTCCTGTCTCAGTCTCCCAAAGTACTGGGATTATAGGGGTGAGCCACCATGCCCCGTCCAGACCCTTTCTCTAAATAAATAAATAAAAATATTTTTCAGACCTCCATAGACATGTAGAATATATGTTTTGCTTATAAAAACCCTTCTATTAAAAACCTTTCACATTCCTGAAAAAGTAATCATGACATCTTTTAGTCAACTCTTTTATTGATGAAACTATTCTGGTTCATTTAACTATTCACTAGAAAAATCCTTCATTTTTATAATTAGTTCTCCACTGTGTGCAGTATCTACATGTCCTTGGCAACTGCTACTGTTATAACATTTCTTGAATGTTTGATTGATACAAAACACAGAGGAAGATTTACCTTCCCAAGATAGTTCAAAGTATTGGATTTTTGGATTTTTTGTGTTTTATGCCAACGGTCACTTGGCTTGTGGTCATCCTCATCCCATGTTCTTTACCTTCTGACCTTAGATCTATCTCATATTGATTACTTCTTTTATTTTTATTCTTATTGATTTACTATTATTATGATTATTTTGAGATAGGCTCTCACTCTGTTGCCCAGGCTGGAGTTCAGTGGTGCGATCTTGGCCCACTGCAGCCTCTGCCTCCTGGATTCAAGTGATCCTCCTGCCTCAGCCTCCCTAGCAACTGGGATTGTAGGTGCGCGCCACCACGCCCAGCTAATTTTTGTATTTTTTAGTAAAGAAGAGGTTTCACCATGTTGGCCAGGCTGGTCTCGAACTCCTGACCTTGTGGTCTGCCTGCCTCAGCCTCCCAAAGTGCTGGAATTACAGGCATGAGCCACTGCACCCAGTCAAATTTTATAATTTTTAAGATAAGTTTTTTTTTCTTTTTTTTTTTTGAGGCAGAGTCTTACTCTGTCACCCAGGCTGGAGTGTGGTGGTGCCATCTCAGCTCACTGCAACCTCCGCCTCCCAGGTTCAAGCAATTCTTCTGCCTCAGCCTCCTGATTAGCTGGGATTGCAGGCATGAGCCACCACACCTGGCTAATTTTTGTATTTTTAGTAGAGACGAGGTTTCACCATGTTGGCCAGGCTGGTCTTGAATTCCTGACCTCAGGTGATCCACCCGCCTCAGCATCCCAAAGCGCTGGGATTACTGGCATGAGCCACCACACCAGTCCATATCAATCTTATAGGCACAGTTACAACATTAAATGAATGTTTATGGGTTGGGCTCAGTGGCTCCTTCCTGTAATCCCAGCACTTTGGGAGGCTAAGGTGAGCGGATCACTTGAGGTCAGGAGTAATGACCTGTAATTCCAGCACGTAATTCATGCCTGTAATTCCAGCACTTTGGAAGGCCAAGGTGGGTGGATCATGAGATCAACCATTCAGGACCAGCCTGGCCAACATAGTGAAACCCCATCTCTACTAAAAATACAAAAAACTAGCCAGACGTGGTGCTGGGCACCTGTAATCCCAGCTACTTGGGAGGTTAAGGCAGGAGAATCACTTGAACCCGGGAGGCAGAGGTTGCAGTGAGCTGAGATCGTGCCACTGCACTCCAGCCTGGGCGACAGAGCAAGACTCTGTCTCAAAATAATAATAATAATAATAAATTAAAATAAATAAATAAATAAAATACAAATAATACAAAAATTAGCCAGGTGTGGTGGTACACGCCTATAATCCCAGCTACTCGGGAGACTGAGACAGGAGAATCACTTGAACCCGGGAGACAGAGGTTGCAGTGAGCTGAGATCTGGAATTGACAGTTAAATCCATTTAGGTTATCCGTCTTTCAAGTAAATGCCCTGTTTGAGAAGTCTTCATGTCTTCTAGGATGAATTAAAAGCAGAACATCAACATTTCACAAAGAGGACCAGCCTCAGTAGCTCACACCTGTAATCGCAGCACTTAGGGAGGCTGAGGCGGGGAGATCACTTGAGCTCAGGAATTCGAGACAAGCCTGGGCGACATGGCAAAACTCCATGTCTACAAAAAATAAAAATTAGCCCGGAGTGGTGGTGTGCACCTGTAGGTGGTCCCAGCTATTCAGGAGGTTTGAGCAGAAAAGATCACCTGAGCCAGGGGAGGTCAAGGCTACAGTGAGCTGAGATCGTGCCGCTGCACTCCAGCCTGGGTGACAGAGCGAGATCCGTCTCAAAAAGAAAGAAAAAAAAAAAGAATGTTAACTTTCAATTGATTACAAAAGAGCAAAATGGTTTTAGTATTTCTCACTTTTCTCTAACATAGACTTCGTTTCTTCACACTTTTTATATTCTTTACTATGTCTAGATAGAAGATAATTTGCCATTGATGTTTTGTACATGAATTTGGGGATTTTTTTTCTCTTTTTGAACAAAATTTGTTTTGAAACAGGGTCTTACTCTGTTGGCCAGGCTGGAGTGCAAGTGGCATGATCACAGCTCACTGTAGCTTTGACCTCCCCTGGCTCAGGTGATCTTTTCTGCTCAAACCTCCTGAATAGCTGGGACCACCTACAGGTGCACACCACCACTCCGGGCTAATTTTCATTTTTTGTAGACATGGAGTTTTGCCATGTTGCCCAGGCTTGTCTCGAATTCCTGAGCTCAAGTGATCTCCCCGCCTCAGCCTCCCTAAGTGCTGCGATTACAGGTGTGAGCTACTGAGGCTGGTCCTCTTTGTGAAATGTTGATGTTCTGCTTTTAATTCATCCTAGAAGACATGAAGACTTCTCAAACAGGGCATTTACTTGAAAGACGGATAACCTAAATGGATTTAACTGTCTCAATACAGTTCTTAAAGGTTTTGTTTAATGTTATAAATATAAATCACTTAAACGATTCCACAATGGGAATTATGATACAATCTGATTTCTCTTATCCTGCCTTATCAATTATTTACATTTTTATGAACATTTGTTGGCACAGTGTCCTTAAAGTTATTTAGCTAATACATTCTTGCTATTTATATTCTCTATTTATTTACCTTTTGAATGTTTTAATAATTGTTTTTGCACGTAAAATTAACATATCTTACCATCACGTTACAGCAGTGTTTTTTTCTCACAATTATAATTACCTATTTATTCTTCAGCTGACAGAATTTGTATGTTTTATGTTTTATTTTTTCAGAGACAAGGTCTCACTTTGTCACCCAGGTTGGAGTGCAGTGGCACGATCATGGCTCACCGCAGCCTGAACCTCCTGGGCCCAGGCAATCCTCCAGCTCAGTCTCTCAAGTGGCTGGGACTACGGGCACACACCACCATGTCTGGCTATAAAAAATTGTTTTAGTAGAGATGGAGTCTCACAATGTTGCCCAGGTTGGCACCAGCCACCGTGCCTAGCCCTGACTGGCAGAATTTTAAGATAAGAGCACACAGGGCCGGGCGCGGTGGCTCAAGCCTGTAATCCCAGCACTTTGGGAGGCCGAGACGGGTGGATCACGAGGTCAGGAGATCGAGACCATCCTGGCTAACACTGTGAAACCCCGTCTCTACTAAAAAATACAAAAAACTAGCCGGGCGAGGTGGCGGGCGCCTGTAGTCCCAGCTCGGGAGGCTGAGGCAGGAGAATGGCGTGAACCTGGGAGGCGGAGCTTGCAGTGAGCTGAGATCCGGCCACTGCACTTCAGTCCTGGTCACAGAGCGAGACTCCGTCTCAAAAAAAAAAAAAAAAAAAAAGCACACAGAAGATATCTTCTTCAAGGAGTGTCTAAAATACTTACCTATATTTTGAAAGAGAATATACCTATATTAACACAATATCCTAATTATATTCTGATTTATGATCCTAACATTAAGCTGACTATGACGGTGGCTTCTGCAAATTGCACACAGAAGTTCAAAGAAGCCAGAAACGGTGCTGAGGCCGGCACCTGGCTCCCTCCCCAACGCCAAAACCATAGAGCAAATTTTGGCCAAATACTAGGGGCAAAGCTAAACTGTGGTACAACCCTATCTAGTCTAAGAGCATGGACTATGGGGGCGGGTTGGCCTGGGTTTGAATCTTGGGTCTGTCACTTATTGGCTCTGTGGCCTTGGATGGGTTACCCTTTGTTCCTCAGTCTCCTCATCTGTAAAGTAGGGGTGATAAAGCACCTATATCATTGGGTTGTGGTGAGAATTCCATAAGATAATATTTGCCGTGTGCCTATCTTATGTACGTACAAGTGTGTAAATGTCCAGTGCTGCTATTTTTAATTATTATTAATTAGTTACCCATGAAACTTAACTCAGGACTTACTGCTTTTTTTTTTTTTTTGAGACAGGGTCTCGCTCTGTTGCTCAGGCTAACGTGCAGTGAGTGATCATAGCTCACTGCAGCCTTGACCTCCTGTGCTCAAGCAATCCTCCTGCCTCAGCCTCTCAAGCAGCTGGGACTACAGGCATGGACTACTGCCCCTGGTGAATTTCCTATTTTTGTTCTATAGAAATGAGGTCTGATACGGTTTGGCTGTGTCCCCACCCAAATCTCATCTTGAATTCCAGTTCCCATAATCCCCCAGTGTTGTGGGAGGGACCAGTTGGAGGTAATGTAATCATGGGGGTGGTTACCCCGACGCTGCTGTTCTCATGATAGTGAGTGAGTTCTCACGAGAGCTGATGGTTTTATAAGGGGCTTTTCCCTTTTTGCTCGCACTTCTCCTTGCTGCCGCCATGTGAAGAAGGACAGGTTTACTTCCCCTTCCACCATGATTGTAAGTTTCCTGAGGCCTTCTCAGCCATGCTGAACTGTGAGTCAATTAAACCCATTTCCTTTATAAATTACCCAGTCTCAGGTATCTCTTTATTAGTAGCGTGAGAATGGACGAAGGCAGGGTCTCACTATATTGCCCAGGCTGGTCTCGAACTCTTGGCCTCCAGTGGTCCTCCTGTCTTGGCCTCCTACAGTGCTGGGATTTCATTTGTGAGTCACTGTGTCTGGCCAGAAATTTTCATAAGAATATAAATAACAGAGTTAATCGTAATTGGATATCATACTTTATTTTATATATGAGTCTTTTAATTATCCAAGCACATTTAAAAAATACTTTTAATTATGGAAATTGTCAAACATACACAAAAGTACAAAGATCAGCGTCAGGAGCCCTGGTGTGCCCACCTCACCTTCCGTGCTGACCAATATTCTGCTTACACATTCCACCAAGCACATTCAGTCCAAACCCCTAGAGCCATTGGTCATATGACAGGCAGAGCAGCACGAAGTCAGCCACTCCACAGAATCACACGTTTCAAGGTGTGGCAGCTTTTTACTCTATCTGAGAGACAAGGTGCGTAGGAATTCAGCCCCTAGTACAAATGTTGACACAGAAGAATTTTTCACATGTTTAATTCAAATTGTATTTTAACCGTTGATATTAGGAGAGGCAGAAATCACTTCGGTTGCTTTTGGTCTTAGCTGTGTTCACAGCGTTAAATACTTGTGCTGCCAACAGATCCAGTAAAAGCTCAAAAACCTCTGAAGTCAAAAGCCAAAATTCAAACTCTTAACAAGGACCTTGTCTTGAACCACATCAATACATTCAACTACCGAGACAGCCGCACCCTCAGGCCCAGAGAATCAGGCCTGGCAGTGCCCTCCAAGCTCTGTCATATCATGGCCTTCATAGAAAATGCAGTGTTTGGCCGGGCGCGATGGCTCACACCTGTAATCCCGGCACTTTGGGAGGCTGAGGCGGGTGGATCACCTGAGGTCAGGAGTTTGAGACCAGCCTGGACAACATGGTGAAACCCTGTCTCTACTAAAAATACAAAAAATGAGCCGGGCATGGTAGTAGACACCTGTAATCCCTGCTACGTGGGAGGCTGAGGCAGAGAATCGCTTGAACCTGGGAGACAGAGGTTGTAGTGAGCCAAGATTGCACCACTGCACTCCAGCCTGGGTGACAAGAGCGAAACTCTGTCTCAAAAAGAAAAAAAGAAAGAAAATGCAATGTTTTGGGGGAGACACTCCTCACAGCCAGGTCCCTGGGATCAGCACCTTTTTCATCCATTTGAAGCCTATATGCCCTGCGTGCTGGCTGAGAAGCCCTAGACTGAAGCAGGTACTTAATATATACCAACTCCTTTCATCCCTACAACTACTCTGCCAAGAAAGCACCCTATATTCTCTCTTCATGATGGAGGACATTGAGGCATAGAGAAGTGAAGCAGTTTGCCCAAGATCACACAGCCAGAAAGGGTCAGTCATCACTAGTCGAAGGTTCTGGGTACCTACCTCCCCACCATTAGCCTTTCTAATAAACCATTCCAGATTATCCCATGGTTTCCAACTCAGCCAAACCATACCATGCATTTATTTGTTTGTTTGTTTATTTATTTATTTATTTATTTTTGAGATGAAGTCTCGCTCTTGTCCCCCAAGCTGGAGTGCAATGGTGTGATCTCAGCTCACTGCAACCTCTGCCTCCCAGGTTCAAGCGATTCTCCTGCCTCAGCCTCATGAGTAGCTGGGATTACAGGTGCCTGCCACCACGCCCGGCTAATTTTTGTATTTTTAGTAGAGACGGGGTTTCACCATTTTGGACAGGCTGGTCTCAAACTCCTGACCTCAGGTGATCTGCCCACCTTGGCCTCCCAAAGTGTTGGGATTACAGGCGTGAGCCACCGAGCCCGGTCTCGTACTATGCATTTAAAAACTCAAGTTCGTGGCCTGGTTTCCCACATTGTGTATGCATTTTCACACTTCCTTTATCTAATCTTTCCTTTTTAGATTCCAAACGGCTAGAGAGCATGAACAAAACAAAATGCTGAGCACAGAGTAAAATACCTTTGGCCAAATGACCAGTCACATCAAACCTGTTTGCTTCTATTCCTATAGGCTCTCAGAATGTTTGAAGATGATAAAAATGAGGGGAAAGTAGCAAGACCCTGTTTTATCAGCATATGATTGGTCCAAAGAGTCCAGAAAAGAGGATACTGCTAAGTTTCTCATCTATATAGGATGCAGACATTGGATGTTTTCGCTTTCTTGTGCTTTTTTAACTCTCACACACTGGGAATGCCTTATTCTTTCTGGCCGTATTTCATATCTGTGTTTCGATCTCTGCGAATTCTCAAGAACGCAATGCTACTAGGCGAGTCACACTTGAATGACCCTAAGACAAATAAGGAAAGTCACACGTGAATGACCCTGAAACATATAAGTAAACAAAAAGCTTCAGAAAGCTCACACGCTTGTTGTTACCTGAAATTGATGTGGTTATAGACTGACATCCCACCAACGTAGAATAGGCTGATGAAAAGAAGCATTTGTTGTTTTGCAAAGTTTTTGCCCGCCAGAACACAACACGAAACTTTCTTTGGGTGAATCACCTAAGTCAGGAAACAAAGTGATTTTAACGAGTAATAATCACAATGCCTTATCTTACTTGTAATATTTACAAAATGTTCTTGACATCACCAAGGCCACAGCCCTAGAAAGAGGAGGGAGAGCGGACATGGGCGCATTCATTCAGTCCTTGCTATGTGCCACGTGCTTCCATTCACATGGTAAAAAATCTCAGGCCGGCATGATTATTCTCAATTTCCAGATGAAGATACAGAGTCACTGAGATAAGGAATTTACTCCAAATTATGCAGCGAGAGAATGGGGCACTGGAGCCCGTGCTTTCTCTCCACCATGCTGCCTCTTGGAGTTACCCGAGAAAAACTTTGAGAAATCATGAGAATTCACTAATTTACCAAAGATTTCATTTTACCCCTATACTTAACCAGAAAATAACATTTTCTCAAGATCCAAAACTGTTAATTCTATTGAAGAAGAGTCAAGACAACCAAAATATCTGAATTGTCACATCATGTGCTTTGATTACTGGAAAAGATACATGATCTTGATACTCAAACTTTCTAGTATCCCCCACAGTGAGATGTTGGAAACTTACATATCACAATATTCACTGTCCCCCAAAATATAAGTGGGTCAAACTCATTGAGTTAAAAAGCAGACATGACCATCCTTGGATAAACCCTGTTAGGGAGACGTCTAAAGCAAAAGGACATGGAAAAGCTGAAAGCAAAATGTAGGGAAAAGACACCAAAAAAAATTAAACAAAAGAGAACTGGCATAACTACATCAGTATGACACACACACTAGGACTCTAAGACAGAAAAGGTTTCTATATAAAAATGAAATTTTCATGTCACCAAGAAGACAATAATTCTAAATGTATGTGCACCTAATAGAATTGTCTCACACCATATACATAAAAAAAGTAATAGAGGTCGGGCACAGTGGCTCACACCTGTAATACTAGCACTTTAGGAGGCTGAGGCAGGTGAATCACCTGAGGTCAGGAGTTTGAGACCAGCCTGGCCAACCTGGTGAAACCCCATCTCTACTAAAAATATAAAAATTAGCCAGGTATAGTGGTGCATGCCTGTAATCTCAGCTACCTGGGAGGCTGAGGCAGGAGAATCGCTGCAAGGTTCCAGCCGGGAACCTTCCACCTAACTGGGAGGTGGAGGCTGCAGTAAGCCGAGATCATGCCACTGCAGTCCAGCCTGGGCGCCAGAGTGAGACTCTGTCTTAAAAAAAAAAAAAAAAAGTAATAGAAATTGACAAATCCACCAATGCTTTTTTCTCAATAATTGGTAGGTCAAGCAGCAAAGAAGAATCAATAAATAGGCTGGCCACAGTGGCTCATGCCTGTAATCCCAGCACTTTGGGAGGCTGACATGGGCAGATCACCAGAGGTCAGGAGTCCAAGACCAGCCTGGCCAATATAGTGAAACCCCATCTCTACTAAACATACAAAAAAATTAGCCAAGTATGGTGGTAGATACCTATAATCCAGGCTACTCAGGAGGCTGAAGCAGGAGAATCACTTGAACCCAAGAGGCAGAGGTTGCAGTGAGCTTAGATTGTGCCATTGCACCCCAGCCTGGATGACAAGAGCAAGACTCCATCTCAAAAAAAGAAAAGAAAAGAAAAGAATAAATAAATATATTTGAACAATTTGATTAACAACTTTGATGTAATGAACATACGTAAAACCCTAAAAGCAATCATTAGAGAATATCCATTCTTCTTCTTCTTCTTTTTTTTTTTGAGATGGAGTCTCGCTCTGTCACCCAGGCTGGATTGCCGTGGTGCAATCTCGGCTCACTGCAACCTCTGCCTCCCAGGTTCCAGTGATTCTCCTGCCTCAGCCTTCCGAGTAGCTAGGATTACAGGCGACCGCCACCATGCTCGGCTAATTTTTGTATTTTTAGTAGAGACAGCGTTTCGCCGTGTTAGCCAGGATGGTCTCGATCTCCTGACCTTGTGATCTGTCTGTCTCAGCCTCCCAAAGTCCTGGGATTATAGTCATGAGCCACTGCGCCCGAGCCATTCTTCTTAAGGACCCATGGAATGGTTACAAAAATTAATCAGATCTGAGGTCATAAAGCATATCTCAACAAATTTCAAAAAATTAGTATCACATCCATCACATTCTTTAAACAAAATGTGATTAAGTAGAAGTCAATAGCAAAAAGATAAATTATGAAGTTCTTGTGTATCGACATTTAAAAACAGAATTCTAAATAATTCATGGCTCAAATAATACACATTTGGAAATACTCAGAACAATAATTTTTAAAATATTATTTAGAACTAGCATATTATAGTGAAAGCTGTACTCGGAGGGAAATGCATAGTTTTAAATACATATATTTGCAAAGAATACAGTCTGGAAAGTAATAAGTTAACTTCAACTAACACAGTTATGGGGGAAAAACATAAATCCAAAGAAAGAAAAGGGAGAAGATAATAAAAAAAAGAGCAGGTAATTAATAGGGAGAATAATACCATACAGTAGATAGAATCAACAGAGCCATATGCTGGCCCTTTGAAAATACTAATAAAATAGACCTATCTCTGGTGCTATATTGATCAATAAAAAAAAAAAAAAGGCACAGATATTTAACTACAAACTCAGCAGAAGGTTTTTAACTACAAATACAGCAGAGATTTACAAATAAAGGAATAAGCAATTTTGTGCTGATATATTTGAAAATGAAATGAAATAGACAAATTTCTAGAAAAATATAATCATGCTGACCTGAGAAGAAATAGAAAGCTTGAATAGTCCTACAATTATTAAAGAAATTGAAATAATATTAAAAATCTTGCCACAACAAAACACGCAGGGTCTGAGGGTTTTACAGGTTAATTCCTCAAAACTTCCATGAGACAAATATTCCAATCTAACAAAAATTCTTCCAGCACACAGAAAGAAAGAGAACACCCTCCAACTCATTCTATGAGCTCAGTATGATTTTAATTTAAAAACCAGGCAAGTTCAATAAGAGAAAAATCATAAGCCAAGCTCATTCACAAACATAGGTGCAAAGTCCTTTTAACTATTAGCAAAATAGATCTAGCCATGTTTTAAAAAGATAATGTCATATGATTCCTGGAATGCAAGTATGGATCGATATCATAAAATCTGTATATGTCATGAAGAATTAACTATACTCAAAGTTAGGTCTGGTCTTTGTCTCACCACCTGGGAGTTAACCTCTAAACCCTTGAAATTTCCTGAGTAGTAGGAGTGTCTTTGTTACTCATGGTGGGCTTCTTGGGCCACACCTGCTAGTTTATGCTAATGAGGTGACTCATAGTGGACCCTTTGGACAGCACCATATAGTTCATGCTAATGAAATGATTCAGGATGGAGGCTGAACATGCCAGAAAGGCCAACCATGTGATTAGAGCGCTAGGGCTTTGGGCCACTGAAATCAGCCAGATCTTGGCAGGGAGAGGGAGAGGGGGTGTACATTGTCGAAGACTGAGATCAACCACGTGAGCAGTAACTCAATCACTCATGCCTATATGATGAAGCCTCAATCAAAATGCTGGACACCGAAGTTTAGGTGGGTGTCCTGGGTTGGCAATGCCCTGCGTGTTGTCCCACATTGATGCAAAAAGGGGATTGCGTTTCTGAGGACACAGAAGCTTTCTGTTTGAAAACCTCCCAATTCCAGATTCTTCCCTTTGCATCTCTTCTGTGGCGGGTTCTGTTTCTATCCTTTAGCTATAATAAAATTGTAATAGTAAGTACAACACTTTCCTGAGTTCTATGCATTGTTCTAGTGAACCTGAGGGAGTTCAGACCCCAGAATTTGCAGGTGGTTGGTCTGAGAATGGCCCTGGGACCCCTGAACTGATGATATCAGAAGTCTTGGGCTGACATGGTAGTCTGGAGGACTGTGCTGCCCTTAATCTCGAATTTAAGTAACACTTGGCAGTCGTTCATGGAAGCAATAGATTGAGAAGTTAATAAATTCAATGAATCAACAGATTTAATAAACTCAATGGATGCAGAAAAAGTGTTGATAAAATTTCCTATTCATTTTAATTAAAAAACCCACAAAAAACTTTAGTAGACTAAAAGAAAACTTTAACCTGATAAAGAGAATACACACAAACAACATAAATTTTAATTAATTAATTAATTATTTTTTGAGACAGAATTTCACTCTTTTTGCCCAGGCTGAAGTGCAGCAGCGCGATCTTGGCTCACTGCAACCTCCGCTTACCAGATTCAAGAGATTCTCCTGTCTCAGCCTCCTCAGTAGCTGGGATTACAGGTGTGAGCCACCACGCCCAGCTGATTTTGTATTTTTAGTAGAGACAGAGTTTCATCATGTTGGCCAGGCTGATCTCAAACTCCTGACCCTCAGGTGATTTGCTTGCCTCAGCTTCCCAAAGTGCTGAGATTATAGGTGTAAGCCACTGCGCCTGGCCAACAATATAAATTTTAAAACATCTGAAGTTTCCCTTTAAGATTAGGATGCAAGACAAGAGTACTACTATATAGCTGCTGTCCCCAAAATGTACTGGCATTCAAGATAATAACAAGAAAAATACATCCAAAACATAAAAAGATTAGAAAGGAAGAAACAAGACAGTTGTTATTTGTAGATGATATGATTTTTTTTAAATAAAACCAAAAGAATATGTGGATATATTACTTAAAATGTAAAGACAGTTTAGAAAGATGCTGCCTATAAGGGCCACATTAGAACATCAGCTGCCATGTAATAACGTAGATTAAACCTGGAAACAAAATGCAAAGTAGGGGGAAAAGTCCTAGAAGAATAGGCCAACATGATGCCATTTCTGCAGGGTTCAAAACCAAGCAAAACTAAGTAATAAACAAGCAGGCATTTGAGATAACACTCTTTCTATACACTTTTTTTTTTTTTTTTTTTTTTGAGACCGAGTCTCACTCTGTCCGCCAGGCTGGAGTGCAGTGGTGTGATCTGGGCTCACTACAACCTCCACTTCCTGGGTTCAAGCAATTCTCCTGCGTCAACCTCCCGAGTAGCTGGAATTACAGGTGGCCACCACCATGCCCGGCTAATTTTCGTTATTTTTAGTAGAGACGGGGTTTCACCATCTTGGCCAGACTGGTCTCGAACTCCTGACCTCATGATCCACCCACCTCAGCCTCCTGAAGTGCAAGGATTACAGGCGTGAGCCACTGGGCGGCCACTTTTTTTGTTTGTTTGTTTGAGAGAGAGTCTCTGTCTCAAACACTGTTGCCTGGGCTGGAGCACAATGGCTCCATCTTGGCTCACCACAACCTCCGCTTCCCAGGTTCAAGCGATTCTCCTGCCTCAGACTTCCAAGTAGCTGGGATTACAGGCACCTGCCACCTCACCTGGCTAATTTTTTGTATTTTTAGTAGAGATGGGGTTTCACTATGTGTTGAACTCCTGACCTTGTGATCTGCCTGCCTCAGCCTCCCAAAAGTGCTGGGATTACAGGCATGAGCCACCAAGCCCGGCCTACACTTATTTTTAAAATGATCTTCACAAAAAGGATATTCACCGTAATATGGTTCTTAAAAGCCTGTGGCCAGGCGTGGTGGTGCACACCTGTAATCCTAGCATTTTGGGAGGCTAAGGTGGGAGGATTGCTTGAGCCAGAGAGGTCAGGGCTGTAGTATGCAGTGAACCATGATCACACCACTGCACTCCAGCCAACAGAGCAAGACCTTGTCTCAAAAAAAAAAAAAAAGCCTCAAACTGAAAACAACCTACATACTCATCAGCAAATAAACAAGTAAATGAATTGTACAATAAAATACTACTCCCCAGTAGAAAGAAATAACTGTTGGTATTCCCAATAACATGGATGAATCTCGAAAACATTATGGTGAAAAACAACAAAAACTAGACACAAAACAGTAAATATTGTGTGATTCCATTTATATGAAATTCTAAAACAGGCAAAACGAATTCATGGAGACAGAAAACAGAATGGTGGTTGCCTCTGGCAGAGGAGAGGGTGTTGATTGACAGGGATACGGAGGACTTCCTGGGGTAATGGAAATTTTATTTTATTATTTTGTTTGAGATGGGGTTTGCTTTGTCACCTAGACTGGAGTGCAGAGGCATGGTCATGGCTCACTGCAGTCTCCAACTCCCAGGCTCAAGTGCTCCTTCTACTTCAGCCTTCCTGGTAGCTGGGGCCACAGGCGTGCGCCACGTGGCCTCGCTAATTTTTTTTTATTTTTATTTTTAGTAGCAATGAAGTTTCACTATGTTGCCCAGCCTGGTCTTGAACTCCTGGGTTCAAGTGATCCTCCCACCTTGGCTCCCCAAAGTGCTGGGATTACAGGTGTGAGTCACTATACCCAGCCAGAAATTATACATATTTTTTTTCTTTTTTTTTTTTTTTGAGACAGAGTCTCGCTCTGTTGCCCAGGCTGGAGTGCAGTGGTGCCATCTTGGCTCACTGCAACCTCTGCCTCCTGGGTTTGAGCAATTCTCCTGCCTCAGCCTCCCGAGTAGTTGTGACTACAGGTGCGTGCCACCACATCCTGCTAATGTTTGTATTTTTAGGAGAGACAGGGTTTCACTATGTTGGCCAGGCTGGTCTTGAACTCCTGACCTCGTGGTCTGCCTGCCTGGGAAAAGTGCTGGGATTACAGGCATGAACCACCGCACCCCGCTGCTATATATTTTTAATGGAGTAGTGGTTCCATAGGTGTAAACATTTTTCCAGACTCATCAAACTACATGCTTAAAGTCTGTGCGTTTTTTTGTATTTAAATGATGCTTAATAAAAAAGCATTTGGAAATAAATTATGTAACATGATAAAAGCAACAACACGATAACACAAAGGTTTTTTGTTCATTTGTTTGGGTTGTTTTGAGGTAAGGTCTTGCTCTATTGTCCAGGCTGAAGTGCAGTGGTCCCATCATGCCTCGACTTTCTGGGCTCAGGTGATCCTCCTATCTCAGCCTCCTGAGTTAGCTGGGACTACAGGCACGTGCCACCAAACTCAGACAAGTTTTTTGTATTTTTTTCTAGAGACAAAGTCACCCTATGTTACCCAGGCTGGTCTCAAACTCCTGGACTCAAGAAATCCACCTGCCTCAGCCTCCCAAAGTCCTGGGATTATAGGCAGGAGCCACAACACCCAGGCTTTAAAATTTTTTTTGTTGTTTTTTGAGACAGAGTCTCGCTCTGTCACCCAGGCTGGAGTGTGGCGGCACGATCTTGGCTCACTGCAACCTCCACCTCCTGGTTTCAAGCAATTATCCTGCCTCAACCTCCCAAGTAGCTGGGATTACAGGTGCACACCACCACAGTTGGCTAATTTTTGTATTTTTCGCAGAGAAGTTGATCTGCCTGCCTCAGCCTCCCAAAGTGCTGGGATTACAGGCATGAGCCACTGCACCGAGTACCATTTTTTTTTTTCTTTGAACCAGGGTCCTCACTCTATCACCCAAAATGGAATGCAACGGTGCAATCTCGGCCTACTGCAGCCTCGCTTTTCTGGGCTCAAATGATCCTCCCACCTCAGCATCCTGAGTATCTGGGACTACAGGCATAGGAACAGGTGTTGCCATCTTGCCCTTAGAGGACAAGTAGCTAGGGAGAAGGAGGGGTACCATAGGTAGATAAAGTTATTAGTGATGTTCTAGCTATTGGTTTGATTGCTGAATTTAAGGATTTATTATTATTATACTTTTATTAACATATTAGTTAATTATTGACTAACTATATATTCAATATTTTGTAAATACCAGAAAATATATTTTTAAAAACTTAGAAAGCAAATGGTCATCTAAGGACAAGGAAAATTTAGATTCATGCAAGAAGTGGTACTTGAAAGAGAGAGAAGAGTTTTACAGACAAACTGGCAGCAGACATCCCGGATAGAACAGCAGTCCTGGCGTTGGCAAGCACACAGAGGCTCGGCAGGGCCAGGCCCTTGGGAAGCGCTTGCTACTAGCCTCCCTGGCATCATTCTTGTTTCTGGTATTGAGGCCTAATGTCGCCAACAAGATTAACTTTGTTGAGCACATGAATCAGGCAAAATACTATTTTTTGGCATCTCTCAGACAGCCAGGTATTTGTATATCTGTATAGTAGTTGGTTGATACTTGTATGCTACTCTGGCTGAATTCTTTTTTTTCTTTTTTCTTTTTTTTTTTTTTTGAGATGGAATGTCGCTCTGTCGCCCAGGCTGGAGTGCAGTGGCGCAATCTTGGCTCAATGCAACCTCTGCCTCCCAGGTTGAAGGGATTCTCCTGTCTCACCCTCCCAAGTAGCTGGGATTACAGGCGCGCACCACCATGCCTGGCTAATTTTTATATTTTTAGTAGAGACAGGGTTTCAGCATGTTGGCCAGGCTGGTCTCAAACTCCTGGGCTCAAGTGGTCTGTTTGCATCAGCTCCCAAAGTGCTGGGATTACAGGCGTGAGCCACCAAGCCAGGCCACTCTAACTGAATTCTGTGATTGGTTAAGCAGAATATCTAAAAATCAGACTTGTTTTTTTCGTTGTTTTTTTTTTCCTCTGGTTGTACTTGAACTAAATTTATATGCCAAGTTTATGGGGCTGAATTTTCAGTTATGTTTGTGTGTATGAGGATGTGCATGTAAATGTGCAGGATGAGGACATTTGCATGGAACTGGCTCAAAAACTACTACCAGTTTTGAGAAGCATGTTCAATTAGTGAATGCTGTGATTTACACCAAAATATTTAAGAACAGTAGAGTCCTACAATCCAATATAGATTGGGCATGGTGGCTCCTGCCTGTAATCCCAGCACTTTGGGAGGCTGAGGTGGGCGGATCACGAGGTCAGGAGATCAAGACCATCCTGGCTAACACGGTGAAACCCTGTCTCCACTAAAAACACAAAAAATTAGCCAGGCGTGGTGGTGGGCACCTGTAGTCCCAGTTACTTGGGAGGCTGAGGCAGGAGAATGGCGTGAACCGGGGAGGCGGAGCTTGCAGTGAACCAAGATCGTGCCACTGCACTCCAGCCTGGGCAACACAGCGAGGCTCTGTCTCAAAAAAAAAAAAAATTAGCCAGGCGTGGTGTCATGTGCCTGTAATCCGAGCTGCTCAGGAGGCTAAGGCAGGAGAATCGCCTGAACCTGGGAGGCGGAGGTTGCAGTGAGCCAAGATCACGCCATTGTACTCCAGCCTAGGCAACAGACCCAGATTCCGTCTCAAAAAAGAAAAAAAGATTCAATACAATTAGGATTTGCAGTTGGTTGATTAATTAAAATTTTTGGTTAAAGCAAGCAGTCATAAAAACTAAAAGACTGGTCGGGCACAGTGGCTCATGCCTGTAATCCTAGCACTATGGGAGGCCAAGGTGAGCAGATTGCCTAAGCTCAGGAGTTTGAAACCAGCCTGGGCAATATGGGAAAACCCCACCTCTACAAAAAAAAAAAAAAATACCAAAATTTGCTGGGCATGGTGGTGCATGCCTGTAGTCCCAGCTACTTTCGGGGGCTGATTCAGGAGAATCTCTTGAGCCCAGGAGGTGGTGGTTGCACTGATCTGCGATTGTGCCACTGCACTACTGCCTAAGTGACACAGTGAGATCTGTCTCAAAAAAAAAAAAAAAAGTAAAAGACCAGGAGTGGTGGCACTCGCTCGTAATCCCAGCATTTAGGAAGGCTGAGGTGGGAGGACCGCTTGAGCCCAGGAGTTCAAGCCTGCGGTGAGCTGTGATTGTGCCATTGTACTCCAGCCTGAGCAATAGAGCTGGACCCTGTCTCAAAACAAGTAAGTAAATAAATAAATAAATAATAAAATTTTAAAAATAAAAAGTGAAACATGCAGCCCTGGACATTTGATCGTAACTTCAAGTGTATGAATGTATTCATCCAGCATTTGCCTGGATACACAGCCAAGCAAAGCTTTCTCTCCGCACCTGGGTCTGCTCACCCGAGGTGAGTACTTTCTGCATAGATCCCTAATGCTGCATCGTCTGTGCGGTCCACAATGATTCTACACTAGATCTTCGACAGGCCTTTTCTTGTTTTCTGGCTCCTGCAGACCTCCCGACACCCACCTCTTGCTACCCCTACTCCAGCAACATTGACTTTCCCTCCGGAAACATGCCAGGCTCATTTCATTTCCGCCTCAGGCCCTTTGCACAAGCTGTTGCCTCTGCCTAGAAGCCTCTATCTTACATCTTTGTGTGGCTGGATTCTTCTGTCATTCAGATCATACTTTGAGCAATGGAGAGATACCTCTGCCTTTCATCTAAAGTAACTGTACACGACAAGATCTAGCTATTTGCCGGTCTGCCTTTCCTCTCTAGAATGTCGTGGAGCAGGAACTGAAAGGGTCTTGTTTGCTGGTCCGGCATCCAGAGCAGAGCATGTATTGGGTGCTCAACAAATATCAGCAAGTGATGAGCAAATGTTGAGAGAAGAGAGGGATAAAGATGTTTGAGAACGGTTCATTGCCTGTGATCTGCTGTGTGATCTGCCTGTATTTCTCTTCAAAGCCTTTGAGGTCAGAGTTATGCTTCTTTTAGGTGTATCACTGTGCAAAAATCAAGTTTTATCCAAGTTACATTTTATTTAGAATTTTTGTAATCTAGAAAGCTACGGATCTCCATAGATGGAGTGCAAACAGTTTCTCCAAATTCTCATGATCTGCATTTGAGATTAATTAGGATTCTTTTGTTTACCTGCTGGGAAGCCCAAGATTATATGAATTTCTTTTAAATTTTAAAAATTATTTTTTACAGAGACTGGGTCTCCCTGTGTTGCCCAGGCTGGTCTGAAACTCCTGGCTCAAGGGATCCCCCTGCCTCAGCCTCCCAAAGAGCTGGGATTACAGGTGTGCACCACCATGCCTGGCCTTTTGTAAATTCTAAAAACCTAAATATCCTTCTTTACAGATTCCTAAGCCACCGATCCCCAGGTGTCCCACCCCTCTAGGGTTTCTCCTGCAGCTCTCTTGCCCTCTTCACCTTCCATGTCCAGGAGCCTCAAGTTTGCCACCGTTTTGGGAGTCTTTAAAAACATAGATATTGGCCAGGCACAGTGACTCACACCCGTAATCCCAGCACTTTGGGAAGCCGAGGCGGGTGGATCACCTGAGGTCAAGAGTTTGAGACCAGCCTGGCCAACATGGTGAAACCCCGTCTCTACTAAAAATCCAAAAATTAGCTAGGCATGGTGTTGGGCACCTGTAATCCCAGCTACTCGGGAGGCTGAGGCAGGAGAATCGCATGAACCTGGGAGGCAGAGGTTGCAGTGAACCAAGATTGCACTGCTGCACTCCAGCCTGGGCTACAGAGCAAGACTCCAACTCAAAAAAAAAAAGCTCAATTCTAGACAGCCCCACGCCCACCTGCACGACAGAGTACTCTCAATGGCCAGGCACTGTCCTGGGGCCTTCACCTGCCCTTGCCATGTTGTCACAATTCTGCAGGTGAGCATGCGGAGGCTAACTTCAGCACAGTGTCTGTCACTGGCAGACTGTGGGGCAGGGATTTGGAAATAAGCTTCTTGAATCCCAACCCGACGTCCCTTGACCATCACTTTATGCTGCCATTTTTAGGGAGGTTCAAGCGAAGACAGTGCTGAGTGTCTGAGCTCCTGCTTCACTCCTGCAATGGGAGAAGCCCTGGCTGGGCCCCAGCGTCTCCTGACAGCTACTCTCTGGGCCTCCTGGCCTGCCTGGATCCCGCTTCTTAGAACAAAGGTGAGACTGGCCACCTGCTTGTTTGTACCCAGAGCAAACTGTGTACACAGCCTGGTCCGTAAACCCCCTGAGCTCCCTGCAGCTTGTCTGTCCTGTCTCCCCAGGAGGCCGATTGGAGGGGAGCTGGTCTGTGTCCTGGAGCTACCCCTGCCTTGGCCATGCCCTGGCTGCATTTCTGGATCAATGCCCACTGACCAGAGGCCTGACTGTGTCACTGACCTACACGTTGGTGTAACTTCCCTGAGGGGCTCTTATGTGGACGTTTCATGGAAGGGACGGCCCCTCTACTTTTTTGATGAGGTTGAATTTAAACAGGATGAAACTTTGGCCCCTGTCACTTTTTTTTTTTAATGTTTTTAATTAAATTGCCTGGGTCACTGACACCCTGGAGAGACTAGGAAATGCAGCGTTGCAGTTTGTTAATGATACACCATCTGTTTGTTCACACTGTGTAGTCACATGATCTTTGCTCTGCAGAACATCCTGTCTCACTGGCCTAAACCAGTTTGCGGCTGAAATGCTTAGGATGAATGCCAAAAAATCTCTTTTTCTTTGTCTCTCTCTCTCTCTCCTCTCCTCTCCTTTCTCCCTCCCTCCCCCTTTCTTTCTCTTAACCATTTTAAGATTGGCTGTTAACCCCAAACTCGTTGGCAGAATTTGTATTAACTATTTATGACACTTCATCACCCGGTTCCATTGCAGTATTGTAGCTTGACTTCTGAGCCAGTAAGGTGGCCATAGCTCAGACAAATGGGGGAAATTTCAGGGTTGGGGTGGGGAAAGCCCATGACAGCTGGCCTTTGAGGGCAGCACCGCCCAGCCACAGCTCCGGGGAATCGCGGACCCCCCAGGGCAGCAGAGGGTGTAACCAGGGAGCCCCTTCTGACCTATCACCAATGTTCTCGTTGTGACTCATTTTCTTTACCCCTACAATTCATGGTCATTGACTCATCTCACACGATAATTAGATTGAGTCCATGGCTAGTGCTGCATCCTAGGTATTTTGCTGTTGCTGTTGTTGTGGTCCAGGCTGGAGTGCAGTGGCGCGATCTCAGCTCGCTGCATCCTTCACCTCCCTGCAACCTTCACCTCCCAGGTTCGAGTGATTCTCCTGCTCCAGCCTCTTGAGTAGCTAGGATTACAGACACCTGCTACCATGTCCTGCTAATGTTTGTATTTTTAGTAGAGGTGGGGTTTTACCATGTTGGTCAGGCTGGTGTCAAACTCTTGACCTCAAGTGATCCCCTGCCTTGGCCTCTCAAAGTGCTGGGATTGCAGGCATGAGCCACCACGCCTGGCCCATCCTAGGTTTTTCTTGATTTTCATTTTTTTGAAATGGAGTGAGAGGTGGAGCCGGCTAGGCTTTTGGGTCAGGTGGGGACTTGGACTTTTCTGTCTAGCTAGAGGATTGTAAACACACCAATCAGTGCTCTGTGCCTAGCTAAAGGTTTGTAAATGCACCAATCAGCACTCTGTAAAAATGCGCCAATCAGCACTCTGTGTCTAGCTAAATGTTTGTAAATGCACCAATCAGCACTCTGTAAAACGGACCAATCAGCACTCTGTAAAATGGACCAATCAGCACTCTGTAAAGTGGACCAATCAGTAGGATGTGGGCGGGGCCAAATAAGGAAATAAAAGCTGGCCACCCAGGCGGCAGCAGCAACCCACTGAAATCGCCTACTATGCTGCGGAAGAGTTGTTCTTTTGTTTTTCACAGTAAAACTTGCTGCTGCTCACTGTTTGGGTCTGCAGTACCTTTATGAGCTGTAACGTCGCGAGGGGCAGCTTCATTCCTGAAGTCAGCGAGAGCATGAGCCCACTGGGAGGAACAAACAACTGCAGACACGCCACCTTTAAGAGCTGTGACACTCACTGTGAAGGTATGTTGCTTCACTCCTGAAGTCAGTGAGACCACGAACGCACCAGAAAGAAGAAACTCTAGACGCTTCTGAACATCTGAAGGAACAATCTCCGGACACACCATCTTTAAGAACTCTTAACGCTCACCGCAAGGGTATGCAGTTTTATTCTTGAAGTCAGTGAGACCAAGAACCCACCAGAAGGAACCAATTCCAGACACAAGAGTTTCACTCTTATTGCAGGGGCTGGAGTACAGTGGTGTGATCTTGGCTCACCACAACCTCTGTCTCCTGGGTTCAAGTGATTCTCCCCTCACAGCCTCCCAAGTAGCTGGGATTACAGGCATGTGCCACCACAGGCGGCTAATTTTTGTTTTTGTTTTTTGAGATGGAGTCTCCTTCTGTCGCCCAGGGTGGAGTGCAGTGGGACGATCTCAGCTCACTGCAACCTCCACCTCCTTGATTGAAGTGATTCTCCTGCTTCAGCCTCCTGAGTAGCTGGGATTACAGGCGTGTGCCCACCATACCCAGCTAATTTTTGTATTTTTAGTAGAAATGGGGTTTCTCCATTTTGGTCTGGCTGGTCTTGAACTCCTGACCTTGTGATCTGCCCACCTCGGCCTCCCAAAGTGCTGGGATTACAGGTGTGAGCCACTGTGCCCAGCCCATCTTAGATATTTTTAAGAGCTGTAAGTTTTATTCGTTTTCATGAAAACTGGGCCTCAAAAGGAAATAGAGGCCCAGATGCTGACGCTCTGGTGAAAAATGCCGCGGCTCATTGAACTCCTCTCTCTCACCACGGAACCTGGATTCCACGTGGCAGAAAATGGACGGCTGTGAAACATGATTTAGAAAACGTTCACGAGTCCAGCAACTGCAAAGTATTGCCGTGCCTACAGACACTCGTGGTGTAGCTGGACTCTGCTACACCTCAGTCATGGCCTCAGTCATTCATTCATCAATAAGGTGACTAGTCACCACAGGAAGGGCGTGTGTCCTGTGAGTGGCCTTCTGAAGGGACAGGAGGTGACTGGAGCCACAGAGGAGGTTGTGGTTGGGTTACTAGGAGATGGCTCAGTCACCAAGCTGGGGATGCTCACAATGCTCACACACAGGGACTCAGCATGGCAGGCAGGGGCTGCTGTCAACGGTGACCCCATGTGCATGTAGCTCCGGTCTCTTCCAATGACTGGAAGCCTCCAGGGCTGCTGTGTTCTTCCTCCTGTGAAGGGGTTGTCCACACATCTGATTCCGTCCCTCTTTTTTTTTTTTTTTAAGACAGAGTCTCACTGTGTCACCCAGGCTGGAGTGCAGTTGCACCATCGGGGCTCACTGCAGCCTCCACCCCTGAGGTTCAAGCGATTCTCCCGCCTCAGCCTCCTGACTATCTGAGACTACAGGTGTGTGCCACCATGCCTAGCTACTTTTTGTATTTTTAGTAGAGAAAGGGTTTCACTGTGTTGGCCAGGCTGGTCTCGAACACCTGACCTGAGGGAATCCACCCACCTCGGCCCCCCAAAGTGCTGAGATTACAGGTGTGAGCCACCGCTCACATCCGATTCCATCAGTTACTTGAGACCTGATAAAGTTTAAGGGGTGTGTGTGTGTGTCTGTTTACAACAGTAGAGACTTTTTTTTTTTTTTTTTTTTTTTTTTAGGGGAACTGGCCCATATGGATGATTCATCTCTAGGCGTTTCACATTCTAAGCTTATGAAATACTTCTCCAATCAGCTAAGAACCAATGGCCCAGAACTTTATCAACTTCTGATAGGAGTTTGCAGCCCATAAAACCCAGCTCAGCACACTCCCTGCAGGGAAAACATCTGCACCTGGGCTTCTTGGCCCAGAAAAAGGTGATGTAGCCACTTCAGAGTAAAGTGTAGCCATTGTTCCTCCTCGCCCTCTGTCATCGTCGGGATGGACCGCCTGCTGGGGGCCCTTACTGGGATATTGTTTCTCTGATTTTATCTTTTAGCTTCAAGTAGAATAGCAATAAGTGATACTAATCACAAGTATTTTCCTGAAATTCAGTTCACGCCTCGATGCTGAAAACACTTGGGTAAATTAACTCACACTGGCACTAAAATAATTCATGTCATTACCTCTAAAGAGTGAGACAATGAAAGTTACCGAAAACAGTGTGATCTCCAGCAATGAAGGGATGTGGAGTGCTTTTTTATTTTATATATACAAATAATGATTTAAATGGAGACGGAGTTTTGCTATTTTCCCAGGCTTGTCTCAAACTCCTGGACTCAAGTAATCCACCCGCCTCAGGCTCCAAAAGTGTTGGAATTACAGTCATGAGCTGCCATGCCCAGGTGTGGAGTGCTTTTCAGTCTCTACTCTGGCTTCACGGGTGAGCACTTGGACATGCATAAGATAGGTTGACACTGTTCCCCCCATCTCAAAGGTGGCTCTTTGGACAAGAACATAATTCCCTCTGAGAGGCCTTGGCCATTATTGCTATGCTGGAGTTGTGCCGAAAACACACCAGCTGTCTTTTCCTTTTCTGTCACTTGCGCACCAGAATTGGATCATTGTGTGATCCAAAAAGAGCAGGGATATGTTACTGCTGGATTCACTTCAAAGAAACATAAGACACAGAATGATAAATCCAAATTCACCCAAGAACTATAATGAAATGCTCAATCATGTAATATCTCCCTGGAGAGGTAGATTGAGTAATGGTTACTTTTGAAGCAGTTTTACCCCTGGAAGAAAAGCTGAGTGGGATTGTAATCTTTGCAAGTAGCCATCTCAGTTAAAGTTTTCCAGGGGGCGGCAGGTACCCGACTCTAATTGTTTCTGGCCCCCACCCTCCCTCCACCCTCTGCCTACCCCGTCCTCTCATCCTCAGGTCCTGGGTCAACCCCACCCCCTGCAGCAGCCACTCCAGATCCTGTCCTGAGTGAACTCCCATAGAACTGTTGGTTGAGACAAGCTAGATCAGGCATGGGCCCACACAACCTTGAAGCTCTACATGGTCTGTCCAGTATGATCCAGAAGGTTCTCATGGGCAGAGTCATCCAGCCAGAGGGAGGCTCTATCTGTCATACACTCCCACGGCCACTGCAGCATGGGGAAGACAACAGGACAAAATGCACGCTGGCTCTTAGAGCTTTGTATTCATCTGTTCTCACATTGCTATTATAAAATGCCCGAGACTGGGTCATTTATAAAGGACAGAGGTTTAATTGACTCACACTTCTGCCTGGCTGGAGAGGCCTCAGGAAACTTAACGATCATGGTGGAAGCTGAAGGGGAAGCAGGCACGTTCTTCACAAGGTGGCAGGAGGGAGGAAAGAGTGGGAAAAACTGCCGTCATAAAACCGTCAGATCTCATGAGAACTCCCTCACTACCATGAGAACAGCATGGGGGACACCACCCCCATGATCCAATCACCTCCCACCAGGTCCCTCCCTTGACACCTGGGGATTACAATGAGATTTGGGTGGGAACACAGAGCCAAATCACAACAAGCTTCCACCCAAGCGACAGACATCACTTGCACTCAGATTGCTTTGGTCAAAGTAAGTCAAACGGCCACCCCAACCATAAAGGGGGTGGGGGAGTGCAATTCTATGAAAACTTAGAGAAGAGCCCAGCTGGGCACTGTGGCTCATGCCTTAATCCCCAGCAGGTTTTGAGAGGCCGAGGCAGAAGGATGGCTTGAGGAGGGGAGTTCAACACCAGCCTGGGCAACAAAGTGAGACCTCGTCTCTACAAAATAAAAAAATTAGCTGTGAGGCTGAGGCAGGCAGATCACACAGTCAGGAGATCGAGACCATCCTGGCTAACGTGGTGAAATCCCGTCTGTACTAAAAATACAAAAAGTTAGCCAGGTGTGGTGGTGGGCGCCTGTAGTCCCAGCTACTCAGGAGGCTGAGGCAGGAGAATCGCTTGAACCCGGGAGGTGGAGGTTGCAGTGAGCCAAGATCGGGCCGCCGCACCCCAGCCTGGGTGACATAGCAAGATTCCATCTCAAAAAAAAAAAAAAAAAAAAAAAAAGAGCTGCATGGGGTGGCACATGCCTGTAGTCTTACCTTTCTGCCCAGTAGGCTGAAGTAAGAGCATTACTTGAGCCAAGGAGTTTGGGGCTGCACTGAGCCATGATTGTGCCATTGCACTTGAGCCAGGGTGACAGAGCAAGACACTGCCAAAAAAAAAAAAAAAATTTGTTAAAGAACTCTAGTGACTACCACAGTGTCCATGCCATCACACGCAGTGCTGTCAGTTTAGGAACGATAGCATCCAAACGTCATCACCAGGGAGGGTGTTCTCCAGGCTGGAGGAACGGGGCCTGCTTGGCCAGGCAGGTGGTTGAATGGACACTGGCATTCAAAGGGATGGATGGCTGAGAAAAAGTAGAAAACCCAAATGTCTATGAGCTGACAAATACACAGAAAAAGTGTAGCGTATCTATACAATGGAATATCACTCAACAAGAAAACGCAGTGCTGACACATGCTGTCACATAGATGAACATTGAAACATTATGTGAGTGAAATTAGTCACGAAAGACTACATATTGCCTGGCGTGGTGGCTCACGCCTGTAATTCCAGCACTTTGGGAGGCTGAGGCAGGCAGATCACGAGGTCAGGAGATCGAGACCATCCTGGCTAACATGGTGAAACCCTGTCTCTACTAAAAAAATACAAAAAAATTAGTCAGGCGTGGTGGCGGGTGCCTGTAGTCCCCGCTACTTGGGAGGCTGAGGCAGGAGAAGGTGTGAACCCAGGAGGCGGACCTTGCAGTGAGCCGAGATCGCACCACTGCATTCCAGACCGGGTAACAGAGTGAGATTCTGTCTCAAAAAAAAAGAAAAAAAGACTACATATTATATAATTCCATTTACACCACATGTCCAGAATATGCAAATCTACAGAGGCAGAAAATAGGTTAGTGGTTGCATAAAGCTAGTGTGGTGGGTAGGGGTGAGGTTAGAGAGAGTCACTGCTAAGGGACACCAGGGTTTCTCTTGGGGATGATGAAAATCTAAACTTTTTGTTATAACAGTTGCATAACTCTGTGAATATGCTAAAGACCATCGAGTTTTATGCTTTAAATGGTGAATTTTATGGTATGTGAATTATATCTCAAAGATGTGTAGAAGTCAATCAACTTAATAAGTTATCACTGATCATAAAAGGTGAAATTGTGGTGACTCGTGCCTGTAATCCCAGCACTTTGGGAGGCCGAGGTGGGTGGATCACGAGGTCAGGAGATCGAGACCATCCTGGCTGACACGGTGAGACTCCGTCTCTACTAAAAATACAAAAATTTAGCCAGGCATGCTGGCAGGCGCCTGTAGTCCCAGCCACTCGGGAGGCTGAGGTAGGAGAATGGGGAGAACCCGGGAGGCAGAGCTTGCAGTAAGTGGAGATTGTGGCACTGCACTCCAGCCTGGGCAACAGAGGAAGACTCCGTCTCAAAAAAAAAAAAAAAAAAAGGTGAAACTGTTTGTGATCTTCTTCTCTAATTACCAATTTCATGTTATCCATAATATATATGGACCAGGAATTGTAAAATTATTTCAACTTTTTCTTGAAAAACCAAAGAAAATGCCGGAGTTTGTGCAGAGGTAATATGTCGATAAGAAGATAGATTAGCATCAGCTCAGTGGAAAGCAATTAAGTATATATATCAATAATCCAAAGTGTTAATGCAACTTTGTGTCTACTATATTTGAAATTCCCTACAACGTACATATGTTGTTTCTTATGATGACAAAAGTAAACATTTTCAAATGGGAAAAAATCAAAGGGATGGTTAAGCCTGCAGCAGCTTGTTTAGTTCCACACAATGACTTCTTTCTCGCTCACAGTTGTGCCTCTGGTGCCTGGCACAGTGTTGGGCACAAGTACGTGCTCGAATAATGATTGATAATGATAATAAAACATGATAATAAATGCTGCTCGAATAATGACTCTGCAGCTCCCCACAGTCTTGTGATGTAAGTTGTGTGCCTCTAGCTTACAGCAACCTCCACCTCCTGGGTTCAAGCAGTTCTCCTGCCTCAGCCTCCCAAGCAGCTGGGATTACAGGCACCCACCACCATGTCCAGCTAATTTTTTTGTATTTTTAGTAGAGACGGGGTTTCCCCATGTTGGCCAGGCTGGTCTCGAACTCTTGACCTCAAGTGATCCTCCTGCCTCGGCCTCCCAAAGTGCTGGGATTACAGGCATGAGCCACTGTGCCCAGCCCCTCTAACTATATCTTAAGCTTCCCAAAAAGACAGACTATCTTCCAGTCTGTCTTATCCTTCTGTGTCCTCCTTAATTTAACAAGCACGTCCTGTGCTCAGCACAAGACTTAGCACAGAGAGATGAAAAAAAAACCAAAACCTAATTGCTGCTGTTCCCAGTAGACTGCAGGGGTAAAAACAGAATGTTTTGTCTCAGATGAACTCTAGGGGTAAAAACATGAACATGAATGCTATGATCTGATATAAGAGAACATTCACAAAATAACGGAAATGCAATTGGGAATGTGAAGGGAACCAAGAAACTTTTCCCCAAGGAAATGAGATTTCATATGGGCCTTAGGGAGAAGGCAGCAAATGGCAGAAAAGGGAAAGCCAGGCATTCACAGTAGAGGAACCAGGTGAGAAAAGAGTAAAGTGGAAAGTGATTTTCTTCTCCTCTGGATTAGAGGAGAGCTGGGATGGTCTCACTTAAAGGGTCAGATAGCAAATACTTTAGACTTTGTGGCCCACATATGAACTCTAACACATATTCTTGGTGTGTGTGTGTGTTTTACAACCCTTTTAAAAAGTAAAAACATTCTTAGCTCAAAGGCCATACAAAAATAAAAACAAGCAAAGACATACCTTCTAGGACGAGTATAATTAAAAAGTCAAATAATAATAAGTGTTGGTGAGGATGTGGAGAAATTGGAACCCTCATACATTGCTGGTAGGAATAGCAAATGGAGCAGCCACTGTGTAAAACAGTCTGGCAGCTCCTCAAAAAGTTAAACCTTGTGTTATCATAGTACCCAGCAGTCCCACTTTGGGGTATATATATCCAAGAGAATTGAAAACATATGTCCACACAAAAATTTGTACATGAATGTTTATAGCAGAATATTCAGAAGAGCCAAAAAGTGGAAACCTCCCAAAGATCCATCAACTGATGAATGAATGAATGAGTACAATGTGGTCTGTCCATAAAATGGAAGATTATTCAGCCGTAAAAAGAGATGAAGTTCTGATACATGCTACAATATAGATGAATCTTGAAAACACTCTACTGAGTGAGAGAAACCAAGCACAAGAGACCACAAATCGTATGATTCCATTTATGAGAAATGTCCAAAACAGGCAAATCCACAGAGTCAGAAAGTGGGCTGCCTTGGGCTGGTGTGGTTGTGGGCATATGGAGGGTGGCTGCTGGTGGGTACAGCATTTCCTTCTGGGGTGATGAAATGTTCTGCAATTAGATAGTGATGATGGTTGCACAGCTCCATGAATATACTAAAAGTCACTAAATTACATACTTCAAAAGCATAACAAAATAGAGTAAAAGTGTGGACCGGGCATGGTGGCTTACACTTAAAATCTCAGCACTTTGGGAAGCCAAGGCAGGAGAATCACTTGACCCAGGAGTTTGAGACCAGCCTGGGCAATATGGCAAAATCCAGTCTCTATAAAAAAATTTTTTTAAACCCCCCAAAATTAGCTATGTGTCGTGGCATCTGCCTGTAGTCCCAGCTACCTGGGAGGCTGAGGTGGGAAGATCCCTTGAGGTTGAGGCTGTAGTGAGTTATGATTGCACCACTGCACTCTAGCCTGGGCAGCAGAGCAAGACTCTGTCTTAAAAAAAAAAAAAGTGTGAATTCTATGACATATGAACTGTATCTCAATTTTTTAACTCTTTGGGTTTTTCTTTCCTTAAACAGGCTGAGACCCATAGTTGCAAGCCCTGGGTTAATGAAAGGAGCCCCAAGTGGGAAGGTACCACCGGATTCCACGGTCTTGGAGGTCATGCTAAGGGGCTTGGACTTGGTCCTCCCGGCAATGGGGAGGGGATGCCAAAGGTCTAAGCAGGAAGAAAAAATATATATATTTCCAATAAAATTTTACTATTTATGTTAAAAAGAATTGATAATAAAGAGTACTCCCTATTTTATGATTAGAAAAAAAAAGGTCTCTGCATGGAAGAAACATCATCACAAATGCTTTTATGGAAGGCTGAAGGCGACAGCCAGGTGGCTGTCATAATATCACAGGAGGGACGGGAAAGCCTGGACTTGGGCACCAGTGGAGGGAGGGATGGGAAGGTCCTGGTGCTGTTCAGTCAAGAGTGTAAGGGAAAGAGAGAAGGCCCAGATGATCTTAGATGAGTGACTGGTGCACACTGATGACCGAGTCCAGGAGCCCAAGGGGGAGGCTTCTCCCTAGGACGAGGAAGATAATAACAACACATCTCACTACAGACAGACTATGAAGCTCCCGAGGGAGGTGCAGGTGGAGCTCGGCATCACCAGGCAGCGGGGAGCTATGTAGGAAGAGGAGTCCAGGAGAGGAGAGACACCGGGTCTAGAGACACAGATCTGAAAGCAATCAGTGTGTTGGTCAAATAGAACCATGAGACCGCCCAGAAGAGCAGACAACAGCAGAACTGTAGAGGGCTAAAGGGGATACCTTGAGAACATCTACCTTTAAAGGGTAAGGAAAGGGAAAAGAAGAAATGGAGGCAGGAGAAAGTGGCAATGGTCGCAGAGCCAGGAAAGAACCCAGGGGAGAGAGGGCTCGAGGGCGGGGGGCATCAGATATCACAGGGACGTCAAGCAGGAGGGGTCCAAGAATGAGCCATGGGCTTTAGAGATGAGAGGCCACCCCAAACCTGAGCACCCCCCTGCCACCATGGGGCCTGAGAAGTGAACGGGAGGTGGAGGCAGAGCCCAGCAATGGCAGATGTTGCTTTCAAGCCACCAAGCAGCAGGAGGAAGGAGAAGCTGGCAGGTGATGTGAGCCGGAGCAGGTGACATTAACAGGAGCAGGATGGTGGGATGGAGGGTGGGCACCATCCTTGTTAGGATAGAGAATGTCACCAGCTGTTTGTAAGCTGAGGCAGAAACACTGATAAGGATGATCAAATAGAAGCAACCCCATTTTTCAAACGAGGAGAAGGAATCAAAGGCAGGAGGTAGAGGCTGGGCTCGGTGGTTCATGCCTGTAATCTCAGCATTTTGGGAGGCCGAGGTGTGTGGATCACCTGAGGTCAGGGGTTCAAGACCAACCTGGCCAGGATGGTGAAACCCCGTCTCTACTAAAAATATAAAAATTAGCTGGGCATGGTGGTGGGTGCCTGCAGTCCCAGCTACTCAGGAGGCTGAGGCAGGAGAATTGCTTAAACCCAGGAGATGGAAGTTGCAGTGAGCCAAGATTGTGCCACTGCACTCCAATCTGGTGAAAGAGTGAGACTGTCAGAAAAAAAAAAAAAAAAAGCAAAAACTGGCTGGGCGCGATGGCTTATGCCTGTAATCCCAGCACTTTGGGAAGCCGAGGCAGGTGGATCACCTAAGGTCAGAGTTTGAGACCAGCCTGACCAACATGGAGAAACCTTATCTCTACTAAAAATACAAAATTAGCCTGATGTGGTGGCGCATCCCTGTAATCCTAGCTACTCAGGAGGCTGAGGCAGGAGAATAGCTTGAACCTGGCAGGTGGAGGCTGCAGTGAGCCAAGATCGTACCACTGCACTCCAGCCTGGGCAACAAGAGTGAGACTCCATCTCAGAAAACAAAAACAAAAACTGCCTCTAGACGGCAGCACCCGTGATTACCGTGGGCCAGGACAGTGGGAGAAAAGTGGGGAGTTCGTGTTTATTGGGTACAGAGTTCAGCTGGAGAAGTTGAAAAGTTCTGAAAATGGATAGTGGTGATGATTGCACAACAACGTGAATGGACTTAATGCCTCCAAACATTCGATTTACAAATGATGAAAATTGTAAAATTTACATTATGTGTATTTTATCACTGATGTGGTCAGAATGTTTGTGTCCTCTGCAAAATTCATCTGTCGAAATCCTAACCCCCAAGGGGATGGTTTTAGGAGGTGGGGCCTTGGGAGGTGATTACATCATAAGGGTGGAGCCTTCATGAACGGGATCAGCGGTCTTATCAAAGAGACCCACGGGAGCACATTTGCCTCGTCTACCATATGAGGATGCAGCAAGAAGGTGCCGCCCATGAGTCAAACGTGGGCCCTCCCCAGACACCAGATCTGCCTTGCCCTTGGACTTCTCAGCCTCCAGAACTGAAAGAAAGAAATTTCCATTGTTGATAAGCCTCCCAGTTTATGGTATTTTATTATAGCAGCCTGGATGGACTAAGACCACAATTAAAAACCCAAAACAAATGGGACAGAAACAGTGGCTCGTGCCTGTAATCCCTGCACTTTGGGAAGCCAAGGAGGGAAGACTGCTTGAGCTTGGAAGTTTTAGACCAGCCTGGGCAATATGGAGAAAGTCTGTCTCTACTAAAAATACAAAAAAAAAATAGCCGAGCATGGTGACCCATCCCTGTAATCCCAGCTACTCAGGAGACTGAGGTGGGAGGATCACCTGAGTCCAGGAAGTCAAGGCTGCAGTGAGCTGTGATTGCTCCCACTGCACTCTAGCCTGGGCAACAGGAGTAAGACCCAGTCTCCAAAAAATCCCCAAACCAAAACCAAAACTAAACAAACAAAACAAAAACCTGCCAGCATCAACTCCTACCTGAATTTCCAGCCTGCTGGTCTGTCCCACAGATTTCAGACCACACAGCCCCTACAATCATATGAGCCAATTCCTCAAAGGACATCTCTTAATAAATATATCCTCTAGGTTCTGTCTTTCTGGAGAACGCTGGGTGACACAGTAATGTTGTCTATTTCTTTATAATTGGACTCGTTACTCTGTTGACATCACCCTTTGGTAACAGAAAACCTTATATAATCAAAGTCAGTTGGACAACTGGTTTACATTCCACTTATTTTGTGTAACCAGGGCCTCTGGTCAATTTGGGATTTTCCCCATCTCACCCGCTCCTTCTTTCCTTATCCTGGGTGGAATCTGGATTCGGGGAGGTGGATTTGGCATCTTGGACAGAAATGCACACACTGGTCCAAAATCCTCTGTCCTTCCTGTCCACTGCTAAGGTTGACCTGTCCCACCAGGTCCAGAGCATGGCCCTCCACCTCTATGGCTCCTGTGATGATGTCCAAAGAATCCACTGGGGCCTCCAGTTGTCAAATGTTAGGCTCTTTGTCCTCACGGATCAAATCTGAAGTTTTTTCGGGTCCCTAGCCCTTGAAGTCACTTGGGCGTTCTTCTGGGGGTGTTGGGACCACGTGTCCGCTTCTCACCAACCACACTGGGTGTGCTGATTTCTGCAAGGCTGTTCTCAAGCCCATCCCACAGACAACTTCCATCATTGTTGCCCCAGGAGCTTCTCTTGAAGGTCCTCACTCTCCAGGCCCAGAAGGATGTGGGGTCAGGGGAGGATAATTTTAGGGTTGAAAATACCTGTCTATAATTTGTATGGCACAGGTAATGATACAAAGTGTCATTGGAAAATTTTTATCTCCCAAAAAGCCCAGGCTTTCCTGTGGTCCAGTGTTCTTCTGAGCAGCAATATGTGCAAAGAATACAGATAAGCAATCAGGGACCTGGGTTTTCATCTCAGTGCTACCATTTCCTACGTAATGTGGGGCAAGTTCCTTAAGTATCCCGAGCCTGATATTCACACCACCATGACTGAGAACCGGGCAGTCTGCTTGGCTGTTGCAGGCCAGGTCTCATGTAGAGTGTCTTGGTGAGAACTCATAGGTCCCAAGGTTTGGTCAATGTACATTCAGAAACTCCTTCTTCTCCTTCTCCAGCTTCTCCTCCTTTTCTTCTTCCTTTCTTCTTTCTTCTTCTTCTTTCTCCTCCTTCTCTTCTGCTCCTGCTCCTTCTCCTTCTCCTCCTCCTCTTTCTTCTTCCTCCTCCTCCTCCTTCTTCTTCCTCTTCCTCCTCCTCTTTCTTCTTCTTCTTCTTCCACTTCTTCCTCCTCCTTCTCCTTCTTCTTCTTCTTTTTCCTCCTCCTCCTCCTTCTTCCTCTTCTTTTTTTTTTTTTTTTTTAGATACGGGGTCTCACTATGTTGCCCAGGCTGGTCTTGAATTCCTGGCCTCAAGTGATCCTCCTGTCTCACCCGTCCAAAATGCTGGGATTACAGGCATGAGCCACTGCACCCAGCCCAGAAACTCTTTTTCTAGATGGATTCACATTACTGAGTAATAATAAATTACATATAATAAATTATTAAAACAGAAGAAATATAAGAATGCAATTGCCAAGTGAACTGTTTTTACTCACGCTGCCTCTGACAGCAATGTGTGGTTTCTTCTCCCACATACCAACTGTGTCTCCAACTTTGCAACTCAGTCCTCACACTAACTTCCCAGGGTTAGCAGCAGACTTCACAGGTGAGGGGCTTGGTCGTACAAGACCACCCTCAGTCCAGACACCTGACGGAAGACCCAGGCCACCTGTACTTTTGACTGACTGACTGGAAACTGGGGGCTCCCACGAGCCCCTGCTCAGGCTCAATGATTTGTTAGAATGTCTTACGGAAAGAGAAAGCCTTTTACTTAGCATTACTGGTTCATCGCCAAGGATTCATCACAAGCACAGTCAAATGGAAGAGACGCACAGGGGAAGGTGCCTAGAAACTTTAGGATTTTTATGCAGGTTCATTACACAGGCATGACTGATCAAATCGTTGGCCATTGGTGACTGGCCGAATGGTGGAGGGAGCAGTGAAAGCTCTAACCCTCTAATCCTGCCTTGGTCTTCCTGGTGGCCAGCAGGCCATCCTGAAGCTTTATAGGGGCCCCCAGTCATCAGTAATCTCACTAGCATAGAAACAGCACTCTTATCACACTGACAATTTCAAGAACTTTAGGAGCTTGTGCTAGGAACACAGATAGACTAGACCAAGTATCTATTTCCCACAGTACCACACCAAGTATACCGAGAATTTGTGTGTTTTTTGTTTTGTTTTGTTTTTTTCTGAGACGGAGTCTCAGAATGCAGTGGCACAATCTCAGCTCACTGCAACCTTCGCCTCCTGGGTTCAAGTGATTCTCCTGCCTCAGCCTCCGGAGTACCTGGGATTACAGGCGCCCGCCACCATGTGCAGCTAATTTTTGTATTTTTAGTAGAGACAGGGTTTTGCCATGTTAGCCAGGCTGGTCTCAAACTCCTGGCCTCAAGTGATCCACCCACCTCAGCCTCCCAAAGTGCTGGGATTATAGCCATGAGCCACTGCGCCCAGCCAAGAATGTCACCACCTTGCCAATAAACTCGGGTTTCCTAACCCAGTCATCCAACCAGAGGCTGCTTGGTTAATCTGAGAACAGCATAGGACTGGTAGAAAGGCATGCGGGAGCTGGGAGAACAGAGGGAAGCCCCCTCCACTAGAGAGAAACCTCCCCTCCAGACAAGATTCCTCCATTATTCAACCCCCAGTGTTTAAAACAAAATGTCTACATTAACTGTGCTGGTTGGAAGGCCTGGGCATAAAGGATTGGGGCTGGGGGAAACTGAAGCAGTAAGGCAAACCAAGAGAAAGGCAAAGAGAGGCAGTCACTCTGAAGGCAGCAGGGACGCAGGTAGGAGTGACCAAGAAAATTAGCCAGGTGTGGTGGCTCATACCTGTGGTCCCAGCTACTGGGGAGGCTGAGGTGAGAGGATGGCCTGAGCCCAGAAGGTTGAGGCTGTAGTGTACTGTGACTGCACCACAGCCCTGCAGCCTGGGCAACAGAGCAAGACCCTGTCTCAAAGACAAAAACAGAAAAGGAGTGACCAAAAAGAGGAGCACTTCCTTGGAGAAGAAAGTTGCTTTGCTTCGCCGTGCTCCACTGGCCTCCTGCCTCCTCTCCCTCCTCCACCTCCAAACCACATTCCAACAGAGGCGGTGACTGAAACCAATTGTTCCAGCCTGGGATTGGGCAAACGTGGGCCCTGTACCTTCAGCTCCGGTTCTTCAAGGACTTCCAGGAACCACAAAGCAGAGGTAGAGTGGAACACAAAAGAAGCGACTCATGAGTTAATTATGTATAAATCTCATTGCAAAATCCACATTGTCTTCAACATTTTTTAAACTTCCCGAACATAGCAAATTCCACTGGGGAATGCCGGGGGGGGGTCTTTAAAGATGGAGTGAGGGCCTTTGGATTCTTCCCAGAGCTGCCTAAGATGCAGATTTCTCCAAGGAAATTTCTTCCTAGGATTAGGATCAGAAAAATGGAGTGGTTTTCCCCCTATCTAATACGTATTGTATTATGTAATTAACTGCTTTCCCCCTTTTTACTCTGTTTTCCTTTTTTAAACTTATTATTTCAAAAACACGTCTAGTTTTTAATAAATATATACGTATGTTTTCAAATTTCTGACTGTATATATAGCCTACAGCTTTCCTTTAAAAAAAAAAAAATCTTCTTCCAAGATATAGTACAAAGAAATGGCTTCCTTCTTCATCTAAGAAATGATTTTCGAAATCTAGATCTCAAAACGCAGAAAGATCATCACGTTCATTTTTATTTTTAGATAAAAATGCAATATATATTTTCACTTCTGACAACAGAATTATCTAGGATTTCACATGAACTTAGGTTTCATAAGATGTCATTTGTGTTTATCCGCTGCGCTTTGCCCGGGGCTGTCTGCCTTAAGATAGAGTGAGCTGCTCCAGTAATAACTCCCTGAACACCTGAACACTGAGTCCATGCTGTAGACAGTCCTGCGAATGCTACCTTAGCTGCCGCGGAGGCACCCGGCAAAAGCAGCCGCTCATCCGTCATTCCTGACAGCTCAGACCACGAGCTGCCTGGAGAGGCTCATGAACAAGTTCTTTGTCTTCAGGGGACGAAGAAAGTCCAAGCGTTTGTTTACTCTAGAACTACCGGTTAGAAAGGGGTTTCAGCATCAGCATCGGAGTCTGCAACCTTCCTGTAAAAGAGCACAAATCAGTGATGGAAAATTAAGCTCTTCAGAAGGCTGATTTGGCTGGGTGCGGTAAATCCAGCACTTTGGGAGACTGAGGCAGGAGGATCACTTGGGACCAGGAGTTTGAGACTAGCCTGAGCAACATGGCAAAACCCTGTCTCTACAAAAAATACAAAAAAATTATCCAGGCAATGGTGTTGGGCACCTGTAGTCCCAGCTACATGGGAGGCTGAGGCAGGAAGATCGCTTGAGCCCAGGAGTTTGATGCTGCAGTGAGCCATAACCGCACCACTGCACTCCAGCCCAGGCAATAGTGTGAGACTCTATCTAAAAAAAAAAGAAAAAGAAAAAAATAAGACTGATTAATTAGCCTTAAAATCAGTTAAACTAGCGTCATCTTTACCACCCCTTAGTTGCAAAAAATGTTTCAAACCAAAAGGCCCCCAGTGGGTGCTCTCCTCAATCAGGCAAGTAAAGGCACCCATCCACCCATCATCCCAGGTCACAGAGTGCAAAGGCCAGGGTCTTAGCAGCAGGAATCTGCTGGCACAACTGTCGCCATGTGCCTCTGTCCGCTCTGGACACCCAGCACTTAGGCCAAGGCCAAGTGTTACAAGATTTACCTTTTACACTGAAGTGCAGAACGCTTTCATGGTGGTTGTTTTGGGTGACGGGGGGACGGTGTTGAGAGGGTCAGGGGATCAGAATTTCCTCGTCCTTTTAACTATAAAACATCTATAATGTTGCACATGTCTCTCTGCTCCTAGTTCAGCTGGCGTCATGCAAAATGGGGCTTTCTGCATGACTGCACAAAAACCAGCAAGTCCAAATAGGAGGTATCTTCCCAAGAGGTAAGCAGGTTGTGTGAGCAGGACGGCCATTGTGAGAGGTGAAGCCGGCTGGGCTACCCGGTGGGGTGGGGACTTGGAGAACTGTTCTATCTAGCTAAAGGATTGTAAACACACCAATCACTGCTCTGTGGCTAGCTAAAGGTTTGTAAACGCACCAATCAGCACTCTGTAAAAACGAACCAATCAGCACTCTGTAAAATGGACCAATCAGTGCTCTGTAAAGTGGACCAATCAGCAGGATGTGGGTGGGGCCAAATAAGGGAATAAAAGCTGGCCACTTGAGGCAGCTGCGCCAACCGTCTTGGGTTGTCTTCTAGGTAGCGCGTTGTTTGTTCTTTGCAATAAATCTTGCTGTTGCTCAGTCTTTGGGTTCATACTACCTTTATGAGTGGTAACACGGGGAATGTCTGCATTTCACTCCTAAACCAGGGAGACAATGAACCCACCGGTAGAAACAAACAACTCCAGATGTGCCACCTTTAAGAGCTGTGACACTCAGTGCAAAGGTATGGGGCTTCACTCGTGAAGTCAGCGAGACCACGAACCACCAGAGGGAAGTAACTCCAGACACGTCTGAACATTTGGAGGAACAAACTCCGGACACACCATCTCTTAAGAACTAACACTCACCGCAGTGGTCCACGGCTTCCTTCTTGAAGTCAGTGAGACCAAGAACCCACCGGAAGGAAGCAACTCCGGACACACTTGGGCTCCCTGCTTGAGGACAGTCATGTCATCTCCTTTGGGAAAATGTCTCCAACATGATGACCAATGCCCCTAAATTCAGCCTCACCCAGAGTAGTAATTGTGTGCTAGTAGCGGGGTCAGATATATCAATTAAATGACGTCAATGGGAGTCCTAGAGCCAGCTCTGGTGTCTACTAGCCATATGCCCATGAGTAAACCATTGACATGTGTCAGAGCCTCTTCAGCTGTAAAGGACAGACTCTCCAGGGAAAGCGCCCTCAATTCTTAACATGTGGCTTTGTTTTCCTTCGCTAATACAAGAAAAGGAACAAGAAGATTGTAAGTTTTAAAATCTGTCACAATAAGCACAGTGCTTACACAGTGATTTGTGAAAGCACTCCCCCCCCCACCATTTGTGTGTGTGTGTGTGTGTGAGAGTAAGGTGGAGTCTCGCTCTGTCAGCCAGGCTGGAGTGCAGTGGGGTGATCTCGGCTCACTGCAACCTCCACCTTCCGAGTTGAAGTGATTCTCCTGCCTCCACCTCCCTAGTAGCTGGAGTTAAAGGCACATGCCACAATGCCCGGCTAATTTTTTTTTTGTATTTTTAGTAGAAACGGGGTTTCACCATGTTGGTCAGGCTGGTCTGGAACACCTGACCTCAAGCAGTTCACCTGCCTCGGCCTATCAAAATGTTGGGATGCCAGGCATAAGCCACCACACCTGGCCTGAAAGCAGGTTTTTAAAGGAAGAATGAACAAGTCAGGAGTATAGAAGCAGACAAAACACATCTGGCCCAGCCCTGACTCAACTTTAAAGTTGAGAAGCAAATAGATATTCCTAAAATGAAACCATAAGCACTGATCCCGAAGAAAGATATCTGTGTACTCCACTCGGTGCCCAGCACAGACCTGTCCTGATGAGTTACAATGTAGCATCAGGCCCCCATGGGTTTTTGAAACCTGGATTGTTAGGAAATGGTAATGTGTAGAACTTACAGCGACAGCACAATCAGGCTCATCACCCATTATGCTATTTCTCCCTTAGGAATAAAAACTGGCCAGACCTGGTGGCTCACACCTATAGTCCCAGCACTTTGAGAGGCTGAGGCGGGAGGATGGATCGCTTGAGCTCAGGAGTTCAAAACCAGACTGGGCAACATGGTGAAACCCCATCCCTGTGGTGGTGGATGCCTGTAGTCCCAGCTACTCAGGCGTGTGAGGCGGAAAGATCACTTGAACCTGGGAGGCAGAGGTTGCAGTGAACGGAGATTGTGCCACTGCACTCCAGCCTGGGTGACTGAAAGAGACCCTGTCTCTAAAATAAACAATGACAACAACAAGCTGTGGGACACATTCATCTCGGAGTTGGCCTGTCTCTCCTGAAAAACAGGTCTATTTCCTTTCCGTAGACAATGTGTCCTATGTAACTCATCCCTCCTTTGATCTGCTCCTCAGAGAATTCAGAATAAAGGTTTGTTTTTCCACCTCAGTACTTTCACCTAACAAGTTCCTGACTTAAATTGCACTTGTCACTTCATTCTTATTTTAATGTTTTTTTGGTACGAAAGTACTGATTTTTTAAATGGATCTTTTTATTTCGTTGAGGAGTTTTAGGTTTATAGGAACATGGAACAGAAAACAGAGCTCCCATGTGCCCCTCCTCTCCCTGTAGACACTTTCTCCTGTTATTAACTTTTTTTGTTTGTTTGTTTGTTTGAGATGGAGTCTCGCTTTGTCGCCCAGGCTGGAGTGCCGTGGCACGATCTCGGCTCACTGCAAGCTCCGCCTCCCGGGTTCACGCCATTCTCCTGCCTCAGCCTCCGAGTAGCTGGGACTATAGGCGCCCGCTACCTCGCCCGGCTAATTTTTTTTTTTTTTTGTATTTTTAGTAGAGACGGGGTTTCACCGTGTTAGCCAGGATGGTCTCGATCTCTTGACCTCATGATCCGCCCACCTCTGCCTCCCAAAGTGCTGGGATTACAGGCTCACGTGAGCCACCGCGCCCGGCTTCTTTTTTTTTTTTTTTTTTTTTTTTTGAGACAGAGTCTCACTCTGTCATCTAGGCTGCAGTGCAGTGGCGTGACTTCAGCTCACTGCAACTTCCGCCTCCTGGGTTCTCCTGCCTCAGTCTCCCAAGTAGCTGGGACTACAGGTGCACACCACCACACCCGGCTAATTTTTGTATTTTTAGTAGAGAGGGGGTTTCACCATGTTGGCCAGGCTGGTCAACCTGACCTCAAGTGATCCACCCACCTCAGCCTCCCAAAGTGCTGGGATTACTGGCATGAGCCACCGCGCCCACTTTCATCTTAAGTGAGGGTGTACACTTGTTACACTTGCTGAGCCTATACCGATTCCTTACGACTAAGCCCATTGTTTACAGGACGATTCTCTCCTTGTATTACACATTCTATGGGTTTGATAAATGTATAATGACAAGGATCCACCATTATAATGTAGCACCAAATAGTAGTTTCGCTGCCCTAAAACTCCTGTGCTCCATTTGGTCATCTCTGCCCCTCTCCCTCACTCCCCAGTCCCTGGCAACCACCAATCTTTTTTGCTGTCTCTATCACTTTGCTTTTTCCAGAGTGTCATATAGTTGAAATCATACAGTGTATAGCCTTTTCCAACTGGCTCATTTACCTAGCAATATGTTTCAGGTTCCTCCACAAATTTTTGTGGCTTGATAGCTCTTTTCTTTTCTCCTTCCTTCCTTCCTTCCTTCTTCCTTCCTTCCTTCCTTCCTTCCTTCCTTTCTTTCTCTCTCTCTCTCTTTTCTTTTCTTTTCTTTTCTTTCTTTTGAAAACAGAAACAGGTCCCAGTAGCTGGGACCTAGGCACGTGACACCATGCCTGGCTAATTTTGTTTATTTTATTATTATTATTATTATTGTAGAGACAGGGGTCTCACTATGTTGCCTAGGCTGGTTTTGAACTCCTGGGCTCAAGTGATCCACCAGCCTCGGCTTCCCAAAGTGCTAGAATTACAGGTGTGAGCCACCGTGCCCAGCCTCATTTCTTTTTCTCACTGAATAATACTCCATTGTCTGCGGGTGCCACTGTCTGTTTATTCATTCACTGACTGAAAAACATCTTGGTTGATTCTGATTTGGGGCAATTATGAATAAAGCTTCTAGTTTTACTGATTTTCATTATTTTACTGTACGCTACCTCAAAGTCCTTTTGGAAGTATCTGAGAGTATAAATTAGTATTGAAATACGATTGTTTACATTATAGAGTATCTGTTTTGTTTTTTTTTAAACCCGCCAATCAGAATCAACTTTAGGCCAGGGGTGATGGCTCACGCCTGTAATCCCAGCACTTTGGGAGGCTGAAGCGGGCAGATCATTTGAGATCAGGAGTTCGAGACCAGCCTGGTCAACATGGCAAAACCCCGTCTCTACTAAAAATAGAAAAATTCGCCAAGTGTGATGGTGTGCACCCGTGGGTCCAGTTACTCAGGAGGCTGAGGCACGAGAATTGCTTGATGCAGGGAAGTGGAGGTTGCAGTGAGCCGAGATCACACCACTGCACTCCAGCCTGGGTGATAGCGCGAGACTCCATCTCAAAAAAATAAAAATAAAAATAGAACTGTAACTGATGATTTTTATTATTGATGATATATTCCAATTACACACTTAGAGTGTGAATAGCTAGGTTATATGTCAGAGATATGAAGGGACGAATGATCTTCATGGAGCATGTATTGGGTGAAGCTTGCCTTCTTCAAATCTGAGCAAGAGTTGGGGACTGAATACAGGGCAAAATTTCAAAAATGTGTATCAAGGTGAAGCATATGTTTTTAATTTGTGAGTTTTGGGGGGGTCAACTAGTATTAAAGATTTGTTACAAGGCAAAAACCAAGCAAAAGAGCAATCTCTTGCCCCCTCCCCACCCAATTCTCCTGGGTACTTTCAATTCTTAGCAAATTATTCTAATAGTTATTTTTTACTCTTACTTTATTTTAGGTTCTGGGATACCTGGGCAGGATGTGCAGGTTTGTTACATAGGTAAACGTGTGCCATGGTGGTTTGCTGAACCTGTCAACCCACCACCTAGGTATTAAGCCCCACATGCATTAGCTGTTTATCCTGATGCTGTCCCTCCCACCGCCATTATTTGCTTTTGTATAGTTACTCCACTGTCTTGATTTATCTATTTTGGACATCATCTACCATCTTCCTATCAGAGGATTTCAGAGGATTTTTTTTTTCTTTCCTTTTTTAGATGGAGTCCCTTTCTGTCGCCCAGGCTGGAGTGCAGTGGCGCCATCTTGGTTCACTGCAACCTCCACCTCCCATGTTCAAGAGATTCTCCTGCCTCAGCCTCCCGAGTAGCTAGGATTATAGGCACGCACCACCACGCCGGGCTAATTTTTCTCTTTTTCTTAGTAGAGATGGGTTTTCACCATGTTGGCCAGGCTGGTCTCGAACTCCTAACCTCAAGTGATCCACCAACCTTGGCCTCCCAAAGTGCTGGAATTATAGGCATGAGCCTCCACACCCAGCCCCATCAGAGGATTTTGTGCTCTTGCTCCCACCCCATCTTTCTAATGCAGTTACAACATTATTTTTGGTTACATTGGCATTCAATATTTATACTATTAGGACTGTGTAAATATTGTTTACTGCTTCTATAACTTTTTGTTTGCCCCAAAGTTAGTAGTTGCCTTATATTTGAATTCATTTCGTTTTATTTGGACTCATCTCCCCATAGTCCTTGACAGCCTGTCATTCCACATGATTAGACCCATCTGACCATCAGTCTGTCCCACTTGTGTCTTCAGGACATTCCTTCCTGGAGCCCTGGGCCCCTGGCCCTGGCTCACTCTCTGTTCCCTTAGCTGCCACACAAGTTTGTCCTTGGATTTCCCTTCACCACTGCACCATCACCCTGGAAATTCCCTGGGCTCACTGTCGAAGCCCTTGTTTCTGGGATTTCCTGCCTTCCTTGTTCTTGGTTATTCTTGGATACTCCCTCATTCTGATGGGCCACATCTCCCAGTAGCTTCCTGAGAAAACATGCAGAGCTAATTGAGAGATGAGTGCTGCAGTCAGAGAGACGGAGATCAAAACATCAGCTCCCTGACTGCTGCGGCTGTTTGGAGAAGGTGGCTTCTTGTCTCCTGGCCAAGGGCGCATGCTCCCACCGCACCCTAGAATTAAGCTCACCCACTCAGCCCGGCCGGAAAATGGCAGGCTCTCCAGATGGACGAGAGCGGATGGGAGCACCTCAGCGCCTGCTCTCTGAAGGCCAGCAGAACCCAAGGGACAGACAGGGAAGGGCAAAGGAGTGGGGCCAGTTTCTTCCCCCCAAACTGTCCAATTAGATAAGTCACAGCGGTGGGGGTGGGGGGTGGTTATGGGGGGTGGGCCTGGGCGTCAGCATTTTTAAAGCCCCTCAGGTGATTCAGTGCGGCCGGGCAAGAACCCAGCTATGCTCTGAGAAGTGAGTGGGCAGCATCTAATTGCTCTTCATAAAAAATCCTGCCGTTTCCAGCCCCAGCCCACCCTGACCTTCCCACAGACAACGGCCCCTCCCATGCCTGAGCCATCCCAGGTGAGCTGCTTGCTTTCTGGGCCACTTCGCTTCCACCGACTCTGGCTTCATCCTCCTTAGCTCAGTTATACAAACCTCTCCCAGCTTTATCTAGGATTGACTTTATGCTTTCTTTCTTGTTCTTCATGCATTGAGGGGGATTTCCAAGATGTAATAGGAGAAACAAGGTGTTATCTGCCAATCTCAAAACCAAACCCAAGCAAAGCCAAATTAAATGGCTTCTTTTCTTTCTTTCTTTCTTTCTTTCTTTCTTTCTTTCTTTCTTTCTTTCTTTTTTTTGAGAAGGCGTCTGGCTCTATCTCCCCGTCTGGAGGCAGTAGCGGGATCTTGGCTCACTGCAACCTCCACCTTCCAGGTTCAAGTTATTCTCCTGCCTCAACCTCCCAAGTAGCTGGGATTACAGGTGCCCGCCACCACTCCCAGTTAATTTTTAGTATTTTTAATAGAGACGGGGTTTCACCGTGTTAGCCAGGATGGTTTCGATCTCCTGACCTTGTGATCTGCCTGCCTAGGCCTCCTAAAGTGCTAGGATTATAGGTGTGAGCCACTGTGCCTGACCATAAATGGCTTCTTTTACCAAGAGTTTAAAACCAAAACAAAACATTTTAGGCCAGGCACAGTGGCTCACACCTGTAATCCCAGCACTTTGGGAGGCCAAGGTGGGCTGATTGCTTGAGGTCAGGAGTTCGAGACCAGCCTGGGTAACAGGGCAAAACCCCATCTCTACAAAAAATGTAAAAATTAGCCAGGTGTGGTGGTGCATTCCCGCAGTCCTAGCTACCTGGGAGGCTGAGGTGGGAGGATCCCAGGAGGTTGAGGCTTCAATGAGCCAAGATAGCACTGCTGTACTTTAACCTGGGCAACAGAGCAAGACCCTGTCTCAAAAAAAAGAAAAAAAAAACCTTTTCAGAAATGACCCAGAGAGATAACAAATGATCTATTTCTATGAAAATATCTGTTGTTTTGAAAAAGGGTCACAGATAAAGTGTCACAGGAGTCCCGAGCAAGGTGTAAGGCCATGGAGGAGACAGCCTTCAGTCCACATGGTGGGTGGAATGCAGATCTGCAGGCAGGGGCCTGGGTGGACACCTCTCCTTCTGGAACCTCTGTGAATGATACAATATAATCCAGTTAATTACCATAACTTCCCCAAATCGCGCTTCACACAGCACCACACAGGGACGCACTCTCATCTTCCCCGTGTGGCTGGGAGTCCTGATTCTGACACGCACTGGCAGCTATGAGTCTGACCAAGGCATCTAGACTCTCCAAGCCTCGGTTGTACCATCTCTAAAACAGACATGCTATTATCTAGGCTGTGTGCCTCCCAGAGTTAACAGAAGGCACCAATGTGATCACTCCTGGGTGGGTGTTTGTGAACTGGAAGGTGCTAATCAGAGGTGTCACCATTATAATCATCTGCCCAGTCCGTATTCCTTCAAGCCAAACAGACAAACTCAGCTATTTGTTGGCCTCCCCTTAGAGCCTTCCTTTCTACGGGCCCCACACCCTCCCCAAAGTTAATTCACATACAGTTACCAGGGTAAGGAGAAAAACATAGAGCCAAACATGGAATAACCTATATGTTTAAACTTGTGGCACAGCTAAATTCTTACAGCCTGGCAAGGAAGACTTCAGGGAAGCATGTACTACATTTAAATGAGAAAGGAACTCGGGGAAAACCACACTGTATTCATCTGCTTGGGCTGACCACAGTCTGGGTGGCCTCAACAACAGAAATTCATTTTCTCACAGTCCTGAGAACCGGAGATCAAGAGCAAAGTGCCATCAGGATGAGGGCTCTCTTCCTAGTGTGCACATGGCTGCCTTCTTGCTGTGCCCTCATATGACCTTTACTTAGGGTACAAGCACCCCTAATGTCTCTTTCTTTTTCTTATTTTCTTTTTTTCCGAGACAGAGTCTCGCTCTGTCACCCAGGCTGGAGTGCAGTGGTGCCATCTCAGCTCACTGCAACCTCCGCCTCCCGGCTTCAAGTGATCCTCCCACCTCAAGCTCCCGAGTAGCTGGGTCTACAGGCACAAGCCACCATGCCCAGCTAATTTTTTTTTTTTTTTTGTAGAGATGAGGTTTTGCCATGTTGCACAGGCTAGTCTTAAACTCCTAGGCTCAGATGATCCTTTTGCCTTGACCTCCCAAAGTGCTGGGATGACAGGCATGAGCCACCACACTGGGCCGACCAGGCTTCTAAAGAGCTTAATTCTCCATCACTGATTTTGTGCTCTGTTTTACAAAGGTTGCAGACGCTGATGCCGAAACCCCCTTCTGACCCGTAGCTCTAGAGTAAACGAACGCCTGGACTTTCCTCATCCCCTGAAGACAAAGACCTTGTTCATGAGCATCTCCTGGCAGCTCATCTCTTCCTTTTTCTAAGGACATCAGTTCTACTGGATTAGGTCCCCACACAGATTAGAACCTCCACTCATTTAGCCTTAATTACATTCTTAATGGCCTTATCTCCAAATACAATCACATTGGAGACTAGGGCTCCCACCTATGAATTTGGGGGTGGAGAGGGACACAATTCCATCCATAACACACACACACACACACAACACACACACACACACACACACATACACACACACACACACACACACGCTTCCCTTCTCCCACGTGTGGATTGTCTGCCTGAGCCCGATCGGCCGGCGCCTTCTGTGTGCACCTGCACAGCTTTGTCTCTGGCATTCAGCACCTCCAGGGGCTGAGGGCTTCCACATGGTGAGCCAGAGCAAAGGCACACAGAGTAAGGCAAGCACAGGACAATGAGAGACAGAAAGCAACTTGAGCGCAGTAAAAACTGGAGGGTGGAAGACGCCGTCCTCACTCATGTGGGAGCCAAAAAAGTAGATCTCATGGAGATGGAGACTGGATTGATGGTTACCAGAAGCTGGGAAAGGGGAGGAGGAGAGATGAGCAGAGGCTGGTACAAACACAGGTACAAAAACACAGTCAGATAGAAGGAATATGTTCTGGTGTTCGATAGCACAGTGGGGTGACTATGGTTAACAATAGTGTAATGCAGAGTTCAAAATAGTGGCAAGAGGGGAATGGGAATGTTCTCAACATAAAGAAAAGAGAAATGTTTGAGATGACAGATATCCCAGTTACTCTGATTTGATCATTATACGTTGTATGTTCAAAATATCATGTGTACATATAAAATATGTATAATAATTATTATTATTTGAGGCAGAGTCTCACTCTGTCGCTCAGGCTGGAGTGCAGTGGCATGATCTTGGCTCATGAAACCTCTGCCTCCTAGGTTCAAGCGATTCTCAAGCCTCAGCCTCTGAAGTAGCTGGGATTACCGGCATGCACCACCACACCCGGCTGATTTTTGTATTTTTAGTAGAGAGGGGGTTTCACCATGTTTGCCAGGCTGGTCTTGAAAGCCTGACCTCAAGAGATCCGCCCACCTCAGCCTCCCAAAGTTCTGGGATCACAGGCATGAGCCACTGTGCTCAGCCCAAAATATGTATAATTATTATATGCCAGTTTAAAAAACCACCTTACTCTTTATGCTAGATACACTTGTAGGTACTGGTGATAGAAAAATGAAGACCTCATTCTTCCCTTGGAAAAAAAAAAAAAAAGAAGAAGAGACCAAGTCTCTTAGGAAAAAGAGAACCCTGCCAGTAGCATGATACAAGAGGTGAGTGCTCTGGCGGCTGCCTGTGAGAGGAGCTCAGTCTAGACCGGAAGCAGAAATAGACGGGAACTCACAGAATTAAGGCTACAGACTGAGGCCAGGGTGGTCCCACATGCATGGTAGGGCTTTCTAGATTCGGGCCCATCAATAAGAATTGTCACCTAAAAGCTTCTGCTCTGTGCGCTTCAACCCTCTTGGATGTAGTTTGAACCCTTGTACACTTTCAACCACTATCCTGAAGCATAGCTGTCTGTGAGACAATAATTCTGGAAGCATTTTCCATTGACAACTCACGGGAAAAGGGCTATGGAAGACGACATTTCTGAATCTGAAACCACTAGAAGATTTAAGTCTCCGCATGTCGGCGGTGAGGTCAGAGAATCCGCCACCACGGAATTCAAAGTTCTTTGCGGTTTGACATAATAGCTACCTATTAAGTTTGCCTTCTGCATGACCTGTGCAACTGCCATTTAGAAAACGGAAAGCTATCATCCATCATGTGTCTTTATAAAGAACTTCTTTAAACTTTATCTTATGAAGCTGTTTTCATAATTATTTGGTTTAGCTCGGATTCCATAGCACTGTACAAGATGTACAAATGGAATAAAATTGCCATCATTTAGATCAGGCCAAAAATACCTTCCCGACTAAGAAGAATTAAAGGGTTTTTTTCTCCTTGAAAATAACATAAATCATAATGAAAGAAGCCCAAATCTAAGAATTACTGTAATTAATTAATTAACTTATTTATTTATTTTATTGAGACACGGTCTGGTTCTGCCGCCCAGGCTGGAGTGCAGTGCCACACTCACAGCTCACTGCAGCCTCAATCTCCTAGGTTCAAGCAATCCTCCCACCTCAGCCTCCCGTGTAGCTGGGACTACAGGCGTGCACCACTATGCCCAGCCAATTTTTTTTTATTTTTTATTTTCTGTAGAGACGAGGTTTCACTATATTGCTCAGGCTGGTCTCAAACACCTGGGCTCAGGTGATTCCCCTGCCTCAGCCTCCCAAAGTGCTGGGATTACAGGCATCAACCACTGCATCCAACCTAAGATTTACTTAAACAAAACAAAACGAAAACAAAAAAAACCCTTCCAGGCCATATCCCAGTTTGTTGCGTTATTTGTTCAAATAGGTCTCACCCTATATCCTTATGTGCACACCCCTCTACAGTGATAACTAGTGCTCAAAAAGCTGATAATAAAACACAGCAAGAGGCCGGGCACAGTGGCTCACGCCTGTAATCCCAGCACTTTGGGAGACTGAGGTGGGCGGATTATGAGGTCCAGAGTTCGAGACCATCCTGGCCAACATGGTGAAACCCCATCTCTACTAAAAATACAAAAATTAGCTGGGCATGGTGGCAGGTGCCTGTAATTCCAACTACTCAGGAGGCTGAGGCAGGACAATCGCTTGAACTTGGGAGGCAGAGGTTGCAGTGAGCCAAGACCGCACCACTGCACTCCAGCCTGGCGACAAAGAGTGAGATTCCCTCTCAAAAAATAAAAATAAAAATAAAACACAGTAAGATTCTTAATCATAATTCCCAATGAACTAATTGGCACTGGAATACAGAAAAGTGTGCTGAAATATTTGGTTGACTTTCATATTTTGCTGACACATGAAAACCATGACCTCACATATGTTTTTAAAATTTTGCTGTGATGAGGTATATTGTTAAGATGGGAATAGAGAACATATATATATATATTTTAAGTTTGTTCACTTGCTTGATACTCTTTAAAATTCAGACACCCGGCTGGGCGTAGTGGCTCACGCCTGTAAGCCCAGCACTTTGGGAGGCCGAGGTGGGTGGATCACAAGGTCAGGAGATTGAGATCATCCTAGCCAACACGGTGAAACCCCGTCTCTACTAAAAATACAAAAAAAAAAAAAAAAATTAGCCGTGCGTGGTGGCGGGCACCTGTAGTCCCAGCTACTCCGGAGGCTGAGGCGGGAGAATGGCGTGAACCTGGGAGGCGGAGCTTGCAGTGAGCTGAGATCGCATCACTGCATTCCAGCCTGGGCGACAGAGCGAGACTCTGTCAAAAAAAAAAAAAATTCAGACCCCCTCTGTAGGCCTCCATTTGTACTCTTGCCCTGGGTCTCCAAAGGTTAGGGCCAGGCCTGACCTCTATGACATGCCATTCTTCCTGCTCCACCACCCTTAGCCTGTGCTTTTGCTTTGTTTTGTCACCCAGGCTGCAGTGCAGTGGTAAGATTACCACTCACTGCAGCCTCAATCCCCTGGGCTCAGGTGATCCTCCCGCCTCAACCTCACCAGTAGCTAGGACTACAGGCACGCCCAGCTAATTTTATTTTTTTTGTAGAGATGGGATCTTGCTATGTTGCCCAGGCTGATCTTGAACTCCTGGCCTCAAGCAATCCTCCTGTCTTGGCCTCTCAAAGTGCTGGCATTACAGGGATGAGCCACCAAGCCCGGCCGTATGTGACTTTTGCTTCATGTTTTTTTCACCTCATGAGCTTAAGATGGCTGCTGCAGCTCCAGCTTCACGTCCATATTCCAAGCAGGGGAACAAAAACCAGGAGAAGGAGGGCAAGGCCCGGCCACAAAAAGTGGTTTTATGAATTGTTTGGAAGTTTTTGCATGTCACTGTTTTTAAACACTGAATTTTTATCACTATATCACAAAAGCAAAGAACTTCCAGAAATGCCTGGCTGATCTGTTGCACAACTCAGAACCATTTCACTTGGCCATCCCTAGCTGCAAAGGCTTTGGGAAAGGCAGACATTTTGTTTTATTTATTTATTTTTTATTTATTGAGACAGAGTTTAGCTCTCATTGGCCAGGCTGCAGAGCAATGGTGCAATCTCAGCTCACTGCAACCTCTGTCTCCCAGGGTCAAGCCATTCTCCTGCCTCATCCTCCCAAGTAGCTGGGATTACAGGTGTGTGCCACCACACCTGGCCTAAAGGTAGAAATTTTAGCTGGCCATCGTGCCACTCTGAACAAAATTGGGCTTCTGATAATTAGGCAAAAGGAGGGATGGTTACCAAGTAGGCAAGTAGCAGCGTCTCCCACACGGAAGGGCCAAGAGCAACGGCCCCGGGGGATGTCTGGCCTCAAGACTAACTTGTCACAAGAGAGGCAGAGTCGGGGAGAGCCCACTAATCATGACTGGGTGGCCGCCTCCACGCCAGACACTTTAGGGAGGTCAAGGTTCTGGTAGATCCCTACGCAGAACCTGGGGTAGGGCAGAGACCACAGAAAAGAGACCGTCAGAGTTGGCTTAGAGCAGCTACAGAAAGAAGAAGCACACGGCCCCAGGCACAAGACTCCCAAATTTGTTCTAGAAGGCAATTTGGCAACTCGTATCAACAGCTCTGAGTAAAGGGCAGCTTGGACTTCTAAAGAGATCGCCTGGTAGTTCCTGCTCCCCAGATCCCTGGTGCTGTGTTCTGAGGCCTGGCGACTCCACTTCCCCCGTTCTTGAGCCCCCCTCGCCCACCACACACGGCCTTTTGTGCCTTCAGTGGCCATTGTTGACTTTAGTGGTAGCTCCAGATTTTCCAAGTCAAGGGCTAGAGGGGCCGCATTCTGGCACAGAGTGAGGCAAAGAAACATAGCAACGTTACACTCAGCATTTGTGCAGCAAGGGGCTGTCATTTTCGGATTGGAGTTCATTTTTGTTGGTTCTTTTGGGGGATGTAGTGTGTGTCAGAGGCTGAAGCCCCCACACCATCTCCTACTGTTGCAATTGGTCAATTTCTACTGCTGCAACAACAACAACAAAAACCCAATTTACATAAAAACACGTATTTCAACTTTATCACATTTAAGTAGAGACATATGCTGTTTAATTTACTTTTACTTAATTACATTAAGAAAAGTCTGATTCTTCAATGAATTTTTAAGTGACATTTTGTGGCAACTGTAAATTCAAAGTTAAATACATCTTATGGCATCAAAAAAGAAAGATAAAACTGGTTTTGTTTTATTAATTTGTTTCTTTGTTTTTTTTGAGACGGAGTCTCACTCTGTTGCCAAGGCTGGAGTGCAGTGATGTGATCTCAGCTCACTGCAACCTCCGCCTTCCAGCTTTAAGTGATTCTTATGCCTCAACCTCCCAAGTAGCTGGGATTACAGGTGTGCCACCACGCCCGGCTAATTTTTGTATTTTTAGTAGAGACAGGGTTTCACCACATTGGTTAGGCTGGTCTCAAACTTCTGGCCTCAAATGATCCACCTGCCTCGGCCTCCCAAAGTGCTGGGATGACAAGCGTGACCCACCGCACCCGGCCACAAAAAGTGGTTTTATAAATTGTTTGGAAGTTTTTGCATGTCACTGTTTTTAAACACTGAATTTTTAAGAGCTGAGGTTTTTTATAGATGTAAATTCCACATTTTTTTTCTAAATGGCAAGTTAAGAGAGAAAGTTTCAGGCTGCTAGCTGCAAGAATGCCTCAGCAAATAACACATCATCAGTAAGGGTAACCTTTATTTCTAAAGAACGACAAGCAAAATTGTACACCACTGTCTTTATATTTTCAGTTGTTAATATTGGACAAGTTTAATTTTCTTGTTTCTTTCTTTATAACTTTTTTTTTCTTTTATGGGGTCTCACTGCATTGCCCAGACTGGTCTTGAACTTCTGGGATCAAGGGATCCTTCCACCTCGGCCCCCACAAATTGCTCCATTACAAGTGTGAGCCACCATACCTGGCCTGAAGAAGTCTAATTTTGATGAGAAGGAAACAGCTAAGAAAGCTGAGAAGGGCTGGGCGCCGTGGCTCACGCCTGTAATCCCAGCACTTTGGGAGGCCAAGGCTGGAGGATCACTTGAGTAGGAGCTTGAGACCAGCCTGGGCAACATGGCGAGACCCTCATCTCTATAAAAAATACAAAAACTTAGCCAGGCATGGTGACATGTGCCTGTGGTCCCAGCTACTGAGGAGGCCAAGGTGGGAGGATCACCTGAACCCAGGAGGTGGAGATTGCAAGTGAGTAGAAATGTGCCACTGCACTCCAGCCTGGGTGACAGAGCAAGAGCCTGTCTCCAAAACAAAACAAACAAATAAACAAAAAGTCTTGGAAAACTCATGTTACAGCCAACTTGTAGAAATTTGATTATTTTCTTCTTATCGATGGCCTTTCTTTTCATTATCAGTGTTCTTTATGTTTCCTTTCATCAGAGATTCATTATGGGTGTACATTTATAAATGAAAATGAATTACAAGTGTCCATGAGCTTCCGTAGGGATCAGCTATGAACCAGCAACCTGGGGACAGCCGTAAGGACTCCAGGCTGAGCACCTCTCTGAGGCTCTCAAAGTGTTCAATGATTTTTAGTAAACAGAAATGGAAACAGACACTTTTCTGCCTCTAATGATATGACCACTCTGGCCCAGCATGACAAACTTCATTTCCTCCCAAATCCCTTTTTGCTGATCTCTCAGATCCCCAGTTGGAGGGACCATCCTTTACAGCTGACTGACTCGCCAGTCCCTAACGTTGGTCAGATGTCCTGAACAAGGAAAGCCGTGATTTCTGCGACCAGAGAGAATCGGTCAGTCCTGGTGTCCCTCAGCCAAGATGAACTCAGCCTGCTGTCTCCGGAGAGCTGGTAAATCGGCAGCTGAAGAAACATACAGTTCTGCGTTTCAAAATGCAAATGACCACATTTCCCTGACCCCCGGGTGCTCGCTGACACATTCCCGACCAATGACTATAAATCTGCTCCTGGAATGTGGTAAGTCAAGAAATTAAACACAAATATCCCAATCTGATAACCTTCCTCTGGCCTTTCACAGTGTTGTTTATAGAACTGAATTTTAGAAAATGAATTCCTTTATCCTCAAGGTTTTAGGGCTGTTTTTCTTCTAAGCCCAGAAACTGTAAACGTTTTCATGATACAAGAAAGCTGGCGCTCCTCCTTCTACTTAAATTACAGCCTGCTGCTGTGGATGTGTGCTGGGTTTCAGTTGCTTTCTAGCCATTCTTCCATCCTTAGAGCATCTGAATTTCCTTTTATGGAACTGCCTCATCCCCTTTGAGGGAATCCGATGAAATCTCAAATCCAAGCACCTGCCTCCCAGTAAGAATGTGGAGCTGCTAGCTTTCTGGAACTATATGATTTCCACCCCTTTTCTTTTTTTCTTTTTTTCTTTTTTTCCTTTTTTTTTTTTTTTTTTGAGGTGGAGTCTTGCTCTGTCGTCCAGGCTGGAGTACAGTGGTGTGATATCAGCTCACTGCAAGCTCTGCCTCCTGGGTTCATGCCATTCTCCTGCTTCAACCTCCCGAGTAGCTGGGACTACAGGTGCCCGCCACCACGCCCAGCTAATTTTTTTTGTATTTTTTTTTTTTTTTTAGTAGAGATGAGGTTTCACTATGTTAGCCAGGATGGTCTCGATCTCCTGACTTCGTGATCTGCCCGCCTCGGCCTCCCAAAGTGCTGGGATTACAGCTGTGAGCCACGGCGCCCGGCCAATTTCCACCCCTTTTCAAACTCAGTGCCTCAACCTCACATCTATTGGATGAGTCCAAGAGAGCCTTCCAGTACATTCCCTTTTGCTTCCATTACACTCTAACTGGTGAGCCTAGTGCATAGGAGAGGCGCCTGTCCCTATCAGCCTTGATCTGGCTTCCCGAGAGCTCTGTCTTATCTGGAATACATATTATTCTGTCAAAACACAAGTGGAACTGCAGATCGGGGTTTGAAATCAAACTTGGTGGAGCTCTGGCCTGTAGATGTGTTCTAATCAATCCATGAGGTCTTTTCAAAAATATTGTAATTGTTTTATTATTTATTTATTTTTGAGACAGGGTCTCACTCTGTTGCCCAGTCTAGAGTGTAGTGGGGTGATCCCAGCTCACTGCAGCCTTGACCTCCTGGACCTCAAGTGATCCTCCCACCTCAGCCTCCCGAGTAGCTGGGACTACAGGTGCACACCACCATGCCTGGCTAATTTTTGTATTTTTTGTAGAGACGGGGCTTCACATGTTGCCCAGGCTGGTCTCGAACTCCTAGGCTCAAGCAATGCTCTCGCCTCAGCCTCCCAAAGTGCTGGGATTATAGGCATGAGCCACCTGGCATTCAGTGAAAATCTTAAAGGATTAATGTAAAAATCACATGGTAGGATCACGAGCCTCCCATCAAGCTCTGTATCAAACATTAATCCTAAAGCTCATCAGTTCAGAGTTGGAGAGTAAACAACTTCAGACAAAGAGGCTTTCCAAAACACCAGGAATTTAGGCAGCGATGGAGCTTGGGGAAACTGAGGCACCCAGTCTGACTTCTCTTCCCTGATAAGGATGTGGCCTTGCTGAAGCTGAGTTTGGTTCAAGAAAGAGGAGAGTTCAATGTTGATGAAAATTATCTTGAATGAAAGTCACGGATTGCTAGAGCAAGTTCTTCTTGAACTGTGACAATAAGACCAGGCTATACAAGTTTAAGGGCATAGCAAAAATCATGGACAATGTCAATTGGCCACATTAGGAAATCCATGGAGAGGCCACTGTGGGTCTCTGGACGCTACATTGAAATGTGTTTCATCTGCTTCCATCCTGGTGAGAGGGGACCCACTTCCATAAGTTTCCGTGTCCTTTGTTAAATAGAGAACCTAGAGTCATCGTACAGGGCGGGGAGGGATGTGGTTCCTTCCCACTAGACCCTCATCCAACTGAAACACTACAGTTGATATCCAAAGTGAGACGGGCACCACCAGGCGTGGCAGATTCAGCAAGCTGAAAGAAGAAACACTGAGCTAGCTATTCCCAAGGTGGATACAGAGCCACCGCCACCCATGCCATGAGGCTGGGGGGTGGTGGAAGAATATAACAGTGGCGTTTACGCAGTTTCCCTACACGGGACAATTCACGTGCAGTGATTAAGTTGAGGAAGCTGAGTAAAGTCCAGGTAGCCCACTGACTGTTCCCTGACTTCTCCCAACCACCTATCACCTGAACACGACTTGGAGCCATAAGGGAGTTAAAAAACTAAGAACCTCAGGCTGGGCGCGGTGATCTCAGCACTTTGGGAGGTCAAAGAGGGCTGATCACTTGAGCTCAGGAGTTGGAGATCAGCCTGGCCAACATGATGAAACCCCATCTCTAGAAAAAAACCTACAAAAATGAGCTGGGCATGGTGGTGCAATCCTGTAATCTCAGCTATTCAGGAGGCATAGGTGGGAGGATCACCTGACTCCAGGAGGCAGAGGTTGTAGTGAGCCGAGACCATGGCACTGCACTTCAACCTGGGCAATAGAGGGAGACCCTGTTTCAAAACAAAACAAAATGAAAAGCTAACAAAACAAAACAGCAAAAACAAAACCTTGAACCTTATCAAGCCTCGAGAACCAAACACCATTACACCACGAGAATAGAATTGACCAGATTCCGGATATGGGGAATTTCTGCAGGGCAAACGGCCCAGGTACATCAAGAAACAATGTCATGAGAAAAGATGGAGCGTTGCAGATTAAAAGAGAAGGAACAGTCAGTGGCAACCTTGGGCTCTTGTCTCATTCCGAATCTGGACAAACCAACAGTAAAAATCCATTATTGAGAAAGCAGGGAAATGGGAAAGCGGGCTGCACCTGAAAGGATGGTGGTGGCTTGGACCAAGTCACTGTGGTGAAGCTGGAGCTAGATTTCCCCACATCCCTTTCTCTGTGGAGTTCTGGGTGAAGAGGTGGCCAAAAGAGGCATTGTCATGGGATTCAGGAGGCTGCGTGAAGCACCAGCCATGATTCTCCAGAGTTCTTAGACTTGATGCATGACAGACACACACACAGGTATCAATGAAGTCCAGCTTGTCCCTGCTCTCCTGTCCCCATCCACTTCTCCGCGACCACCAACTCTGCTGACCAGCAGCGGCCCTGAGCCAGCCTCCAGATGCTTGGCTGGGGTCCACTCTGGCTGGAGCAGTTCTTATTAAAGGGTCTTTGTTCATTGCATTAGCTTCATCATGGTATTGCATTACACTGGGGGCAAGACATTCTCTGTTGTAGGTACACACTGAAGCATTTATGGGTGAAATTATGTCATTTCTAGGGTTTGCTTTAAAATACTTCAAAACAAAAGAGGCTGGAGCATGGAGACTAAATAAAACAACGTTGAAAAATGATAACAATTGTTAGAGTTGGAAGATGGGCCCATTGTTCTATTTGCTCTGTTTCTGGTATGTTCGAAAATGTTCATGATTCCAAATTACGGGGTGAGGGGAGCTAAGGAAATGGAACAGAACCTGAAGATCCCCCGCCCCCTCCTCCACTCCAGACTAGCACTAAGCAAAGTTGCAGGCAAAATTGCATAACTGGAAAATTCTTCAATTCTTCTTGAGGATGTGGGTTAAGGGAGGGAGGAAAAACTTAGAGTGGTAAGAGGTTGATGAATAGACAGACACCACAGAAGAAAAAAGAAAACCAATTAAATCTTACTATTACTTTTAACTGTGAGTAATACGCTTGGACATGTGTGAGCTGGTCTTGTTATTCTTACAAACAAGGCTAAAAAAAAAAAAACCTATGACCTTGGAATTCTCAGATTCGTGCAGGCTGTTGAGTTGTTTTAAGTGGTGTTCAGAGGACAGGGTTTCCGGCCTAAGGATGTACTTTTCCAAAGGTACCTTCTAACTTGGAATTTTAAATATTAATTGAGATATAAAACTTCTTTTTAGGAAAAATGTAAAAATCTTCATGAGCTCAGCCATTGTTTTGGTTAGGAGAGAAGATGACCGTGCAGGATGGGGGCCAACCCAAACAGAAGGGTGGAGAATGGCAACAGGCCCACAGTTCTGTTCACAAATGTTCTTCTCCAGGGCTGAGCTTCTTGGAAAGGGGTTTATTTTATTTCATTCTATCCCCGCTCCACAGTTGGGTCATTTTAGGATCTCAGCTGGTGGCCACAGCTTTTGAGGCTTCTGAGTCATCCTCCTTTTTTTTTTTTTTAAGAGGTTTTTTAAAAGTTTTTTAAAGTAGGGCGATATTCTATGGAAAATATTAAGCAGAAGAAAATATTTTGTATTGGAAAAAATAAATGATCGGTGTTCAAAAAAGTGTGTAGTTAGTAAATCAGAAAAACTGTGAACCTGTTAGAGAAACAAACTTTGACGGAAAATACTGCATATGGTTTTAAAAGATGCAAAAGCTGATCCTAGCGCCCAGTCTGAGGAGAACAGAGGGAGGAAGTCAGAAAAGCAGATGATATGTGGGGAGGTGCGGGTGCCCAAGGCAAGAGAGAGGGAGGAGGAAGGAGACTCCAGGGCTTAGAAGAGGAGACATTTGAAATGCCAAACCCTAGAGGAGATGCCAGCTCAGTCACCCTCAAGGCAGACTGGCCCAGGTTCCCACACCTCCTTGTCCCACAGTCAAGTCCAATAAAATGGCAGGGGGTGGAGGGGAGAGGGGGAGTAGAGACACAGAGGCCTCTGTAATGTTCAGTCGCTGATGGTTTTCCCTGAGAAGGGGATCAGAATATGCCACCTCCACGCCGGGTGCAGTGGCTCCCACCTGTAATCCGAGCACTTTGGGAGGCCGAGGTGGGCAGATCACTTGAGTCCAGGAGTTCAAGACCAGCCTGGGCAACACATTGAGATCTCATCTCTATATAATAAATATTAAAAATTAAAAAAATTTAAAAAGAATATGCCACCCCCAAAGATGTATTTGGCGTAAGGATTATTCTGAGCTGGAAGCACTCAAGAATCGACAAGCAAGTAGAGTTCTCTGTCCTCCCCCTCACTGCCTGAAAGCCGGGCATAAATTTCCCCTGTAAAGGTGTCCCTCCACCCCCATCAGAGGATGAGAAGAGCACTCATCCCCAGCGGTGGCTGACCCCGAGACGAGTCTGCATGAACAGACCCTTACTAAAATAACCCCTGACTTCCCATTCATCCCCATATGCTTCTTAGTCACTTTCCTATGATTCCTTGTCTCTCCAAGCTCAAACCTGCCTTTCTTTGTTAAAATGGTATAAATTCCTACTACTTCTTTGAGTATCACTTTTTTTAACTCTTATGCATGTAAATGTTTATAAAAATTGTGTACCTTGTCTCCTGTTAACCTGTTTTTTGCTATTTTATTTTATTTCAGTTTTTGAGACAGGGTCTTGCTCTGTCATCCAGACAGAGTGCAGTGGTTCGATCTTGGCTCATTGCAACCTCCGCCTCTTAAGCTCAAGCTGTCCCCCCACCTCAGCCTTCCGAGTAGCTGGGACTGCAGGCGTGTGCCACCACACCTGGCTAATTTTTGTATATTTTGTAGAGATGGGGTCTTACCATGTTGCCCAGGCTGGTCTCGAACTCCTAGGCTCAAATGATCCTCCTACCTCAGCCTCCCAAAATGCTAGGATTACAGGTGTGAGCCACTGTGCCAGGCCTGTCTTGAAGTAGTTTAATTCGCAGGCCCCTAATCATATAACATAAGAGGGTAGAGGCAACGTTTTCCCTCCCTGACACCTGCATTCAAGGGTTAAGTGCACAAAATGGGGATCTCTGGGCTAATTGCCAGACCCCATTAAAATATTTCACCTGAGGCTGTTCAGATCCTTGAGGCCACCCATGACCTACAGATAAATTACTAACCCAGGCCCTCCCCATGCCCAACAGAAAGCCCAGTGTCAGGTGACCTGTTTATGTTTTGACACATTTTAGCAACTGCAATACTGGCTTTAGCATTCTTGTATACCTTAGTATTTTTTATAAACAGCTTTATTGAGACATCAAATAAAACAAACATAAAGTAAACACTTAATGGTGAGTAGATACTTTTGACATAGGAATTCACCCCTAAAACTATTTGCCACGATCAAGTCAGTGAACCTACCCTCACCCTGGTCGTTTCCTCGTGCTCCTTTGATACCGTCATATTTTCATGTGTCAAAACAGCAGTGTGGGCCAGGCACAGTGGCTACGCCTGTAATCCTAACACTTTGGGAGGCCGAGGTGGGCAGATCACTTGAGTTCAAGACCAGCCTGGCCAACATGGTGAAATTCCATCTCTACTAAAAATACAAAAATTAGCTGGGCATGGTGGCTCACACCTGTAATCCCAGCTACTCAGGAGGCTGAGGCACGAGAATCGCTTGAACCCGGGAGGCAAGAGTTTACAGTAAGCTAAGATTGCACCACTGCACCCCAGCCTGGGTGATACAGCAAGACTCTGTCTCAAAAAACAATAACAACAATGAAAAAACAGTAGTGTGTTCGTGAGTGTAGCACCATTCTTTTATTTTTTTTATTTTTTATTTTTTATTTTTTTGAGACGGAGTCTCGCTCTGTCGCCCAGGCTGGAGTGCAGTGGCGGATCTCAGCTCACTGCAAGCTCCGCCTCCCGGGTTCACGCCATTCTCCTGCCTCAGCCTCCGGAGTAGCTGGGACTACAGGCGCCCGCCACCGCGCCCGGCTAGTTTTTTGTATTTTTTTAGTAGAGACGGGGTTTCACCGTGTTAGCCAGGATGGTCTCGATCTCCTGACCTCGTGATCCGCCCGTCTCGGCCTCCCAAAGTGCTGGGATTACAGGCTTGAGCCACCGCGCCCGGCCACACCATTCTTTTAGACTACAGTGGGCAATTGGCTTAGATTTCTGGCTCTCTCCTCAATCCGTTTCCCCACTCCTATCCCAAGCCCTGCCAGCCCTCATCATCACTTTCCTCCTGCTATTCCCTACCAAATCCTCTTGCCCCCAACCCCAAAACCAAAGCCCCTCACTCAAGGGGGGACAGTGGAACCACTTTGTGTGTTTTAAGGGTCACAGAGCTGCTCAGTCAGGCCCTGGAGATAAAGGAAACAGCTAAGCCAAGATAAGCTAGGCTCCAAGAGATGCTCTGGGATATGTTATAGATGTTTAGTTTTGATCTTTCTATTCTCCATGTCATGACTTTGAAAAGTTTTCAATAAAATGTCCCTTTTTTTTTTTTTTTTGAGACAGGATCTTGCTTTGTCACCCAGGCTGGAGTGTAGTGGCACAATCTTGGCTCACTGCAACCTCCGCCTCCTGGGTTCAAGCAATTCTCCTGTCTCAGCCTCCCGAGTAGCTGGGATTACAGGTGCGTGCCACCACGCCTGGTTAATTTTTGTATTTTTAGTAGAGACAGCGTTTTACCACATTGGCCAGGCTGATCTCGAACTCCTGACCTCAAGTGATCTGCCCACTTCAGCCTCCCAAAGTGGTGGGATTACAGGCATGAGCCACCCAGCCCGGCCTAATTTTTGTATTTTTAGTAGAGATGGGGTTTCACCATGTTGGCCAGGCTGGTCTTGAACTCCTGGCCTCAAATGATTCGCCCACCTCAGCCTCCCAAAGTTCTGGGATTACAGGGGTGAGCCACGCACCTGGCCAAAATACCTTTTTTTTTTTTTTTTTTTTTTTGAGAGAGAGGGTCTTGCTTTGTGACCCAGGTTGGAGTGCAGAGACACAATCTCAGCTCACTGAAGCCCCGACCTCCCGGCTTCAAATGATCCTCCTGTCTCAGTCTCCTGAGTAGCTGGGATTACAGGAGCACACCACCATGCATGGCTAATTTTCTGTATTTTTTGTAGAGACGGGGTTTTGCCATGTTGCCCAAGCTGGTCTTGAACTCCTAAGCTCAAGCAATCTGCCCGCCTCAACCTCCCAAAGTGCTGTTTTACTGGGATGAACCACCACGCCCAGCCTATGCTGATGTTTTTTTAAAGCGGAATTTTGATACTGAAATAAATGCTAAAATACCAATTGGTCTTGAGTCGAGGCTGACACCTGTAGTCCTACTAATTTGGGAGGCGGAGGCGAGAGGATGGCTTGAATTCAGGAGTTCAAGACCACCCTGGGCAACATAATGACACCCAATATTTTGAGTCTCTACAAAAAATTTAAAAATTAGCCAAGGCAGTGGTGTGCCTTTAGTCCTAGCTACTCTGGAGGCTGAGACAGGAGGATTACTTGAGCCCAGGATCATGGAAGCTGTAGTGAACCATGATCGTGCCACTGTGCTCCAACCTGGGAGACAGAGTGAGAACTTGTCTCTAAAAATACAAAATAGGCCAGGCGCGGCGGCTCACGCCTGTAATCCCAGCACTGTGGGAGGCCGAGGCGGGTGGATCACCTGAGGTTAAGAGCTTTAGACCAGCCTGGCCAACATGGTAAAACCCCGTCTTTACTAAAAATACAAAAATTTGCTGGGTGTGGTAGCGCCTGCCTGTAATCCCAGCTACTCGGGAAGCTGAGACAGGAGAATCGGTAGGACCCAGGAGGCAGAGGTTGCAGTGAGCTAAGATCGCACCACTGCACTCCAGCCTGGTTGACACAGCAAGACTCCATCTCAAAAAAAAAAGTGGGGAGCACCTCCCCGATCCCTCTTCCTGATGCTCCAGCCATGTAAGAATGTAAGATGTGCTGGCTTCCCCTTTGCCTACTGCCATGATTATAAGTTTCAGGAGGCCTCCCCAGCTATGCTTCCTGCACAGCCTGTGGAACCGTGAGCCAATTAAACCTCTTTTTATTATAAATTACCCAGTCTCAGGGGTTTCTTTATAGCATTGTGAGAACGGACTAATACATTTGTGTTAGAACTTTCTGTGGTTGTCCTGGTCTTGCTTCTATTTTTGAAGTTTCTAATACATAACATTTCCCAACTGAACATATGAGTGGTGGATAAATGTAATTTTTTTTTCTGTTTTTTTTAGACAAAGTCTCCTTCTGTTGCCCAGGCTGAGTGCAGTGGTGCAGTCTCGGCTCACTGCAACCTCTGCCTCCTGGGTTCAAGCGATTCTCCTGCCTCAGCCTCCCGAGTAGCTGGGATTACAGGTGCGCACCACCATACCCAGCTAATTTTTGTATTTATAGTAGAGATGGTGTTTTGCCATGTTGGCCAGGCTGGTGTCGAACTCCTCAGGTGATCCACCCGCCTCGGCCTCCCAAAGTGCTGGGATTACAGGTGTGAGCCACCACGCCTGGCCAATGTAATGTAAAATCAAAATTTCAACTGAAATAAATTACAGACTCAATTTGTTTTGAGGGTTTTTGGTTTTGTTTATGAATTAATTCTAGTGGAAGCAAACAGTATTGATTCAAGCTTCCTTTTGAAACGCTGATAGAAATCTGGAGGTATATTTCTACTTTTAAAGTCTCTAATAGGCCAGGCGTGGTGGCTCATGCCTGTAATCCCAACACTTTGGTAGGCTGAGGCGGGTGGATCACCTGAGGTCAGGAGTTCGAGCCTGACCAACATGGTGAAACCCTGACTCTACTAAAAATAAAAATTAGCTGGGCACGGTGGTGGGCACCTGTAATCCCAGCTACTCAGGAGGCTGAGGCATGAGAATTGCTTGAACTCAGGAGGCAGAAGTTGAAGTGAGCCAAGATCGCACCACTGTACTCCACCCTGGGCAACAGACTGTCTCAAAAATAAAATAAAATAAAAATAAAAAGTAAAGTCTGTAATGAGTCTTAGTATTAATTTAGTTGTATTTTTTCCAACATTCTTAATTAGTTTTAGGAATGTTGAATCGATATAATACTGAAGTAATGAATATCTATACTTATTGAAATGAAAATGATCCAAATCAAAGAGAAATACTAGACTGGGCACAGTGGCTCACGCCTGTATTCCCAGCACATTGAGAAGCCGAGGATGGAGGATTGCTTGAGGACAGTTTGGGATTAGCCTGGGCAACATAGCAAGACCCCTTCTCTATAAAAAAATTCAAAATAAAAATTAACCAGGTGTGGTCTCAGCTACTTGGAAGGCTGGGGCAGGAACCTTGGGGATTGCTTGAGCCCAGGGGTCCAAGGCTTCAGTGAGCTATGATTATAGTACTGCACTCCAGCCTGGGTGACAGAGGGAGATCCTGCCTCAAAAAAAAAAAAAAAAAAGATAAATACTAATGCTAGTTATCATTTTAAAAACTGGTCAAAACCTTAAAAGGACATGTTTATCTCTATTTGCCCTTGCAGAGAAACCTTCTCATAATCACCGGCTGTTACATCTGAGGTATCACGTGTCCTGTGTCTTCACCATCCTCTAGAGAGAAGTTAAAATTCCTCATTCTTTTCAGATAACTGGTTCTCAGTGAGGCTGACAAACTGGGAAGTCCAGACCTGCACACTCCGGAGCCGATTCCAAGAGGGCTGAAACCAAGAAGGATGGATCACTGGATCTGAGGAAGGAGGGAGATGGAGGAGTGGAGGTGTGAACAGAAGAGAGGGATGGGGAAGGTGGCTAAGCTGGGGGCGCCTGCGCAGTGTAACATGAGGTCTGATATGATGACAGGTCATAGGGGACTTGGAAGGTATAACAAAAAAGGGAAGCTAAAAAAAAGCAAATTGTTTCCCTCTGGTCTTCATGTTCTTCTTCCTCTTGTTTCCTTTCTCTTTCCCTTCCCTTTTTGTTCCTTCCTGAACAATTCAGTCCTAACATCATGAAGGGTTGGTAGAGCAAGGTAGGTGTCTTAGTCCATTTAGGTTGCTTTAACAAAAATACCATGGACTGGGTGCCTTATAAACAATAGACATTTATTTCTCACATTTCTGGAGGCTGCAAGTCCAAGATCAAAGTGCAGATTCAGTGTCTGGCAAAGGCCAGCTTCCTGGTTCATAGTCAGTGACTTCTCGCTGTGTCCCCACATGGTGGAAGGGGCAAGGGAGCTTACTGGAGCCTCTTGTAGAAGGGCACTCATCCCAGCTGTGAGGGCTCCACCTTCATGATCAAATCACCTCCCAAAGGCCTGCACCTCCTAATACTATCGCATTGGAGACTGGGATTGCAACATGTGAATTTGGGGAGAACATAAACATTCAATCCATAGCAGTGTTGGAGAAGAGAGGTGGCCTAGCGTGGAGAGTCAGAATCCTGGTGGGTAAGACAGATGGGCAGTGGAAGGCCTGGTGCAGATGACAGAGCCCAAGCATGAGAAGGGCATCCAGGCATGGGTGATATGGGTTGGCTGTGTCCCCACCCAAACCTCATCTTGAATTCCCATGTGTCATGGGAGGGACCTGGTGGGAGGTAACTGAATCACGAGGGCAGGTCTTTCCTGTGCTGTTCTCATGGCAGTGAATAAGTCCCACAAGATCTGGTTTATGAAGGGGAGTTTCCCTGCACAAGCTCTCTTCTCTTGTCTGTCACCATGTGAGACATGCCTTTCACATTCCACCATGGTTGTGAGGTCCCCCTAGCCACATGGAACTATAAGTCCATTAAACCGCTTTCTTTTGTAAATTGCCCCGTCTCAGGTATGGTTTTTTTTTTTTTTTTTTTGAGACGAAGTCTCACTCTTGTCACCCAGGTTGGAATACAATGAGCAATCTTGGCTCATTACAACCTCCACCTCCCAAGTTCAAGCAATTCTCCTGCCTCAACCTCCTGAGTAGCTGGGATTACAGGCGCCTACCACCATGCCCAGCTAATTTTTGTATTTTTAGTAGAGTCAGCGTTTCACTACGTTGGCCAGGCTAGTCTCGAACTCCTGACCTCATGATCTGCCCACCTCAGCCTCCCAAAGTGCTGGGATTGCAGGTGTCAGTCACCTTACCTGACCTCAGTTATGTCTTTATCAGCAGCATGAAAATGGATTAATACAATGGGGGAGAGGCAGTCAGCATGGGAGTGGGGGCCCAAGTAGGGTAGGGAAGGCATCCATGTGTGAGGATGGCCTGCAGTGGGATTTCAGGGCCCAGGCAGGGTGATTTCAGGGCCCAGGCAGGGTAAGGAGCACATCCAGGCGGCAGGCAAAGCCCAGCACAGTGCAAGGCAGTCTGTGCCAGGGAGCTCCAGCATAAGGTGAGAAAGGTGTCCTCACAAGGCCAAGACCTGGCATGGCATGTCAAGAGTTCAAGCAAGGTAAGGTGCAGCTCAGCATGGGGACTTGGAGCCCAAATGCGGGAGGAGGGAGCCCGTGTGAAGGGATGGTCTGGTGTGGAGGATCAGAGCCCGAGTGGGGTCAGGAGAACCTTTGTGCATGTTGAAGACTCAGCACAGGGCCAAGCAGGGTGAGGAGGGCATCCACATGTGGTGGGGGAGAAAGGGGCAGAGACTGGTCATCTACAGGGGATTAGTCAAATAAGTCAGTATACTTAGAATAATGTGAGCCAGGGTCTCACTGTCAGAGAAAGGAGATACAAATATGGAAAGAGAGAAAAGTAGAATAAACCCTGTGGTAATGGGCTGGAATTGAAGGTATTGGTGTGAGTAAAAACATACAGAAATAAACACTTTTTTTTTTTTGGAGACAGAGTCTCACTCCATCCCCCAGGCTGGAGTGCAGTGGCACAATCTTGGTTCACTGCAACCTCCACCTCCCAGGTTCAAGTAATTCTCCTGCCTCAGCCTCCCAAGTAGTTGGGATTACAGGCACGCACTACCCATCCAGCTAATTTTTTGTATTTTTAGTAGAGGCAAGATTTCACCATGTTGGCCAGCCTGGTCTCGAACTCCTGACCTGAGGTGATACACACGCCTCAACCTCCCAAAGTGCTGGGATTACAGGGGTGAGCCACCATGCCCGGCCAAACATACATGTTTTCATGTCCACAGTTAATTTTGTTGTTGTTGTTCTGGCTACCTAAAGGATTGGGAGCGGCAATAGCTCAGTCACAATGAGCACACCTGCTGTCCAGATCTTGGTTTCTAAACACCATTCTCCACCAAGAGTTCCTTTGAGAAATGGCTGATTCCAGACTAGACAGGGGAAGCACAGGGTGAGCCTAGAACATGTACCCATCTCAGCAGAAAAGGAAGTGCTCAAAGAATGACTGAGATGTGTCAAAAGGATACAGAAGTCAGCTTGAAGTGGTCACTGAATATGGGAGAATTTGAGCATTAAAATAAAGATGGCAACAGATTATAACAGTGGATACAATAGAAAGTCATGAATCATACTGAACACATTCAGAGTTTGATGAGGAAAGGGGTGTTTTTTTTTTAATATCTCCCTCAAGTTACATATTCATTCAGAGGGAAAAAGAGCAACTTTACAGTGTAGAAGCCGAGCCAACAAATGTCACTGCATGTGTTGTAATACAGTAAGACTGCACTACTCCTGAGCTGTTCCCGCTAAAGATGCATTACTTGGCCCAAACTGTAAGGGCACATCAGAGAAATGAACACCAAAGTGGAGGCTACAAAGCAAGTGTCCTATTGAAACCACCTTTGCAAAATTATAACTCAGGAAACTATGGCAGTGGAAGATATCAGACCTGACTGACTCCATCTTGCTTCTAACCTTTAAGCTGTCCTTGTTCATCCCTAGGCAGAGGCTAAACTAACTTTGGGAAGGAATTCAGTTCATGGTTTGACTCTGAAACAAAATTGATAAAACCCCTTTCCCAAAAGACCCCCTTCTTGCCTGGGACCACTCTGCCTTTGCAGGACTAACAAATTAGCTACAAGTTTAAAAATTACTGGCCAGGCACAGTGGTTCACGCCTGTAATCCCAGCACTTTGGGAGGCTGAGGCAGGCAGATCACCTGAGGTCAGGAGTTCAAGACCAGCCTGACCAACATGGAGAAACCCCATCTCTACTAAAAATACAAAATTAGCCAGGTGTGGTGGCACATGCCTGTAATCCCAGCTACTTGGGAAGCTGAGGCAGGAGAATCACTTGAACCTGGGAGATGGAGGTTCTGGTGAGTCAAGATGCACCGTTGTACTCCAGCCTGGGCAACAAGAGTGAAACTCTGTCTCAAAAAAAAACAAACACCACCACCGCCAACAAAACAAGAGATTACAGTTTAGGGGTCATGCAGCCTCTGACTCTAAGTGTCTGAACCTCCCCAAATTGCTTCTGGCGATAACATCACTATTGTAAAACCTAAGGTCAGTGCTTGAGATATTTTGCTGACCCTGCGCTCAGTGGATCAGCTAACACCACCCCGACTGGTAATCTGGTTTAACCAGTTCTGCCATCCCACCCAGGAACAGAAAACAGCAAGAAAAACTCACTGCAACCCCCTATGATTCCATCTCCATTGCACTCCCCACTTCCCAAGCCCCTACCCACCAAATGATCTTTAAAAACTCTAATCGCCAAACGCTCGGGGAGACTGATTTGACTATTAATAAAACTCCGGTCTCTTACACAGTCGACTCTGTGTGAATCACTCTTTCTCCATTGCAATTCCCCTGTTGTGATAAATCACCTCTGTCTAGGCAGCGGGCAAGGTGAACCCACTGGACTGTTACACTATTACCTACAAAAGTGGCAAGGTGATATAGGTCAAGGGAAGACTAAAGAAGAAGACGTGACAACTCAATGCAAAGTGTGACCATGGATCTGGTCCTTTCACCATAAAGGACATTATTGGAACAATTGGCAACGCTTGGGTGGGGTCTGAGGGTTCAATGGTGGCAATGAGCCTGTGCTACCTTCCCAACGTCAATGGTTGTGCAGCAGTTATATCAGAGCCGTTTGAACCACAGCGACTCCATCTTAAATAGGAGCTGAGTAAAATAAGGCTGAGACGCACTGGGCTGCATTCTCAGATGATTATGGCATTCTAAGTCACAGGACGAGATAGGAGGTTGGCACAAGATACAGGTCGTAAAGACATTGCTGAAAAAACAGGTTGCAGTAAAGAAGCTGGCTAAAATCCACCAAAAACCAAGATGGTGTCGAGAGTGACCGCTGTCATCCTCACTGCTTCACTCCCACCAGCGCCATGACAGTTTGCAAATGCCATGGCAACATCAGGAAGTTACCCTCTATGGTCTACAAGGGGGAGGCATGAATAATCCACCCCTTGTTGAGCATATCATCAAGAAATAACCATAAAAACAGGCAACCAGCAGCCCTCAGGGCTGCTGTGTCCATGGAGTAGCCATTCTTTTATTCCTTTGCTTACTTAATCAACTGGTTTTCACTTTACAGACTCACCCTGAATTCTTTCTTGTGCGAGATCCAAGAACTCTCTCGGGGTCTGGATCGGGACCCCTTTCCTGGGACAGTTATGCAGGAGGACGTCCTTATCTGTAGGAGGCACACGCTGCAGTGCTCAGGCTCAGTGGGCCTTCTGGCTGGCAATGGACTCTTCAATGCCCCAGAGAAAAAAGTTTTTGAGGTTTACTTGTGACTTTCCTGTAGGTATGTGGTTGTTAGTAAAAATGTAACAAACATTTAAATAAATAAGGCATCCTATTATTTTCTCTTAAAAGTACCTCTTAAAGGGGTGTATTCATGATGACAGAGAAGTCAGTCTAGAAGGAGACAGACAGTAAGTGGGAGGCACCCCACTCCACCCCACCCTGGTCTGGATGAGTCAGCCCCCGCATTCTGCCTTTCCTGACCCCCAAGTCCAGCTCAGAAGCCTTTCTTAGGAGTTTCCCATGAACCTCTATTTGCTCATCACAGCACTTCTGATTTGGTAATTGTAACGGCCTATTTACTTATAAATTCCATGAGATTAGAGGTATTGTCTGACTTGCTCACCACTGTCTTCCTGGAGGTAGAGGCAATTTCTGGGACATGGTAGCTCCTCCGTAAGCATTTGCTGAACCATTCTTCTTCTTCTTTTTTTTGGAGACAATGTCCGGCTCTATCACCCAGGCTGGAGTGCAGTGGCACAATCTTAGCTCACTGCAACCTCCACTTCCTGGGCTCAAGTGGCCCTCCAGCCGCAGCCTGCTGAGTAGCTGGAACCACAGGCACACACACCATGCCTGGCTAATTTTTGTATTTTTTTGTACAGATGGGGTTTTGCCAGGTTGCCCAGGCTGGTTTCGAACTCCTGAGATCAAGTGATCCACCCGCCTTGGCCTCCCAAAGTGCTGAGATTACGGTGGCTCACACCGTACCTGGCTGGAATGTTTCGAATCAAGCAGTTAAAAGGTAAAGACCAATGCTGTAGCCGCGTGATCCGCCTGTTTTTCAGCATAGATAAAGCTCTTTGCCCTCCTTCTTGGAACTATGGCATGGTTTTGCTCTCGACTCTCCTGAGTCTTTGCAGAGGAGGCATGGAAAGGTCTGGCGTGAGTCACTGCCATCGATCAACATGACATTGTTCTCGAAGGGCTCGCAGTGGGGAAACCTAAAAAGGAAGAAAATGAGAGCTCTTGCCAGGGCTACTGAACAAAGGGTCAAGCACCCAGCCATTCACCGAGTTCCAGTCTCTTAATAACAAGGTTATGAAGCTATGCGAAGCCTTCATCCCTTCTCATAACTACACAGGCATTTCGGGGCTTCTGAAGTTGTAACAGTGATTTCCTTTAAAGAAAACCATTCTGAGTAAACCAAGGACACTTCACCCTTGACTTTGAAAATGTCTACAAACTTTCCCAAAGCAAATCTCTGCCGGTGTTTCTCACTTCCCGATCTGCACGACCTGAGGAGCCCATGGCTGGGCTGGCACGTTCTTTTGTTCAGTTTCTCTACCGGAAGGAGTTTGTGTAAAAAGGAATAGAAATTAGTGTTCACACCACAATAGGGGTAATTGTTCTGAGCTGCCACATTCCGTTAAATGTTTACCTTTTTGTTTCACAATCTAACAGGAAATGAGGAGCCAAGGATTTTTGGTTCCCTTATCCCCCTTTGGTCAAGACTAAAGAAGACCAGTTGTTATTCTAGTTGCTCAAAAATGAAATGCTCAAGGTAGGAAATTAGCACAGTTGCTAAAGACTCCAGATCACAATCTTGGGTTTCAACCAAATTCGTTTTGAATGAAATGTTTCAGAGGAATGAGCCTTTGTCGACCTTCTCCATGTGCCTCCAGGACAGGATGTTTAGCAAGAGGTGCTGAACGCTGTAACCATCTTTCTATGTGGTCTACAGAACACTATGGATGATCAAGATAAAAAACTGGACAGACAGATTTGATTCCTTAGTAGCCAAATACAAGTTAGGGACGTGGTAAACAGCTGGGAGCCGCTGGGAAGGAGGCCAGAGGGCTTCGCCAGGCTCTCCTCCGCCATTTCAGATTCATCCTTTAAGACCAGACCCCAACCCAGCTTCTACTTCTAGAAGTGAGTATTTGTTTAAAGTTCCATTTGTGGAATGGCCCAGCTGGGATGGAAACCAGGGTGTGAATTCTAGTACCAGCTCCACCGCTGAAAAACAGAGTAGAACCTCCCTGGCTTAACGTCTTCTAATAACCCAAGTCATAGAGTAAAATATGTCTTTTAAGGCATTTTTAACTTTTTTATTGCCTTGAAATAGAGTCGGGGAAGAAAGACTTTATCCTCCAGGTTCGATAGCTGGGTCTAGGAAATACACTGACAATACACAGATTTAACAGGAAAAAGGGTATACACATTTATTAATTTTTAATATGTGCACGGGGGTATCATAGGAAGAAAAAAACTGAATATTACAAAAAAGTGATGCCATCTTAAGAGAGAAAAGGGAAAGGAGACGTCGGCTACTGCGAGGAGGCGAAATGATTTTTAGGAAAGAAAGCTGGCCTTTGGAAGACAAGATGGGAGACATGAGGGTCTGTGACAGTTTGTCTGGATGTTAAGGCAGCCTTCACTGACTTTTGGGGAGGGGACTTAGCACAACTGATGTCCTTTTGGAGGCTCTGCCTTTGGGCAGATGAGAGGAGTTCAGGGAAACCCTGTCTCTGCATTTACTGTTTTCCAGTGCCTTCCGCTTAAAATCACCAACACTCCAAAGCGGCATATTCGAGGGCAGTCTGTCCTGAACCCCTACTCGACAGTAAAAAATATTTTTTAAAAATTAAAAATGGGCCAGGCGCAGTGGCTGACACCTGTAATCCCAGCACTTTGGGAGGCTGAAGTGGGCAGATCACTTGAGGTCAGGAGTTCAAGACCAGCCTGGCCAACATGGTGAAACTCTGTCTCTACTAAAAATACAAAAATTGCCTGGGCGTGGTGGCGCTTGCCTGTAGTCCCAGCTACTCGAGAGGCAGGAGAATTGCTTGAAGCTGGGAGGCAGAGGTTGCAGTGAACTGAGATTGTGCCACTGCACTCCAGCCTGGGCAACACAGCGAGACTCTGTGTCAAAAATAAACAAATAAAAATTAAAAATGGATAATTCGGTCATAAATAAGATTGTCACAGTGAAATAAACATAATGGTTTTCAATACTTCTAAATATTTCTGTATTCAAAGTCCAGTCCCTGAACTTTGCACAAGCACTTGGGTTCAAGTCCCACCTCTGCCACTTACTAGCTGTGTAACTCGGGAGAAACTGTTTAACCTTTCTGTGCCTCAGTCTCCCCATCTACAAAAAGAGGGAGATAACAATAGGGACTCATAGGTGTCTGTGAGAATGAAAAGAGCCAGTGCAAATATAAAGTAGTGCCTGGCACATAGTAAACACTCAATAAATGCCAACACTCGTCACAATCATATCGTTACAACATTTTTTAAAAAAGGATTTTATACTTGGAAAAGAATATGAATTTTATGAAAAGCTACAATGAACAAATCTGCACACAGACCAAAGATGTGCACTTTCTTTTTAATTAATTTTTTTTAAATTTTGCCCATCATTGGCTAGATGTGCACGTTCAAATTTCTTTTTTTTTTTTGAGACAGAGTCTCGCTCTGTTGCCCAAGCTGGAGTGCAGTGGCGCAATCTCGGCTCACTGCAACCTCCACTGCCTGGATTCAAGCTATTCTCCTGCCTTAGCCTCCTGAGTAGCTGGGATTACAGGCGTGTGCCACCACGCCTGGCTAATTTTTATATTTTTTAGTAGAGACGGGGTTTCCCCAGGTTGAGCAGGCTGGTCTTTAACTCCTGACCTCAGGTGATCCACCTACCTCAGCCTCCCAAAGTGCTGAGATTACAGGTGTGAGCCACCACGCCTGGTTTCAAATTTCAAATAATTCTTATCAACATTAAAGTTTGACCTTCTTTTTCAGACCATAAAGGAGCGTTTCAGTGACATGCCTATCTATTTTTAAGACCCTTTTCATTGTAAGTGATGCCAACTGAATTCAAACCAGCTTAGGCGAGAAGAGCTCCGTGCAGGCCCAGGTGAGCACGCTGCAGGAAAGGCAGACATAGCGTTCACACGAGGAGGGCGCGGATCCAGAAGCCTCGCTCCACCACTGCTCTGTGTGTGCTGAGTGTCCCCTCACTGTCACACGCTGGGACAACACAATGGTCTCAGCCGGACTGCTGGGGTTTGAGGCTTCTTAGAGGCCATCGTCCTGTCCACACAGCAGGAGCCCTTGTCAGCCCCGAGGCCCACGTGCTAAAAATTCCAAGAGTGTGGAGGAACATGGATTTTCTCTCTTGGGTCCTGCTTGAAAAATCTGGAGGAAGAACTCACTGATGAACTTTGGGTCCCACAGACCCTACACCAGGTCCTAGAACTGGTCCCTGCAGGAGAAGAGAGTGGCAGCGGACGGGGATTTATCAGGGTAATGGCAGAGAGAGAGGCTGACAAAAAGCATGAGACGCTTGGAGGCAACTAGGCCCTCATAAATGCTCCGTGAGTCAGGTGTCTAGGAATGCAACGGATGCAGCCAGGCGCAGTGGCTCACGCCTGTAATCCCAGCACTTTGGGAGGCCAAGGCGGTTGGATCATGAGGTCAGGAGATCGAGACCATCCTGGCTAACACGATGAAACCTGGTCTCTACTAAAAATACAAAAAATTAGCCAGGCATGGTGGCGGGTGCCTGTAGTCACAGCTACTCAAGAGGCTGAGGTAGGAGAATCACTTGAACCCGGGAGGCGGAGGTTGCAGTGAGCCCAGATCGCGCCACTGCACTCCAACCTGGGTGACAGAGCAAGACTCCATCTCAAAAAAAAAAAAAAAAGATGCTGTAGGTTGGACTTCACAGCCATGGTCGGTAACATACATAAGGTTTGCCTGGAGACAGAGCTTGTTGTGAAAACCCATCTGTTCATTGATCTCAGAGAGGGATCCTGGGATGTAAAGGTTTCTTCATCCAGCAGCCAGGAGTGCTTCTGCTGGCTGCCCCAGCTGCATCAGGCAACAGTCTCGTCCCCCTGGGAGTGCGTTTAAAGAGGCAGGGCCGTGCCGGGAAGGGAGCAGCTAACCCGGTCCTCGGGGAATGATTTCATTCCGGAGACTGAAGAAAACAAACAAGTGTCTCATATCCACTTCAAACTGCTGCTTTGCAGTGTACTTTACAAAATTTCCACTATCTAAATCAGCTATAAAGTGGGTGAAATACATAAATATATACATATATCGTGTGTGTGTGTGTCACTCCGTGGAGTGACTTCCTCACACTTTCAAGTTCATTTCTAGTCCATCGGGTCTGTCTAGAAGTTCTAAAAAAGATCTTTTTAATAAATTCTGCTAAACACTGCAGAGGAATGGTTTGTTTTCATTGGTCGTGAACTGCACAGGCCCACCTCCAGGCCTCTGGGGAACCATATGAGGCATTTTCCAAAGTTATTTCCAGAATAAACAAGGCTTGAAAGGCCAGCCTCGCTCAACCACGGCCCACAGCTTCACTTCTCTGCTCCAGGCGGGAGGAGAAACCCCTGACCTTCTGTAAATATTTCAACACAAGCAGTTCTCTGCGGGATTAGAATTTGTGTTTTTGAGTCAACTCTAAAACAGACACAGAAAAGGCCCCTTTCTGATTGTTCTACTGATATTGAAAAGTTTCAGCTTTATATTTTTTATGGCTGTTAAAGGAATTGCACATTCCAAGACCCTGGGGCAGAAAGGGCACAAAAGAAGGGTCTAAATGATGAGATGGTAGGGCCTGTTTTTACTCAGCCATGAACAAGGAAGATCCCAGAAAAACTCTACGTGATTGAGAAATACTTTTGGCCATCAGCGCAACCTGCTAATTGGGAACACCCAATGCCCTTAATATGAAGCTTAAAAAATGAGAGATGGTGTCATCATCCAGGCTGTGGGGCATGGAGGGGCCTTGGTGAGCTCAAAAGAGCACATCTGCCCCAAAAGACAGCCCTGCCCACCGCCAGACATTTGGTGCCAATGCACACTGTCACGGCACCATCTGACTTTTTAAAAGAAAAACAAGAAATCTCTAAGTTTTTGTTTTTTGAGACAGAATCTCGACTCTGTCACCCAGGCTGGAGTGCAGTGGCGCGATCTTGGCTCACTGCAACCTGTGCCTCCCACAGGTGATTCTCATGCCTCACCTCCTGAGAAGCTGGGACTACAGATGTGCGCCACCACACCTGGCTAATCTTTTGTGTTTTTAGTAGAGACGGGGTTTCGCCATGCTGGCCAGGCTGGTCTCGAACTCCTGGCCTCAAGTCATCCGCCTGCCTCGGCCTCCCAAAGTGTGGGATTATAGGCGTGAGCCACTTCACCTGCCCTCTAAGTTTTTAATATGGAAAAACTAAAATTTAAGAGGTTGCGAGCCAACAACTCTGACCCCACAAGGTTCTGGTCTTCCCGCAATGACTTCTTGAATACTTTTTCTGAAATCTCAAACATTTTTCTGAGCCTGCCTTGGTGTGACACATGTGTCATCTGTATCGTCCCGCATGTGGCCAGCCATGGCATGCACAGAGGCACCAGTGGGGAACCCACTCTCCAAAGAGACTCAGGCCTTGGGACTCACAGGCAGGTGCGTCTGGCATCCAGCATTACATTCTGTGGTGTCATTGCCGTCTGTGATTCCAAAGCATGCAGCAATGTCCTGCTGAAAGTTACTGCCTGGTCACAGCTCACCCTGAGAGGGATGGGAGGGAAAGGTCTGGGAAGCAGCAGAGGTGGCCTGCAGGAATCCAGGAGGTGAAGTCTGGAATCAGAGCAGAGGGCTAGCTCACACGGATTTGCAGACAGGGAAGTGGCCCTGGGGAGAAGAGCCTAGAAGTAAACAGAGCTTCCCGCAGCCAGGCAGGTAGGCACGAGGATGATTGCAATCCCAGCATTAAGGAAAGTGTGACATCACAGCCAGCAAGCTCTGAACAATGGGGCTACGTGAAAAAAATTAAGACACATAGACTGTGTCAGGCCCAGAGGCCAACTCAGCTGGCCCTATTCACTGTCAGGCCGGGAGGCCGACTGAGCCAGCCCTATTCACTGTGAGGCCAGAGGCCGGCTGAGCCGGCTCTATTCACTGTCAGGCACTATTCACTGTCTCTGCTTCCCATATTCCTTGCTACTCCCAACTTTGTTTCCCCTGGTGGTGTCCACACTGGAGCTCTGTAATGGTTTACCCACGCTGATGAGTGAAGAAATGCAACCCAAAGCCTCTTCGGTGCCCAAGAATGGCCTAAGATGCCAGTTCTGTGCTGTTTGAATTTTTTTTATTTTTTGAGACAGGTCTCACTCTGTTGCCCAGGCTGGAGTGCAGTGGTGTGTGCATAGTTCAATGCAGCCTCAAACTCCCAGGCTCAAAGCTATCTTTGTGTCTTCGCCTCTTGAGCAGCTGAAACTACAAGTGCTCACCACCATGCCCAGCTAATGTTTAAATTTTCTGTAGAGATGGGGTCTTGCTATGTTGCCCTGGGCTCACACAATCTACCTACCTTGGTCTTCCAAGGTGCTGGGACTACAGGTGTGAGCCACTGCACCCAGCCTTGATTTTTTAACTAACTAGTAACTAGTAGACTTTGGTGGTAGTAGTAGTAGTAGTAGTAGTAGTAGTTGTTGTTGTTTTCGGTGTATAGGAAAAGCAGAGCCAAAAGTACAGAATTCCCAGATGCCCCAACTCAGTTCCCCTGTTATTAACACTTTGCATGAGTGTGGCATGTTTGTTACAATTGCTAAGCCAATCTTCACTATTAAGTAAAGTCCTTCATTCACATTAGTTTCATTCTTGGTATTATATGTTCTGTGAATTTGGACAAATGCATATTGACATAAATCAACTGATTATAATATCATACAGAGTGTCTTCACTGCCCTAAAAATCTTCTGTGGTCTATACATGCTCTTTTTTTTTTTTCCTTTGAGACAGAGTCTTGCTGTGTTGCCTAGGCTGGAGTGCAGTAGCATGATCTCATCTCGGCTCACTGCAACCTCCAACTCCTAGGTTCAAGCAATTCTCCTGCCTCAGCCTCCTGAGTAGCTGAGATTATAGGCAGCCATGCCCGGCGCCACCATGCCCGGCTGATTTCTGTATTTTTAGAAGAGACAGGTTTTTGCCACACTGGCCAGGCTAGTGTCCAACCCCTGACCTCAGGTGATCCACGCATCTCGGCCTCCCAAAGTACTAGGATCACAGGTGTGAGCCACCGTGCGCGGCTACATGAGCCTTTTATTTGGTAACTTATTCCATTTTCTAAATTATTTTTTAAATCTTTCCCTCCAAAAGTCGGTGTAGAGTCATCTTAAAATACACACACACACACAATTGTAATCTCAGTGTGCTTGGCAGAAATCTAAGACGTAACCCGCCCCACCAAATTTCCAGGCCCCCGATATACACATACCGTTTTCCAGTTATCCAATCAAACGTGAATCTAGGTACTGCTGTGAAAAGGAGCTGCAATGTATTCAGGTCCTAAATCAGTTGACTTGAAAATAGAGAAAATACTCAGTGGGCCTGACCTAGTGACGTGGGCCCTTTAAGGCAGACAGTTTTCTGCAGACGGTCTCAGAAAAGGCAGTCGGGGCAGCATGGGAGGATTCTGTGTGCCCCTGCTGGCCTGAATGGGCCGCGTGGGAGGAATGTGGGCAGCTTCCGGGTGCTGAGAACAGTCCCCAGCTGACAGGCAGCAAGGAAAGGGGACCTCAGTCTTGTAATACAAAGGACTGAATTTTGCCAACAAGAATGAGCCTAGAAGTGGATTTTCCTCCGCAAACGAATGCAGAAACAGAAAACAAACACCACATGTTCTCGCTTCTAAGTGGGAGCCGAATGCTGAGAACACATGGACACATGGAGGGGAACAACACACATGGAGGCCTGTAGGGGTGGGGGGAGGGAGCGCAACAGGAAGAATGGATCCTGGGCTTAATAACTAGGTGATGTTGGGAGGCCCAGGTGGGCTGAGCACGAGGTCAGGAGATGGAGACCATCCTGGCGAACACGGTGAAACTCCATCTCTACTAAAAATACAAAAAATTAGCCGGGCGTGGGTGGCGGGCACCTGTAGTCCCAGCTACTCGGGAGGCTGAGGCAGGAGAATGGTTTGAACCCGGGAGGTGGAGCTTGCAGTGAGCCGAGATTGCACCACTGCACTCCAGCCTGGGCAACAGAGCAAGACTCTGTCTCAAAAAAAAAAAAAAAAAAAAAACCCTAGGTGATAGGATGATCTGTGCAAAGCCACCATGGCACACATTGACCTATGGAACAAACCTGCACATCCTGCACGTGTAACCCTGAACTTAAAATAAGTTGAAGATTAAAAAAAAAAAAAAAGTGCATTTTCCTCTAGAGCCTCCAGACAAGAACTCAACCTAGTCAATACCTTGATGTCCTGAGGCTTATGATATCCTGAGAAGAAAGCCCAGCCACACCAGGACAGGCGTCTGCCCCACTGGGCTGTGAGCTCAGGAATGGGTGTTGTTTTCACAGCCCAGTCAGTGCTGTTTCGTTACAGAGCAACAGGAAACGAATACTCCCTCCACCCAGACCTTTTTCTAGAGCAATTAATTATGCATATCGTGAGTGTGTATGTTTTGCTTTTACATAATGAAATCCTCTCGTATATAACGATATTATAACCAGCACGTTAAAAATTTGGTTTGCTGAATTCAAAACAAAACAGAAACAATTGTCGGGATTTTGATTGGAATGACATTGAATCTGTAGCTTAGTGGGAGGAGAACTGATGTATTTTGGAGGTTGTGTCTTCAAAAACATGATCTAATTCTCCATGTATTTAGGTCTTTATGTATGGCAAGCATATTGCATCATGTTTTCCATGAAGGTCTCGCTCGTTTCTGTTGCATTTATTCCTAAGTATTATTGCAAATGGCATCGTTTGTTGTTGTTCTGGAGACAGGGTCTCGCTCTGTCGCCCAGCCTGGAGTGCACTGGTGTGATCACAACTCACTGCAGCCTCTACCACCTGGGCTCAAGCAATCCTCCGACCACAGCCTCCCAAGTAGCTGGGACCACAGGCATGTGCCATCAAGCCTGGCTAATTTTTAGTATTATTATTTGTAGAGATGGGATCTCACTATGTTGCCTAGGCTGGTCTTGAACTCCTGGGCTCAAGCAATCCTCCTACCTCGGCCTCCCAAAGTGCTGGGATTGCAGGTGTGAGCTTGTAATGATGCCATCATGCCTCCTGGTATCCTTTTTATTATCTATTTTTTACTGTTGTTAGAGTGATGATATTACTGAAATGTAATTGACCTTTGCATTTTGATTGTATATACAGTAACTTAGCTAAAACACTCTATTAATCCATCTGTGTATTCCTTAGGATTTTCTAAGAAGCCAACCAAGTACATCTCTGAATGATTTCTGTTTTCTTTCCAATTCTATAATTTTCCTTTCTTCCTTGTCTTGCTGATCTGACAAGCATCTCCATTACTATGTGAACTCAAACTGACAAGACTTGATGTCTTGGAGTTCTTCCTCATTTTCAAGAGAATGTTTTTTGTTGTTTTTGTTTTTTCAGACAGAGTCTCGCTCTGTCGCCCAGGCTGGAGTGCAGTGGCGTGATCTCAGCTCACTGCAAGCTCCGCCTCCCGGCTTCATGCCTTTCTCCTGCCTCAGTCTCCCGAGTAGCTGGGACTACAGGTGCCCACCACCCATGCCTGGCTAATTTTTTGTATTTTTAGTAGAGACAGGGTTTCACCATGTTAGCCAGGATGGTCTTGATCTCCTGACCTTGTGATCCACCGCCTTGGCCTGCCAGAGTGCTGGGATTACAGGCGTGAGCCACCGCGCCCAGCCGAGAGAGAATGTTTTTAAGGTTTTACCATAAAGTTTGAGGTTTGCTGTAGTTTTGTTTGTTTGTTTTTAAAAATGGTTTTCATTATGTGAAGCATATTCTCTTCTACTTACAGTCGATTAAGATTTTTAAAATTATGGATGAATGTTAAATTTTATACTTTGCTTTTCTACATTAATTAAGACAATCACATGGTTTTTCTCCTTTAATCGACTGATGGTACAGATTACAACAGATTTTCCTGGAATAAACTTTATCTTTCTCATATAGGCGTACTATGGAGATATTCTGGGTTGCATTCCAGACCACCTCAATAAAGCAAATATTAAAGCAAGTCACACTAATTTTTTGGTTTCTCAATGTATATAAAAGTTTTATTTAAACTATACTGTAGTCTGTAAGTGTGCAATAGCATTAGGTCTAAAAAATGTACATACCTTAATTAAAAATAAGGCCAGGCACGGTGGCTCACACCTGTAATCCCAACACTTTGGGAGGCCGAGGCGAGTGGATCACTTGAGGTCAGGAGTTCGAGACCAGCCTGGCCAACATGATGAAACCCTGTCTCTATTAGAAATATTAAAATTAGCCGAATAGGATACTCATGCCTGTAGTCCCAGCTACTTGGGAGGTTGAGGCAGGAGGATTGCTTGAATCCGGGAGGCGAAAGTTGCGGTGAGCCAAGATCGTGCCACTGCACTCCAGCCTGGGCGACAGAGTGAGACTCCGTCTCAAATAATAATAATAATAATAATAACAACAACTTATTGCTAAAAAATGCTAACAATCTGAGCCTTCAGTGAGTCACAGACTTTTTGTTGGCAGAGGGTCTCGCCTCTACGTTAATGGCTGCTGGCTGATCACAGTGGTGGTTGCTGAAGGTTGGCATGGCTGTGGCAATTTCTCAAAACGAGACAATGAAGTTTTTTGCATTGATTAGGACTCTTCCTTTCATGAAATATTTCTTCAAAGCATATGATGCTGTATGATAGCATTTTACCCACAGAACTTCTTTCAAAATTGGAGTCAATCCTCTCAAATTTGCTGCTGCTTTATCAGCTAAGTCTAAATAATATTCTAAATCCTTTGCTGTTATTTCAACAGTGTTCACAGTATCTTCACTAGAAGTAAATTCCATCTCAAGAAACCGCTTTCTTTGCTCATCCACAAGAAGCAACTCTTCATCATTCAAGTTTGATCATGAGATTGTAGCAATTCAGCCACATCTTCAGGCTCCACTTCTAATTCAAGTTCTCTTGCTATTTCCACCACATCTGCAGTTACTTCCTCCACTGAAGCCTTGAACCGCTCAAAGTCACCCATGAGGGTTGGGATCCACTTCTTTCAAACTCCCGTTAAGGTGGATATTTTGACCTCCTCCTATGAATCATAAACATTTTTAATGGCATCTAGAATGGTAAATATTTTCCAGAAGGTTTTCAATTTACTTCAAGCCAATCAAGTACATCTCTGAATGATTTCTGTTTTATTTCTTTTTTTCCAATTCTATAATTTTCTTTTCTTCCTTGTCTTGTTGATCTGACAGATCCTTCAGAGGAATCACTATCTATGTGCAGCCATAGCTTTACAAAACGAATTTCTTACATAATAAGATTTGAAAGTCAAAATTACTGGATCCATGAGCTGCAGAATGAATGCAAGAAAACAACATTCATTTCCTTGTACATCTCCAGCAGAGCTCTTGAGTGATCAGGTACATTGTCAATGAGCAGTAATATTTTGAAAGGAATCTTTTTTCCTGAATAGTAGGTCTCAACAGTGAGCTGAAAATATTTAGTAAGCCATGCTGTAAACAGATCCAAGCTTTGTTGTTTCATTTATAAAGCACAGACAGAGTAGATTTAGCTTAAGTCTTAAGAGTCGCAGGATTTTTGGAATGGCAAAGGAGGGCGGACTTCGATCTAAAGTCAACAGCTGCATTTGCCCCTAACAAGAGTCGGCCTGTCCTTTAAAGCTTTGAAGCCAGGTATCGACTTCTCTTCTCTGTCTATGAAAGTCCTAGATGACATCGTCTTCCAGTAGAAGGCTGCTTCATCTACACTGAAAATCTGTTGCTCAGTGGAGCCACCTTTATCAAGATTTTAGCTGGATCTTCTGGATAACCTGGGGTAGCTTCCGCATCAGTACTGGCTGCCTCACCTTTGGCTTTTGTGTTATGGAGATGGCTTCATTCCTTAAACCTCATGAACCAGTCTCTGCTGGCTTCGAATGTTTCCTCTGCAGCTTTCTCATCTCTCTCAGACTTCACAGGATGGAAAAGAGTTAGACCGAGTGCTGTGGCTCACGCCTGTAATCCCAGTGCTTTGGGAGGCTGAGGTGGGTGGATCACCTGCAGTCAGGAATTTGAGACCAGCCTGGCCAACATGGTGAAACCCCGTCTCTATTGAAAATACAAAAAATTAGCTGGGTGTGGTGGGGCACACTTGTAATCTCAGCTACTCAGGAGGCTGAGGCCGGAGAGTCGTGTGGACCCGGGAGGCAGAGGTTGCAGTGAGCCGAGATCACGCCACTGCACTCTAGCTTGGGCGACAGAGCAAGTCTCTGTCTCAAAAAAAAAAAAAAAAAAGAATTAGGGCTCTGCTCTGGATTAGGCTTTGGTTTAAGGGAGTGTTGTGGCTTGTTTGATCTTCTATCCAGACCACTAGAACTTTCTCCATATCAGCAATAAGGCTGTTTTGCTTTCTTATCATTTGTGTGTTCACTGGAGCGGCACTTGGAATTTCCTTCAAGAGCTTTTCCTTTGCACTCAGTTTGGCTAACTGTTTGGCAGAAGAGACCCAGCTTTTGACCTGTCTCAGCTTTCAATATGCACTCCTCACTAAGCGTACTCATTTTCAGCATTTGATTCAAAATATTAGGTTGGTGCAAAGGTCGTTGCGGGTTTTGCGTTACTTTCAATGGCAAAACCTGCAACGACCTTTTCACCAACATAGAGATATGCGACTCTTCCTATCACTTGAACACTTAGAAGTCATTGTAGGGTTATTAATTGGCGTAATTTCAATATTGTTGTGTCTCAGGGAATAGGGGGCCCAAGGAGAGGGAAAGAGACGGGAGGGACGGCCGATCCGTGGAGCAGTCAGAATGCACACATTTACCGATCAAGTTTGCGGTCTTATGTGGGCACAGTTCATGAAGCCCTAAAACAATCACAACAGTAACATCTAGGATCATTGATCACAGATCACCATAACAGAGACAATACGTATTAAAAAGTTTGAAATAGTGTGAGAATTAGTTTGAAAATGTGACACAGAGACATGAAGTGAGTACATGCCGTTGGAAAATGGCACCAAGAGATTTGCTCAACGCAGCGTTGCCACAATCCTTTAATTTGTAAAAAATATAGCATCAGTGAAGTGCAAGAGAGTGAACTACAATAAAACAGGGTGGGCCTGCACCTTCCTTGATTCTGCTGGCAAATATTTTGCTTAGGATTTTTACAGCTATGTTCATGAGTGAAATTGATCAGGAATTCTCCTTTCTTGTACCATTTTTGCCTGTTTTTTTGGTTTTGTGCTTATACAAATTGATTTGGGTCTCAATTAATTAGGGAGTCTTTTCTTCATTTCTATTACTTGAAAGAGTTTGTGCAATACTGAGATTATTTCTTCCCCGAACAGTTGGTAAACTTAGCTGTAGAAATACCTGGGCTTCATAGTTCCTTGAGGAGAGATTTTATTGTCTGTTTCAATTTCTTTGTTATTTTTTTGGAAACAGGGTCTTGCTCAGTCGCCCAGGTTGGATTGCAGTGGCACAATCACAGCTCACTGCAGCCTCAACCTCCCAGACTCAGGTGATCCTCCCACCTCAGCTTCCTGAATAGCTGGGATTATAGGTACGTGCTACCACGCCTGGCTAAATTTTCGTATTTTTCGCAGAGATGGGGTTTCGCCGTATTGTCCAGGCTGGTCCCGAACTCCTGGGCTCAAGTGATCCTCCTTGGCCTCCCAAAGTGCTGGGATTACAGGCACGAGACACTGCACATGGCCTGTTTCAATTTCTTTAATGCGTTTAGAACCAGGCAGGTTTACTATTTCTTCCTGAGTCACTGTTGATACGGTTTCTTGCTCTGGTAACTTATCAGTGGATAGTCTTAAAGATGTTTACAGGGTCCTCTTATCAATTGGAGCTCTGCTGGGCCTGTATTTATGGGTCTTATTTCAGTCTTGACTTGGTGCTACTCTCTTCTGGCCTTGATCAGTTTTGCTGAAGTGGGCGTTTCTTTTTTTTGGTCTTTTCAAAGAATTTTTCCTTATTAATGCTTTCTATTTCTTTGTTATCTGTTTCATTGATTTCTGTTTTTATTTTGAGTATTCTCTTGTTTTCACTTTCTTCACATTTATTCCCAAGTCCTTAATCCAACTTGTTACACCGAATTACACCAAATACTTGGCGCACTAATTAACAGCAGCAGTTCCTTTCTGATATACAGAAATACTTATGGCTAAAATTTTTACTCTAATTATTGCTTTAGCAAGATTCTTCCAGTTCTAATGTGTAATTATTTTTCTCATTCACTCTCAAATACTTCCTTGTTTCCATAATGATATTTTATTTTATATTACGTCATTTAGAAACTTTTTAATTTCTAAAAGTATGGGGGATTTTAGGTACAATTTTTGTTTTGTTTTGTTTTTTGAGTCAGAGTCTCTCTCTGTCACCCAGGCTAGAGTGCAGTGGTGCCATCTCGACTCACTGCAACTTCCGCCTCTCGGGTTCAAGCGAATTTCCTGCCTCAAGCTCCCAGGTAGCTAGGACTACAGGCGCATGCCACTATGCCTGGATAATTTTTGTATTTTTAGTAGAGATGGGGTTTCACCGTGTTAGCCAGGATGGTCTTGATCCCCTGACCTCATGATCCGCCCACCTTGGCCTCCTAAAGTGCTGGGATTATAGGCATGAGCCACCGCGCCTGGCCTCACAATTTTGTTATTGATTACTAATTACATTGTAATCAGAAAAGTGGACTGCATGATGTAAGTCCTTTGAAATTGGCTGAACTCTACTCTGGGAAGCCTCATCTTTCTTTTACACTCATTCCTGAAAGATCCTTTCACTAGAGATGCAAATCTCCATGGAAAATTATTTCATTTCAGTGTGCTAAAGACATTACAGTATTCCACTATTTTCTGGCTTTATTGTTACTAGTCCCAATTAGCTCTATTAGCACAGAGATCTTGGCTATTTTATTAACCTTTCTTAAAAAAAAAAAATATTTCTCTAGGCCGGGCATGGTGGCGTACGCCTGTAATCCCAGCTACTGGTGAGGCTGGGGCAGGAGAATCGTTTGAACTCAGCAGGTGGAGGTTGCGGTGAGCCATGATCACACCACTGCACTCCAGCCTGGGCAACAGATCAAGACTTCATCTCAAAACAAAAGGAAAAAATATTTGCCAGGTGTGGTGGCACAGCTATTCAGGAGATTGAGGCAGGAGGATTGCTCGAACCCAGGAGTTCAAGAGCCATGGTCATGCCACTGCACTCCAGCCTAGGTGACACAATGAGACTCTATCTCAAATACATACATATACGTATATATAAAATATATAAAAATAGATATTATATATAAATATATACTAATAAATATATATAAGTATTTTTCATAATAGCTTTAAGATATAATTCATATGCCAACACAATTCACTTATTTACAGTGTACAAATCAAAGGCTTTTAGTATATTCAGAGTCATGCAACTATCACTACAATCAAGTTTAGACGTTTTCAACCCCCCAAAAAAACTCATACCCAATAGCAGTCACTCCCTATTTCCTCCAGCCATCCCAGCCCTGGGCAACCATGTATCTCCACTTTCTGTAGATTTGTCTCTTCTGAATACTTTGTAGAAATAAAATCATATAATAGATGGTCTTTCGTGACTAGCTTCTTTCACTTGCACATTTTCAAGATTCATCCATGTAGTAGCATGTCTTAGTTCATTGGCGCTGCTATAACAAAAATGCCTTGGACTGGGTGGCTTACAATCAACAAATGATTTCTCATAGTTTGGAGGTTAGGAAGTCCAAGATCAAGGCACCCGCAGATTCGGTGTCTGGCAAGAGCTTCTCTCTGTCTCACAGGTGGTGCATTCTTGCTGTGTCCTCACATAGCAGAAGGGGTGAGGGAGCTCGTTGGGGTCTCTTATAAAAGCATGGATCCCATTCGCCAGGGCTCTATCCTCAAGACCTAACCACTTCCTAAATGCCCCGTTTCTTTTTTTTGAGTTGGAGTCTCGCTCTGTCGCCCAGGCTGGAGTGCAGTGGCGCAATCTCAGCTCACTGTAACCTCTGCCTCCCAGGTTCAAGGATTCTCCTGCCTCAGCCTCCCAAGTAGCTGGGATTACAGGCACACACCACCATGCCCAGCTTTAAATGCCCCATGTCTTAATACTTTTGCATTGGAGATCAGGTTTCAACATAGGAATTTTGGGGGATGGAGAGAGCACAGACATTCAGACCACAGCATAGCATGTGGTTATTGCTTTTTATTGCTGAATAGCACTCCTGTGTGGATGTACATGACATTTTACTTATCCATTTATCCATTGATAGATATCTGGGTCATTTCAGCTTTTTTACTATTAGGAATAATGCCGCTATGAACATTTGTGTACAAGTTTTTCACGGACATACGTTTTCGTATCTCTTGGGTACATAATTAGTTGTGGAATTGCTGGGTCATATGGTGACACCATGTTTAACTGTTTGAGGAACTTGCCAAACTGCTTTGCAAAGCAGCTGCACCATCTTAAAATCCCACCAACACTGGACAAGGGTTTCAGTTTCTCCACTTCCTCAGTGGCACTCGTTATTATGTATTTTTCGTTATTGCTTAGTCCTTTTTGCCCATCAGCTTGTACTGTGCTTGACACAGGGCATGTACTTAAATATTTAATTACAAACAATGTAATGATCTTTCTAATTACAGCATGTTTTAATTCTCATGTGTATGTTATGTTATATACATTATGGTTATATACGTTATAAACAATATGGCTAAAGTATATTATATCTTGCACTAGTCATTAAATGCCTTATTTTAAGCTATACTGCTGTTTGGGTAGAAGGCGTGAGGGAAGAGGCAGGGAGCACGTCTCACCAGTGATAGTCACAGCCAATAACCTAAGCCACAAAGGGCCACATTTGTGATCAAGGACATATAGACCAATTCTTGTCATTACACAGGCCAAGAGCTAATTTCTGGATAAAAGATTAGAAAACATTTTCATTTTACTACAGACCGATGTAGCCGATATTAACAATGCAGTTCCATTTTTCTCAAAGGCATTTTATTACTGAATCAATAAGATAATCTAAATTTTTTAAGTCTACATATTTCCCATGGGTCTCAAATCTATTTTGATTTTAAATGGGGACTTTTTTAAAAAATCTTTTTTCTTTTTCCTGACTTGACTTCATGAAAAATAGATTATCACCACAGGACTAGATAACCATGTATTAGTCAACAATGTCCTTCCTAACAAGGAGTCTCACACTGGAATCCAATATTTCTTTTTTTTTTTTTAAAGATGGAGTCTCCTTCTGTCGCCCAGACTGTAAAGCAGTGATGCAATCTCTGCTCACTGCAACCCCTGACTCCCAGGTTCAAACGATTCTCCTGCCTCAGCCTCCCAAGTGGCTTGGATAATAGGTGCGTGCCACCACACTCGGCTAATTTTTGTATTTTTATTAGAGACAGGGTTTTACCATGTAGACCAGGCTGGTCTCGAACTCCTGACCTCAAGTGATCTGCCCAACTCTGCCTTCCAAAGTGCTGGGATTACAGGCGTGAGCCACTGCGTCTGGCCAAGGAAACCAAAGTTAAGAACAGAGACTCTGCACGGTCTAAGAGTCTTGGTTCAGGAAAAAAGAAAAGATTTACATTTTAATAGCAAGGCCATTTTGGTGTTTGTCCTGAGGGCCAGAAAGACAAGTGACTTGCTAAAATTGTTCGTTTATTCATTGGTTCACCCCATATACAGTTAATAGCATGAAAATATACTTTGTTTTCAACACACCTGCAGATGGTCCCCAGCATGGTCTGGCTTGGTTACTATGACTTACAGATCTCCTTCCTGGGTTATAATCAACACCTCGGACGGCATCCTCCTCCTAAATATAGTTTAAATTATATTACCTTAAATATATGTTCCCTATATTCATCCACATGATGCTTATTAATATTTATCTGGTCACTCATGCTTCCCTTGCAACTGGTCCCCATGACCTGGAAATTTGAAGTAACCACAGCCATATTGCTTTGTGCAGACTGTTTATTTGGTGATCAAAACAAGTGTTTAGCACATTATGGGTCCTCAATAAACACTGAAATAATAACAGATTCCATCCTTAATAATCACTGGCTTCAAAAAATTAATGAAGCAGTTGCCTTCAGACCTCCATATGGTCAATAGAAACTATGATTACTTGCTGCCATGACCTCTATCTGCAGATGACAATATGGAGTTAGATGATGGGGAACACGTGTCTCAGCTTTGTGTCAAGGTTTGACTTCAGGCATGCCAAGGTGTGTCTTAAAAGGTAGATCAAGTAACCTGGCACGGTGGCTCACACCTGTAGTCCCAGCACTTTGGGAGGCCGAGGCGGGAGGAATGATTGAGCCCAGGAGTTGGAGACCAGCCTGGGCAACGTGGCAAAACCCCATCTCTGCAAAAATACAAACATCAGCCAGGCATGGTGGCTCGTGCCTGTGATCCCAGCCACTCAGAGTGGGAGAATCTCTTGAGCCAAGGAGGTTGAGGCTGCAGTGAGCCACGATGGCACCACTCACTGAACTCCAGCCTGGGTGGCAGAGTGAGACCCTATGTCCAAAAAAAAAAAAGGTTAAACCACTGGATGCAGGAAGTAGGGCTCTCTGTTGACCTGAGGGCTCTAGGCAATGTCTGAATCCCAGTCTTGTCAGCTTTGACTTTTGTCCCTAGTGAAAGGGCTTGTGTTTCCTCTTTCTATCTAAGGGAATTCTCCTTACCTAACATGCTGTTTCTCCCCAGCCCATGCACTTCCTTATTCTGCAGCCAATTCTGAACTCTGGGAGCAGAAGATGGGGATAATGATGTCACCACATGGGAGTCATTTGCTGAAACTGGGACTTACGTGGGGGTGGGGGTGGCAATATGGCAAGGAGTAAGGCTGTCATGCGTTTCAAAAAATCATTATAATGACCCCTCAAAAAAAAAATTGAATAGATGAGCCTTGAAGACATTATGCTAAGTGAAATAAGCCAGTCACAAAAAGATAATCATTGTATGATTCCACCTACATGAGGTACCGAGAACAGTCAAATGAAGAGACAGAAAGTAGAATGGGAGTCGCCAGGAGCTGGAGAAGAGGGAGTAGGGGGTTGTTTAATGGGCATACAGTTTCAATCATGCAAGATGAGAAAAGTTCTGGAGGTTTAAACTCAACCTCATTAAGGTATAATTTACATACCATAAAATGTATAAACTGTGTGCAATGTGAGTTTTGACAGATGAATATGTACACCCACGTAACCATCATCACGATTAAGCTATAGAATATTTCTGGCTGAGCACGGTGGCTCACGCCTGTAATCCCAGCACTTTGGGAGGCTGAGACGGGAGGATCACCTGAGGTTGGGAGCTTGAGACCAGCCTGGGCAACATGGTGAAACCCCATCTCTACTAAAAATAAAAACATTAGCTGGGTGTGGTGGTGCATACCTGTAGTCCCAGCTACTTGGGAGGCTGAGGCAGGAGAATCGCTTGAACCCGGGAGGCAGAGGTTGCCGTGAGCCGAGATCGCGCCATTGTGCTCCAGCCTGGGTAACAGAGTGAGACTCTGTCTCAAAAAAAAAAAAAAAAAAGATAAAGGACATTTCTATCATCCTAAAAGTTCCCCTTATGTCCCTTCCTGGTAAATCTGGACCAACCACTCCTGGCCCAAGGCAACCAGAGACCTGTCTTCTAGATTCCCTTTTTTTTTTTTTTTTGAGACAGAGTCTCACTCCGTTATCCAGGCTGCAGTGCGGTGACATGATCTCAGCTCACTGCAACCTCCACCTCCCGGGTTCAAGTGATTTTCCTGCCTCAGCCTCCCAAGTAGCAGGAATTACAGGCACCCGCCACCACACCCAGCTAATTTGTGTATTTTTAGTAGAGACAGGGTTTCACCATGTTAACCAGGCTGGTCTCGAACTCCTGAACTCAGGTCATCCGTCCACCTCGGCCTCCCAAAGTGCTGGGCTTACAGACATGAGCCACCGCGCCCGGCCCTAGATTCACTTTGTCTTTCCTAGAGTTTCATATAAACAGAATCATACAGTAGGTACCCTGGCTTCTTTCACTGGGCATGTTTTTAAAATCCATCCATGTGAATCACTAGTTTGTTCCTTTGTATTGCAAAATAATCTCATTTTTATAGACATGTCACAATGTGTCATTCACCATGGATGGGCATTTGGGTTGTTTCTGGTTCTTTGACAATTGTTATGAATAAAGACTCAATGTCTTTATTCGTGCATGTCTTTATGTGAGCCTGTGCTATCACTTGTCTTGAATAAATGCCTAGGAGTGGAATAAAGTCACATACATAACTTCAAAAGACATGGTGGAGCTGTTATTCAGAGCGGTCGTACCATGTTGAATGACGACCGTAAACGTACAATAGTTTCAGGTGTTCCACATTCTTACCAGCACTAGGTATTGTCATGTTCTTAAATTGTAGCCTTCTAGTGGGGTTTTAGTTTGTATTTCCCTGATGTCTAGTGATATGGGACATCTTTTCATGTGCTTGCTGTACTGAAAATACTGTCTCCCAGTCTGTGACCTGCCTTGTCATTTTCTTCAGTGTCTTGCCAAAATCAAAAGTTTTTAACTTTGAAGTCAATTTTTTAATTCTTTTATAGTTCATGCTTTTGATGTCTAGCTAAGAAATCTTTGCCTATTCCGAGGTTACAGACATTTTTCTCTTTTATATACAAAGATTTTCTCTTATATAGTCGTCTCTAAGTTTTATGTTAAGGCGTATGATCCATTTCAAGCTAGTTTTGTTTAAGGTATGAGGTAAACATCGGGGATCCTATTTTCCATGGAGATGTCCTCTTTTTCCTGCATAATTTGTTGAAAAGACTCTCTTTCCCCTCGACTGAATTATCCTGGGTACTTTGTCAAATATCAATGTACCAGGTATAGGTGGGTCTGTTTTCACTTTTCTGTACTGTTCTATTGAGTTATCTGTCTATTTGTGTGGTGATACCACACTGTCTTAATTACCAAAGCTGAATATTAAATCCAGAAATCGGGTAATAGGAATTTTCCAGTGTTGTTCTTTATTTTCAAAATAAGTTTATTGGGTTCTTTGTGGGCTCTTTTTGTTTCCACATAAATTTTAGGAGCGGTTTACCATTTGCTAGAAAAAGCTTGCTAGAATTTTAATTGGGATTACATGGTATCTACAAATTAATTTGGAGATAATTGACATTTTAAAAAATTGAGTCTTTCCATCCACAGCATGGTCTAGCTACTATTTATCTCTATATTTTAAAATTTCTCTCAGCAATATTTTAGAGTTTTCCATAGACTGCTTTTATTCTTATTTTGTTAAGATTATCCCTAAGTACTTCATGATTTTTGAAGCTATTGTAAGTGGTATTTTTATCTGAATTTTCAATCTTTGTTACTATTACATATAGAAATTCAGCTATTTTTGCAATTGTATATAGAAATTTCAATTAATATTGACCTTGTATCCTTCAGCCTTACAAAACTCAGTCTTTATAGCTGATAACATGTTTTGTTTTGTTTTTGGTAGATTCCTTGGGATTTTCTATATTCAAGATCATGTTGCCTGTGAGTAAAAGTAGTTTTACATCTTTCCAACATGTGTGGCTTTTATTTATTTTTCTTGCTTTAATGCACATATGAGGACCTCCAGTACATGTTGAATAGGAAAGGTGAGCGTGGACATCCCTGTCTTCTCCCAATCTCAGGGAAAAGCATGCAGTGTTTCATTATTAAGGATATTGTTAGCTGCAGGGGAGTTTTTTTTGTAGCTGTCTTTTATTAGATTGAGGCAGTTCCCTTTTGTCACCAGTTTGCTGAGAGTTTATGAGTGGGTATTAACTTTTTTCAGAAGTGTTTTCTTTTGGGGGGAATGGGGTACATCTACTGAGATGTTGTATAGAAAAGAATGAACATGGCAGGGCCGGGACTGCTCTCCTTTGAAAGTCCTGTTTGCAGTCAGGTGCGGTGGCTCACACCTGTAATCCCAGCTCTCTGGGAGGCCAAGGCGGGCTGATCATTTGAAGTCAGGAGTTTGAGACCAGCCTGGCCAGTGTGGTGGAACTCCATCTCTACTAAAAATACAAAAATTAGCTGGGTGAGGTGGGAGGCATCTGTAATCCCAGCTACTAGGGAGGCTGAGGTAGGAGAATCGCTGGAAGCTGGAAGGCAGAAGTTGCAGTGAACTGAGATCCCACCACTGAACCCCAGCCTGGGCTACACAATGAAACTCCATCAAACACAAAATAATAATAATAATAATAAATAATAAATAAAGAAAGTTCTGTTTGCAAATGTTGGCCTTTGGCTGGCATCTGGGACTTAGATTTTAGGAGAGTTCCCATTATTCCCAGGCTGCGTGAGAGTCTCACGTGCCTAACCTGTTTGGTACAAACCATGTGGTTTACACTGAACACCTACTTTTCTTTTTTGAGGGGAGTCTGGAATTTTGGTATGTGCCATGCAAAGGTCGCCTATATGAGCAGCCCCTAGTAAAAACCCTGCACTCCAAGTCTCTCCAAGTTTCTTAGAAGACAGCATTTCATGCACGTCACAACTCATTGCCGAGGGAGTTCAGCACGAGGAGATGAATTTTGGAAACTTACACCAGACTTCACCCCAAGTGCCTTTTGACTTCACCGGTTTTGCTTTGTGTTCTTCCTCTGTGATAAAACTTAGCCATGAGCACAACTAGATCCTGAAGCCTGTCAGTCCTCTCTAGGAGGCGAATCTGGAGGCGGCCTTAGGGACCACCAACACAGATACCAGAAAATGTTTCTCCTTTATTCTGTGAGTTACATTAATTTAGTTTGAAAATTAAACCAATCTTGGGCTGGGCGCGGTGGTTCACGCCTGTCATCCCAGCACTTTGGGAGGCTGAGGCAGGCAGATCACTTGAGGCCAGGAGTTCGAGACCAGCCTGACCAATATGGTGAAACCCCGTCTCTACTAAAAATACCAAAAAAATTAGCCAGGCATGGTGGCACGTGCCTGTAATCCCAGCGACTCGGTAGACTGAGGCAGGAGAATTGCTTTAACCCAGGAGATGGAGGTTTCAGTGAGCTGAGACCACGCCACTGCACTCCGGCCTGGGTAACAGAGCGAGACTCCATCTCAAAAAAAAAAAAGAAAAGAAAAAAGAAAGAAATGTGTTGCTTATTTTCCTAATTTGGGGAGATTTTTGAGAGATTTTTCTGTCCTTTGTTGTTGTTTATTTGCTTGATTGTAGCTAAGTTCCAGATAGCAGGGAATTAGCAATAGTGACTGCAGTCCCTTGGTTAAAAGTTTCTCAGGCACTTAAACTGTTTACTTAGCTAACACTTTTTTTTTTATCGCTACTGTAAAGGTAAATTTCAGACATATGTTTTGAATTAATTAAATCTTAAGATTAATGTTGAAATTTAATATTTAATATTTTTACATGATATTAATGATTTTTAGCAACCATTGATTTTAAGTTAAACACTTGGGTTCTTGTGCTTTTTTAAATTTGCAGATTTCCGTTCTCATATTTAGATCATTAGCTTTGAAACTAAAACGAAGATCTGAATGGGTAAGCACAGATGATTTTTAAGACGGTGAAACTCTTCTGTATGATACTGTAATGGTAGATAAGTGTTTTTATCCGTTTGTCAAAATCCATAGACTGTACAACCCCAAGAGTGAATTCTAATGTAAACTGTGGACTTTGGGTGATACTGATGTGTCAGTGTGAGTTAATCAATTGCAGCAAAGTTACCACTATGGCACAGCACATTGGCAGTGGGGAGGCTGTGCCTGCGTGGGCAGGGAATATATGGGAACTCTCCATTCAATGTTGCTGTGAACCCAAAACTGCTCTAAAAAACAAAGCTTATTTTAAGAAGCAATGAGATCTCAGGTCTTCCAGAATGCCAGATTAATGTTTAAATGTTAAAAATGAAATGCTCATTGCTGCTACTAAAATTACCTTAGTTTCTCTAATCCCATAAGTTTTCGAGTGTGCCTTAAAAAAAAAAAAAAAAACCCTTAAGCTTTAATAAGCTTTACCAGATGACAGTAAAATTACTTAGATTAAGTCTCCATGATTTTAGAAATGAAGCATTTTGAGGACTCAGTCCAGTCCCTGGGAGATGAGTCAGCTAGTTAATTAATATGATCTTAAGGAAAAATGACCTGTCTTACTTCTCACTGACTGCATGCCCTGCTGAGACTATATTAAGATTAGCATTACGAGTGCTGCACAGCTGCCTCTCCTATGAGTTCAACGGGAGCTTGGTAAATAATATCAGAACTGAGTCATTTATGGTTGAATGACACAGAATGAAAAATAAATGCCTTTCAGGCAGTTCCTGTTGCCTAATATGGACTGAGAAGTAGACACTTTAACTAAAGAGCCCCACCTGTGCCCCAAATGAACCTTTCCCTATAAGGATGTTGATCTAATTTCCTGATCAAAAAAGGAATCCAAAAATGCTGTCAATGATCTGTCTGGGCCTGAACGAGGGCCTATTTTCTCTTCTCAAAGACCTTGTGCACGGAAGTCTACCAAGTTTCTTCCTTGAATAGTTGAGGGTGTTTTGTTGCAAAGCTTTCCAGTTAAAGTGGCTCTTTCATCCTAGGGAAAAGTCAGAATATCCGGCAGTCCTGCAGGTGGCTAGAGTTTATTGCATTGTGAAGCAGAAACAAGATAACTAAAAGCAGAGAATCCATATTTAAAACTTAGAAAACAGGACTGGTATTTTTATAAGTTTTTTTTTTTTTTCCATTACAAGTATCCATTCTTCTGTGAATTAAAAACCCAAGAAACTGATGCCTCATGGAATTTGTGTCACTAACCCCTAGGCCTTCTTACCCGATAATAACAGTAAAATGGATATATAGCATCGTGTATCTTCATGGAGCAGAAAAAAATGAGGTTAAATGAAAGCTTTCAGGCAACTGAATTCAACTTGAAAAGCTATAAGGAAAGGGAGCTCTTTTCTAAGGAAGTGACAACGAATTCATAAACTGAATGACTCATAAACTGCTTTCAAATTGCAAAACTGATTATGAATCACTGAAGAAAAACGTAGTCTCCCAAAATCTGAGTTGTTTAGAAATCAAGAAAGGTAGCCTCTGCTGTTCATTGACATATTGTCATTCACCGTCCTGAAATAACCTTATGGTGAGTGATACTAAAATAGGTCAGTTTGTTAGAAATATTTGCTTAAAAGCCAGACTTGGCTCTAAATTTCTTTTGAGTGAATCATAAGAATCTGGGTGATAAAAATAATTATGCTTAGAGAAACGTGCTAGAAACAGGCACTGGTTAAAGATATGGACGTTTCTTTTAGTAGCAATCTGTGTATTTCTAAATCCTTGAAAAAAGGATTGTGGTTGAATAACAATCTGATAAAGGATGCAGTGACCTTGACCATCAGGCCTGCCAATAAAGAGGTGAGAGATGTTCCAAAGTAACCCCACAAGGAGATTCATGATCTAAAAATCATTACCAATAGGTGGGAACTGTATTATGCTGTTTAAGACTGGAAACTAACGGGTAACTCAAGAATGCTCCCAAGAAATGGTGGAGAATGTCCACTCAAAGATTTTAATCATTAACTTCAGAGCGACTCTAGGCTAACGCCCAGGTCCAGGAATAAGGGACAGAGGCCAAGAGTAACATGGATTTTATATTTTTCAACTGGAAAGCTTGGAGATAGTACAGGTAGATGCAAATAATATTGGAGCATTGGATATTTTCTTCATGTTTCTGTAAGGATAGTTTTACTATCAGTTCTTAGGAAACTGGAATATAAACAAACAATAGAAATTTATCTAGACCATGTAAACATTATGGATTTTGCAATTTGCCCTGAAAACCTCCTCAGATTTGCTTGATAGATTTCATGTGGAAGACTCATTTGACCACAAAGTGGGAGTGGTGTATAAGAAGGGATTCTGAAACCTAAAGTCCTTTAACGCTGAAGTCTATCTGGCAGGAGAATTTTAAGTTTCCTTGACTTCAGGGGTTAGGTAGGTTTTTTCCATAGGCCTAGAGATGAGTCAATTTTAGGTGTTTTTTTCCTCATGGGGCAGCTTTGATAGAGTGGAAGGCAGAGAATTTATGACCAGAAGACCTAGGGATTTGATCCCTGTTCTGCCACTTACTAGTAGGAGGTTGGAGAGGTTATTTGACCTCTCCAAGCCTCAGTTTCCTCATCTGTAAAATGGAGGTGATAAAACAATCTCACAAGGTTGTTGCGGCCATGGAATAAGGTAAGGTGTGTGAGGGCATGTTGTAGGAACCTGGTGAATATTTAGCTGATATGAATCGTAGCAACTGGGAATCATTATTTTATGTTTCTACTACCTGATAGTTAAAGTATTTTTAAAATCACAACTTTTTTAGAGAAAATAAATAATTTCACCGTTGTTCCCAAGGATACTGGTCTCAAATATTGCATCTGTGAAGACTGCATCCCACATCCACAAATGATTAAAAATCCTCATCTCCAGATCCTCCCATTTATCTTAGAAACTGGCCGATGTAAATCCGAAAAGGCGGAAAACTGTGTCTTCTTTGCACTTACGACAATCTCACCATAGTAAATACTCAACAAACACTTGAGATGTGTGTTTACAACAAGGCATTTTAAGGGATTCCAGTGTTTTTCTGCTTCTTAACTTCGGCTCATTCCCTCGTGGAAAACATCGCTTGTGCTGACCACAGGATGAGCTCTCCGCTCCTTCTGATTCACAGCCTTTTCGTGTGAACCACGGCTCTCAGCGCTAAAAGCAGGATGTCACGCTCATATTTGTTTCGCTTCTCCCCTCTCGCCAGGAGTTTAAACTGACTTAGATTAAGAAACCCGAATCCCCGCCATGCTTTTTGATCTTTGGTTAAAGTTCAATGTGACAAGCATATTTGCTGCCCATGGGCACTTTGCCCTCTGATGTGGAGGACCTCACCATGTCTCAGCAAGGAACACACAGCACACCTCACATTTGGGGATGGACGCATCTCCCCATGAGCCCTTGATGGCTCTGAAAGTTTTGGTATCCAAACTTTCGGATTCCTTTCAAAGAAAAAAATCATCATGAAAGCTCTGCCAAGATTTGAAAAGTGAAGTGGATGGAGTGACTTCATCTTTGAATGCAAGGGGCAGATCACTGGGTGGAGTTAATAAGGGCAGAGGTGAGTCATGGAGTCCTGAGATGCGAATATAATTACAGCTCATTTAGAAATAAGCACGTATGTACATGACCTTTATTCTCCACCAAAGCTGCACAAGTACTCACTTCCATGCTGACATGGACAGCCCGTGGAAATAAGGCCAAGCAGCAGGAACCAGATACCTGACCGTGTTCATGGAGATCAGATGAGGTGTCGAGAAACCTTAGTGGCCATTTATCAGTTATATACCTGAAGAGTTCAAGATACCCAGCTGGCAGGAAGGACCAGCTGGTCTCCATCACGCTGATGGTTAGATTCTATAATGATTTGCCAGACTGAGATTGCGTCTCCCAGCTTCCCTGTTCCATGCCTCCACTTCCAGCCTCACACTGATCCTGCAGCTTCCCTCTTCCTTCCCTTCAATAATCCCTGATATTTAGATTTTGCTTCTATGGCTCTTCGGGATTTATACTGCTCAAACCGTGTTCACTGCTTCCTTTGAAATGACATCTTCACCTGCCTCTCCTGCTATTTTCCCATCCATCCCGGTTCTTCACCTCTGACTTGGCACTATCCCAACACTCTCCTCGTTTCTGGTTTCGTTTGCCCTTCGGTTTATCCTAGGCCTCACTGCCAGATCTGTCCCCCCAAAAAGCCCGTTGCTCAGAAATCTTCGGTACTGCTCCACCACTGCAGACTCCGCAGCCTGACATTCAAAGGTAAAGCCTGCCCAAATCTACGTCATCAGAACTCTCTCCTGCTCCGGTCTACCTGATGACCCGTCTGTAACACCCGTACCGCGTTCAGGGTTGGCTCTTGGCCCGTAATGTCTCCTCCGTCTCCTCTGTGCCAAATGAGGGACCTGACCTCCGAAGTCCAGTCAAGGTGGAGGCTCCCCGTGAGGCCTCACCAACGGTCTCCTGGCCTCTTTATCCCTTCAATGTGAATGCACGGCTGCCTCCTGCTCGGATGCCAGTTCCTCCACAAAGCATCCCTGATCCTCCCAGCTGGAAGGGACCCCCGCCCCCTGACCTCTGCCACTTTCATGACTGCCTATGACACATATCACAAACTGCCTGATTGTATAGTTATTTCCTGGTTAGATTATAAACTCACTGTTGATAGCAGCCATGTCTTACTCATCTTTTTATGCCTTGCAGCGCCCAACACAATATATTATCAAAAACTATCTGCTGGATGAATAAACAAGCACTTAAAGCAATGGACTTTTTTTTTCTTTTTTTTTTTTTTTTGGAGACAGAGTCTTGCTCTTTCACTCAGGCTGAAGTGCAGTGGTGCAATCATAGTTCACTGCAGCCTCAACCTTCCAGGTCAAGCAGTCCTCTTCCTTCAGCCTCCTGAGTAGCTAGGACTAGAGGTGCATGCCACCATGTCCAGTTAACTTTGTTTTCTTCTTGAAAAAAAAAGAATTATTGCAGAGATGGGGTCTTGCTATGTTGCTCAGGTCTCAAATTCCTAGCCTCAAGCAATTCTCCCAGAGTGCTAGGATTACAGGCACGAGCCACCTCTCCTGACTCGTAGTAGACATCCTAACTCCAACTGATAGATGACCTTGAATGTACTCTCCTTAGTCAGTGACACACTGTCATCCCAGTCTGATCAGCCTGTGTCTTTCAAAAGATCCACCACGGTCCACCTCATTATTCATCCAAAGTTGTGCCACCTTATGTGACACTCCAGTTCTGTTTGACAAATTGGTGTGTAATAAGGAAAATAAATGTCACACATTTCAGTGCACCTATGATTACACATGGCAGATGTATCAGAGGTCAACCTCACTAGCCTCTTGAACAGGCTGCTCAATAATATAAAGTCTTTGAGTCAGCTGCAGCCACTGAACATGAACAGGGTGGAAAGGCGGCACGTGCAGTCACACCAGATTCTGGGGCCAGTAAGTGATTTACGTTACACACACTCTCTTTTATCCTCACCCTTCTAATATGCCCAACCTTTTACAAATAGCATTACGAAATCCCTGTTCACATCCATCAAAATGTCCTGAAATTAAATGTCATCCTCCTCACCACTCATGTCTTTCCAACTTCATGCCACCATCTCCTCCCGGTCGCCCACAGTTTTCCTGTCCATGAACCTTTTTTGGTGCTGAAATGCCATGTATTTCTTTCAGTAGCGACACTAGAGCGGTTACTACCACAGTTGTCTGTCGTGCCTATGTCAAAGACACTCAGAGTATTTTATGGCCCTTGGGTCATTACCCTGTTACAAATTGACATAATAATTCCATAATGTAATTGACAAACATACTCTCCACGGAGGAAACTAAAGCTCAGAAAGATTAAGTAACCAACCCCAGGATATTACAAGGTCAACATCAGGACCAAGACTGGAAAGAAGGTCTTTTTTTTTTTTTTTTTTCTGAGACAGAGTCTTGCTCTGTTGCCCAGGCTGGAGTCCAGTGAGTCGATCTTGGCTCACTGCAACCTCCACCTCCCAGGTTCAAGTAATTCTCCTGCCTCAAGCCTCCTAAGCAGCTGGGACCACAGGCATGCGCCACCACACCTGGCTGATTTTTGTATTTTTAGTAGAGACAGGGTTTCACCATGTCAGCCAGGCTGGTCTTGAACTCCTGGCCTCAAGTGATTTACCTGCCTCACCTCCCAAAGTGCTGGGCCACCAAGCCTAGCCAAAATTAAGGTCTTCTAATTCAGTGCTAGATTTGGAAGGCCATGCTCCTATCTTTCCCTGTGGCGTGCTCTGAAGGATGCAACAAGAAATCATAAGCAGGGCACAAATTTAAAAAAGCTATCTTCCAAAAATAACAGACATTTAATCCCCAGCTAGTCCATTCTCTGAGCAATTGCCATCCATCCTTATTTTTCCTTGGCTGGGGAGAATTGACCTGTCTCTCAACATTGGGAATGGCCTCTGCCTTCTCCAGAGGAACTTGTGTGTTGCAGCCTCCAGTTCATGATAGCTTCTCGACTGCTCTCTCTGCTTTGGGTGCTAAGACATAAATCAGAGTATATCATTTCTTAGCCCAAAACCCTCCAATGAAGCCAGGCATGGTGGCTCATGCCTGTAATTCCAGCAATTTGGAAGGCCAAGGCAGGCGGATCTCTTGAGACCGGCCTAGGCAACACGGCCAAATCCCATCTCTGAACAAAAAAAACAAAACAAAACAAAAAAATTAGCCAGGCTTGGTGGTGCACATCTGTAGTAGGTGGGAGGATCACCTGAGCCCAGGAGGTTGAGGCTGCAGCCCAGGTGACAGAGTGAGACCTGATCTCAAACAACAAAAACCCTCGATAGCTTCCCCTGTCACTCAAAGTAAAAGCCAAAGTCATTATGATGCAGTTTTCCCTGATATGGCCCCTGCCCGCTCTCTGTTCTTGTCCCCTCCTGCACTCCCCCGTGTTCACCACATTCCATCTGTGCATTTGTGCTTGCAGGCACACTTGGCCACTGGTCTTTGCACGTGCTCGTCCTTTTGCCTGGAATGTCCTTCCCCGGATGTCCACGTTACTCACAGATTATTGAGGTCATTACTCATATGTCACCTTCCCGGTGACACCTTCCTGGATCACCCCGTTTACTATCTCTTTTTTTCTTTTTTTTTTTTTTTTTGAGACAGAGTCTCACTCTGTCACCCAAGCTGGAGTGCAATGGTGTAATCTCAGCTCACTGCAACTTCCGCCTCCCGGATTCAAGTGATTCTCCTGCCTCAACCTCCTGAGTAGCTGGGATTACAGGCATGGGCCACCACACCTGGCTAATTTTTGTATTTTTAATAGAGGTGGGGTTTTGCCATGATGACCAGGCTGGTCTTGAACTCCTGGCCTCAAGTGATCTGCCTGCCTTAGTCTCCCAAAGTGCTGGATCACAGGCGTGAGCCACTGCGCCCGGCCCCCATTTATTATTATTATTATTTTTTTTTTTTTTTTTTTTTATTATACTTTAAGTTCTAGGGTACATGTGCATGACGTTTATATCATGTATAACTCCCCCATGCAATCCCTCCCTCCTCCCCCCTCCCCATGATAGGCCCCAGTGTGTGATGTTCCCCTTCCCGAGTCCAAGTGATCTCATTGTTCAGTTCCCACCTATGAGTGAGAACATGCGGTGTTGGTTTTCTCTTCTTGTGATAGTTTGCTAAGAATGATGGTTTCCAGCTGCATCCATGTCCCTACAAAGGATGCAAACTCATCCTTTTTTATGGCTGCATAGTATTCCATGGTGTATATGTGCCACATTTTCTTAATCCAGTCTGTCACAGATGGACATTTGGGTTGATTCCAAGTCTTTGCTATTGTGAATAGTGCCGCAATAAACATACGTGTGCATGTGTCTTTGTAGTAGAGTAATTTATAATCCTTTGGGTATATACCAGTAGTGGGATGGCTGGGTCATATGGTACATCTAGTTCTAGATCCTTGAGGAAACGCCATACTGTTTTCCATAATGGTTGAACTAGTTTACAATCCCACCAACAGTGTAAAAGTGTTCCTATTTCTCCACATCCTCTCCAACACCTGTTGTTTCCTGACTTCTTAATGATTGCCATTCTAACTGGTGTGAGATGGTATCTCATTGTAGTTTTGATTTGCATTTCTCTGATGGCGAGTGATGACGAGCATTTTTTCATGTGTCTGTTGGCTGTATGGATGTCTTCTTTTGAGAAATGTCTGTTCATATCCTTTCCCCACTTTTTGATGGGGTTGTTTGTTTTTTTCTTGTATATTTGTTTGAGTTCTTTGTAGATTCTGGATATTAGCCCTTTGTCAGATGAGTAGGTTGCAAAAATTTTTTCCCATTCTGTAGGTTGCCTGTTCACTCTGATGGTAGTTTCTTTAGCTGTGCAAAAGCTCTTTAGTTTAATTAGATCCCATGTGTCAATTTTTGCTTTTGCTGCCGTTGCTTTTGGTGTTTTAGACATGAAGTCCTTGCCCATGCCTATGTCCTGAATGGTACTACCTAGATTTTCTTCTAGGGTTTTTATGGTATTAGGTCTAACATTTAAGTCTCTAATCCATCTTGAATTAATTTTCGTATAAGGGGTAAGGAAAGGATCCAGTTTCAGCTTTCTACTTATGGCTAGCCAATTTTCCCAGCACCATTTATTAAATAGGGAATCCTTTCCCCATTTCTTGTTTCTCTCAGGTTTGTCAAAGATCAGATGGCTGTAGATGTGTGGTATTATTTCTGAGGACTCTGTTCTGTTCCATTGGTCTATATCTCTGTTGTGGTACCAGTACCATGCTGTTTTGGTTACTGTAGCCTTGTAGTATAGTTTGAAGTCAGGTAGCGTGACGCCTCCAGCTTTGTCCTTTTGACTTAGGATTGTCTTGGCAATGCGGGCTCTTTTTTGGTTCCATATGAACTTTAAAGCACTTTTTTCCAATTCTGTGAAGAAAGTCATTGGTAGCTTGATGGGGATGGCATTAAATCTATAAATAACCTTGGGCAGTATGGCCATTTTCACGATATTGATTCTTCCTATCCATGAGCATGGTATGTTCTTCCATTTGTTTGTGTCCTCTTTGATTTCACTGAGCAGTGGTTTGTAGTTCTCCTTGAAGAGGTCCTTTACATCCCTTGTAAGCTGGATTCCTAGGTATTTTATTCTCTTTGAAGCAATTGTGAATGGAAGTTCATTCCTGATTTGGCTCTCTGCTTGTCTGTTACTGGTGTATAAGAATGCTTGTGATTTTTGCACATTAATTTTGTATCCTGAGACTTTGCTGAAGTTGCTTATCAGCTTAAGGAGATTTTGGGCTGAGACTATGGGGTTTTCTAAATATACAATCATGTCATCTGCAAACAGGGACAATTTGACTTCTTCTTTTCCTAACTGGATACCCTTGATTTCTTTCTCTTGCCTGATTGCCCTAGCCAGAACTTCCAACACTATGTTGAATAGGAGTGGTGAGAGAGGGCATCCCTGTCTTGTGCCAGTTTTCAAAGGGAATTTTTCCAGTTTTTGCCCATTCAGTATGATATTAGCTGTGGGTTTGTCATAAATAGCTCTTATTATTTTGAGGTACGTTCCATCAATACCAAATTTATTGAGCGTTTTTAGCATAAAGGGCTGTTGAATTTTGTCAAAAGCCTTTTCTGCATCTATTGAGATAATTATGTGGTTCTTGTCTTTGGTTCTGTTTATATGCTGGATTACGTTTATTGATTTGCGAATGTTGAACCAGCCTTGCATCCCAGGGATGAAGCCCACTTGATCATGGTGGATAAGCTTTTTGATGTGCTGCTGAATCGGTTTGCCAGTATTTTATTGAGGATTTTTGCATCGATGTTCATCAGGGATATTGGTCTAAAATTCTCTTTTTTTGTTGTGTCTCTGCCAGGCTTTGGTATCAGGATGATGTTGGCCTCATAAAAAGAGTTAGGGAGGATTCCCTCTTTTTCTATTGATTGGAAAAGTTTCAGAAGGAATGGTACCAGCTCCTCCTTGTACCTCTGGTAGAATTCAGCTGTGAATCCGTCTGGTCCTGGACTTTTTTTGGTGGGTAGGCTATTAATTGTTGCCTCAATTTCAGAGCCTGCTATTGGTCTATTCAGGGATTCAACTTCTTCCTGGTTTAGTCTTGGAAGAGTGTAAGTGTCCAGGAAATTATCCATTTCTTCTAGATTTTCTAGTTGATTTGCATAGAGGCATTTATAGTATTCTCTGATGGTTGTTTGTATTTCTGTGGGGTCGGTGGTGATATCCCCTTTATCATTTTTTATTGCGTCTATTTGATTCTTCTCTCTTTTCTTCTTTATTAGTCTAGCTAGCGGTCTGTCAATTTTGTTGATCTTTTCAAAAAACCAACTCCTGGATTCATTGATTTTTTGGAGGGTTTTTTGTGTCTCTATCTCCTTCAGTTCTGCTCTGATCTTAGTTATTTCTTGCCTTCTGCTAGCTTTTGAATGTGTTTGCTCTTGCCTCTCTAGTTCTTTTAATTGTGATGTTAGAGTGTCAATTTTAGATCTCTCCTGCTTTCTCTTGTGGGCATTTAGTGCTATAAATTTCCCTCTACACACTGCTTTAAATGTGTCCCAGAGATTCTGGTATGTTGTATCTTTGTTCTCATTGGTTTCAAAGAACCTCTTTATTTCTGCTTTCATTTCGTTATGTACCCAGTAGTCATTCAGGAGCAGGTTGTTCAGTTTCCATGTAGTTGAGCGTTTTGATTGAGTTTCTTAGTCCTGAGTTCTAGTTTGATTGCACTGTGGTCTGAGAGACAGTTTGTTATAATTTCAGTTCTTGTACATTTGCTGAGGAGTGCTTTACTTCCAATTATGTGGTCAATTTTGGAATAAGTGCGATGTGGTGCTGAGAAGAATGTATATTCTGTTGATTTGGGGTGGAGAGTTCTATAGATGTCTATTAGGTCCGCTTGGTGCAGAGATGAGTTCAATTCCTGGATATCCTTGTTCCCATTTATTATTTTGATCTCCCCACTGCCTCTATCCCAGCTTGTTCAAGATCCTGTTCTTACCTAATTTTTTTCCCCTAGTCCTTGACATTCCCAACATATTTTACTAATTTGTCTTATTTGCTATCCCTACCCAGTACAGCAGGCCAGCGATCACAGAGGGATAGAAACACACATCTTTGGGACAGAGGAAGGGAGTACTATACACGATAGTGACTAATGCTATCATAAACTGTGCTCAATTGCTTTTTATACTACTGCTAAGAGCCATTACAAAGTCACTTGTGGTTTGAATTACTTTAAAATTCAGAATACTATTAATTTCCGGTGAATAATTCCAAGAAACATGGTACTTGGGGAAGAATTAAGATGTTTTCAGAATAGCACAAAAAGCTGCCTGATGTGGATCTGGAGTAAAAGATTATGCTGCTGAAGTCATTTTCCTGTTGAGTAAACCACAGCAGGCAGGTCGGTGGATATTTTGAGATTTACTGTACTCTGATTCATTCGAAATGAGATTCCACATGATAATATGTTTCTTTAAAGTGTTCTGGAAGAAAGTCCTTTCCATTCCAGTTCATTTTTTTTTAAGCATTTGTCATTTCCAAGTTTAGAAGTTACTGGATTATACAAAAAAGTTTTCTTACAGGTTGTTACTCAATAAGATTGAAAAGAGAGTGAGAGACTTACAATGGACAAGTGTATTCAGCTAAATTCAGCCGTCATCAAATACCTGAGCAAGTGATTTCGCCACCCTTGGCTTTGCTTTGTGCATGTGTAAGAAGTCAAGGAAGCAGTCACCTTATACAGAGGCTGACTGTGTGAGCCCCTGTCTCCCCCATGAAGTCAAGGTGCGTCCAGGGACCGCCAAGTCAGGGCAAAACTCAGCTGCCGGGAGACTTGGCCCCAAACTGACCAGAATTGTTCCCTGACACCAAGATTCACTGGTGGAAGAGCTCCGGGTCCACGTGAGGATCCATTTTGTTCTCGCTCATTCTCTGCTTCTACTTACCTTGTTCATAACCCCAAGCCCACAGGACAGCTGCAAAACCCACGGTAGGTACAGTTTTACCATCAGAAGTACCAGCCTCGAACGTACTCACAAGATTCGGAGGAAACCCAGGAGATGACGATTAAGATTTTTCACAGAAAATTCTGTCTCATATCATCCTAATGCACTAAAACACCCGCAGAGCAGGCCTCTGCCCTCCCCATGCCTGTATTCCCAGATGCCTGCCACTGTAACAGGCACATAAGACATGTTCAAGAAATGGTTACTAAATGGCAGCTTTTGTTAAATTCGTTCCTTAACGTTCAGTATCTTAAAGGACATTTTGCCTGTCTGCATAGAGAGAGCCTGATAGTACTTAGCACTGAGCTCTTTTGAAAGAGAAGCTCTATCTATCTATCTATCTATCTATCGGCAATAGGCAATATGGGCCGGATGTGGTGGCTCACACCTGCAATCCCAGAACTTTGGGAGGCCAAGGTGGGAGGATCACTTGAGCCCAGGGGTTTAATCACAGCCTGGGCAACATGGTGAAACCCTACCTCTACAAAAACAAACAAAAACAAAAGGCAATATGTTTAAAACTGAATTATTTTAAATAATTTAAAATATAGGTACTATGGTCACTGGAACACCAGAATAATCTGAAGCATCAGGTGAAAAAAGGACTAACTGTACATAAATGGAAACGCTTCGCTTTTCAAGCCTGCATTCCAAAAATGGATTAACAATAAACTGTACTATATTCAGGCAATGAAATGCCACACAGCAATGCAGGGGATGGACTATTGGTGCACAGCAAAGTGAGAATGTGCTGAGGGGCTGGGTGCGGTGGCTCACGCCTGTAATCCCAGCACTTTGGGAGGCCGAGGCAGGTGGATCACCTGAGGTCGGGAGTTTGAGACCAGCCTGGCCAACATGGCAAAATCCCATCTCTACTAAAAATACAAAATTAGCTGGGCATGGTGGCACACACCTGTAGTCCCAGCTACTTGGGAGGCTGAGGCAGGAGAATCACTTGAACCCAGGAGGCAGAGGTTGCAGTGAGCCGAGATCATGCCACTGCACTCCAGCCTAGGGGATAGAGCAAGACTCTGCCTCAAAAAAAAAAAAAAAAAATTATGCTGAGTGAACAGGGCTTTCCACAAGAGTACAAATTGTATGATTCCATTTGTGTGAAGTTCTTTTTTTTTTTTTTTTTTTTTTTTGAGACAGAGTCTCGCTCTGTCGCCCAGGCTGGAGTGCAGTGGCTGGATCTCAGCTCACTGCAAGCTCCGCCTCCCGGGTTCCCGCCATTCTCCTGCCTCAGCCTCCCAAGTAGCTGGGACTACAGGCGCCCGCCACCGCGCCCGGCTAGTTTTTTGTATTTTTTTAGTAGAGACGGGGTTTCACCGTATTAGCCAGGATGGTCTCGATCTACTGACCTCGTAATCCGCCCGTCTCGGCCTCCCAAAGTGCTGGAATTATAGGCTTGAGCCACCGCGCCCGGCCTGTGTGAAGTTCTTGAAGATGCAGAACTAGTCTGTGGTAGAAAAACATTAGAACACCAGTTATCCTGGGGACTGGAACAGGGATGATCAAGGAGGGACAGGAGAGAACTTCATGAAGTTAGGGTGATGATGTTGTAAATCAATTCTTTTTTGTTGTTTTTTTAGACAGAGTTTCACTCCTGTCACCCAGGCTGGAGTGCAATGGCACGATTTCAGCTCACTGCAACCTCCACCTCCCAGGTTCAAGCAATTCTGCTGCTTCAGCTTCCCAAGTAGCTGGGATTACAGGTGCATGCCGCCATGCCCAGTTAATTTTTGTATTTTTAGTAGCTACGGGGTTTTGCCGTGGTGGCCAGGCTGGTCTCAAACTCCTGATCGCAAGTGATCCACCTGCCTCGGCCTGCCAAAGTGCTGGGATTCCAGGTGTGAGCCGCCGCATTCGGCCGATGTTGTACATCTTGTTACCGGTTTCCATAACGAAAACATACACATTTGTCAAAACTAATCTGATGATACACTTAAGAGTTATGCATTTTACTGCATGCAAATTTTTCCTCAAAAACATAACCATACACAAATATTGCATTCTAGTGAACAATAGATGTGTTGAAGTGTTCGGGGACAAACTGTACTGGCCACTGCCACTTACTATGAAACACATCCAAAAAAAGATGGAGTCATGTAAAAACAGAAAGGAACCCATAAAAATGCTCGTGGATCAGCTAATTTGTGTAAAAGAAATCTAGAAAGGATAAACCAGAGGCCCAGCATGGTGGCTCATGCCTGTAATCCTAGCACTTTGGGAGGCTGAGGTGGACGGATCACCTGAGGTCAGGAGTTCAGGACCAGCCTGGACAATATGGCAAAGTCCCATCTCTACTAAAAATACAAAAATTAGCCAGGCATTGTCATGGCAGACACCTGTAATTCCAGCTGCTCAGTAGGCTGAGGCAGGAGAATTGCTTGAACCCAGGAACTGGAGGTTGCAGTGAGCCAAGATCAAATCACTGCACTCCAGCCTGGGAGACAGAGTGAGACTCTGACTCAAAAAAAAAAAAGAAAGAAAGAGAGAGAAAGAATGAAAGAAAGAGAGAGAGAGAGAGAAAGAAAGAAAGAAAGAAAGAAAGACAGACAAATGGGAGTGGTTACCACGAAGAATAGAGGAAAGAGGTGAAAAGAATGGGGGAAAGGCAGCAGGGAGGAAGGGAGGGGAGCGACACTTCTCAAAATACACATTTCTGCATAGCTCTGACTTCAGAATCCTGGTAATGTTTCACATATCACTTCCCCCCACCAAAAAGTAAATATAAATATTAAAATCAACCAAGATGTGGAGGAAACTCAACATGGAATACCAACAGTGACAAAGGAACCTAACTGTATTGCAAATGAATACCATACCTCCACACTGAGGAGGGCAGGGAAGAAATGAACTATCCTGCTTAACTGTGGAAAACAGTATTTTGGATATATTCTGTAATGCTGAAAACCAAAAGGACTGTATACAAGTATTGAACTCTAGTTAGTAAACTTGTTTCTCACAAAAGTATGGATGAGCAATTCTGAAATGACTTTATGTGTACACTAGGATTGAACAAATCAAATATACTATGGCTAATGAGAGCCATGGTTTTCACTGCTGGAGACAGAAGTTAATAAGAAGGAAAGGAGTAAAACGAGAGTGAACCCTGTGGCTTGAATTGGACTCAGAGGGATCAGTATAAACTCATGATTTATATGTGTACACATGCACTGATAGATTAAACATGGACATAAATATAGATATGTGTACAGATGTGGATAGATGTTAATAAACTTACATACATTGCCTAGCTGTGTAAATGTAGACATGTATACAGATGTGGGTAGGTGTTAGTAAACTTACACACATTTCCTAGCTCTATCTACTGAGAGGAACTAAAAGCAATGACACACCCTCATAGCAATAAATACACCTACTGTCCAGATCTTGGTGTCTAAACATCATTCTCCAATAAAAGAACCCAGAGCTCCTTAGAGAACGTGAGTCTGCAACATCTTGTGGTGCCAGAAAATAAGGAAGTACTCAAAGGACCAAGGGACTCAGGAGGCAATGCAAAGGAGCTTCCTGTGACGAAACTCAGACAACTGGAGCAACAAAATAATGACAATACTGGATTACAACCCAAAGAATAAAATAAATATCCACACATCCATATGAATATAAATAATTGAATAAACAAATGAGGAAAAAGGGACACCTTCCTTAGTAGAATTCCGGCTAGTAAATGTAGAAAGAATGAGGGACAGAAAATTGCCATGAGACAACCATAGAAATAAAGGCAAGATTTTCCAATAGATGCTAAAATTAGCAAATAAAAGTTTAAGGATTAGAAAAAAGTATCTCCTCTAAAACATTTATTATTCACAAAGTGAATAATTGTAAATTGGGCTGGGTGCGGTGGCTCACACCTGTAATCCCAGCACTTTGGGAGGCCAAGGCGGGTGGATCACCTGAGGTCTGGAGTTTGAGACCAGCCTGACCAACATGGTGAAATTCTGTCTCTACTAGAAACACAAAAATTAACTGGGCATGATGGTGGGTGCCTGTAATCCCAGCTGGGGAAGCTGAGGCAGGAGAATCGCTCGAACCCAGGAGGTGGAAGTTGCAGTGAGCTGAAACCGCGCCATTGCACTCCAGCCTGGGCAACAAGAGGGAAACTCCTTCTCAAAAAAAACAAAAAGTGTAAATTGATAGTGGAGAAACCCGGCAGAGAACCCCTCAGCTGAGTGATCCAACACAGCATCAGTGTAATTAGACAGAGTGACATTACTGTACTCTCTCCAATACGATGGACTCTGAGAGTCTGGCATTCTCGTAAAATACGCATCACTCCAGTCCCATTATGAGGAATCTTTAGACAAAACCAAATCAGGAGATGTTCAACAAAAGAGATGGCCAGTCCACTTCAAAAGGGTTAATGTTATGGGAGAGAAAGGCTGAGAATGATCACATGTCAGAGGAGACTAGGGAGATACAATGGCTGAGTGCAGTATGGGCTCCTGGATGGAATCCTGCACCAGAAAAGGACACGAGTGTGAAAATTGGTGAAATTCAAGTAAGATCTGTACAGAGTGGATAGTGTTGTAGTAATGTGATTTTTCTGTCTTTGATCATTGTATTTTGGTGTTGTGAGATGCTAATGTGTGGGGAAGCTGGGTGAAGAGTATTTGGGAATTCTGTGTCATTTTGCAACTTTTCTAAAAGTCTAAAATTATTTTAAAATAAAAGAGTTTTCCAGCCTAGGCAACATGGCGAAATCTGGTCTCTACAAAAAAATACAAAAATTAGCCAGGCATGGCATGTGCCTGTAGTCCCAGGTACTTGGAAGGCTGAGACAGGAGGATCGCCTAAGCCTGGAAGGTGGTCAAGGTTGCAGTGAACTCTAATTGTGCCACTGTGCTCCAGCCTAGGCAACAGAGCAAGACCCTGTCTCAAAAATAAATTAATTAAATGAAGAATTTTTAAAAATAAGATGATTTATGGATGGATAGATGGGTTATGTGATAAATAGATGTATTCAAATGCCAACTGTAGAATTTTAATTGTTGACCTGTGGATGTTGACTGGTACAATTATTTCCTCTTTTCTGTATACTTGAAATAGGAAAAAAGTGTTGAAAACATCCAACGAATACACTAAATTTAACTTTGAGTCTGGTAGTAACTTATTTATTTCCAACCGAACATAAAGAACTAGTGCGATCAGCAATTTGCAGGAGTAAAGAGGAATAAAGTGATCTTTGCTGATCTGCATGGCACAGGGAAGAAAAATCACATTCTGGACTTAGGAACCAAAACAGTCAGATCCAAACAAAAGAGGTTCAAGGAAACAATTGCAAGAGACAAGCACACAAAACCTTACAAGTAAACATGGTGTTGTTAAAAAGGATTATCACCCCTATTTTTCGGTTCCTGAGTACTCATGACACAGAATGCTCCTGATGTCCCTCAGTAGAGACAGTAACCGTATTAAGAAGCTCATGCCAGCTCCCCGAGTCAAGGCCTGTTCCCGTGGGTACAGATCAGCCTTATCAGGCTACTGATTAGAAGAGGGAGGAGGTGGTGGAGTCAGCTAAGCCAGGGCTAGTGTAAGTTGGTACCGTTGCCTTATTTAATATGATTCCATTGCTAAATAAACGGATCTAATGAGTCAGCCCCACTGTAAAATGATGTAACAAGCCATAAATCTGTATGGGCAACCTTTGGTGTGCTGTATGAATGTTCACACTGTAACCCACATATTTATCACTGAGTGCGGGAAACCATGGGGTTGTAATGAAATACACACATGTTCCTTGGAGACTGAGAATCAGGGGATGAGGAAGGAAAAAACATGATCTTCATGCTCGAAAGATCAGGAAACGTCCTATGAGATAATTCAGAAAGCTTCTGGTTCCCAGTACAGAACAGGAAACGCCAAAGGTCCGATTCGGCCCTGAGAGGATATACGTTTAGGGGAAATTCCAAAACCTCGTCCTCCTGGGAACTCAGAAAGGAATCAGACCCAGAAGGTGGAGGCTTCATCAGCTGCTAAACTTATCTGGTTGTCCAAGCGAATTGTGAGTGCTTGAACACTTGATTGTAATACAGAAATCAGTTTCAGTGCTGGAGGAGAACTAAAAAATACTTTCACAGTGATGCATGTTCTTCTTCTAACTTGTAGAGTATAACATTTGGATATCTCGGTCTAGACCTGATAAACCATGTGTGCTGAGAAGGCAATCTGGTTCATAATCACAACGGGTTCAAAGACTGCTAGGACATTTCTCTGCGCCCTCATCCTTTGCAAGCATGCCTCAAAATTTGGTATGTACTTTATTTTGTATATGAAAGGAATGCTTAGAGTTTCAGATGGAATCTTTGGAAGTACATAATCTAAATAATAATAATTTTTTAAAAACAGTAATAGCTAGTATTCCTTGTACACTTACAACATGCCAACCTCTGTAGCTGAGAAGTATTAACTCAGTGATTAATGCTAACTTCTTCCCAGAGCTTGCTGCTCCTTAACAGGACATGGAGCAGACCTCCTGTTTATTGCCAATCCTAAGAGATAGGGTGATGACTACTGGGGATAGCTTTTGAACTTCCTCCGTGGCTTTTTTCTTTTTTTTTTTTTGGTACACACTGAAGGTTTGCCAAGGGTTGAACTGAAAATGATTCCAGCTGCATTTACCTCAAAATTGCCAAACAGGGCCACGGCTCCAGCCAGAACTGTACTATTCCTTTTTTTTTTTTTTTTTTTTTTGAGACAAGCTCTTACTCTGTGGCCCAGGCTGGAGTGCAGGGGCACAATCTCAGCTCACTGCAAGCTCCGCCTCCCGGGTTCACTCCATTCTCCTGTCTCAGCCTCCCGAGTAGCTGGGACTACAGGCATCTGCCACCACACCTGGCTAATCTTTTGTATTTTTAGTAGAGACGGGGGTTCCACCATGTTAGCCAGGATGGTCTCCTGACCTCATGATCCGCCCACCTCAGCCTCCCAAAGTGTTGGGATGACAGGCATAAGTCACTGCACCTGGCCTTTTTTTTTAAAAGACAGAGTCTCACTCTGTTGCCCAAGCTGGAGTGAAGTGGCGTGATCTATCTCAGCTTACTGCAATCTCTGTCTCCCAGGTTCAAGCGATCCTCCTGCCTCAGCCTCCCTAGTAGCTAGGATTACAGGCGTGTGCCACCACACCCAGCTAATTTTTTTTTTTTTTTTGTATTTTTAGTAGAGATGGAGTTTCACTGTGTTAGCCAGGCTGGTCTTGAACTCCTGACCTCAAATGATTCACCTGCCTCGGCCTCCCAAGGTGCTGGGATTACAGGCATGAGCCACCTCACCAGCACATATTATTCCCTTATAGTTCAACATGGCATGCTTAAATCACTCTCCTCCCTCCTATCTTCAAAGAATAGGCATTTCAGACAAGTACTTTTGTGACAAAACTGTACTCATGCAGCCTGGAAAAGAATATGAGCCATCACAAGTGTATAAAGTCAGGAGTTCTGCAATAAGAATCTGACGTGTTAAAAGCAAGTTTCAGAGAATACCCCATCTAACAGATATTCCATAATGATATTTTAAGGAGGGAAGAGGAAGATGAACATTAATACTTTTGGGTAATTTTTGAAAGGTCAATTCACTCTAATTCTTTTTTTGAATTAGGTCAATAAACAAGCATGCTTAGTATAATAGATCTGACATACCATTTCCTACTATCTTTGCTGCTAAAGTTTTACAAAAGTGTGCATTTTTCAATTTTTATCTTTTTAAAATTGTGAGACAAGGTCTTGCTCTGATGCCCAGGCTGGAGTGTAGTAGCATGATCACAGCTCACTGTAGCCTCAACTTCCTGGACTTAAGTGATCCTCCCACCTCAGCCTCCTGAGTAGCTGGTAATATAGGTATGCACCACCATGCCCAGCTAATTTGTGTACTTTTTGTAGAGACAGGGTCTTGCCATGTTGCCCAAGCTGACTATAGCTCAAGCAATCCGCCTACCTTGGCCTCCCAAAGTGCTGGGATTACAGGTGTGAGCCACCGCGCCCAGCCTAGGGTATGTTTTAGAAAATTGGTATGTTTTATTGATATTCCTATGGCTGGACTATGCTGTGAGTATAAAATACAAATTAACATGCTATTTGAAATAGACTTGCATCTGGGTACGGTGGCTCACACCTGTAATCCTAGCACTTTGGGAGGCAGGCCGAGGCAGGTGAATTGCCTGAGCTCAGGAGTTCGAGACCAGCCTGGGCAACACGGTGAAACTCTGTCTCTACTAAAATACACAAAATTAGCTGGGTATAGTGGTGTGTGCCTGTAATCCCAGCCACTCGGGAGACTGAGGAAGGAGAACTGCTAGAACCTGGGAGGCAGAGGTTGTAGTGAGCTAAGATCACCGTACTGCACTCCAGCCTGGGCAACAGAACAAGACTCCATCTTGAAAGAAAGAAAAAGAAAGAAAGAAGGAAGGAAGGAAGGAAGGAAGGAAGGAAAGGGAAGGGAAGGAAGGAAGGAGGGAGGGAGGAAGGAAGGAAGGAAGGAAGGAAGGAAGGAAGGAAGGAAGAAGGAAGGAAAGGAAAAAGAAAGAAAGGAGGGAGGGAGGGAAGGAAGGAAGGAAGGAAGGGAGGGAAGAGAGAGAGAAAGAAAGAACGAAAGAGAGAGAGAGAGAAAGAAAGAAAGAAAGAAAAGAAAGAAAGAAAGAGAGAAAGAAAGAAAGAAAGAAAGAAGGAAAGGAAGGAAAGAAAAGAGGGAGGGAAGGAAGGAAGGAAGGAAGGGAGACTTGTATAGATACCTAGTTCATGAGAAGATTATCAAGTTTTTCTAAGTCGTAAAGCAAGTCTCTGGGTAGATCTATGCTCCTTCTCACCCTACTGCAACCAACCACTGATCCCAACAGTCGGGCAGACTACTTCGTGAATCCAGGAGAAAGATGACTCCACGGTGCTCCAGATGTCTGCTTTGATGTTTGAAATTCAAAACTCCCTGACTCTCGCTTCCGACTATAAAATTGAAATATGGACTTTGCAAGGTGCTGTGAGGATTATGCAATGTTTCTGCGTATACACAAATAACTTACATACCACATATACAGAAAAATGTTTCATCCTCTCCTGTGTTCTAAACAGCACTGTGGCCCTTCTATGAACCATCTCCCAGCTTCTTGTTCTTCCTTCAGAGTCCGGTGCTACCCCATTACTTAGGGGACCACGGCCTCACTCCAAGAACGTATCTGAGCTCCGCTTTGTGGATCAAGGCTTCAAATCTCAAACTCCCTCATTCCCACCTGTAAATGTACCTACATAGCCACCAGGCTTTTTTTCTCAGAGGATCAGTGTTTCTGATTCCAGGACGTATATATTCCCCACTGGCTCTTACTTCTTTGAGTTCTCTCTCTCCATTGCTCTTTCTCTTTGCCTGCGAATGAGTTCAAGTGTTCTCCACCTGACGAAAAACGTTTCTGTCTCCCCAACCTCTCCAAATGCTCCCTCTCTCCCCCGCCTCTACCATGTGGGGCTAATTTTAGCTTCTGCATTGTTCTTGAATCCATCTGCTTCTCTTCATCTTCATTCCCAGGATCCCTGTCCAGACCATCATACCACCTGGACTCTTCCACTTTATTCGAAAATGCAGATGTCACACCATCTAACATTAGCGGTTACCTAATTATTCTTTGACCCAAATCCGTATGAAAGAGAAGACCCAGCGTGGCCTCCTGCCATGATCTCTTGTCTCACTGGATCCACATTCATGAGGCTCTGCACTTGCTCTCCCTGTGACCTGGACTCTTCTGGTCTCTGCTCCCCACCCCCACACCCCCGCCGACCACATCGCTCCTATTCACCCCTCAGGGCTGTGCTTGCAGCCTCAGGGAGCCTTCTTTAACCCCCAGATCACGGCATGCTCCTATGCTATGCACCATGTTTCCCCCGCGAAGCCCTGACCCGGTTTGTGAGGATACGCTTCCTTTGTGTCGTTATTTGATCAGTGCCTCTCTCTCCCACGAGACAATAACATCTATGAGCGCAAAACCGATGTCATCTTTGCCCACATTTATGTCTACAACAAATGACACAGTGTCTGACCCTTCTTAGGAACTCAGCAAATATTCACTCTTGTCAAATGTTAACCTCCCAGAAAGCAAAGTCTAGACTAGCTGTCCCTACTCCCTAATTCCCATCCTCTGCTTATCACTAATAACCTTCTAATGGTCAGTCCGGTGTGTTCTTTGAGTCCCATCCAACTTGAAGACACCATTCCCTTGGCTCCCCTCTTGTTACTCTTTCAATCCTGACCCCCCACCAAGTCCTGACCTTCTTCTTGCTCTTATCTTTCCATTCTACGACACCAATTTCTTTTTTCTTCTTTCTTCTTCTTTTTTTTCCTTTTTTTTTTTTTTTTCTTTTGAGACGGAGTCTCGCTCTGTGGCCCAGGCTGGAGTGCAGTGGCGCGATCTCGGCTCAGCCTCCCGGGCTCATGCCATTCTCCTGCCTCAGCTTCCCGAGTAGCAGGGACTACAGGTGCCCACTACCACGCCCAGCTAATATTTGTGTGTGTGTGTGTGTGTTCTTAGTAGAGATGGGGTTTCACCATGTTCGCCAGGATGGTCTCGATCTCCCGACCTCGTCATCTGCCTGTCTTGGCCTCCCAAAGTGCTGGGATTACAGGCGTGAGCCACCGCACCCAGCCAATTCTATGACACCAATTTCTTAACCTTTGGAAACCACTAAGAATCTGATCACAAGTTAAGGATGCACTCCATCATAGCACGCCAAATGGAAATGCACAGAAAATATTGCTTTTTTTTTTTTCTTTTCCTGTTGTCGCTCTGTTACTCAGGCTGGAGTGCAGTGGTGCAATCTTGGCTCACTACAACCTCCACCTCTTGAGTTCAAGCAGTTCTTGTGCCTCAGCCTCCCAAGTAGCTGGGATTACAGGTGCACACCACCACACCCGGCTAATTTTTGTATTTTTAGTAGAGGTAGGGTTTCACCATGTCGGCGGGGCTGGTCTCAAAGTCCTGACCTCAGGTGATGCACCCACCTCAGCCTCCCAAAGTACTGGGATTATAGGCGTGAGCCACTGGGCCCAGCTGCTTCTAATTGCTGGTGGTTATGGAGCCCTGGACACCAGTCACCTAGGCCACAGAAGAGTCAGTGAAGGACCTCATTGACTTGTGTCATCAACCAGGCTGGTGCAGTGGCACGATCTTGGCTCACTACAGCCTGTGCCTCTCAACCATCACCCCCTTTAAGCTGCCACCTTTGTCTGCTAAATCTCCATTTCTGCGCTGACTTCTCTTGAGCTCAAGGCCTGATTTCTCATCCATATTTGCTCTCTCTTCCTAGATGTCTCACAAGCACCGTCAACAAAGAAACTTATTTATTTCCCCAAACTCGCTGTTTTTATGCTGTGTCTAGCTTGAGCTCTTGCCCCAAGCTAGGTAGCTGTTTTTAAGGAGGTCCTCTTATTCAACCATGGAATCTCTATAATGTCATCCAGGATTCTTCCCACAATGGAAAAACTTTATTTCCTCAATCTAATTTTCACATCGTTTTTCAAAATGCACTCAACATCTTTCCTGACAACAAACCAATTCCGGAACAAAATAATTAGTAACACTGACACACGTTGAAGAAAGGAACAAGGAAACCATTTGAACAGCTCCCCTCCTCACCCCACTCCAATCTTCCCACCGTCAGGAACGGACCAAAGGTGCTAAGGGACCAATGAAGAAGCCGATGGAGTCCTCGCATGAAATAGAGAGGGAAAGAAATGCTACTCATTCCACACACATTCCAACCCCAGGAAGGCCCTCCTCCCTCATCTAGCCACTGTAATATCTCAATTATTCTCCAGAACAGCAACCAGGCTGGTTGGCCTCCTCTCCGACCTCATATTCTGTCAAACTAACACCCCGTTCTCTTCTAGTCATTCTACCAACCTGCCATTCTTCCTCGCTCTGTTTTGAGTTTTCAAATTCTTCCTTGCGGCCCAGAACAAATGACTCATAGATGGGGAGTGTGTCACCGCCAACTGCCCCTCTCTATTTAAAAATAGAGCTCAAGTTCTACCTTTTCAACAACGCCTTCCCTGATTCAGTGATGTCAGCAAATGCTTACCAGGCAGTATGATGTGTGCTGTGCCCTGTGTGGAGCCTGAATGTACTAGAAGAGAGAGGAGATCAAAAGATGAAAATCACATGGCCCCTGGCATCAAGGTATTTCTAGGCCAGCAGAACAATTTTCTTTTTTAAAATAATAAAAGGAAGTAAAACTCTAGGCTGATAAAGACACAGGCTAATATTATAGTACAAGCTGAGGCAAAAAGTAACATGTACTTTCTCTGAAACTGCATTTTACTTGTACTCCTGTGATTTTATGATTCTCCTATGATAATCTGTATCCACAGCTGATTTGGAAACTGTCTGAGGGCGGGAACTGTATTTTTGCCTGTCTCTAGTGAAGCTTCGGGAATAAGCCTTAGAGCAGAAGAAAGCTATGGCAGACAGCAGAGGGACGGAGGCCACAGGTCATCCTACCACGATCCTACCACGCAACCAGTTTTTCTAAAGGCAGTTCCCCTCATCCTTACCACAAGATAGTAGCAAATCATAACGAAGCCCCAAATTAACCAGAACCTTTCTTCTTTAAGGACTGAATCATTTCTACACCAAAGGATATGAAGTAGAATTTTGTCCAATGCCGTATTCAATTGCCTTGGTCTCCTAGAATTCTAATTTGATGCCGAGATTAAATACATCTTCTCAGATATTTCAGTGGCAATTGAGAAGTACAATTTAAAAAAAATGAATTGAAGTATCTATGTCTAAACCCCACCTTCACTAGCCCATCAAGGTGATGGTGATTTCAGGTCAAAGCAAGGCCGGCGAGGTGAAGCTAAGAAAACACGACTGGGCTGCAGGGCTGCAGGACCACGGTGTCTAGCCAGCTGTTACAGTAGGTGGTTCACGGACAGCTGTGAGTCACACAGGACTGAAGCGGCAGCTCTTGACCAGTACTGTAGGCGCTAAGATCCGGTATTTGCTCTTAGACCGTGGGAGCAAAGACTAACAAGGAAAATACACCAGAACAGCTGGGAAATAAATTCCCTTCTGGCCTGCACAAAAAGGGTCCCTGCCAAGTCATTTTCCATCCTGGAGCCAGGGGAGGTCTAGGAAGGATATGCGCTTTTCTGTCCTTCAAATCCTTTAGCCTTCCCTCCAGTTTTACTTATCACTTCCCACCCCTCCCCCACACCCCCTGCTAAAAATGATACTAGGCTTTGACTCTTTCGTAACACAAAGCTTGACAAAAATATATGACTGGACAAGCAACTTTTAAAACGTCATTTTAGCATATTTCTTTTTCTTTTTTTTCTTTCTTTCTTTTTTTTTTTTTTGAGACGGAGTCTCGCTCTGTGGCCCAGGCTGGAGTGCAGTGGCCAGATCTCAGCTTACTGCAAGCTCCGCCTCTCGGGTTCACGCCATTCTCCTGCCTCAGCCTCCCAAGTAGCTGGGACTACAGGTGTCCGCCACCTCGCCCAGCTAGTTTTTTGTATTTTTAGTAGAGACGGGGTTTCACCATGTTAGCCAGGATGGTCTCGATCTTCTGACCTCATGATCCGCCCGTCTCGGCCTCCCAAAGTACTGGGATTACAGGCTTGAGCCACCGCGCCCGGCCTTTTTTTCGTTTTTTTTTTTTTTGAGATGAAGTCTCGCTCTATCACCCAGACTGGAGTGCAATGGCACCATCTCGGCTCACTGCAACCTCCGCCCTCCCTCGTGCAGAGGGAAGGGGTTCCAAGTGGATCCCTTCATTTGCGGTGAGATGTGGTTGGTTTTACAGACGAACTCGAGAAGGTGGTGTCTGATTTACACAGGGCACAAAGGATTGGTGGGACCAGGTGACCCATTCACATAGCGTGCAAAGAAGCTGGCCACCCCACCCCAATTTTTTTTTTTTTTTTTTTTTTTGAGACAGAGTCTTGCTCTGTCACCCAGGATGGAATGCAGTGGCATGATCTCGGCTCACTGCAACCTCTGCCTCCCAGGTTCAAGAGATTCTTCTGCCTCAGCCTCCTGAGTTGCTGGGATTACAGGCATGCGCCACCACACCCAGCTAATTTTGGATTTTTAGCAGAGACAGAGTTTCACCATGTTAGCCAGGCTGGTCTCGAACTCCTGACCTCAGGTAATCCACCCGCCTCAGCCTCCCAAAGTGCTGAGATTATAGGTATGAGCCACCATGCCCAGCCCCTAGTCTCTCATTATGCAGGGGGGTCTCTACCTGGCCAGCACCATGTAGCCTGCTTCTTTACTACACATGTGGGGACAAAGAAAAGGGGAGAGAGCCTCTGTGTTGAACATACCTGACTTCTGGGTAGCCCTTTTCTATTGGCACAGCTGCTGGCATTTACCTATGCAAGTTTCCAGCTCGCTTATCTATGCTTGCAGCTTGATTTTTCAGGCTGCTTTTTGTTAGAAAAGAAATTATTTGGAGGCTGCTTTTTATTAAAAGAAAATTCTACTGAGGACTCTCTTACCCTCCCTATCTGCCTAAGTAATTTCTTTTTTTTTTTTTTTTTTTTTTTGGAGACGGAGTCTCGCTCTGTCGCCCGGACTGGAGTGCAGTGGCCGGATTTCAGCTCACTGCAAGCTCCGCCTCCTGGGTTTACGCCATTCTCCTGCCTCAGCCTCCCGAGTAGCTGGGACTACAGGCGCCAGCCACCTCGCCCGGCTAGTTTTTGTATTTTTAGTAGAGACGGGGTTTCAGCGTATTAGCCAGGATGGTCTCGATCTCCTGACCTCGTGATCCGCCCGTCTCAGCCTCCCAAAGTGCTGGGATTACAGGCTTGAGCCACCGTGCCCGGCAGTAATTTCTTTTTAACACCTGTATCAATCTCTCTGTCTCCTTATCCAGATCCAGGAAAGGTGAGCCCACAAGAAAAGGAGACTAAAGTTCTGATAGAGGAACTTTTACTATAGGCTACTAGCCATTCTTTCCAGGGATGATGTGTGCAAGACTCACCTGCATAACAAGACAGCCTTTGCTCACCCATGCCTTTCCTCCTGGCGACCCCCATGACCTGTCGCCACCTCCCACCTGGAGCTTCAGGCGTCTAGTCCTCTCTGTACGGTGTAAAAACTGCAGTCATCTGGCCCTTCTTTGAGTCTCATACTTGTGTGGCTCCCTGTGCATGTACACAGAATGAATGTGTGTGCTTTGGTCCTGTTAGCTTTCTATTGACAGTTCACGTTGTAGACTCAAATGATCAAACCTTCAAAAATGGGGAAAGGAAATTCCCTTTGCTCCTACACCCCTCTCTTGGTTTCAAGAGAGCCATGAAGAGCTTCACCAGGGAACTGTCAGTTCTCTTGGGAAACCACCCAGATTCCAGCTACAACTTTGTAGGATCAGAGTAAACCAGCCTACAGAAGAATGCATGCCTCAGCCGGGCGTGGTGGCTCATGTCTGCAATCCTGGCACTTTAGGAGGCCGAGGCAGGCGGATCACCTGAGGTCAGGAGATCAAGATCAGCCTGGCCAACATGGCGAAACCCTGTCTCTACTAAAAATACAAAAAATTTAGCCGATACAAAAAAATTAGCCAGGTGTGGTGGTACATGCCTATAATCCCAGCTACTCGGGAGGCTGAGGCAGGAGAATTGCTTGAACTTGGGGAACAGAGGTCACAGTGAGCCGAGATCATGCCACTGCACTCCAGCCTGTGGGATAGAGTAAGACTCCGCGCCCCCACCTAAAAAAAGAAGAATGCATGCCTCTTAGGACCTCCAGTTTAGCATTCAATGCTTAGTTAAAAGTAACTTTTTGACCCAGGTAGTATTTTTCTTTAAGTGAGCTCAGTGATAAATGCATTTTCTGGATATAAGTATCTGACAACATATCTTACTTTATTAACATTAGTGTTGGGGGCACACACACCTTTTCAGTTTCAGTAGCACTTTGTCTGAGCTGGTTCTTCCTATGAGATGTTATCAACAACATGTACTGGGGTATTCCTATATAAAGAATATTATTTTAGTGGGGAATTTGCAAAACTCATAATCAAGTTGGGGGAACGTATACAAACAACTTATGCATATACATAAATAATGAACACCCACTCTCTCACTCTCTCTTTGTTGTTGTTGTTGTTGTTGTTGTTGTTGAGACTGAGTCTTGCTTTGTTGCCCAGGCTGGAGTGCAGTGGCACAATCTCGGCTCACTGCAAGCTCCGCCCCCCAGGTTCAAGCAATCTTCCTGCCCCAGCCTCCCAAGTACCTGGGACTACAGGCGTGGGCCACCATGCCTGGTTAATTTTTATATTTTTGACCTCAGGTGGTCCATGGTGCCCTGGCCTCCCAAAGTACTGGGATCACAGGCATGAGCCACTGTATCCAGCCTTTTCTCTTTTTTTTTTTTTCAAAAGAAAAGATAGAGTCTCACTATGTTGTCCAGGCTAGCCTCAAATTCCCAGGCTCAAGCGATCCTCCCACCTTAACTTTCTAAGTATGAACACACTCTTTTTTTTGTTTTTTTGAGATGGAGACCTGCTCTGTTTCCCAGGCTGCAGTGCAGTGGCCCGATCTCGGCTCACTGCAACCTCCCCCTCCAAGGTTCCAGCGATTCTAGCAATTCTCCTGCCTCAGCCTCCTGAGTAGCTGGGATTACAGGCACCTGGCTAATTTTTTGCATTTTTTTCTTTTTAGTAGAGACAGGGTTTCACCATGTTGGCCAGGCTGGTCTCGAACTCCTAACCTGAAGTGATCTGCCCACCTCAGCCTCCCAAAGTCCTGTGATTACAGGCGTGAGCCACCATGCCTGGCCAAACACTCTTTTGATTATTTTTTTCCAGTTAGATCTGATCTGCTGGTAGCTTTCAGCATCACCCTAGCCCCTTAGCTTTCTTCCCTTTAGGCATACCAAAATAAAGACCAGGACACTGAGAAAGGCAGAGTAGCATAAAGCTACAGAAAGGAAAATATGAAATTAATAACATCTCACTTATCCAAGAATCACATATGTAGTTACCTTAGCTAATTGGAACTCTGTTGACAAAAAGGGAAAGAAAACACAAAAAGGTATTTCAGTAGTCAGATTAGAAGTGACAAAGTTAATGCAGCAAATATTACATACACAGAGAGGCAGACACAGGGGAATACGTGATCATTGCTCAGAAGAGAAATGAAAGTTTTTTATTTAAAAAATAGTACATTGGCTGGATGCAGTAGCTCACGTCTGTAATCCCAGCCCTTTGGGAGGCTGAGGTGGGCGGATCACTTGAGGTCAGGAGTTCAAGACCAGCCTGGCCAACGTGGTGAAACCCCATCTCTACTAAAAATACAAAACTTAGCCAGGCGTGGTGGCGCGTGCCTGTGGTCTCAGCAACTTAGGAGTCTGAGGCAGGAGAATCACTTGAACCTGGGAGGTGGAGGTTGCAGTGAGCCGAGATCATGCCACTACACTCCAGCCTGGGTGACAGAGCAAGACTCTGTGTCAAAAAAAAAAAAAAAAAAAAAAAAAAAAAAAACAATAGTACATGGACTCAAAAAGCTTATTCATGCAGAGCAAGCTGGTGCAGAGTCAAAAGGTCTAACACTCCCAAACCTGTGAAAATCCCAATTGTGAAATCCCAGTTTCACACCTATGGCTGTAACAGTCTAGAAAAGCTACTAGCACATAGTAGGCCCTCAATATGCATTCACTGGTGAATGATGGACAGCAACTACTCTCCTAAATAAGGAGCCAAGACCTCAATAAACAGATAGATTGTACTGAATGTAATTTTAGTTAGGGATAACTAACTAAATGTAGAGTAACATTGTACTTTTTTTCCTAAAAGCTCACTATAAAAATAAGTTTCCTGGCCAGGTATAGTGGCTTGCACTTGTAGTCCCAGCACTTTGGGAGGCTGAGGTGGGCAGATCACTTGAGGCCAGGAGTTCGAGACCAGCCTGGCCAATATGGTGAAAGTAAAAATATATAAAAATTAGCCAGGCATGGTGGTGCACACCTGTAACCACAGCTACTTGGGAGGCTGAGGCAGGACAAGCACTTAAACCAAGGAAGTGGAAGTTGCAGTGAGCTGAGATCATGTGACTGCACTCCAGCCTGGGCAATACAGCAAGACTGTCTCAAAAAAACCAAAATGTTTCCTGTATAATGAAGCCAGCATCAGAGAGGGAAAAGTTAATTGGTTCTAAAGTGGAACCTGAGTTGTTGTCTACTGCAGGAGAAGTGGAATTAAATGAAATTCTGCTATGTGGCAGCAGGAAGCGGCCAATGTAGAATTCTATATGAAAGGGCAATTTTAATTTCCATTCCTTTGGGGTGATAGATGGGATTTCTTTACTACATATATAAGTTGAAGAATATTCCCTCTCACATATCACACTACATATTTTCCTTAATTTATAATGTAAACTCCACAAGGGCAGGAAGTTGGGGCTGTGTATACACTACCGTGTCCCAGTGCCCAGAGTGGTCCTTGCACAGAGTAGGGGATCAATAGCGGAATGAATGGAGTCATATTGGCTAGGTGGCAAGACCTCTCCTAGACCAACACATAGCAGGCCTCTCCGACGTGAGGCACACTGAGTTTGGCAGGTTCCGGGAGTGTCAACGTGGAAGGTGAGGTGTGTCCCTGCGTTCATGGAGCTTATAGTCTTGTTTAGAGGAGATATCAAAATACAGCAAGAGTCCTGGCACAGTGGCTTATGCCTGTAATCCCAGCACTTTGGGAGACCGAGGAGGGTGGATCACTTGAGGTCAGCAGTTCAAGACCAGCCTGACCAATGTGGCGAAACCTTGTCTCTACTAAAAATACAAAACGTAGCCAGGCTTGGTGACATGTGTCAGTAGTCCCAGCTACTGGAGACTACCTTTATAAGAGCTTCGCAGTTCACAAAGTGATTTTGTATATAGCATCTCATTGGATTCTCCCAGCAATCTTATGGAAATGGCCAGACAAGTTTGATAATGCTCATTTCACAAGTGAAGAAAAGGACTCAGAGAGGTAAACTGAAATCGTGCGTTTTCACACAACTAATAAGGAGAGTGCCCAGCCTAGAACCCAGGTGTTTAGACTTCCGGTCTACTGCTCTTTCCATTAAATCACAACTTTGCCGTTTCATTTACATCCCAGATTTACCAGTCTCATTGGAACTGATCTCCTTCCTAATCAGTTCCTTCTCCTACTTTCTCCCTTTTCTAAATTGTGAATAAACTGAAGGACTTGAGAAGTCATAACCTGGCCGGTGAGAGCACACGCAAATATGGAATTTGAAAATAGTTACAGAATAATGCACACATGAATGAAGGGTGAGTTTGTGCTTAGTAGGTAAATTCCTAAAGGAATCAATCGACGTAATTCAAAATAAACCTAAGTAGGCCGGGCACAGTGGCTCACACCTGTAATCCCACACTTTGGGAGGCCGAGGCTGGCAGATCACCTGAGGTCAGAAATTCAAGACCAGCCTGGCCAATGTGGCAAAACCCTGTCTCTACTAAAATTACAAAAAAAAAAAAAAATTTAGCTGGGCGTGGTGGCTTGTGCCTGTAATCCCAGCTACTCAGGAGTCTGAGGCAGGAGAATTGCTTGAACCCAGGGGATGGAGGTTGCAGTGAGCCGAGATCGCACCACTGCACTCCAGCCTGGGTGAGAGAGCGGGGCTCCATCTCACAAAATAAATTGAATAAAATAAACCTAAATAAACACTAGGAACACTATTAAGTAACTAAGAACTTTCTAATGTGAATTTTATTTATAATTTTGAAGGAAAGGGAGGGATAAAAAACGACAGGAATGAACAGTGCCATTTACTCCTTTTTATCTGGCCCGGAACGAAATGTACTTGTAAATACTAGGAGTACATGTTGTTTTTATTTAACCAATTAGTCACAGGTTAAATGAAGCAACTAAAAAAAAAAAAAGTTTCTGCAAGAAGGGATCTACAGGATAGGTGCTGGTCATTGGAGAAATATAAATAAATGAATCGCAAAATATGGAGACGAGGAAAACAAAATCATGTGGAAGTAAACCTGGCAACTTCACTCTCACTGTTACTTAAGAATTCCTCTCACAGAAAATGTGAAATATCACAGTAATCTCATGGTAAATAAACGGCTCTGTGTAAAAAAATAGCCGAACACCAAAAGGTTTGCCCAATCTGTCTCCACGTTTCCAAGTTTATTCCCAATATTCCCGGGTTCGCTGTGGTGCTGAGCCTTCCTAGGGTGCGTTGCCACAGCTGTAATTGTGCATACTTCAGGGAATCAGAGATGCTGCTGTCTGGGATTCCTGGGGTAAAGTCTGTTCAAGTTACGGGAAGGCCCCCACTTCACTTTCTTCATGCTAGAAAAGTCTAGAATTCATTTTGTACAAGTCACATCTGAGAGCGCAGCCAGATCTAAAGCATTTTTTCACTTGAACAAAGGAGCAGCCATCTCCAAAGTCCAGTCCAACCTGAAATACCAGATTTCCTGACAAGTCTGCCCCATGCTTGCCCAGTGCCTTGTTTAACCCCTTCCTTCCCTCGAGTCCTCAGGAATCTACCTTCAAACACCATCAAGGTTTTTTTGAATTTAAAATATGCATATATGTATATATCTATACCTTTTAAATTCAAATAACCTACGTGTGTCTGTACACACACACACACATTTTTTTACCTGTATGTATGTTTAAATATATACATAACTTGAGCCCAGGAGTTTGAGGCTGCAGTGAGCCATGATTGCACCACTGCACTCCAGCCTGAGTGACAGAGAAAGACTCTGTCTCAAAAAAAAAAAAAATTATACATAAAAAGATAAAAACGAACAGATGTTGGCAAGGTTGCAGAGATAAGGGAATGCTTGTACGCTATTGGTGTGAATGTAAGTTAGTTCAGCCACCATGGAAAGCAATTTGGAGATTTTTCAAAGAACTTAAAACAGAACTAACCTTTGATTCAGCCATCCTGCTACTGGGTATATACCCAAAGGAAAATAAATAATTCTACAAAAAAGACATATGCACTTGTATGTTCATTGCAGCACTATTCACAATAGCAAAGATCCGGAATCAACCTAGATGCCCATCAACAGTGGACTGGATAAAGAAAATGTGGTACATATACACCATGGAATACTATGCAGCCATAAAAAAGAATGAAATCATGTCCTTTGAAGCAACATAGCTGCAGCTGGAGGCCATTTCTTAAGCAAATCATGCGCAACGGAACATCAAAGACTCCATGTTCTCACTTCTAGGTGGGAGCTAAATATTGAGTACACATGGACATAAAAATGGGAGCAACAGACACGAGACTGCTAGAGGGAGGAGGAGGAGAAAGGAACAAGGGTTAAAAAACTACCTCTCCAGTACTATGCACACTACCTGGGTGATGGGATCATTTGTACACCAAGCCTCAGCAACACGCAATTTACCCAGGTAACAAACCAGACCATGTATCCCTTGAACCTAAAATAAAAGTTAAATAATAATAATAACAATAATGTCTTCACTGTCAGGAGTTTAAGGTCTTGTGATTCTTCTTCATCATACTTGATACATGCAATTAAAACTTATTAGATATAAAAAGTTTTAGCTATGAAAAATCTTGTAATCAGGCCAGGCACGGTGGCTCACGCCTGTAATCTTAGCACTTTGGGAGGCGGAGGCGGGGGATCACCTGAGGTCAGGAGTTCGAGACCAGCCTGGACAACATGGTGAAACTCCGTCTTTACTAAGAACACAAAATTAGCCTGGTGTGGTAGCGCATGCCTGTAATCCCAGCTACTTGGGAGGCTGAGGCAGGAGAATCACTTGAACCTGGAAGGTGGAAGTTGCAGTGAGCCGAGATCACTCCATTTCACTCCAGCCTGGGCAACGAATGAAACTCCGTCTCAAAAAAAAAGAAAAAAAGAAAAAGAAAAAAGAAACCAATCTTTTAATCAGAAAAATGGTGGAATCTGAAGCATAAATCTTTTATTAAAAACTAATAAACTAAATAAATGCAAGTAAGATGATGATACACCTTCATTTTTCTTTTTCTTTTTCTTTTTTTTTGGCGTATAAAGTTAGGACAGATTTTTTTTAAAAAAAGATCAGCACTCATTGATAGCAAAATATAGAGGAAATGAACACTCAAACACTGTTGGTTAGAGTGTAAATTAGTTTAACTTATTTGGAAGGTAAGCTAGCAATTGGTATCCAAAGATTCCATCATTTCCTTTGATCTGATCATTCTGCCTTGATCAATTTTTTCTAAGGAAAAAAAAACATGTACAAAAAGTTTGGGGTGAAAAGTTGTTCATTTCAGGATCATTTATAATGGTCAAAATTAGAATGAGCCATGCACTCGAGAACTGAGAAAATAAACTGCTGTCCCCGATTGGTATGGTCACCGAAAGAAGCATCAGAGTGTGTGTGTGTGTGTGTGTGTGTGTGTGTGTGTGACGGAGTCGCACTCTTGTCGCCCAGTCTAGAATGCAATGGCCAGTTCCCGGCTCACTGCAACCTCCGCTTCCTGGGTTCAAGCCATTCTTCTGCCTCAGCCTCCCGAATAGCTGGGACTGCAGACACACGCCACCACACCCTGCTAATTTTTGTATTTTTAGTACAGACAGGGTTTTGCCATGTTGGTCAGGCTGGTCTCCTACTCCTAACCTCTGGTGATCCGCCCACCTTGACCTCCCAAAGTGCTGGGATTACAGGCTGGAGCCACCGCGCCCGGCCAGAAATGTTTAATTATCACTTTTAGTTCTGCTGAGTACGTTAATATGAGGCAGGCAATCTAGGCACTGCATTCTTCAGAAACAGAATATATTAGTTTAAAAAACTGTAGGTAATCTACCAGTCAGTCAAGGCTCTGACTAAAATGACTAAAACCCAAGAAGTACACTAAACTTTTCTGCCCAAGAATATAAAATTCCAGCCTAGCGCAGTGGCTCATGCCTGTAATCCCAACACTTTGGGAGATTGAGGCAAGCGGATCATTTGAGTTCAGGAGTTCGTGACCAACCTGGCCAACATGGTGAAATCCCATCTCTACTAAAATTACAAAAAATTAGCTGGGTGTGGTGGCACGCGTGTGTAATCCCAGACGCATGGGAGGCTGAGGCAGGAGAATCACTTGAACCCAGGAGGCAGAGGTTGCATTGAGTCGAAACCGCACCACTGCACCCCAGCCTGGGCGACAGAATGAGACTCCCTCTTAAAAAAAAAAAGAATATAAAATTCCTTTGTTTGGAAATTTTTATTTTCCTGAGGAAAAACACTATGGATAACTAGCAATTTCTTACAACTGATTTTACATTATGCAAGTATTTATTTCACAGACGAATATAGCAATAATTTAAATAAAATATTTTAAAAGTATTTTCGCAAATAAAATCTATGCAATTTACATAATGACTTCCTCATGGGATGAATAAAGTGCTCGGTAAGTATTATTTATTGTCACAGCCGAGAGCTTTACATATATTGATTCACTAAATCTTCAGCCCTATGCAGTGGGCCCTGTTATGATCCCCATTTGACAGATGGCACGCCAAAGTACAGGCAGCTTAAGTAATTTCCCCAGATAACCCAGACAGGAAATGCCGGAGGCAGAACTGGAATCCAGGCAGTCAGCATTCAGAGCCAGAGGCCTCAACCACTGTGCAACCCTGTTTTTAAAATGCAATAATTATATACAAATATCATAATTAAAACTCATGTAACCTAGATTCATATTTAGAATACACTGGGATTTTGGTTCACTAGAAGCAGGAGAGGGGCCATGCGTGGTGGCTCCCACCTATAATCCCAGCACTTTGGGAGGCCGAGATGGGCAGATCACTTGAGGCCATGAGTTTGAAACCAGCCTGGCCAACATGGTAAAATACTGTCTCTACTAAAAATACAAAAATTATGTGGGCATAGTGGTGCACATCTGTAATCCCAGCTACTCGGGAGGCTGAGGCATGAGAATCACTTGAGCCTGGGAGGCGGAGGTTGCAGTGAGCCGAGATCAAGCCATTGCACTCCAGCCTAGGCAACAGAGTGAGACTCTGTCTCAAAAAAAAAAAAAAAAAATTAGCCGGGCATGGGGGTACATGCCTGTAATCTCAGCTACTTGGGAGGCTGAGGCAGGAGAATCTGTTGAACCTGGGAGGCAGAGGTTGCAGTGAGCAGAGATTGCACCACTGCACTCCAACCTGGGCAGCAGAGTGAGACTCCATCTCAAAAAGAAAAAAAAAAGAAGAAGAAGCAGGAGAGGGAGGAAAGAGATGATCAAGGAAGGCTTATCCAGGAGGTGTTGATGCCAAGGCATCCACAGAGGTCCCAGGTCGGGGAGGCAGGCTGGTGAAGAACATTCTAGACCAAAAGTAAAGTTTAACTGAAAGGACAAACCATGGTTTGTCCCTGAGGTTAGAACACCTGCAAATGCAGAAGGAATGATGGGCAGTGATTTAAGAGGCCAGGGCTCTGTGTCTGACCTTGCCTTTATTTTGTGCCTGAGTCTTATGTTGTCTTTTGTTTTATTCTGTGAGAAGTGAAGATGGGAGGATTTTGAGTGGCAGCGTGACATGATCAGGTATTGTTTTCAAAACAGTCATCACCCAGGTGGCAGTGTGAAAGATGGATTGCAGGATGGAAGATCTTGCAATCAAGAACACCAGTTAAAAGGCAAGAGATACAGCAGCTGCAGGCAGCTGGACTGCAGGGAAGGGATGAATGAAGAGTCTTTTAGCAGCCGGAAATCAAGGCTTTGATCCCTAATTACATCTGAAGGATTAAAAGAACAGTAACAGGCCTGGTGGGGTGGCTCATGCCTATAATCCCAGCACTTTGGGAGGCCGAGACGGGCAGATCACCTGAGGTCAGGAGTTCAAGACCAGCTTGACCAACACGGAGAAACCCCATCTCTACTAAAAATACAGAATTAACCAGGTGTGGTGGTGCATGCCTGTAATCCCGGCTACTTGGGAGGCTCAGGCAGGAGAATCGCTTGAACCCGGGAGGCAGAGGTTGTGGTGAGCTGAGATCGCACCATTGCACTCCAGCATCCAGCCTGGGCAACAAGAGTGAAAGTCCATCTCAAAAAAAAAAAAAAAAAAAAAAAAGAACAGTACAGTGTGACAAAGATAATTGACTAAAGAAAAACTAGTTACACACATATGCATCTATTTTAGAGGTATCATGGTGATATGGTTTGGCCATGTCCCCACCCAAATCTCATCTTGAATTCCCACATGTTGTGGGAGGGACCCAGTGGGAGGTAACTGAATCATGGAGCAAGTCTTTCCCATGCTGTTCTGGTAGTAGTGAATAAGTCTCACAAGATCGATGGTTTTCAAAACAGGAGTTCCCCTGCACAAGCTCTCTCTCTCTTTGCCTGCCGACATCCATGTAAGACATGACTTGCTCCTCCTTGGCTTCCAACACGATTATGGGGCTTCCCCAGCCATGTGGAACTGTAAGTCCAATTACACCTCTCTCTTTTGTAAGTTGTCCGGTCTCGGGTATGTCTTTACCAGCAGTGTGAAAATGGACTAATACACATGGTAAGTAAACTACTTTTCATAAGACCACTTAGGTTCCTAAGAGGGGAGTCTATTTTTTTCCCTCCTGACATTCCCTTTCCTTATAATAACATCCTGAACCACAATTATTCTGATTTCTCTATTAATTACTAGGTCACCTCAAAGGAAGCAAAATATGAAAAGCAGAGAATTTGCTTCTCCAGAATTATGCCTTTGCATAATCATCGAAATCGAATCATTTTGAAGAACCCATATTGAATATAGCCAATTCTCGAATCTTGTTTTTTTGTTTGTTTGTTTTGTTTTGTTTTTTGAGATGGAATCTCACTCTGTCACCCAAGCTGGAGTGCAGTGGTGCGATCTCAGCTCACTGCAACCTATGCCTCCTGGGCTCAAGCAATTCCCCTGCCTCAGGCTCCCAAAGAGCTGGAATTACAGGCGCCCACCATCACAACCAGCTAAGTTTTGTATTTTTAGTAGAGATGGGATTTCACCTTGTTAGCCAAGCAGGTCTCGAACTCCAGACCTCAAGTGATCCACCCGATTCAGCCTCCCGAAGTGCTGGGATTACAGGCATGAGCCACTGTGCCCGGCCTGGAATCTTATTTTTTAAAACACTTTTTTAAAAAAGAGTTTCAAGTATAGAACTGACATTCTGATTTAGAAATGCAAATTCCAGCCGTAAATTCAGTTATGTTTCACGTATAAAAAATTCTAAAACAGCAACTCAAAGTACTGTTTAAAAAGTTCTAAATGACTTTTTTAGCTGTACCTGCATCCTTAGTCAATTCAGTTTTTAAAAATACAGTATATTTAAAGGAATACGATTATAAATTTATGTTCTGAGGATAATTCAACAACCAAGTTAAGTATCTTAGTAGATAAATGTTCCTTTATTAAATGTACCTTCGTCTTAGATAAACTGCAATGGAATTCTAATTCAGGATCGCAAATTGAATAATGGTCAAAGCTGATTTAATTATGAACTAATTGGCCGGGGACGGTGGCTCATGCCTGTAATCCCAGCACTTTGGGAGGCAGAGGCAGGCGGATCACTTGAGGTCAGGAGATCAAGACCATCCTGGCCAACATAGGAAAACCCTGTCTCTACTAAAAGTACAAAATTAGTTGGGTGTGGTGGCAGACACCAGTAGTCCCAGCTACTCCAGAGGCTGAGGCAGAGAATAACTTGAACCCCCAAGGCAGAGATTGCAGTGAGCCGACATTGTGCCGCTGCACTCCAGCCTGGGTGACAGAGCAAGACTCTGTCTGAAAAATAAAAAATATGAACTAATAAACATATTTTTCAATTAAACAATAAAAGCCTTTGAAAACTACTAAAGCACTAAAAAATAATAATAATAATAATAAAATTTAAAAATTAGCCTTAAAGAATCAGAAAGCAGCATCTGAAAACCCCATCCTGGTCACAGTGCTGACAGCACTCCAGAGAGTCCCAAAGCAAATCTGCTGTTCTCAAAGACAGGACACAGATCTCTCCTAAAGCTGCAGGTCCCGACCTCCCCAGCGATCAGGCTGAATTACAGCCTAATTAAAGCCAAAGAAGAAGGCTTTGTCTCTGTCTTCTCCCAAGAGATGGAAAGGAAAAGCTGGAATTGCAATTTGCAGGATAGCCTAGACCGAGCTGTAACTCCCGCACCATCCTCTGAAGTAAAAGCTAAGTATTAAAGGAAAGGCTTTAATGGAAATATAAGACCCTGAAACAATGCCAAAGAAGGCCGTTTTAGAAAAATGACAGAGTACACATATCCTCTACATCCAGTAACATTCCCTATTAGTAATAATTGGTGTCACCAAGCAATAATGGGAATAAGCAAAAGCACATAGGCTTCCAAGTCAGACAGACTGCCACCATTTAGTAGCTGTGTGACCTTGGGCCAGTTGCCTAACCTCTCTGGCACCTCATTTTCTTCATCCACAAAATGGTAATAATTATACTTACCTTTAAGAGATGGTATAAAGGTTAAATGAAATAATATATGTAAATGAACAATGCCTCCTGGCACACAATAACCTCCAATAAACCGTCACTACAATCATTTGCCTGAAGTTTCTTCTTTGGCTTTGCATTTCTAATAAATAAATAAATGTTTCCAGACTTTCTTTTTTCCTTTTACCACCAAGTGAGGTAAAGCAGATTCTGTTTTCTGTCCAACTCTACCTTTTTTTTTTTTAAATTTAGACAGGCTGGAATGCAGTGGCGCCCTCATGACTCACTGCAGCCTTGACTTCCTGGCCTCAAGCAATCCTCTCGCCTCTGCCTCCCAAGTAGCTGGGATCACAGGCATCAGCCACCATGCCTCGCCAATTTTTGTATTTTTTTGTAGAGATAGTTGCCTTGGCTACTATCTCATCTCCTGATTTGAATCATGGCAAAAACAGAAGCAAAAATTCTTGAGTGCCAACTTATGGGTCCTGAATACAAACAGGAAGGTGAGACCTCCATAGATGAAGCAAGTAGAATGAGGTTTTAAAAATGTATCTCTGAGCCAGGCACAGTGGCTCATGCTTATAATCCCAACACTTTGGAAGGTTGAGACATGAGGATGACTTGAGCCCACTAGTTGAAGACCAGCCTGGGCGACATAGTAAGACCCTGCTTCTACAAAAAAAAAAAAAAACTTAAAAAAAATAGTTAGGCATGGTGGCACACACGCCTTGGTCCCAGCACTTGGGGAGGCTCAGGAGGGAGGGTCACTTGAGGACAGGAGTTTGAGACCAGCCTGAGCAACATAGCAAGACCCTATCTCTATGAAATAAAAAACAGGATAAAATAAATAAATCATAAATAAAAACTGTCTGGTCCAGGCTGGGTGCAGTGGCTCACACCTGTAATCCCAGCACTTTGGGTGGCCAAGGCGTCTGGATCACTTGAGGCCAGGAGTTCGAGACCAGCGTGGCCAACATGGTGAAACCTTGTCTCTACTAAAAATACGAAAAAATTATCCAGGCGCGTGCCTGTAATCTCAACTACTCAGGGGCTGAGGCAGGAGAGTCACTTGAACCCAGAAGGCGGGAGGCAGAGATTGCAGCGAGCTGAGATGGCGCCACTGCACTCCAGCCTGGGCCACATAGTGAGGCTTCATCTCAAAAAAAAAAAAAATAAACCTGTATGGTCCAGTCCTAGATTATGTGATGTAGACTGAAATACTACGGTGATGCACAAGTGGAAACATTTGATATGGGTTCAAGCAGTGACTCTCAAACTGTGATCAAGGGTCACTTCTTTTGTTTCACTTCGTTTGGTTTGGTTTTATTTTGTTTTGTTTTACTTTCCACCCCTTCAGGAACCAAAAATCAGTCCTATTGCCCATGACTTTAACATAGCTCATGCAGCATGAAACTCATCGCAAGTTCAACAGCACCCAAAGGGGCCCATACCCTGTCGAGACTAATTCCCTGATGCATGCTTGGGCGTTGGGGGCAATGCTAAATAAATAAAAAGTCTCTTACTCTCATTTACTATCGATTTCTGTGCTCCTCTTCTTACAAACCGTAACAAGCAGATTTGGAACTAGTTCTAAACTCGTAGTTTGCAAACTACTCTGTGAGTTTGTCCTGATCTGGATGTAAAGGGTAGGATTTTGCTTCTTGGAGGAGCATCCCAGAAGGAGCCGTGGGAGATGAAGCCAGGTTCTAGAGGCTGGAAGGAACCCTGCATGTACTCAGGATCATTACTTTTATCACAGCTCACTACAAATCAGTAGAATTTGGGGTGGGGTATAAGATATAGCAAGAACCTCTATATTTCATAAAATGAGGGGAAAATTAATTCAGTAAGGATCCCAAAAATAACAAAAAGAAGAGAACATACACTAAGGTGTTTCCAAACCACCACCTGCCTCACTGGCTTAGCAGCAGCAGCTGAGGAGTAGAACCCAGAAGTACATTCCCGTGGAGGAACAGCCAACACTTCACGTTTGCACATCCATCTCAGGAATCCTCTTAGTCATTGAAGGAAAGGAGACAGGAGTGAGTCCAAGGTTTTGGTCAAACCCTGCCTGGCATGAACTAATGAGCTCAGGCTCAGGCCACACTGCCTGGGTTCAGATCCTGGCTCATCCATTTCCTAGCTGTGCAGCCTCAGGCAAGTTGCTTGATCTCTCTTTGCTTCTGTTTCCTCAGCCATAAAGTGGGAATTACCCTTCCTCAAAGAGTAGCTGTGAACACTGAAGGAGGTAACACATGTAAGTCCTTTAGAACAGAGCCTATTACATTGGAAGTGTTAGTTATTATTATTATTTTTTCTTTTTTGAGATGGAGTCTCACTCTGTTGCCTAGGCTGGAGTGCAGTGGCACAATCTAGGCTCACTGCAGCCTCCACCTCCTGGGTTCCAGTGATTCTCCTGCCTCAGCCTCCCACGCAGCTGGAATTACAGGCGAACTCCACCACGCCTGGTTAATTTTTGTATTTTTAGTAGAGACGGGGTTTCACAATGTTGTCCAGGCTGGTCTGGAACTGCTGACCTCAGGTGATCCGCCCACCTTGGCCTGCCAAAGTGCTGGGATTACAGGTGTGAGCCACCGCGCCCAGACATTATTATTATTATTTTGAGACAGGGTCTTGCTCTGTCACCCAGGCTGGAGTGCAGTGATGCGATCGTGGCTTACTGTAGCCTAGACTTCCCAGGCTCAAGTGACCCTCCCAGTTCAGCCTCCTGAGTAGCTGGAACCACAGGCACACACCACCATGCCTGGCTAATTTTTTTATTTTTTGTAGAGACAGGGTCTTGTTATGTCGTCTAGATTGATTTTTTTTTTTTTTTTTTTTTTTTGGGAACTGAGTCTTGCTCTTTTGAGTTGCCCGGGCTGGAGTGCAGTGGTGCCATTTCAGCTCACAAGCAATTCTCCTGCCCCAGCCTCCCAAGCAACTGGGATTACTGGTGCCCACCACCAAGCCCGGCTAATTTTTTATACTTTTAGTAGAGACAGGGTTTCCCCATGTCGGCCAAGCTGGTCTCAAACTCCTGCCCGCAGGTGATCCACCAGCCTCAAACTCCTGAAGTGCTGAGATTACAGGTGTGAGCCACTAAGCCCAGCCAACTATTACTAGTACTGCTACTACTGCTACTACTACTATTTTTATTAGGCTTTTTTCTTCTTGCAGGTTCATTCCCAAGACCAATTTTAGAAGTATTTAAGAAGACCTAGTCTAATTCAGCAGCTCAGATGAGGAACCCCTGATATTCAAAAGCCCTAAGTCTGAACAGAGCCTCTTTCATTGGCCCCCTTCTCCCAGTTAGTTGCCACTCACAACCTTCAAAGCCCTGATAAAATCTCACCTTCTCAAGTACACTGTAGAAATTGTGTATAACTGCACGGAATTGAAACCCGTCTACTTAGCCAGACGCAGGGTCTCACACTTGTAATCCCAACACTTCAAGAAGTTGAGGTGGGATTGTCTGAAGTCAGGAGTTTGAGACCAGCCTGAGCAACAAAACAAGACCCCTGTCTCTACAACGGAAAGGAAAGGAAAGGAGAGGAGAGGAGAGGAGAGGAGAGGAGAGGAGAGGAAAGGAAAGGAAAGGAAAGGAAAGGAAAGCATCTACTGTGGCAGGATGAAAAAGGAGCACACTGTCATCACTTAATAAGAAGTCAGGATAGAAAGACGGGCCTGGGCCGGATGCGGTGGCTCACACCTCTTAGTACTTTGGCAGGCCGAGGTGGGACGATCGCTTGAGCCCAGGAGTTCAAGACCAACCCAAGCAACATAGTGAGACCCTATCTTTACAAAAAGAAATGTAAAAATTAGCCAAGCATGGTGGCACATTTCTGTGGTCCCAGCTACTCAGAAGGTTGAAGGGGAAGGATTGCTTGGCCCTGGGAAGTCAAGGCTGCAGTGAGCTGTGATTGCACCACTGCACTTCAGCCTGAGTGACAGAACAAGACCCTGTCTCAAAAAAAGAAAGAAAGAAAGAAAGAAAGAAAGAAAGAAAGAAAGAAAGAAAGAAAGAAAGAAAGAAAGAAAGAAATGTGTACATGCCTTATAAGGTTAATGTTATGAAGAATATGTCAAAAGAAAACCAAGAAGCAATGGGAAAATATGTTGGGTAAGAGCTTGACACATGTGGTGACAGAAATACCAGAGCCTTAGTATTCATATGGGATCGACTTCAAGGTCATGAGAACAGAAAAATGTCAAATAGGGGAATCCCAGGAATACCAACTGTGTGATTTGGTAATAAACATGGGCGATGGAGATAATAAGACGAGAGGTGGGGACATATTTATTTGGTTGTGGTTGTCTTTTTCTTTTCTTCTCCTGGTTCTCTCTTCCCAGTAAAAGAGGGACATGTTTATATAAAGTGAATTAAACTACTCAGGGAAACTCACTGACCAATACAAGTTTATCTTTTTTTTGAGACAGAGTTTCTCTCTTGTTTCCCAGGCTGGAGCGCAATGGCACAGTCTTGGCTCACGGCACTTTCCGCCTCCCGAGTTCAAGCAATTCTTCTGCCTCAGCCTCCCGAGTAGCTGGGATTACAGGAGCCTATCACCACACTCGGCTAATTTTTATATTTTTAGTAGAGATGGGGTTTCACTGTGTTGGCCAGGCTGGTCTGGAACTCCCAACCGCAGGTGATCCGCCCACCTCGGCCTCCTAAAGTGCTGGGATGACAGGCGTGAGCTACCGTGACGGCCAAGATGTTTATCTTTGTTCACTTACTTAACAAACACTTGTTGGAGCCTGCTGAGTCCTAAGGTGCTCTAGTAGGTCCTGGGAGTACACGGTAATCAAACAAACTTGGTCTCGACCCACGTGGCACTGATATGCCAGTTGGGGTGCTGGGGCAAGTCAATAAAGAAGTAAGCAATCTCTCCTTCCACAGCCCAAGATGCCAAAAAGAAAGAAGCCCAAGGGGAGAAAGGCGGCTCCCGCCCCTGCAGAAAGCCAAGAAAGTAGTGAATCCCCTGTTTAAGAAAAGGCCAGGTCAGGTGCGGTGGCTCATGCCTGTAATCCCAGCACTTTGGGAGGCCGAGGTGGGCGGATTACTTGAGGTCGGGAGTTCGAGACCAACGTGACCAACATGGAGAAACCCCGTCTCCAGTAAAAATACAAAATTAGCTGGGCGTGGTGGTGCATGCCTATAATCCCAGCTACTTGAGAGGCTGAGGAAGAAGAAAGAAAGAAAGAAAGAAAGAAAGAAAGAAAGAAAGAAAGAAAGAAAGAAAGAAAGAGAGAGAGAGAGAAAGAAAGAAAGAAAGAAAGAAGGAAAGAAAGAAGGGGAGGGGAGGGGGGGGAGGGGAGGGGAGGGGAGGGGAGGGAAGGGAAGACTAAGAATTTTGGCATTGGACAGGACATCCAGCCCAAAAGGGACCTCACCAGCTTTGTGAAATGGTCCTACTGCATCAGGTTGCGGCGGCAGAGAGCCACCCTCTATCAGAGGCTGAAAGTGCCTCCTGTGATGAACCCGTTCACCCAGGCCCTGGACCGCCAAACGTCTCCTCAGCTGCTTAAGCTTCCCCACAAGTACAGACCAGAGACAAAGCAAGACAAGAAGCAGAAGCTGTTGGCTCCGGGCTGAGAAGAAAGCTGCCAGCAAAGGGGACGTCCCCACTAAGAGACCACCTGTCCTTCAGTGTCCTTCAAGCAGGAGTGAACACTGTCACCACCTTGGTGGAGAACAAAAAGGCTCAGCTGGTCATCACTGCACACGATGTGGATCCCATCTCGCTGTTGTCTTCCTGCCTGCCCTGTGTTGTAACATGGGGGTCCCTTACTGCACTATCGAGGGGAAGGCAAGACTGGGACATCTAGTCCACAGGAAAATCTGCACCACTGTCGCCTTCCCATGGGTTAACTCAGAAGACGAAGGCGCTTTGGCTAAGCTGGTGGAAGCTATCAGGCGCAATTACAAAGACAGACACGATGAGATCCGCTGTCACTGGGGAGGCAATGTCCTGGCTCCCAAGTCTGTGGCCCGCATTGTCAATCTCAAAAAGGCAAAGGCTAAAGAACTTGCCACCAAGCTGGATTAAATGTACACTGATGAGTTTTCAGTACATAAAAATAATTAAAATAATACAGATTTTCCTCCAAAAGAACAAAAAAAGATGTAAACAAATGTACTGCTGTTAAAAGCACAGTGAGAAAGTACCCAGAGCGCAGCCACAGAGAGAACACTGGAGTCCCGAGAACAGAAAGAGAAAAGCCACAAGGCAGCAAGGACAGGTGTATTCCAGGAATGTGACAAGGCCAGGTGGCCGGCAAATCGTAACCAAGGGGACAGTGGCTTGACAGGGTACACCTCTCTAAATGCATCTCCTAGGACTGGCCCTCACTCTAAGGCCAGCCTTGCTTGACTTGAACAAGCGAAGCACTCTCTTGCCTCAGGCCCTTTGCATGACCTCAAACACTCTTCCCGTGTCTTCTCATTGTTCACCCTGATTCACATCTCTGCTCAATAACCCCATATCAGTGACCATCCCATCTACAATAGCCTCTTTACAGGTCAGGCACAGCGACTCACACCTGAAATCCCAGCCCTTTTGGGAGGCCAAGGTAGACGGATCACCTGAGGTCCAGGAGTTCAAGACCAGCCTAGCCAACATGGTGAAACTCCATCTCTACTAAAAATACAAAAATTAGCCAGGCATGGTGGCACGTGCATGTAATCCCAGCTACCTGGGAGGCTGAGGCAGGAGAATCACTGGAACCCGGGAGGCAGAGGCTGCAGTGAGCCGAGATCACGCCACTGCACGCCAGTCTGGGTGACAGAGCGAGACTCCATTTCAAAAAAGTAAAATAAAATAGCCTGTTTAGCCCCACTCTGTCTTTTAACTTTACTGCACCTTTTCCCTTAATCATTTGTCTACTTATTGTCTTGTATATAAATAGAGATATTATCCGTCTCTAGAATGTAAGTGCCCTAACAGCAGGAACTTCATTTGCTCATTGATGTAGCTCAGTACCCAGAAAAGCACCTGGAATGGAATAGGCTTTTAATACGTATTTGTGGAATGCATAAATGCATTACAAGTGTAAGAGCAAGCCAGAAAAAACAGAAGATACATAGAACAGTAAAATTGCCACATCTTCTCTGGGTCCATGAGCCATCACAAATGGGTTGTATCAAATTACTTGAGGATATGAAAGAAAATAGATAACTTCAAAAGCGATGTCTTTCAATAAAGACAAAAAAAAAAAAAACACCAAGCCAGGTGTGGTGGTGCACGCCTGTAATCCCAGCACTTTGGGAGGCTGAGGGGTGTAGATCACTTGAGCCCAGGAGTTCAAGACCAGCCTAGAAAACATAGTGAGACCTCATCTCTAAAAAACTTTTTTGTTAATTAGCTGGGAATGGTAGTGCATGCCTGTAGTCCCAGCTACTAGGGAGGCTGAGGTGGGAAGATTGCCTGAGCTCAGGAGGTCAAGGCTGCAGTGAGCCATGATGAGACCACCGCACTCCAGCTTGGGTGACAGGGAGACCCTGTCTCAAAATAAAATAAAATAAAATAAAATAAAATAAAAGAAGATGAAGAAGAAAAGAAAAGAAAAAAAGAGCTTGGGCACAGTGGCTCACACCTATAATACCAGCACTTTGGGAGGCTGAGGCAGGTGGGTCACTTGAGGTCCGAAGTTTGAGACCAGCCTGGCAACATGGCGAAACCCCATCTCTACTAAAAATACAAAAATTAGCCGGGTATGGTAGCGGGTGCCTGTAGTCCCAGCTACTCCGGAGGGTGAGGCATGAAAATCTCTTCAGTCTGGGAGGCGGAGCTTGCAGTGAGTCAAGATCATGCCACTGCACTCCAGCCTGGGCAACAGAGCAAGACTCCGTCTCAAAAAAAAAAAAAAAAGGAAAAGAGAAAACACCGTGCTAAACCTGTAAATAATTTTCAATTGTACCCCAACAAAAGCTGAAAATGGCAAAATAGATGCCAAGAGCAAAGGATTAACTATGCTTAGTATATAGCAAATCCCTCTTCGCAAATTAAACAAATAGATTATAACAAGGCAAGAGATATTCAAGGCGCAGAGAATGAATCCAAGAAATCCATTGTGCTAAACAAATGTACCAGGGTAATCAGGAAAGATCAACAATGTGGAAACCAGGCTGGAATGCAATGATGTGATCTTGGCTGATTGCAACCTCCACCTCCCGGGCTCAAGTGATTCTCCTGCCTCAGCCTCCCGAGTAGCTGGGACTACAGGCACCCACCACTACGCCCAGCTGATTTTTGTATTTTTAGTAGAGACGGGATTTCGCCATGTTGGCCAGGCTGGTCTCGAACTCCTGATCTCAAGTGATCTGCCGGCCTTGACCTCCCAAGGTGCTGGGATTACAGGCATGAGCCACTGTACCCGGCCAGTAAAAGTAAATTTTCTAAAATTAAAATTAAAATTTTCTCAGTGAAATCCTAGTATCATTATTAGGCTGCATAGGATTTTTCTCAGGAACACTCTTAAAAACAAGAACAAAAGAAAACAACAGAAACCAAGGCTCTAAACATTCCTACATCCATTTCTTAAGTTTTCAAACCACAACTTAAAAAGAAAACCCAGAAAACCTGTCCAAATAAAAGTGAGTTGACCTAAGAGCTAAGAGAAAAGTTACTAGTCCCACAGGCTACAGTATACCAAACTCACATTTCTCAAAGGTAAATGGAGACGATCTTCAGAACTAGAAAGGTGAAATAATCAGTAAAGACTAGTGACTACAGGCCAGGCACGATGGCTCACACCTGTAGTTGCAGCATTTTGGGAGGCTGAGGCGGGTGAATTGCTTGAACTCAGAGTTCGAGACCAGCCTGGGCAACATGGCAAAATGTCATCTCTACCACAAATACAAAAATTGGTTGGCTATGGTGGCACGGCAGTGGTCACAGCTACTTTGGAGGCTAAGGTAGGAGGATCACTTGAGCACAAGAAGCTGAGATCATGTCACTGCACTCCAGCCTGAGCAACGTAGACTCTGCCAAAAAAAAAAAAAGAAAGACTAGTGAGTACAAATTTCATGCTGTAGAAATGTAAAAATAAAAGAGAGAGAACAGAAAAATATCAATAAACACTAGTGACAGCTTTGATCACAATCAGAATAAAATAGGCAGCTTAAAGTACATGAAAGCAGACAGATAAGTAGATCAATTCAATAAAAAGTAAAAGCAGTAACAGCAAGTTATCAATCAGTAAACAGAGTGTAAAAACTATAAAACATGCGTAGAATTTCAAAAAGAAGGTTAGACTACTAAACCACAATCTGGAGGAGAAAGAGGATTAGAATGAACCAAATTTATCTTTCCTGGAAGGAAGATCAAGGTTTAGGAAAGTGAAATAAATTAGAAGTAGAAATACTGAAAACCAGACATAAAAGGCAAAATAACCACCCAATTTACATTCTTAAAGCAGCCCTAAGACATTCACACAAAGAAACATTGTGAATTAAAAGAAGCAAAAACTGACAATAAAGTGATAAGGAAATTGACGATGCTCCAATTACCTTCATTCCTGCATTGACTAAACACATATTTATTGGGCACCTCCGTACCCCAGGCACCATTCTAGGCCCTGGGGATGTAATAATCAGATGCAAGACAAAGTTCCTGCTCTCATGGTCCTTTCTGGGGAAAGCAACACCAAACAAACAGACATAAGATCAGGATGAAGTATAAGCAGATGAGAGTCTCCATTTTAGATAGGGTGGTCAGAAGAGGCTGCTTTGAAGAAGGAAGTTTTGAGCAGATTACTGAAGGGCCTAAATAAGCCAGGAGAAGCTGGAGGCAAAGAGAGCAGCAAATACTAAGGTCCCAAGGCAGAAAATACCTTTTTGTGTGGTTTGTTTTTGAGACGGAGTCCCACTCTGTTACCCAGGCTGGAATGCAGTGGCGCGATCTTGGCTCACTGCAACCTCTGCCTTCCAGGTTCAAGCGATTCTCCTGCCTCAGCCTCCCGAATAGCTGAGACTACAGGTGCATAACACCATGCCTGGCTAATTTTTTATAGTTTTAGTAGAGACGGGATTTCACCATGTTGGCCAGGCTTGTCTCGAACTCCTGACCTCAGGTGATCTACCCGTCTCGGCCTCCCAAAGTGCTGGAATTCCAGTGCCCAGCCAGAATATATCTTTTATAAAAAACCACAAGAAGATATCTTAATGAAACTGTTAAAAACATTCATTATGTATGCAGATATGGGGGATCATTTGGGGTGATAGATATGTTCTCCAACTGGATTGTAATGATATTTGCACAATTTTACAAGTTTATTTAAAAATCATTGAATTGTGGATTTAAAACAAGTGGATCTTATGGTATGTAAATTATGCTTCCATGAAAGCACTTAAACACTTAAAGCACTTTTTTGGGCTGGGTGCCATGGCTCATGCCTGTAATCCCAGCACTTTGAGAGACTGAGGCAGGAGGACTGCTTGAGCTCTGGAGTTGAAGACCAGCCTGGGCAACACAGTGAGGCCTCATCTGTACAAAAAAATCAAAAATTGGCTGGGGGCAGTGGCTCACGCCTGAAATCCCAGCACTTTGGGAGGCTGAGGCAGGTGGATCACTTGAGGCCAAGAGTTCATGACTAGCCTGACCAATATGGTGAAATCATGTCTCTACTAAAAATACAAAAATTAGCCAGGCCTGGTGGCTGGTGCCTGTAGTCCCAGCTACTTCAGAGGCTGAGACAGGAGAATTGCTTGAACCTGGGAGGCAGAGGTTGCAGTGAGCCAAGATCGTGCCACTGCACTCCAGCCTGGGCGACAGAGCAAGACTCCATCTCAAAAAAAAAAAAAAAAAAAATCAAAAATTAGTCAAGTATGGTGGCATGTGTCTATGCGAGGCTGAGGCCAAAGAATTGATTGAGCCTGGGAGGTCCAGCCTGCAGCGAGCCGTGATCGTACAGCTGCACTCCAGCTTGGGCGACAGAGCAAGACCCTGTCTCCAAAAATAATAATAAAATGAAATAAAGGCCGGCGCGGTGGCTCACGCCTGTAATCCCAGCACTTTCGGAGGCCAAGGCAGGTGGATCCCCTGAGGCCAGGAGTTCGAGACCAGCCTGGGCAACATAGTGAAACCCTGCCTTTACCAAAAATACAAAAATTAGCAGGGCGTGGTGGCAGGCGCCTGTAATCCCAGCTACTCATGAGGCTGAGGCATGAGAATTGCTTGAACCTAGGAGGTGGAGGTTGCAATGAGTCAAGATAGCGCCACTGCACTCCAGACTGGGTGACAGAGTGAGACTCCATCTCAAAAAAAAAAAAAATTAAATTAAATTAAAATAAAAGACTTTTTCGAAGACCTACACACACAGAAAGTCAGGAGCAGCTGCAGCAAAGTGCAATGAGGTGAGGGTGAAACCATGCAGTGCCCTGAGCCCACGGCTGGCAGTGTAGTTTGTGTTCTGATGGTTCTGGGAAGCTACAGGAGGCTTTTAGCAGGGGACCATGGGAAGATGGAGGCACAGCGGGGGAGGGACACAGCCGCAAGTCAGGGAACACCAAGGGTTGCCAGCCACAGCCAGAAGCCAGGAATTGGCCAGGAAGGGTTCCACCCAAGAGTGCAGTGTGGCCCTGGTGACACCGTGGTCTTGGACTTTGGGCCTCCAGAGCTGTGAAAGAATAAATTTCTGTTGTTTAAAGCCACCCAATTTGTGGTACGTTCTTTTTATGGCTTTTTTTTTTTTTTTTTTTTTGCGATAGAGTCTCACTCTGTCGCCCAGGCTGGAGTGCAGTGGCACAGTCTTAGCTCACTGCAACCTCTGCCTCCCAGGTTCAAGCAATTCTTCTGCCTCAGCCTCCTGAGTAGCTGGGACTACAAGCGTGTGCCACCACGCCTGCTAATTTTTGTATTTTTAATAGAGATGGGGTTTCACCATATTGGCCAGACTAGTCTCAAACTCCTGACTTCATGATCTGCCCACCTCGGTCTCCTGAAGTGCTAGGATTACAGGTGTGAGCCACCATGACCAGCCTGTGGTACATTCTTAAAACAGCCCTAAGAAATCAATATAAGAAATGTCTAGGCAGGGCACGGTGGCTCACGCCTGTAATCCCAACACTTCGGGAGGCCAAGAGAGGTGGATCAACTGAGGTCAGGAGTTCGAGACCCGCCCAGCCAACATGGCTAAACCCCATCTCTACTAAAAATACAAAAATTAGCTGGGCCTGGTGAGGGCATGCCTGTAATCCCAGCTACCTGGGAGGCTGAGGCAGGAGAATCGCTTGAACCCAGAAGGCAGAGATTGCAGTGAGTCGAAATCGTGCCACTGCACTCCAGCCTGGCCGACAGAGCAAGAGTCCGTCTAAAAAAAAAAAAAGAGAGAGAAATGTCTAATACAGATACTTATTAGACATCCAAGACCTGGAGTCCAGGGAGCGGGACTGAAGATGCAAATGTGGAGGTAAGTTACACATAACACTATGAACAAACACACTAGACCTCACTATACAGCAAAACCCAGTCATCTGCTATCTACAGGAGTTATGAAAACACAAACAGATGCCAACCTTTGAAGTAAGACGATGGTCTTCAGTCTAAGGTATTTATGCAAACTGAAGAGAAGCATGACTGATCACTGTGGTATGAGATTAGATCAATGCCACAGCAAGGAGCATTCACAGATAACACTGCCAAATAATGGTAAAATATTAAATCATACAAATCTAACACTCAATTCATGATCCAAGTCATACAATAAAAATATCTTAAATAGTGGAAATTGAATAAACAGACATATATCGTGGTAACGGATGACCTCAATACTTATCAAAGTGATAGAATTAAATACCAAAGGCCAGGCACGGTGGCTCAAGCCTGTAATCCCAGCACTTTGGGAGGCCGAGACGGGCGGATCACGAGGTCAGGAGATCGAGACCATCCTGGCGAACACCGTGAAACCCCGTCTCTACTAAAAAAATACAAAAAACTAGGCGGGCGTGGTGGCGGGTGCCTGTAGTCCCAGCTATTTGGGAGGCTGAGGCAGGAGAATGGTGTGAACCTGGGAGGCGGAGCTTGCAGTGAGCTGAGATCTGGCCACTGCACTCCAGTCTGGGCGACAGAGCCACACTCCATCTCAAAAAAAAAAAAAAAAAAAATTAAATATCAAATAATTTGACAAAGAAAGTAGCTAGCCAGCTGGGTGCGGTGGCTCACGCCTGAAATCCCAGCACTTTGGGAGGCCAGGGCGGGCAGATCACGAGGTCCGGAGATCGAGACCATCCTGGCTAACACTATGAAACCCCACCTCTACTAAAAATACAAAAAAATTAGCCGGGTGTGGTGGCGGGCGTCTAGTTGGGAGGCTGAGGCAGGAGAATGGCGTGAACCCGGGAGGTGGAGCTTGCAGTGAGCCGAGATCGCAGCACTGCACTCCAGCCTGGGCAACAGAGCAAGACTCCATCTCAAGGAAAGGAAAAAGGGAAGGGAAGGGAAGGGAAGGGAAGGGAAGGGAGGGAAGGGAAGGGAAGGGAAGGGAAGGGAAGGGAGGGGAGGGGAGGGGAGGGGAGGGGAGGGGAGGGGAGGGGGGGAGGGGAGGGGAGGGGGGGAGGGGAGGGGAGGGAAGGGAAGGGAGGGAAGGGAAGGGAAGGGAAGGGAAAGGAAGCCAGGAGGATACAATAAGCACAACAGAATTGGCAGGCATAGCTTGAGAAAAGTAAAGAATAGGACAGTAGATTTAGTTTTCAAGTGTACATACCCCTGTAATAAAAAGTTAACAAATTCTAGAACAGAATCTGATCATATACGTTGAGCAAGACTACAGTGAAAACAAAACATGAACAAAAAGTACCTTGAAGAAGTTAAAACTTACAAACTATTAAACAATATCTAGGCTGGGATAAAATTCAGACCAGTGAATGCACAGTGGAAAAGATAGCTCTAATACCTCCATTTAGATACTGCTTTTTTTAATTTTTAATTTTTGTGGGTACATAGTAGACATATGCGTTTATGGGATATATGAAAAATTTTGGTACAGACCTACAGTGCGTAATAATCACATCAGGGTAAATGAGGTATTCATCACCTCAAGCGCTTCTCCTTTGTGTTACAAACAATCCAATTATACTCTTTTAGTTATTATTTTTTCTTTTTTTGCAGGGAGGGGTTGGGAAGGCTGAGGGTAGTGGCACGGGAGGGGGGTCTTTAGTTATTTTTAAATGTACAATTAAATGATTATTGACTGTAATCACCCTGTTGTGCTATCAAGTACTAGATCTTATTTATCCTTTCTAATTATTTTTGTGCCTACAGATAATGCTGCCTTCAACTTAAAATTATGTCCATTAGTTTCTTGGGTGTGAGCAAAGTATGACTGGGAAATCTGTCATCCCACTGGTGGTGGAGGCTGAGTCTGTGGATTGGTCAGGCTAAGTGTATCCTTGCCAAAGCTCAGGCCCCTTCCTGGTAGAGCAGGGCTGGGCTTTTCCATAGCAGCTGTTGCTTTCCTTACAGGAACTTGACATAAGTTCTTTTTTTCTTTTCTTTCTTTTCTTTTTTCCTAAAGTCCCTTTGAGAAATCTCATTGCATCTAAAATTCAGGTCCAAATTTTTATTTCAGCAGCCTCATCAAATTAAAAACTGTGTAAAATCCATTTTTAACAAACGATGGTTCTCGGACTCAAGTGAGCTTAAGTGGGTGTTTGGCAGTGTCAAGGATTTCCTGTCTCCTCTGTTTGATGAAATCTCTAGTTATAATATTGTTATGTCACCAAGATTCATTGCTTGCCAAACCTCATCTTAGACATTTATGTGGGTTTTCCCAAATACCCTTCAGCAACTTAAATCCTAGATATTTTTGCCAGCTACCAGGGAAATTAAATAGGGAATACAGGAAATATAAAGTGACTAACAGTTAGCAATTGCACAACTCTTTCTCATGGGCATTTTCCATGGCTGGCAAACAAACTCGAGGGGACAGTGGAACACAGAAAATATTCACGGACATCCTGAAGTTCAGTGTCTACAGACATATGGAGAAATTTCTGGTTCTGTTCCTGGAAGGGCTGAATGTTTTAGTCGTAAACTTCTGTGCCTGGGGCTTGTTCAGTTATATCTAAGCAGTCATGATTAAACACAATTGGAATTGTGTTTTACCAAAGGTCAATGTTTGAAAGTTTTACAGGTATGCAATCACCTTTCTCTCATTAAAAATAATGAATTCATAATCATCTGAAATTAAGAACTATCAAAAGAAACAATTTACACCTTCCTAGTCAAACTTAACATTCCACAGACATTTGAGATTGTCTGATACCTTCATGAAAAACAGAAAACCTAGGTCATAAATGCTAACTTGTTATTTACATACAGAATGGTAATAATGTTAAGAGATCACCAAGGGTGGACGTTACTCAACAGTGTGGCAAAACTGCTGGAGATGAGAAAGCCTGGGAAGGTTGTGTAATTCTTAGGGAAGTAAAGCACACGAACAATGTCAGCTGTCTGGGACCATATGCTCAAATACATGAAAACAGAACCACTGAAGGTCAGAAAACCTAACATGAAAACAGAATGCGAACCTCTTGGAAATGGACTGAAACAATCCATTCCACAAAATGGAAAACAGAATATTTTGTCCAGGAGCCCTTACATCTGGAATCTCTTCTATTTTTATAATAGGAATCAACACTCTTACTGAAAACTTCAATTTTATAATAGCCTTATTTAGTCTTAGATTTTTCTGTGGGTTGAGTTTAATCATGAATTTCAATATTGGTATGTGAATGCACTCAACACGGGGAAAGTCTTAAAACTTCCTTGACAAGATCGATCTGTGTGTGTGTGTGTGTTCATCTGCAAAAAGGACAAAACTTTTTTTGTTTGTTTTTTGGTTTTTGTTTCTTGTTTGAGACTTTCTCTGTCTGTCACCCAGGCTGCAGTGCAATGGCGCGATCTCGGCTCACTGCAACCCCCACCTCCTGGGTTCAAGCAATTCTCTTGTTCAACCTCCTGAGTAGCTGGGACTACATGAGTGCACCACCATACCTGGCTAATTTTTGTGTTTTTAGTAGAAATAGGGTTTCACCATGTTGGCCAGGCCAGTCTCAACTCCTGGCCTCAAGTGATCCGCCCTCCTCAGCCTCCCAAAGTGCTAGCATTACAGGCATGCACCACCACGCCTGGCCTAAAACTTTTAAAAAGAGAACTTGTTATTTGTGCAAAATGTGCTTATCTAAAATCTGTGACTTATATCCTAGAATAAGGAAGCATTTACCTATTTGCCAGAAATTGCGCTAGGCAAGAAAACAGTTTGCTGTATCATCTATTTTTGTGAAGGTTTTTTCTTGTTTTAAACTATATTAAGGCATGTAATCGCAACATAAGTAGTATCTGCTTCCTCTGTCCTCATTCATCCTGTAACTAACCAAAAAAAGGGGGAAAAAGTCAATCTATGAAGTCCTACTTCCATGAAATGTTCTTTGTAGCCACTAATCCCATCTCACAACCTAACAAACCATTGAACTCCATACTAGTCCACCCTCCAGAATACACATTAGAGCCAGATGGAAAATCCACTGGCTAAATTAAAACACACTAATTGGGCATCAGATTTCTTCTGAAAATGACGAGGTATCGTGTGGGTGTCGGATGTATGACTAAGAGGAAATTCATTCTTTCTGTATAAATAAATCATTCAGATTCACTTTACTAAACTTTCTTTTCTTTTTTTTTTTTTTTTTTGAGACAGAGTTTCGCTCTTGTTGCCCAGGCTGGAGTGCAATGGCGCGATCTCAGCTCACTGCAACCTCCGCCTCCCGGGTTCAAGCGATTCTCCTGCCTCAGCCTCCCGAATAGCTGGGATTATAGGCATGCGCCCGGCTAATTTTCCATTTTTACTAGAGACGGGGTTTCTCCATGTTGGTGAGGCTGGTCTTGAACTCCCTACCTCAGGTGATCTGCCCGCCTCGGCCTCCCAAAGTGCTGAGATTACAGGCATGAGCCACCGCACCCGGCCTCATTTTACTAAACTTTTTTATTGGCTGCTGGAAAAGATCAAGTGTAGGATGTGGAAAATTAACTGTTAAAACATTCAAAACTGTTAAAACACTCAGTGAATGGAACAGTGTCATCAGACAGCTACATCATTTCTAGAGAACATGTGTTCCTTTGCAAAACAATTCTAGAAAATCAAGGACTATATCTGACATACGAACATATATAGATGTTCTCACCTTGGCAAGGATACATGCAAAAATTTTTGCTGTTAGCATAATATGCCAGAAGTTTTAAAAAACAGAGTTTTTGTTTGTTTGTTTGTTTGTTTGTTTTTTGAGACAGAGTCTCGCTTTGTGGCCCAGGCTGAAGTGCAGTGGTGCGATCTCAGCTCACTGCAAGCTCCGCCTCCTGGGTTCATACTGTTCTCCTGCCTCAGCCTCCGGAGTAGCTGGGAATACAGTCGCCCACCACCATGCCCGGCTAATTTTTTGTATTTTTAGTAGAGATGGGGTTTCATAGTATTAGCCAGGATGGTCTCGATCTCCTGACCTCGTGATCTGCCCACCTCAGTCTCCCTTAAAGAACAGATCTTAAGACTCTGTTCTAGGTTGGGCACGGTGGCTCACGCCTATAATCCCAGCACTTTGGGAGGCTGAGGCAGGTGGATCACCTGAGGTTAGGAGTTCGCAACCAGCCTAACATGGTGAAACCCTGTGTCTACTAAATACAAAAAAAATAGCCAGATGTGGTCTCGCATGCCTGTAATCTGAGCTACTTGGGAAGCTGAGACAGGAGAATCGCTTGTACCTGGGAGGCAAAGTTTGCAGTGAGCTGAGATTGCGCCATTGTACTCCAGCCTGGGCAACAGAAAAAAAAAAAAGGAAAAGACTCTGTTCTAACATTAATTTCTAGTTCACAGCATCACCAAAAAACGCACTGCATACTTGTATGCTTTTGTATTGTGTTTTAGAGATGGGTGTCTCGTTAGATTGTTCTGGCAGGAGTGTAGTGGCTATTCACAGACTCCATCATGGTGAGCTACAGCCTTGGATTCCTGAGCTCAAGCAATCTTCCCACATCAACCTCCCAAGTAGCTGGGACTACAGGTGTACACCACCACACACGGCTCTCACACTATACCAAATTAACCTTACGCTTAAAGAATTCCCATCAACATATGTATTTGAGTTCATGAACTGCAATGAATATGACAGTTTTCTGAGTTTTCTGTTGTAGATTTAATGGTGATTCAATGACTTGACCATTCAAATTTTGTTCAGAATAGTTGACCTGAACACCACTGATTATGTTTATGTAGGCCTTAGAAGGCTACGTATTTCTCAGCAAGGTGATCAACGTCAACATCAATGATGATAAATCATGTTACTGCATTTATCCATGATATGATGTCATGAAAATGGAATCTTACCTCTGTGGTCTTCCTCTCAAAAACTGGTAACTCTGGTTGGGCACAGTGGCTTACGCCTGTAATCCCAGCACTTTGGGAGGCTGAGGCGGGTGGATCACAAGGTCAAGAGATGGAGACCATCATGGCCAACATGGTGAAACCCCATCTCTACTAAAAATACAAAAATTAGCTGGGCGTGGTGGTGCACACCTGTAATCTCAGCTACTCAGGAGGCTGAGGCAGGAGAAGCACTTGAACCCAGGAGGCAGAGTTTGCAGTGAGCCGAGATCCTGCCACTGCACTCCAACCTGGTGACATCCATAGAAACCCTCCTGGTACAGAATACTTCAACTGCAAGCAAAATATTTTTTAAATCTTTATAAATGTATGACTGAACTGACAAAATAGTAAGTGAAATCCTCAGAGGCATGACACAGAGAGAAAGCATGACACCAACTGGGCAAGAAAATGATGCAGTTGGCATCTTCCCTGAGGGCATCTGCCAATTCCTGATAGCCTAGAGTAGGAGTCAGCAAACTATGGGCCACATCCGGCTTGTCACACATTGCTGTAAATAAAGTTTTATTGGAACACAACCACTCCCATTAACTTATGTATTGTTTATGGCTGCTTTCATGTTACAACCACAGAGATGAGTAGTTGTGAGAGAAACCATATGGCCCACAAAGCCTACAACATTTATGTCTGGCCCCTGACAGGAAAACTTTGCTGATGCTTAGCCTTGATTTTTAGTAGGTTGAGTTTGTGGGATTTGAGAGACAAAGCCTGGGACTTACATAGAGTGGGATGCCAAAAGAAAGGCTGCATAAAGTTGGGACCCTAGAAAATGTTTGCCCTGAAGAAGGGGATCGAGGGAATACTTGTTTGCTCATGTCTTGGCTGTGATAGAAAGAAAAAAGTTTCCCTGAGAATTCTTCACAAGTTCATCCTTACACAGTAATGAAATATCTGGGCCAGGCACAGTAGCTCACACCTATAATACCAGCACTTTGGGAGGCCAAGGCGGGTGGATCACCTGAGGTCAGGAGTTGGAGACCAGCCTGGCCAACATGGTGAAACCCTGTCTCTACTAAAAGTACAAAAAATTGCCCAGGCATGGTGGTGAGCAACTGTAATCCCAGCGACTCGGGAGGCTGAGGCAGGAAAATTGCTTGAACCCAGGAGGCGGAGGTTGCAGTGAGCCAAGATCATGCCACTGCACTCAAACCTGGGCAACAAGAGCAAAACTCCGACTCAGAAAAAGAGAGAGAGAGAAAGAGATCTGTGTGATGGTCCAAAAAACACTTCTAGCCAAAAATTTAGTTTATTCAAGTGATCTGGCTAGAAGTGGCTCTAGGTGTCTAGCATAAACCAACTCCAATCCTTGACTTCTCATAAATAAAATTCCAAAGAATATAAGCTTTGAATCAAAAAGCACAAAACACATGAGGAAACACTGCTGAGAATGATGTTTACTGAAAGTAAAACTAAGCAGAATAAACAAACTGCCTAAGTAAATCCACGAAGACCTCAGATGTTGGAATTATTAGATAACAAATATAAAATATAATGTTTACTATCATGGCTATACATGGACATACAGAGGTGAATAACAGACACTGGAGACTCCAAAAGGTGAGAAAGTGGGAGGGGTGGGTGAGGGATCAAAAATTACCTAATGGTAATTTTCACTATTTACCTATTGGTACAATATTTACTCTTCAGGTGATGGGTGCACTAAAAGCCCAGACATCACCATTACACAATATATCCGTGTAAGAAAGTTGCTCTTGTACCCCTTAATCTATAAAAATAAAATATTTTGTTTACAGTAATTAAAGAAATAAAAGAAGGTATCAGAGAAGGAAAAAATTATCAAAAATAATCAAATACATCTTGATTATTTTTGATATTTGATTATTTTTAGATGCATTTAAAAAATACATCTAAAAATGATAAATATAATAATTGACATTATAAAGTCAATTGATGTTAAGTAGCAGATATAGCTGAAGAGAGCAATAGCAAACTGGAAGATAGATTTGGAGAAATTATACAATATGTAGCACAAAAAGAGAAAGAAATAGAAAATACAAAAGAGTTAAAAGACACCAAGGACAGAGTAAAAAGATCTAATACTTACCTAACCAAAGTTATAGCAGGAGAAAAAAGAATGGGGAAGAAACAATAGAGGCAATGGAAACAATGGCTAACAATTTTCCAGAATTGATGAAAAACAACAAAATAACAATCTTCACAAATAAAAATAACTTCCATAGACCCATTTTAAGTAAACTGCAATGCACCAACAAAGAGAAAGGCATTAAACACAGAAAGCAAAGATCTAATGCCTACAAGAAAGGACAGTTAGGCTGATAACTAATTTTTCATCAATAACAATAACATTAGAAGACTATGGGATAATACTTCCAAATTTCTGAGGAAAAAAACTGTCAACTTAGAGTTGTATTCACATGAAACTATCTTTCAAGAATGAGGATAAAAAAAGACATTTTCAAGCAAACAAAAGCTGATAGATTTTTCAACAAAAATAGCATCTCTAAAGGCACTTAAAAAATATATATTGTCAAAAGCTAGAAAACCAACCCTAAAATAACATTGAAGAGGCAAAGAGTAGTGAACAACAACGGCATACAGTTAAGTGTAAATAAATATTGACTATATAAACAACAATAATAATGTCCAATTAGTGGTACTGAAGAAAGAGAAGTTTGACTGGATGCAGTGGCTCATGCCTGTAATGCCAGCACTTTGGGAGGCAGGCGGATCACAAGGTCAAGGGAGTGAGACCATCCTGGCCAACATGGTAAAACCCCGTCTCTACTAAAAATATAAAAATTAGCTGGGCGTGGTCATGGTGCACACCTGTAGTCCCAGCTACTCGGGAGGCTGAGGCAGGAGAATTGCTTGAACCCGGGAGGCAGAAGTTGCAGTGAGCCAAGATCTCACCACTGCACTCCAGCCTGGTGACACAGCAAGACTCCATCTCAAGAAAAAAAAAAAAAAGTTTAAATTCTGGACAAAAACATGAAAATTGGGAAGTGGAAGAACATGAAAATTAGGAGGCAGTGGTGTGAATTAACATGTTCTTAAGTGTTTCTTGTATTTTTCAGGAGAGTAAAGATACTAGCTTTAGACTTTGCTGTGTTAAGCATTTCACAATGTCTAGGTAACCACCAAAAAAGAGAAATAGAGGGTATAACTTCCAAATTGGGAGCATGAGATGAGAAAAAAATGCAATGAGTAAAGAAAAAAAGCAAGACAGGAGAAAGAAAAACCCTTAAAATCAAGACAGATAGAAAGTTCAAAATAGCATGGTAGAAATGAATTGAAATTATTAGTAAATATATCAGTAATCACAATAATTGTAAGTGAACTACACTCACCAATGGAAGACAATGTTTTTTTAATCCGGCTCTGTGTTGTTTATAAAACAGACCAAAAACTTAAGGACATCCAAAGAGTAAAAAGAAAAATTTAGAAAAAGATACACCAAAGTATTAACCGAAAGAAAGCCAGTGTGACTCTAGAAACATCAAACAGGCCAGGCATGGTCTCTTACGCCTATAATCCCATCACTTTGGGAGGCTGAGGAGAGCAGATCACTCAAGACCAGAAATTTGAGACCAGCCTGGCCAACATGGTAAAATTCTGTTTCTACTAAAAGTACAAAAAATTAACCAGGCATGGTGGCACATGCCTGTAATCCCAGATACTCAGATGGCTGAGACACAAGAATCGCTTAAACCCAGGAGGTGGAGGTTACAGTGAGCTAAGATCATGCCACTGCAGTCCAGCGTGAGCCACAGAGTGAGACTCTGTCTCAAAAAAAAAAAAAAAAAAAAGGAAAGAAAGAAAGAAAAAGAAAGTAAAGAAATATCAAACAGAATAGACTTTAATGCAAAAGTTATTACTAGAAATAGAGGCTTACTACAAATTAACAAAATGTTGGATTTATCAGACATATTTAACAATTCTAAACTTGTATGCTCCGAATAATATAGCCTCAAAATATCAAAGTAGAAACATCAACAAAACTACTAGGAAAATGGAGTGAGGAAGGATAAACTAACAACAGAGAGAACAAAAGGAAATTTCCATGATGAGCTACCCAGATCCCCATTGAGTTATGAAAGCCTTATTCCTCAAGCTCCTGGGAATGCTGCCAGAAAATGGCCCTTAGCTGTCAATCCTGTTTGGAGAGTGCCTCAGCTGAAGAAAACTGCCTTGTCCAAGTTTACTCTTCCTTCCAAAGGCAAGCCATATCAATGACTGACCAATAAGAGTTAGAAGAATAAAGGTCCAGCTCTCTTGCCCAAGTTAGGACAGCTCCAAAAGGTCAATCCTGTTCCAGAGCTTTCCATGTAGTTAGCTAAGGCCTATGTTGTACCTGGATCACAACTTAACTTCTCCCTCTGCCCAATTCTTTTTCCTTGCCCTCCTTTCAAAACTCTCATAAATGTCCTCCATGTTCATCTCCATCTCAAAGACTGCTTGCCAAGGAAGCCAGTCTGCAACAAATATCAAGGAGAGATGCACTGGTAAGAAATTTAAAATATGGGATTAAAGGCCAGGAGGAAAAAAAAAAAATGGGACTACAGACCAGGAGAGAAAATGAGACTACAATTAGATTTTGGTGTAATTTACATAGAGGTCGTAATAAAAGTTCAGGAATAGAATGAGATGACTAAACTAAGGAATAAGTAAAGACAGCCTCAAAGATGCCAACATCTAAGCACACAAGGAAGAGAAGAATAAATGACTGAGCAGGACTGAGGAGAGGCATCAAAATGTGTGACGTGTAGTGTAACTGAGGTCAAAAAACAGAAAACTTTAAGAAATTTGTAAGTGAACAGTGTCAAATACTGTACATAATAATATGACTGTTGTGGACACTTGATGTATGCTCACAATATCCATTTCCTTTTTTTCCTAGTCCATTCTTCAATCTCTGGGAAGCTATCACCTCCTCTACTCTTGGTCCTCCTCTACTCTTGGTCCTCCTCTACTCTTGGTCGTCCTCTACTCTTGGTCCTCCTCTAATCTTAGTCCTCCTCTACTCTTGAGCTTCAGATGGATCTGATTCTCCCCCATGGTTCCAAATGAGGTCCTACATTCAGGCTTGGCCAATTGGAACATTGCACTCCCCTGGCCTTCAGTTTCTGATTTGTGAGAATCAGACCCAGAGTTTTTTTGTTCAAACTATTAAATAAGTTCTTTTTAAAATTTTTAATTAGATGATCCCAGGATTTGCTGGCAGCCATCATGCCACCAAGGAACCTCAAAATGAAGTAAACACAAAAGTGGATAAAGCCCAAAGTTAGAGAAAGTCCTGCCCTGGATGACGTCATCTGAACATGTGAACAAAGCAATGTGTGCAGTGACATCCCTCGTCTTTTCCAGTACTGATCCACTGAATTCCTTTTTTTATTTATCCAATTTGAGTTGGGTTTCCTGTCACTAACAAAAAATCCTAACTGATAACATGAGGATAGATATTCCATACTCAATTTTGTATTCTACTTTTTTTTAAAAAAAAACTTTTAGGTTTGGGGTACATGTGCAGGTTTGTGTTATAGGTAAACTTATGTCACAGAAGTTTATTGTACAGATTTATTCTGTCAGCCAGGTACTATGTGTTTGACTTTTTTCACTAAACATGATCATGAAACAATCTGTGGTGGTTAAAAGAAAACTAACTGCCTAGGTTGGAATCTAGCTCCCATAGCTGTGTGACTTTGAGCACATGACCTAACCTCACCTTGTAAACTGGGTACAATAATAGGATGAACCTCCTAGGGTTGTTGTGAAAGTTAATACATGTCAAGCTTCAGAACCGTACCTAGTTCTTAGTAAATGCTACAAAAGTGTTAGCTATTATTAGGTATTATTCCCAATTACAAAATCTTCATAATCACATTACTCCTAATTATAAAATCCTCATTAGCATATGAATAGACAGTGTGTATTTTACTTGGCCAGTTGTCCTACTGCCAGGCCGGTTTTTCACTCTTATGAATAACACCATATTGAACCTCTTTGGGTATAAAGCTTTCTGTATTGTGATTATTTCCTTAGTTTTTTGCTTTTTTTGAGATGCAGTCTCACTCTGTCGCCCAGGCTGAGTGCAGCAGCAGGATCTCTGCTCACTGCAACCTACACCTCCCGGGTTCAAGCGATTCTTGTGCCTTAGCCTCCTGAGTAGAGATTACAGGCGCAAGCCATCATGCCCGGCTAATTTTTGTATTTTTAGTAGATATGGGGTTTCACCATGTTGGCCAGGTTGGTTTTGAACTCCTGACCTCAAGTGATCTACCTGCCTCAGCCTCCCAAAGTGCTGGGATTACAGGCATGAGCCACCGCACCCAGCCTATTTCCTTAGAGTGCTGGTAAAAAACACTGGTTCAAAGAGTTTATTTGATTCTCAAAAAATTTTAAGGCGGTAGAATCTACAGTCTTGGTCTGATGACGCTTCCTTTCCATTTTTGCATCAATTAGGCTGTTTGTATTCACCCGAATTTTCCATCCTATAATTTAAGCTTATGCCCAAGACAGTCAACAATGGTGCTGTGTGCTATAAGAGATACAAAAGCAATCATAATCTTTACTAAGATCATATACTCTAATGAGACAAGACAAATGTATATAAAGAATTAAAGAAAACTTCAAATAGAAGCAAAGTTCAAATGACTAGAAATTTTTCTGGATTTTACTTTGAAAACGTAGAAACCATTAGAAATATACGTAGTAGATACTCAGTAAATGCTTGTTGAATGAATGTCATGGATACCGTGGATGTCCTGGCATACCTTCTGATGCCTCAGGATGGTGTGCACTAATAGGAAGTCAATTTTATTATATTTATAAGTCAGCAAAAACTAAGATTTTGTTACTTTTTTTCCCAAACAGTTTGTATGCATCATAGCTCACTAAGGTTAATGACTTAATTACACCTATTTTACAAGAGAAACTCAACAACACAGGAATGGTCATGTGTCTTAATTAAACACACATGCCTGTTCTAGAAAAAAAAAAAAATCTGTCTGGGCTCAAGCCTGTAATCCCAGCATTTTGGGAGGCTGAAGCAGGTGGATCACTTGAAGTCAGGAATTGGAAACCAGCCTGGCCAACATGGTGAAACTCCGTCTCTACTAAAAATACAAACATTAACCAGTTGTGGCGGCGGGTGCTTGTAGTCCCAGCTACTTGGGAGGCTGAGGCACAAGAATAGCTCGAACCCAGGCAGGAGAGGTTGCAGTGAGCTGAAATTGCTACTGCATTCCAGCCTGGGCAACAGAGCAAGGCTCTATCTCAAAAAAAAAAAAAAGAAAAAATCTGACACCTTTAATGTATCAGGCATTTATAGTCATTATTTTAAAAAGCATAATTTGGAAAGAAGATTACTTTAATCCCACAGTCTTAGATGGACTGAGGAAGAGGTCAGAAACAACTCAAAAGAAATTATGGTTCCAGATGCATTGGCAAATTTAATTCAAGGATCAATCAATATTCATCTGACCCTCATAAATGATTTGAAATTCATATCCTCTCTTATGAAAGGAGTATTAAACCCAAAGTCCTGAGTTCTAGTGGTGTCTCCATTAGATATCTGTTGCTTTTGCATTGTTGTTGACTCCAAGAGACAGATCATGGATAGGAACCTGTATTTTCCAAAATGAGACTGCCAGCCAGACACCGTTTCTGTTACCCTCAGTGGCTGAAGACCAAGGAGCTGAGCCTCTGCATGAGCTGCTCTTCATCCCTAGAATCCAGGTTACTAACCACAGGGATCTCTGCACAAGCTTTCTTGAGTAACATGAAACCAGGTTGCTCATCTCTACCCACATTTTACACAGGACTGCTGAAATGAAGCATTTTGGAAAAATTGCTGTGCTTCACATCTCTTTTGCCCTTAGGTCTTCAGCTGAATCATAAGCCCCACTGTTTATCAAGGGTACCATTTCCCATACTCCAATGCCCAACTCCCTCCATCTCCTACTGCACCATGTTCACCTAGTTATTTAAGCCAGAAAGCTGGAATCATCATTTATTTTCCTTTTCCTTCACTTCTCATATGCAAGTTACTATTAAAGTCCTGTCCATTCTAGATCCAAAATTTATTTATTTTGTTTTGTTTTATTTTATTTTATTGAGACAGGGTCTCACTCCACCACCCAGGCTGAAGTGCAGTGGCATGATCACTCACTGCAGCCTCGACCTTCTAGGCTCAAGTGGTCTTCCCACCTCAGCCTCCCAAGTAGCTGGGAGCTGGGACTACAGGCAGGAGCTAATTTTTATATTTTTAGTAAAGATGGGTTTTCCCCCATGTTGGCCAGGCTGATCTCGAACTCCTGACCTCAAGTGATCCGCCTGCCTCAGCCTCTGAAAGTGCTGGAATTACAGGCATGAGCCACCACGCCCGGCCTAAATCCAAAATGTAAACCTAGAATCAGTCTTTGTGGAATCGTTTTGCTCTGCTCCATTCCAAGTACCGCAACTCTCCCTCAAGTCATTAGTTCTCACTTAGACACAGGCAATAGCTTCCTACATGATTTCAGACTGACCTCCTCCAAGTTTCTCCAACACACCAAGTTCTCTCCTATTTTCTGGCCTTTATTCCTTCTGTTTCTGTAACCAAAGTGTACTTTCCCCAGGCTTTTCACCTGGACAGCTCCTTCTCACACTTCAGGTCTCAACCTGTCATCTCCCCCAAGGTTGCCTTCCCTGTCCACTCAGTCAAAAACACTCATCTCCCACCACCACCCCACTGCCCTCTGTCTCAGGACTTTCTGAGAGCATGCTACTTTTAGAATGACTTACTATGTTAGTCACGGTACTCTAGAGGGACAGAACTCATGGAATATATATATACATGGGTTTATATATATATAACTGTGTGTGTGTGTATATATATATATAAAACTATATGTATATATATATCTATATGGGAGTTTATTAAGTATTAACTCACACCATCACAAGGTCCCACAACAGGCCGTCTGCAGGCTGAGGAGCAAGAAAAGCCAGTCCAAGTTCCAAAACTGAAGAACTTGGAGTCCGATGTTCGAGGGCAGGAAGCATCCAGCATGGGAGAAAGACATAGGCTGGGAGGCTGGACCAGTCTCTCTTTTCACATTTTTCTGCCTGTTTATATTCTTACCTTGCTGGCAGCTGATTAGATGGTGCCCACCCAGATTGAGGGTGGGTCTGCGTTTCCCAGCCCATGACTCAAATGTGAATCTCCTTTGGAGCACCCTCACAGACACACCCAGGATCCATACTCTGTATCCTTCAATCCAATCAAGTTGACACTATTAACCATCACACTTACATACCCGCTAATTATGTAGCATCTTTCTTCCCCATTAGACCGTAAGTTTCGCAGAGGCAAGGGTTAGATCCATTTTGTTCACCAATGCACACTCAGTGAGTGGTAGGACGGAGCCTGGCATGCAGGGGGCAGTCGTCAATACTGGTTGAACAAACGAATGAGTGATTTGAGATCCCTCTTACCAAAGACTTTTGTCTTAGGTAACACAAGTTTTTCTACTGGGCACACAGGACTTACCGTGTGCCACGAACGCAACAAATTCCTACATTCACCACCTTTTCACTAAATACTCCCTCCACCTGCTTGCTCCTAACTCAAACTTTGTTCTTTGAGGACCCAGCTTCCCCAGTGGTCTCTCCAGCTGAAGCAGTGCCTTCTCCCTTTCAGACACTGGAAGGCAAACTCGCTCCAGGACTTCATTAAAATCAACACAGCAGAAGAGGGCCCACTAGCTTCTTAAAGAAAACAATTTTGTGTGACAGTCATAGGAATGGAGAACTAACAGAAGTACAGGAAATGAACTACAAACATTAATTTTACAACCTAATTCAGCCAAGCATGGTGGCTCACACCTGTAATCCCAGCACTTTGGGAGGCCAAAGTAGAAGTATCCCTTGAGCCCAAGAATTCGAGACCAGCCTGGGAGACATGGCAAGACCCCATCTCTACAAAAAAGGTTTTTTAAAACAGTAGTTGGACATGGTGGCACACCAACAACTCTGGATGCTGAGGCGGGAGGATCACTAGAGCCCAGGAGGTCAAGGCTGCAGTGAGTGTTTGCACTGCTGCACTCCAGCCTGGGCACAAAGTGAGACTCTGGCTCAAAAAATAAAAATAATAAAAATTAAACCTAATTCACAGCTTTATGGTTCTGTGACATGGCTAAAAAACATTTTCCTACTCAATAATTTTTTTTAAAAAAGCAAAGTGAAAATATGAGTAGTTTAGTAAAACTCAACTGACGTTGATACTTTATTTTTTGAGACAGCATCTCATTCTATCACCCAGAGTGGAATGTAACGGCATGATCTCAGCTCATTGCAGCCTCAGCCTCCTGGGTTCAAGCAATCCTCCCACCTCAGCCTCCTGAGTAGCTGGGACTACAGGCAGGCGCCACCATGCCCAGCTCATTTTTGTATTTTTTATAGAGAAGGGGTTTCAACATGTTGCCCAGGCTGGTCTTGACCTCCTGGGCTCAAACAACCCACCTGCCCTGGCCTCCCAAAATGTTGGGATTACAGGTGTGAGCCACAGCGCCTGGCCTTGACACTGATACTTTAAAAATTATACCCAGTCTGTGTTCCTCTACTGGCCTGGTAAATTTGTTTCTTTATGATTATACCCAAATTTGCATACCTTGGTACACAAATGTTTTACTCTCCTTAAATTGTTCGATAGTTTAACTGTGTTGTTTTGTTCTTTCCAACTTCAATTATGTAAAAGCTTGTTTTAAAATAAAAAGCAGCTTTTTGTACCTAACATTCTCTGAAAGGCAATGCCTCTCCAAAAATCTGTGCATATTTCTCTCTACGTCCCCTTCCTTGTTTCCTGTCTGTTTCATAATTCCTGCCAGGGGGCCAGGTGCAGTGGTTCACACCTGTAATCCCAGTACTTCGGGAGACCGAGGTGGGTGGATCACTTGAGGTCAGGAGTTCGAGACCAGTCCGGCCAACATGGTGAAACCCCATCTCTGCTAAAAATACAAAAATTAGCTGGGCAAGGTCGTGGGTGCCTGTAATTCCAGCTACTTGGGAAGCTAAGGCAGGAGAATCGCTTAAACCCAGGAGGCAGAGGTTGCAGTGAGCCAAGATTGTGCTACTGCACTCCAACCTGGGCAACAGAGCAAGACTCCATCTAAAATAAATACATAAATAAATAAGTAAATAAATAAATTTTTAAAAATAAAATAAAATAAACATAATTACTGCCAAGGATTGGTGCAAATGTCTGTGTCCCCGAGTTAGGAGAATTGATGCCCTAGCTGGAAAAGATAATTCAGAACTAAGAAGATGGCCCAGCACTCCCCAGACCCAAGTTCTAAACTTTCTGGTCACACAACGCCTCTGGCAACAAGAGGATCTCTCTAAAATGCAAATGTCAACTTTCACTGTCCACTTGAACCTTGTTAATGACTCCCCTACTTTTAGCAAGAAGTCCAAACACTTCTGTAGTCAAGTAAAATCTGGCCTCTACTTAACCTCTCCAGCCTCATTTCTTACCTTCATTTACAGAGAATTTGGCTTCCTCAGACATGTCACATTCTTTTTTTTTTTTTTTTTTTTTTTTGAGACGGAGTCTCGCTCTGTCACCCAGGCTGGAGTGCAGTGGCGCGATATCCGCTCACTGCAAGCTCCGCCTCCCGGGTTCACGCCATTCTCCTGCCTCAGCCTCCCGAGTAGCTGGGACTACAGGCGCCCGCCACCTCGCCCGGCTAGTTTTTTGTATTTTTTAGTAGAGACGGGGTTTCACCGTGTTAGCCAGGATGGTCTCGATCTCCTGACCTCGTGATCCGCCCGTCTCGGCCTCCCAAAGTGCTGGGATTACAGGCTTGAGCCACCGCGCCCAGCCGGACATGTCACATTCTGAACATTTGCTCTTTGTCCTCCTAAGAACACTCTTCTCCCTTTGTTGTCCCCCTGTACACTCTGAATCACCTTTCAGTTCTTGCAGTTGATGTCTATCCTATGTACCCCCAGAGCATCCCACAGGCTCCTATCACAGTATGACATCACAGCTTCCTGTGTTCTTGTCTATAGTCCCCACTGCACTGAAAGCTCACTAAAGACAGTGATTGTAACTCTTGTACGCTGCTGGATACCTAGCATATGACTGCCACATAGTAGAAGATATATATATATATATAATTTTTTTTTAGATGGAGTTTCACTCTTGTTGCCCAGGTTAGAGTGCAGTGGCACGATCTCAGCTCACTGCAACCTCCACCTCCTGGGTTCAAGTGATTCTCCTGCCTCAGTCTCCCGAGTAGCTGGGATTACAGGTGCCGGCCACCATGCCCAGCTAATTTTGTATTTTTAGTAGAGATGGGGTTTCGCCATGTTGGTCAGGCTGGTCTCAAACTCCTGACCTCAGGTGATCCACCTGTCTCAGCCTCCCAAAGTGCTGGGATTACAGGCGTGAGCCACCCCACCCAGCCTCAATAGATATTTATTGATGGATAAGTGAATACATGCGTGAAGGCGCAGTTAGAAGTCCCAAGAAGTGTTGGCATTCATTCAACTTTTACAACATTACTGCATCAAGTCACGGAGTATATCTGTTGTCCTTACATTCCAGAGAAAACTGTAAAGCTGTTCCTATCAAAACGTTCTGCAAGGACTTTATGTTAACTAGATTTCTGTACAGGCTAAATGTGTTTTTTACAGGAAACATGTCTATGGATGTTTATGACTATGGGCTTAGAAGTAACTGCTCACAGACTTACAGTTGGTTATTTGTGAGCTTGCCTTCAGGGATGCTAAGAAGATTCTCTGTGCCCTTAGCATATCTCCCCTATGGATTGCTGGTGCTTTCAACTAATACAGAGCCGTTTTTTGTCTTCAGGTTTTATAGTCTCTTAAATACTGCAGAGTCAATTAAGACATTTTACCTTATAAGTCATTTATGCCCCTGGGATTTAAGGAAACAACCTTCTGGACTGATTAAAACATATATACTATCAAGCAATCAAGAATTTTTCAATCTTGCAATGACAGATGTTCAAAAATTTCCCAAAGAATATGTAACCATAACAACGAGAATAACAATAATAAAAATAGGTCGGGCATGGTGGCTCACGCCTGTCATCCCAACACTTTAGACGGCCAAGCCAGGCAGATCACTTGAGGCCAGGAGTTCAAGACCAGCCTGGCCAACATGGTGAAACCCTGTCTCTACTAAAAATACAAAAATTAGGCAGGCATGGTAGCACACACCTGTAGTCCCAGCTACTCAGGAGGCTGAGGCACAAGAATCTTGAACCCAGGATGCAGAGGCTGCAGGGAGCCGAGATCAAGCCATTGCACTCCAGCCTGGGTAACACAGCAAGCCTTTGTCTCAAACAGTAATAATAGTAATAATAAAAACATCTAACATTTATTGAACCTTGATTGTGCTAGACAATGTTATAAGCTCTTTTACATGTACTATCTCAATTATCTGTCCAATAGGAACCACTCCTATCCCCACATTACAAGGCCTCAAGAGGTCAAGTGACTTGCCCGAAGTGAAACAGCTGGTGTTCAAACCGAAACCCTGAGTCCAGAGCAGATCCTTTCATTCCTACACCACTTTTTCTGTTCTTCTTTATCCAGAATAAAAGAAAATACCTGCTACCAAGGCATCAACTTGGTAAAATAACACCAAATTATTTTAGAACTAAGCCAAAGAGTAAGCATCTCAAAGCTTTCTTTTTTTAATATAGCAGTGTTACTTTCCTTATATCCTGCATCTGCATATAAACTGCAGCTATATAAACACCTCATATGTGACCAGTGGCAATGAAGAAGTGAAATATATTTCTGAAATCTCTCAATGCAGAGTTTATATTAACATTTTAAATTAATTAATTAATTAATTTGGCAAGGGACTAGAGCACACCCTACTGGCCAGCTAATAGGAAATACAGCATTTACTTAGGAGAAAATGCTTAAATGTTTAAATAGTTTGAAAATAAAGTCAGGCTAGCATCTAGAAGAAATTTGAAAAATTGTCTTGTAAACATCTAGATTATGTATCTAAATTAATGTATCCATAAGACTTGGCCAGGCGCGGTGGCTCATGCCTGTAATCCCACTACTTTGGGAGGGCGAGGCAGGTGCATCACCTGAGGTCAGGAGTTCAAGACCAACCTGGCCACATGGTGAAACTCCGTCTCTACTGAAAATACAAAAAATTAGCTGGGCATGGTGGTGGGTGCCTGTAATCCCAGCTACTTGGGATGCTTAGGCAAGAGAATCGCTTGAACCTGGGAGGTGAAGATTGCAATGAGCTGAGATTGCACCATTGCACTCCAGCCTGGGCAACAAGAGCAAAACTCCATCTCAAAATAAATAAATAAATAAAAATTAATTAATGTATCCATAAGACTAAAAAATTTCCAATAGTTATACATTTTAGAGATGGGATAGAATTAGAAACATAATAACCACCCATAGCATCTAATGTTAAGAGAGCATTTGGTAAACAAAAGGTGGCTCAGTTTAAACAACTATGCAAACAGCCTGTCTAAAACTCATACTAAGAAAAAGTAGTGAAGCCCTGGCCCTAACACTTAAAATAATAGACTGGGAAATTAAAACCAACCTGCTCAGACTTCTCACAGGTGAAGTATCCTTTTTGTGGAAAAACTAGGAAGGGAGAGCAGTATCCATAACTAAGTAATGGAAAAATGGGCTGGGCGTAGTGGCTCATGTCTATAATTCCAGTACTTTGGGAGGCTGAGACAGGCAGATCACCTGAGGCCGGGAGTTCGAGACCAGTCTGACCAACATGGAGAAACCCAGTCTCCGTACTAAAGATACAAAATTAGTCGACGTGGTGGCACATGCCTACAGTCCCAGCTACTCAGGAGGCTGAGGCAGGAGAATCGCTTGAACCTAGGAGGCGGAGGTTGCGGTGAGCCGAGATCGCGCCATTGCACTCCAGCCTGGGCAACAAGAGCGAAACTCCATCTCAGGAAAAAAAAAAAAAAAACTGAAAAAGGAAAAATGAAATGTTGCCAAGAAATATATTTTCTGTGCTACTTTTCAAATGGCCACTAAGGTGGAAAAGTGAAAAGTCCATGGAAATCTCTTTAGGATTGTGGTACTCCTCATGGGCGAATCCAGGCTCTTATCAGAATTATCCAGAGTTCACCGGGCGCGGTGGCTCATGCCTGTAATCCCAGCACTTTGGGAGGCCGAGGCAGGCGGATCACGAGGTCAAGAGATTGAGACCATCCTGGCCAATATGGTGAAAAGCCGTCTCTACTAAAAATACAAAAATTAGCGGGGCATGCTGGTGCCTGCCTACAGTCCCAGCTACTCGGGAGGCTGAGGCAGGAGACTCGCTTGAACCCGGGAGGCAGAGGTTGCAGTGAGCTGAGATGGTGACATTGCACTCCAACCTGTGGACAGGGTGAGACTCCATCTCAAAAAAAAGAATCATCTAGAGTTTATTTTATATGTGAGAGTGTGAGAGTGTGTGTGTGTGTACATGCATGCGTTCTGGAAACATCCATGAACAGAAATATGAATGTTCCCCAGATGCAATGTAGCACACTGAGCAAATGCCCTCTAGGAAATGTAATTCCTCTCTTGGTTATATTTTTTATTGCACACTTATCTATAAAATAGTTTAAGTGCATAATATACATTTATATTACGTATAGACAGAAACAAAGGCTCTAGGATCAAGAGGGACATATAAAATGTGCTTAACTTTAAAATATTTATTATAAACAAGGTAGAAACACAAAAACATCTATAATCAAGAAGAACAAACACCAAAATGTGTATGTTCTTCTACAGGATTAAACTAATATCAAAATACAAATATAAATTTAATAAGGTGCCTGTCCAGCATGTTATGCTTCCACATGACATGTGGCATTTCTTTGAGAGAGAAAGAAGCAATGTTTTCAGGAAAACAGTTGTCCATGATTTTAAGGTTTCTGAGCGAGAACCTCACCTTTGTGCTCACTCCAAAGACAGCTTCTTCTTACACTGAAAGAAGGGCAGGTGAAGAATGACATTTTGGGCCAATGTGATGCAAGTCTAAAGTTTTAGATGTTGAGTTCTTTTCTATTAAAAACAATCAACTAATACAAATTCCTTTTAAAATGGCCTCAAAAGTAAGCAGACTGTGAGAGATATAAAAAACACTGTCTTACTTTAAATGTCATGCTTTACTGGAGATAATTTAAAACAAATTGGGTTCAGGAAAAAGAGACTGTTTCCCCGAATCTCTGGTGTAGTGTTCTAATCTATGAAAGGTCAATGAATAATCACTTAATAAACACAATATGCTAGTATCACTTCAAGATGCTTAGCATTTTCCTTTTAAACTCTTCCCAAGATGTCCTACAATATTATTGACATATCAACTTTATTATAACACATCATTAACAGACTATTAGATAAAAAATTTGTGGGGTGTTAAGTCTTCTCATGTAATTCTTCCATGGCTGAGAAGGCCATATTATATAACTGGAAGCTAAACGTGGCAAACTAGTGGCTGAACAGGTTTCTCCCCAAAAATGAACAAATCAAGTTTATTTTGCAAGTTGTTTAAAATAGAAAAATCAGATTAATCATGTATTACTCATGTGACTTTATGATTTTTGATAATTTACCAAAACATGAGCACATCATACAGCTCACAACTGTAGAGTGACTATCCTGTTGATCTTCTTTCTCTAAAGAAGGGGTGTGTTTGATGGTTGCTCTGGTGATTATCACTGTTTTATGAATAGGGGAATGTAAAAGCATGCCAATAAGGGCTGAAGCACAAATTACAACTGTATTGTAGTGACTTGAAATGGTATAGCCAGGGTTCCTTTCAGATGAAACTTGAGCCCCTTCAAGTGCCCATTCAGTAAATACTGTTCTGTGAGGTTTGAAAAGATGTACTCTGGCAAGTTCTCAGGCTGATCTTTTTTTTTACACTGGTGACAGCCTATGGGTAAGCCACGAACATAAATGACACCAAAATGGCAGGAAAATCCGGACAAATTTTCTTTGGATCAAAAACTAGTTAGTTGGTAAGGAACTCAGTAATTAGTTGTGACTCATTTCCATCATCCTAAAATAATACTAAATGAATGACAGTAAGGAGACAGGTTAACTGAATTGTTGACAAATAGCATAGGCATGAAAATGACCCAATGGCCCCTTGTAAGCCAGAAGAGCCATCAGAAAGGAAGCCAGATTTCTCTCTGCAAAACATTTGTTTGTTTTGCAACTGAGAGAGGGCAAAGATACTTCAGATTCTTTTTTTTTTTTTTCTTTTTGGGCTTAAGGCCTTGAATTCCAAATTAGGCCTTTGAATTAAATTTAAAAGAATGTAAGTAAATAATAGTGGGGAAAAGGCAAATCATTTCATGGGGTGTAGAGTTAATAGTTAACCTGATAATAAGGCCAGAATCTCATTCCATATGTTAAACTCCCCCAATTAGGTAGTGCTCAGTGTCTAACTATCAGGCATTATTGCTGAAGTGCAAGCAGGGGCTCCAGGAGGCTAGAGGTCAGCGACAGGTCTCGGCTCTGGCAACAGACGACCAGCCAGGGGATTTGTTCTAGTTAAAACTAGAGGGTTTCCGTCTGTTTGCTTTTTTTCTTACTTTAGTCACTCTTGGTTTGTTATCATTTGTGTTATTTATTTTACGGTTAAACTATAAGCCTAAGTTGCATCACTGGCGCCCCGAGAAACCTCCTCCCACAGGCCCGCTGGGGCTTTGTCCTTGGGCATCTGTGGCCTCTCCAAAGCCAAAAGACGTTGGGGCCAGCTCAGGTCGCCTGAGTCAACACAAGCCTGGGAAGCCGAGGGCCCCCTAGGTCAGCAGTGGGGGAGCTGCTCCTGGAAACCCACAGAGACCCTGAAGGGCTCAACCTCCATCAGGACCTCTCAGGACCTTTCCTCCATTTTCCAACGCAGTCAGAGGAGCCCTGGGCTTCCCCCGCGTGGCCTCACCGCCCCACGCCGGCCCACTCTCTCCCCTCATGCTCCCTTGCTGTCTTACTCTGTCCCTCGCCATCCCTCACAGTCCCACACTGTCCCTCACTGCCCCTCCCAGTACCTCACCGTCCACTGTCCCAGACTGTCCCTTGCCATCCTTCACTGTCCAAGTTCCTCACAGTCCCAAAGTCCCTCACGGTCCCTTACTGTCCCACACTGTCCCTCACAGTTCCTCACCGTCCCTCACTGACCCACTGTCCCACAGCCCCGCACTGTCCCCCACCGTCCTGCTGTCCCTCACCGTCCCACACTGTCCCTCACTGTCCCACACAGTCCCTTACTGTCCCTCACTGTCCCTCACCGTCCCACACTGTCCCTCACTGTCCCTTACTGTCCCTCACTGTCCCACAGCCCCGCACTGTCCCCCACCGTCCTGCTGTCCCTCATCATCCCACACTGTCCCTCACTGTCCCACACAGTCCCTTACTGTCCCTCACTGTCCCACAGCCCCGCACTGTCCCTCACCGTCCTGCTGTCCCTCACCGTCCCGCACTGTCCCTCACTGTCCCTTACTGTCCCTCACTGTCCCACAGCCCCGCACTGTCCCCCACCGTCCTGCTGTCCCTCACCGTCCCACACTGTCCCTCACTGTCCCACACAGTCCCTTACTGTCCCTCACTGTCCCTCACCGTCCCACACTGTCCCTCACTGTCCCTTACTGTCCCTCACTGTCCCACAGCCCCGCACTGTCCCCCACCGTCCTGCTGTCCCTCATCATCCCACACTGTCCCTCACTGTCCCACACAGTCCTTACTGTCCCTCACTGTCCACAGCCCCGCACTGTCCCTCACCGTCCTGCTGTCCCTCACCGTCCCGCACTGTCCCTCACTGTCCCTTACTGTCCCTCACTGTCCCACAGCCCCGCACTGTCCCCCACCGTCCTGCTGTCCCTCATCATCCCACACTGTCCCTCACTGTCCCACACAGTCCCTTACTGTCCCTCACTGTCCCACAGCCCCTCACTGTCCCTCACCGTCCTGCTGTCCCTCACCGTCCCGCACTGTCCCTCACTGTCCCGCACTGTCCCCCACCGTCCTGCTGTCCCTCACCGTCCCACACTGTCCCTCACTGTCCCACACAGTCCCTTACTGTCCCTCACCGTCCTGCTGTCCCTCATCATCCCGCACTGTCCCTCACCGTCCCACACTGTCCCTCACCGTCCCGCACTGTCCCTCACCGTCCTGCACTGTCCCACACTGTCCCTCACCGTCCCGCACTGTCCCTCACCGGCCCACACCGTCCCTCATCATCCCACACTGTCCTTCACGGCCCCACACAGTCCCTAAGTGTCCCTCACTGTCCCTCCCACGCCGCAGGCCCAGTCGAGAGAGGCTCCCTTCTCCCCCTCCAGGGCTTCCTCGGCACACACGGCCAGCGGCGGCCCGCGGAGAGGAAAAAACACACAATCTTGCCCGGACCCAGAATTTATGGGAAATCCCGCGCGAGGCTCGATGTGCCCTCACTTCGGGCAGGAACGGCGGCCGAGGCCCAGGTGGCCGCGGGCTTCTGAGGAAAGCTCGGCGTTGAGAGGTTCCCGGGGGTGCCGCACGGTTCGGGCAGACGAGCGGAGCTGCGGCCGCGGTCAACCCGGAGACGCCTCCCCCGGACACAAAGCCGGCTCCCGGCAGCGCCGCGCTACGCCACGGTGGGCCCCGCGCAAACGTCTCGGCCGCGGCATCGCCCCTTTAAGCGGCGCGCGCCCTGATTGGCTGCGGGAGGAGGCGGGGCGGGAGGAGGCGACCTCACGGCCAGGGATCCTATGCTATATATAGAGGTGGCGGCGGCAGCCGCGGCGAAGGCGGCCCATTGCGAGGCAGTTCGCTTAGCGGGAGCGCGAGCCAGTGAGAGGCGCCTGCGCGATGTCCGGGCCCCTGAGCCCGCGGCGCTGAGCCAGCCGGGACGGACATGCGCGGGAGGGCGCCGCGGGGCAGCCGCCGCTCCTCCGGGGTAAGGGGCCTGGCGCACTGAGGGGGTGGGGAGGGCCACGCAGCGCTCGGTTCCCTCAGGGGTCCCCGCGTCGGGTGCTGGGATCCAGGCGGCTCCCCGACGCGAGGGCGGGGGCGTGGAGGGCGCGGGGAGGGTCGCCGCGACGCGGAGTCTCTGGGACGGAGGGAGGGGCCGGCCGGTCGCTCGCGGGCTTCTCCTCATTGAGGTGTGGAGGGCGGGACCCTCCCCGGCGGCGCAGCCCGGGTCTGGGGACGCCGCGAGGTGCCGGCGCCCCCCTTCTTCTCCACGCCGGCCGTAGTCGCCGCGCGGCCCCTCGGCTGGCCGGGGCCATGCACCCGAGCGCCCGGGACACGTCGCCGCAGCACCGGGACCGCAGGAGCGGACGGGGCTTTGGGAGCGGCGAGCATGAGAGTCCTAGTCCCGCAGCCTGCGCTTGCGGGGTGGCCCGGCGGGGATGAGCGTCTTCGGGGCTAGGGGCTTGTTTGATTTTTTTTTTTTCGTTGTAAAAATCGGGGTTGCGTTGTCTTGTTGACACCGTGTGCCCGTAAATCCTGTCTTGAAAGCTGGGGTGGGAGGCTCGGTGATTGCTTGCGGTGGCTGGTACCGGTTCTCTTTGGCGGTCAGCCCCGGTCCCTCTGCCTAATCTCCCAACGACGATGGTAATGCTGAAATCAGTATTTAAAAATTCGTCTGAGCTGTTCTGAACTCTTCCTTCTCTCCTAGAAACGTGATTCTTTGCTCTGAATGTCTTAAGTGCCGCTTTGAATGGAATGGGACTGCAGAATTAATGTGTTCAAGATGCGAATGCTTATTGGGAATTTGTGTATTTATATGTATATCATAGCCCTGTACAAATTAGATGACTCCTTAACCGTGAATGGTGCTGTATTGGTGCTTGCTACGTCTTTATTAGGATTTCATCATTGCTTGAAAGAAACCAGTCTCTTACCTGATAAAAATATGAATAGATTGTTAGTCATAAACTTAAGTCAGAATGGAGGCTGTAGCTTTAAAAGAGATGTGTTGGTGACTTGAGGTACACCTGCAACACAGGTAGGGCAAGACTGGTTTCTAGGCAACTGTCAGGGGTGAAGAGAGGTGAGGTTAAAATGCCGTTTTTTTCCCCGTCCAGAACAAATGTTCAACCTTTTATAAATGTGTAAGAATGCAATGGGTACGCATTTGTTGAGACTGAACATCCCAAGTTCACCGTACCTGTTTTTTTAACTGCATTTCTTTTCTTACGTTTCTGTAATTACAATATACAGTTTTAAGTGAAATTTTATTTGAACAGAAACCAAAGACAGGCTAGGTCATTTGCAAATGACCAAATTTTGCAAAGACCAAAATAAAAGAAGCTGGTTTCTTGCTAACATGCTGGCTGTAATTGGTTACCAAAATGTTATCAAGCAAGCTCTTTTCCAGATATTAGCAAGTTTGAAGAAAAATAACAGAGGATTTAGCATGGACTTCAGAAACTATTTGTCATTCCCTTCACTTCAAGCAGAGGTTTATTTTCACCTGTGTGTTCCAGGTGACACTCGATAATAAGTGATAGAGGTCTTGGACTAACGATTTATAACCTGACAGATATATTAGATTGTAAACTCCTTAAGGGTAGGCACTCTGCCTTGTATAGCTTCTATCTTATGCAGCCTTGCACGTAGTTGATGTTGATAAATCATTGCATGAAAACATGTTTTACCTTTTAAGGCTCAGCAGGATTGGACCAGTCATTGATAAGGGTTGGAAAGCAAATCTGTTTAATTTTTTTTTGACTGTTATGAAATGTCTGAATTATTCATACTTTTCACAGGTAAAACTGTTGTTTCAATCATCGGTTTTCCTATTTGCAGTTCACAATAAATCCTGGTCACTCTTTGTAAGATTCAATTATGCTTGAGTTTTTGTATGAAAGTACCTCTTGACTGCTGCTTCTCAAAAGTTGAGCTAGATAATACTTCCTTTCTGCTGAAACTAATGGTAGCTTTTCAAAGCAATTTGCCTAAATTACAGGCACAATCTAACATGCTTGAAACTGACCTGATTGTCTGCATACCATCAGATTGCTTTAGAAAGGAGCAGAGGAGGGGAAAGGAGGTGCCAAGGGTAATTCCAGGAATTTGAATGGCATAGGCTCCCTCTACCAGAGAAACAACTCTGCTCTTAATCTAAATAAATTTCAATCGGTACCTCATCATCTGGATACATTTGGATACATTTAGCATCCTTTGCTGGTGTCTGGCTTTATAAAAGCTAATGAAGAACTCCCTTCGTAAACGCAGTCCAGTTGTGGTATTCTGGCATTGTTCACACAGCATAAACACGTGCTTTGTAAAGGTAGATGAGGCGAATGAGTTTGAGGGTCCTAAATGTAAGTTACTAGCTTAACAATTAGTTTTAAGGTAGGGAAAAGTTAGGGATTCAGATTTCAGAAGGTGGCAGGGAGGATTCTGAGAACTGAAGTCTTTGTTGATACTGTAGTCCAATTCCTCACACCATAAAATTGGGCAGTGTTACAAAAAGACCACTCTTCCAGGTCTCAATGAGTGTGTTTTTAAAATGTGGGGCTTTTGTCTGGGCTCAGTGGCTCACACCTGTCATCTCAGCACTTTGGGAGGCCAAGGCGGGCAGATGGCTTGAGCCCAGGAGTATGAGACCAACCTGGGCAACATGGTGAAACCCTGTCACTACCAAGAAAAAACACACACACACACACACACACAAATTAGCTGGGTACGGTGGCTCTGTAGTCCCAGCTACTCAGGAGGCTGAGGTGGGAGGATTGCTTGAGCCTGGGAGGCAGAGGTTGCAGTAAGCCAAGGTCACATGACTGCACTACAGCCTGGTGACAGAGTGAGACCCTGTCTTTAAAAGACACAAACAAACCAAAAAATGTGGGCGTGTGGCTACAGAAATGGAGCCCTTTTCAACTTGGAAACAATAGGAAGGTAAGGATTGTAGGACATTGTCCAAAAGCTCTTATTCAATACCCCAGATGTGAAATGGACTAATTACAGATTGTTTTTTAAACAACTATTTGCTCAGTAGAATTGTCTTCTGACTCTTATCAGGGCTGCCTCTTTTTCAGCCTTTAGATTTCCATTGTAAAAATCACCTACTCAGAGAGGCCTTCCCAAACCACCTGTGTAAATATATGCTCCTCTGCCTCCTTATCCTATTGCTGTACCCTGCTTGTTTCCTTGGAAGGTACCTCCATCTAAAATTGTTTGCTTGCTTGTCTGTTCTCTTCCTCCCTCATTAGATGGAAGGCTTCTTCAGGCAGCAACCATCTCTCTTTTTCACCTCACATGGTATCTAATCCAGAATAAGCACTTGATAAATATTTGTGAAAAGAATTAATCCTTCCCCTCTAAGAATTTTTGAGCTGAATGAGCACTATGAGTTGAGTTTCTGTTCCTGCCTCTGCTATTGACCAGCACTTAAGTCTTGAGCATTTAACTTAACAGCCTTTTGCTTCACTTTCTCCATTTATAAACAGGAATGTTACAAGGACAAATGAGGTTGTTGCCTAAAATGAAGATACTATAGAGCAGAGAGGTAGTGAAAGTGTGGGGAAAATGCTGGAATACAGGACAGAAGAGCCATGATAGCCTTTTTGCTTATAGCAAGATATTTAACCTCACTTTGTTTCCTCATCTGCAAAATGGAGATTATAATCCCTGCCTCTTCTTACAGGGATGTTGTGGGGATCAAGTGAGATAATGTGTAAGAAGGTGCTTTGTAACTTGTAGAGTGCTTTACAAATGTAAGGTATTCTATTATTAAATTCCGGATTTTACAATACAGTGTGATTATAATGCCATCATTGGGATCCATGCTGTGAAAGTGTATTAAAAGGAGGCCCGTTGGGTATATGTAGTAACCCCTTATTACGAGTAAAAACAGACTTGTGTTATATGAAATAACCGTGTCGTAAAGAGTTCTATTATGGTGGGGCATCAGTGTATCATTAAAGATTGAGGGCTTCAAAATAATTGTTTGAAGTGGTAATAGAATGTCAAACTGATGCTTTAACCCACCCATTTTAGAGGATACATAGGCCAGATCTACAATTAATAACTTTTAATAGGAGAATTTGAGGGAGTTGAAGTAAAACAGAACTTTCATAGGCTACAGGTTACCCAAGAAAAACTATTTATTACCAGTAAATCCAAAAAAAGGGATCTGTGCTACCCTTAAAAGTTGAGCATTATACTCAGTTGGATCCTATTTCGCCAGTTTAAAAAGCTGTAGGGACTGGAAGAGGCAGTGTGGTGTGTTGGTGAAGGGCCTGGACACTGAAGCCGGGCTGTCTGGTTGAAGTCCTGGCCCCATTGCTCACCAGGTTTGACCTTGAGCAAGTTCTTTAACTCTGTGCCTCAAGTAAGTGAGAGTAATAATAGTAGCCCACCTTACAGCATTGTAGAGGATTAAATAAGTTAATACACACAAAGCACTTAGAACCATGCTTGCCTGGCAGTTGTATGTCCAGTGAATGTTGTTATTAATGGTTTTATATTAATTGTAACAATCTAGAGTTACCATTGGATAACTTAAATGCTTGTTAAATAAATTTGAAGTTTTAAAGACTTGTGTCCCATCATTAGACCATTGTGCTCGTTGTCTTTAGATTAGAATTTGCTTTTATAATAAAAAATAATCTATTGTATATATGTCAAAAAGAAATAATTTTTCTCCCCTCTGTGTGTATATATAGTTACTGATTGTGCTACTCTGTAGGAAAAATACAAAGGATAAAAGAGTATATTCCTGCTATTCTACTTTTCTGCTGTCACATTAAAATTGTGTAGGAGGTGGCCGGGCGCGGTGGCTCAAGCCTGTAATCCAGCACTTTGGGAGGCCGAGACGGGCGGATCACGAGGTCAGGAGATCGAGACCATCCTGGCTAACACGGTGAAACCCCGTCTCTACTAAAAATACAAAAATTAGCCGGGCGAGATGGCGGGCGCCTGTAGTCCCAGCTACTCGGGAGGCTGAGGCGAGAGAATGGCGTAAAACCCGGGAGGCGGAGCTTGCAGTGAGCTGAGATCCGGCCACTGCACTCCAGCCTGGGCGACACAGCGAGACTCCGTCTCAACAAAAAAAAAAAAAAAAAAAAAAAAAAAAAAAAAAAAATTGTGTAGGAGGCTTAAGTGGGTCGAAAGACTGGATTATGGTAGTTGAGGGAATGGGCTTTTTGTTAATTTACCTTTTTTTAAACTAGTTAGAAAGCATACTGAATTACTGAATAAATTATGTCATTTATTTTTTATTTGACAGTTTGAAGATAAATTATTTTCTCTGTTGCCTCTATTTCACCACCTACAAATGGTCCATTATGTTCTGGACATGTTTAAGAGCCTCTGAGGAATGGAGCTGCAAACACAGACACAAATGTTCATCTTTGCCACACTGAGCTACATTTTAATATTTACTGAAGCCACCAAGCTTTTCTTGAATTCATGCAGGAGTATTTTAATTACATTAAAATATGACCTTATTTTGAAAGGCATCTATGTTTTTAATTTAAAGGCTATTTATGCCTACCATGGTAGAGAGTACAACTAAGGAAGTTTTCTTAACTTGCCTCCCTCTTTCTTTTCCTACCCCTAAATCATAGGCTATTAAAATGAAATCTGGGGCAGGCGCGGTATCTCACGCCTGTAATCCCAGCACTTTGGGAGGCCAAGGCAGGCAGATCACCTGAGATCAGGAGTTTGAGACCAGCCTGACCAACATGGAGAAACCCTGTCTCTACTAAAAATACAAAAATTAGCCTGGTGTGTTGGCGCATGCCTGTAATCCCAGCTACTTGGGAGGCTGAAGCAGGAGAATCACTTGAACCCGGGAGGCAGAGATTGTGGTGTGCACCACTGCACTCCAGCCTAGGTGACAAGAGCGAGACTCTGTCTAAAAAAAAAAAAAAAAAAAAAAAAAAGTGGGTTTTTTTTTTTTAATTTCCTCACAGGTGATTATTTTAGACATTTTTTAAAATAAACATGCAGAGATTGGTATATTTGGGGAGGATCTAAAATCATGGAGTTTGTCATATTCCTAAATCAGCTTGTTTTTATAAATTTTGCCTCTAAATGTAGTTACCTTATTATCTTCCCTGGTTATGGAAGTACTTAATGTAGGTGATTCTTAAATGGAACTGAAAAGACCATTTATCACCGTGAATAAACAGAAATCAGGTTCTAGAACCAGATTGAAAGGAGGAAATTACATCACACTCTTAAATAAGGAAGCACTGGGCAGAACTGGATGAGTTGTATGACAAAAATGTGCCCCTCCTCCTCCCATGGATGGCTTCTGAGATTTATTCATGAGATCTGGTGGCCAGGTAAGCAGATCTAGGTTACTGCCTTAAGGTAGCCTGCATTTCTTTCTTTTTCTTTCTTGTTTTTTTTTTAAGCAGTTTCAAAGAGACTATCCTCAAGCTAAAGGCATGTGATTTCACCTTAAGGAAGAAGGTGCAGTGTGCTTTTGGTGTAACTTTTTTAGCAAAATGAAAGTGACCTTAAATTTAGCAGTAAAAACACAGTCTAGAAGGAATAGTGTTTTAAGAGATAAGAGAAGGCAAAACACTGTTTTCAGAAAGTACCCCTCCGGTTGCTTCAAGTAAATATACTGTAACAGAAACCAGTTTAGAAAGCTACATTGTTAACCACTGAAGCTTATCATTTTTACTCAGTCTCTACACACTGTCTACTTTGAATTCTGGAAATGAATTTCATAAAAATTCCTTCCTGTTACATATCCTAAGCTTGTTACATTATTACTGGGCAGTCGCCTCACTCCAGCACGCATTAAGTTTATCCTTTATAAGTCTGCTTCTCTCCTGAGCTCTTCACTGACACACAGTGTATGTGAATCTTTCATGTCATTACTTTCTAAAAATGAGATGGATATTTTCTCAGTATCCATTTAATAAATAATAGGCATGAATGATGCCAGGATTTACCGGGGGAAATCATAAATCGGACATCAGTTCTGTCCTGGATGATTTGAAGAGTGGAATGGGAATTGGGGCCCAGCACAGAATAACCCAAGAACAGAGCACCCCTGCTCTGGTGTTTCACGAAGGGAGAGGCTTCATGGAGAAGGTAGGGCAGAGTTGACCTTAAAGGATAAATGGAATTCTGACAGATTTGGGGAAAATAGAAATGGGCTTGAAAGTATAAATTAGGTTTATATTGTAGAGGCCTTAAATGCCAGGCTGAGGAGGTTTTATTTAGGAGCCTCTGAAGGTTTTTTGAGCAGCAGGAAATCTTAGTTTGAGCTGTTGTTAAGGAATATTGACCTGGTACTGGTGTATAGAATAGGTTGCATATTTCCAGACCCCAGGAAGAATGATGCCTGTGAATGGAAGGGTAGGATTTGAGAAGTTGTGTAAAAGTAGTCTGTGGAACTTGGCAATTGAATGTACATGGCCTCAGGTTAAAAATGGTGCCTTGAGAAGTGTGATCCTCTTAGACCCTGAACTGGTTTGAGTGGGGAATGGAGTATGAAGTGAAAGGAGGAGTTTGGTTTGTAGAGTCTGAGATGCCAGAGGGCCATTCAAGTGGAAAGATAATCACCAGACAATAGGAAATGCAAAGCTGAAGCCTGAGCCAGGCTGGAGTCATTGATTCAGGAGCTGTCTATGAGTTGAAGCTATACAAGTGGATTAATAAAAGGATAACCTCAAGAAGCAAATGATTTTAGGACTTCTTTTTTTGTTGAATTTTAAAAAGAATCAAGTTATGTTAACAGGAAAAGGTGGTTCACATCTGAAATTTGGTATTTAACTGCCAAATTTTAGACCCACTAAAAAAGCTAAAAATAGTTGATGAAGTTTGGAGAAGTTGTGCCTGAGGTTATTCGGGTCCTCGTCTAAACCATGCTGCCTGGATTCACATTCGCTTCCTATTTTTGGATTCCATGACATAATCCCATCTTGTACTTTTTAGATATTGTTTTTCCCACATAGGTACATTTTTGCAGTTGTTTTCCTCTAATGAGTTGTAAGACAGATAAATGTGAAAAATTGCAGCATTAAACGTCACTTGGGAAGAGTTTTCTTTTTAGCTTGAGGTTGGTAAAATGGATTTATTTACTCCCCCCTCCCCCTTCCATTTGCACTGAATACTAGAAGGTTTTTAGAGAGATAGAGTTTCAGGTAGTTTCATACTCTTGGTTTACAATCTGAGGAACTTTTTTTTTAAAAGCTTGCTTCCAAACCTGTAGCACATTGCCCTTTTTGAGTCTACAGTTTGAAGTTATTTTCCAAAAGAAGAGAACATGGCAGTTATATTGCCCCCCTCGTCTCCCATGCTAGCAAGTAGGAAGTTCGGACAGTTTCATAACATGGCCCATTCACAATTCCCCATTGAAATTTAGAGGCAGGTCACCTTCTATGAATACACAAAGACACTATTGTGGTCAGAAGTGAGCTGGCTTAGTGAACACAATTCTTTTTATACTAAAAAAATTTTTTTCTTAAGAAAGCTAACAAGTAGGTGATGGAAACAATGAATAAAAAATAACTTTTTCTAGAACGTATAAATAATTTTAAGCGACCATTGAAATGTAAGTTTAGAATTCCAAGGCAATTTCTGCAGAGGCGATAGTTACACAATCATTCTGTTGAAAGCTAAGATGTAGATGGCATTAGGAGGCTGACACACAGTAATTACTAGTAGTACTTGTTGGCTTGCAGACAGGTGGGGGTTGGGCCTCCAGAATCCCCTGCAGCATTTTCCTGTAATCAGGATGAGCGATCTTCAAACGTGTGCTTTCAAACTACTTAAATACCATATTCTTCTTCCTATCTTGCCTTTCATTTTTATATTACCACAGATACTTTCCTCATAGTCTTGCCAGTGCTTGTAGAATGCTTAGAAAAAGCTTGATGAACCACTGGGCTAAGTACACAGAGGGAGAGATTGGAATATTTTTTAATTGGTTTTTAAATTTTTTATAGCTTGATGGTAGATAACACATTTGCTTCATTTAAGTAATCTGAAAAACCAATCCTCAAAAGACCTCTCAATAATGTAGAATTCTTAAATGACAGAATGTTTTCTTTATCATATATTTGAGAGACTGATTTAAAGAAAAATAATGCTTGACTATCTGAAATAATATTTTAACCCTATCATAAAATCTCTGCCAGATAGAACAGCTGACTGGAAGGGTAAAATACAGAGAGCCAGTCATTGGATCCCCTTCTCTACTTTATTACTGAGATCTTCAACCTGTAGAGCATTACTCTCACTGTATTCCTTTCTAATGGGAAAATAATAATAGACACTTGCAGAGTATTTTTTAAAGGTTTTTAGCTTTAAAAAACCCCTGTGCCTTACACAATGTGTATACTGAGTTGATACTGATTATGATAATTAGATGGTATTATACAATCATTCATTCAACAAACATTCTCTTACTGAGCACCTACTAATGTTCCAGGTACTGATTGTTAAAAGGTGATTGAGACACAGCCTCTGTCCTGAGCTTACAGTCTAGTAGGAGGTGACAGATTTGTAAATAATAGATTTGAAGTTGCTGAGCAAAAAAAAAAAAAAAAACCTATGTACCTCTCCCCCACAGCAAATGTGTCACAGTCATCTTCAGTCCTTTGCACAGTGCCCAGCACTCAGCTGTGCAGATGCTGTTTGCACTAATCCCTTACTAATATTTAGTGAGAGAATGAGATCGTGTTAAAGAGTGTATATGTACATGCCCCAAAAGGGGTCAGTGTTATACAGATAATTGACAAATAATATCCTGGTGCCTAAGGAAAAAAACCTAAACTTACCATAAGTAAACTTGGCTATCTGAAGACAGCAGAGATTGATGCTGACTAACACTTACATAACGAATAATAAAAAGGAAAATGAAAAGGGGGCTGTAGGGACTCCAGACCTGTAACATCTGACAAGGGGGATTGGGGTTCCTAAAGCTGAGGAACTACTAATTTAAGAAAAATGTACTTGGCCTTTGTTATCCATGCCTTGCAGCTAAGCAAGATACGAGTTACTGGGTATTTCACAAAGGAGAATGTAAAGAATGTACCTTTAAGTTTGTCTTTAAAAGGGAGGGAGGAAGCTGTCCCAGGCTTTTACTGAAGCTCGTAATCTTGCAGAACTTGATTTTTACAGGATAATGGAAATTAGTATCTTCATATATTACTGTTTGTTCCTTGAATAAGTAGTAACTGGAGAATTTGTCTTCCCATGGCCAACCCTGAAATACAAAATCCAAATAAATGCTAGACCCTGGGGTAGTCAGGTGCCAATACTGTAGAAACTCTTGCTTAGTTTCAGCATTGGGTTTTAGTGAATATTCGTTCTGTGGCATAAAATACAATTACTTTTTTAGCTTGGGAAAAATAAGCGGGATCCACTGGTGCTTCATGCCCAGTGCAGCCGTAACTTAGAAGGCTGGTTTAATAGGTCAAGGGAGGGTCTGTGTGCATTGCCAAGTGAGTGTGATTTGTTGTGCAACTATGAGGCTCTGCAGTAGGAGGTCTGCTTTTGCTGGCAATAGATTATTTCTCATTTCACTAAAACATTTCATGTCTTTTGGATTAGCATTTACACAAAAAATCATTTTTAGCATTTACATGTAAGTATCCTCATGAGACGTAAGAATTAATTCAGTAAGAATTAAGTGAAAGTCCACAACTAATTTTTTCTATTCAGCATCCACCCCCCCCAAATTCTGTCATAATATGCTTTGCTGTAATTTATCCTAATGGAGGTATTTCTGAATTGTTTTCTTTATTCTCTCATCTCTTCTGCTCCCTAGGGAATGAAAGCTACTGGTTGATTTTAAAATGCCTGGGCCTCACAGGTTTGGAGATGTCCCAGAATAAGGCACAATGTCAATAGCAGGAGTTGCTGCTCAGGAGATCAGAGTCCCATTAAAAACTGGATTTCTACATAATGGCCGAGCCATGGGGAATATGAGGAAGACCTGCTGGAGCAGTCGCAGTGAGTTTAAAAAGTAAGTAGAGGATATAATGCTGCTGTAATCTGGATAAATAAGCGACACTTAAATGAGAGAGGCTTTGATTGCTCTTTGTTTATGACCAAGGTATCTTCCTCTCCTTTCAGCAGCTTTTTAAATATTGACCCGATAACCATGGCCTACAGTCTGAACTCTTCTGCTCAGGAGCGCCTAATACCACTTGGTATGTATTCTGAAAATCTGATCACAGTAAGCATTTGAGAAGATCAGTCTGGATTCGGGTTAGCTTGTCCTCCAGCATTATTTTTTAAATGAGGAAACCTGAACTATTTCCAACAATAGCCTGACCCCTAGTGGCAACAGATTCAGAAGGTAACTGTGTTTTTCTCAAGCTATTGTACTCCACTGCCTTCATTCCGAGTGACTGAGTCCTAAGTAGGACTGTTCGTGGACGTGTGATCTAAAATCAAGAATTAGTTCTCATTGCAGCTCTGATGCATACTTTACCTCATGAAACCTTAGGCAAGATCTCCCACCTTTCTTACAATATCGAATGCATGTTTGACAGTAGATGAAAATAGTATAAATGTTCCTCAAAACTTAGAAAATAGTATTTTTAATGTGAATATTTTGTTCCTTGTATCTTTGTCAAGAGCTGTGTGTGAACTGAACACATTGCAAGCAAGTCCATTCACTCACGATATTATGATGTGCTAGCAATAAGGACTTTGTCTTACCTCAGTGGTACCCTGCATGCCTAGTATGGTCGCATGTCTTAAATGGCAAGGCTGGTACAGTATGGTATTCATGTAAATTATATGCTGTTCCTCTTCCGCGAATTTTGCACACGTCACAGAACTTGCCTGTGATGTGTGGGTGTGCACTGTGCACATGTCCAAGAGAGATAGAGGAGATAGTTTGTTCTTTGAACCACACCATATGCGTTAACAATCTTCTGCTCTCTAATTACACCTGTGGTTGTTGCATGGGTGTTCAGGGTGACAGCAGCCACTCAGGAAGCATAGGTAGCTGGGGTACTCTCTCCCTCACACAGGTGGAGAGAGGATTGTTGATCTTTTATAAATATCTCTTGTTCATTCCAGGGCACACTTCCAAATCTGCTCCGATGAATGGCCATTGCTTTGCAGAAAATGGTCCATCTCAAAAGTCCAGCTTGCCTCCTCTTCTTATTCCCCCAAGTGAAAACTTGGGACCACATGAAGAGGATCAAGTTGTATGTGGTTTTAAGAAACTCACAGTGAACGGGGTTTGTGCTTCCACTCCTCCACTGACACCCATAAAAAACTCCCCTTCCCTTTTCCCCTGTGCCCCTCTTTGTGAAAGGGGTTCTAGGCCTCTTCCACCGTTGCCAATCTCTGAAGCCCTCTCTCTGGATGACACAGACTGTGAGGTGGAATTCCTAACTAGCTCAGATACAGACTTCCTTTTAGAAGACTCTACACTTTCTGATTTCAAATATGATGTTCCTGGCAGGCGAAGCTTCCGTGGGTGTGGACAAATCAACTATGCATATTTTGATACCCCAGCTGTTTCTGCAGCAGATCTCAGCTATGTGTCTGACCAAAATGGAGGTGTCCCAGATCCAAATCCTCCTCCACCTCAGACCCACCGAAGATTAAGAAGGTCTCATTCGGGACCAGCTGGCTCCTTTAACAAGCCAGCCATAAGGATATCCAACTGTTGTATACACAGAGCTTCTCCTAACTCCGATGAAGACAAACCTGAGATTCCCCCCAGAGTTCCCATACCTCCTAGGCCGGTAAAGCCAGATTATAGAAGATGGTCAGCAGAAGTTACTTCGAGCACCTATAGTGATGAAGACAGGCCTCCCAAAGTACCACCAAGAGAACCCTTGTCACCGAGTAACTCGCGCACACCGAGTCCCAAAAGCCTTCCGTCTTACCTCAATGGGGTCATGCCCCCAACACAGAGCTTTGCCCCTGATCCCAAGTATGTCAGCAGCAAAGCACTGCAAAGACAGAACAGTGAAGGATCTGCCAATAAGGTTCCTTGTATTCTGCCCATTATTGAAAATGGGAAGAAGGTTAGTTCAACCCATTATTACCTACTACCTGAACGACCACCATACCTGGACAAATATGAAAAATTTTTTAGGGAAGCAGAAGAAACAACTGCAAGCGCCCAAATCCAGCCGTTACCTGCTGACTGCGGCATATCTTCAGCCGCAGAAAAGCCAGACTCAAAAACAAAAGTGGATCTGGGTGGCCACGTGAAGCGTAAACATTTATCCTATGTGGTTTCTCCTTAGACCTTGGGGTCGTGGTTCAGCAGAGGTTATGTAGGAGCAAATGGTTCTCAATTTTCCAGTTTGATTGAAGTGCACAGAAAAATCCCTTAGATTGCAAAATAAAATAGTTGAACTCTCTGTCTTCACGCGGAAGGTTTAGAGCAGTTGTGAGATGCTATTATGCTGAGAACCCCTGATTTTGTTAGTGTTGGAAAAAAGTCTTTCAAGTCTATAATTTAAAGATGTGATGGTGGGAAGGGGAGGATGGGGAAGCTTTTTATATATGCATACATTACATACCTATATATAAACTTGTGGTATAACCATAGACCATAGCTGCAGGTTAACCAATTAGTTACTATCTTAGAGTAATATATATTCAGAATAATAAACTCAAGCTGGAGAAATGAGTCCTGATAGACTGAAAATTGAGCAAATGGAAGAAGATACAGTATTGATTAGATCAGAATCATTAAAAATATTTTTGTTTAGTAAGTTTGAAGATTTCTGGCTTTTAGGCCTTTTCTATTTTGTTTCATTTATTTTTGCAGGCAGTCTTTTCCATGGAGGGCAGAGTATCCATTCTTTACCATGGGTGTACCTACTTAGGTTAAAAATCATCCCAAGGCCTCATACTTCCAGGTTTCATGTTGTGTCTTGTTGAGGGAGGGAGAGCAGCTTACTTGGCAACCATATTGTCACCTGTACATGTAACACATCTTGAAAAATAAAACGATAATAGAACTAGTGACTAATTCTCCCTTACAGCTCCTGCTTGGTCCCACCCACTGAAGTAGCTCATCGCAGTGCGGGCTGTATTAGAGGCAGTGGGGTACGTTAGACTCAAATGGGATAGCATACTAGGTGCCAGTGTTAGGATGTCAGTTTTACAAAATAATGAAGCGATTAGCTATGTGATTGAGAGTTATTGTTTGGGGATGTGTGTTGTGGTTTTGCTTTTGTTTTTTTAGACTGTATTAATAAACAAATACAACACAAGCTGGTCTTGTGTTGCTGGTTCCTATTCAGTATTTCCTGGGGATTGTTTGCTTTTTAAGTAAAACCCTTCTGACCCATAGCGCAGTATGTCTGAATTCTAGAGGTCACATCAGCATCTTTCTGCTTTGAAAACTCTCACAGCTGGCTGCTTCACTTAGATGCAGTGAGACACATAGTTTGTGTTCCGATTTTCACATCCTTCCATGTATTTATCTTGAAGAGATAAGCACAGAGGAGAAGGTGCTCACTAACAGAGGTACATTACTGCAATGTTCTCTTAACAGTTAAACAAGCTGTTTACAGTTCAAACTGCTGAATATTATTTGAGCTATTTAAAGCTTATTATATTTTAGTATGAACTAAATGAAGGTTAAAACATGCTTAAGAAAAATGCACTGATTTCTGCATTATGTGTACAGTATTGGACAAAGGATTTTATTCATTTTGTTGCATTATTTTGAATATTGTCTTTTCATTTTAATAAAGTTATAATATTTATGATACCACTAGTAATGTTTCTTGCCTATACTCTATTTATAAAGTGTATGAAGCAATTTGACAGCATGATTATTTTTAAGCACAAGCGAAGATTCTTTGAAGTTTAATGTATTCTTGAAATTCTTATTCTTTAGAATGAAATATAATTTGTGCAATATTTTTCACGTATTATGAAAGTATACAGTGGAAATGAGCTGTTTGTTTTTACCTTTAACAACTGAAAGAGAACTGGATTCTGGGGTTACTATCAAAAATAATTACATTGGGGGGTGGGAGTCCACATCCAGGACAATGTGGCAGAAGAAACCAGTTCTGATGTGTAGACTTGGTTTGACTCATTCTGAGTTTTAGGACGAGGTCCCAGTCACTCTGGGCCCTTTGGCAGGCTTTGCTTCTTGCTTGCTTCAGGCCACCCAGAGAATCTGCGCCTGCCTTGGCCTGTCACAGAGATGGCAAGTCCACAGTGGACAAAGGGGCTCCTGGTAGCCTTTGGATGGAGGCAGGGGCTTGTGAGGGGGCTTAGTCCCATGTCACCTAGCCCTGTGCCTGGTTCTCTTCACTGTCCTCTGCAGGCTCCTTTATCCCCTGGGAGAGGGTGGGAGCCCTCCACGACCTTCATCGGGCACCTGCACTGTCTTGCTACTCTCCAGAGTGAAGAGTGAGGGCTCAAAATTATCTGGGTTGAAGTTCCAGCTTCATCTCTTTCTAATTCTGTGTGAGGCAGATTATTTTAAATCCTTGTACCTCAGTTTTCTCATTGGTAAAATGGGCAGAGAGGTGGGAATTATTTTGTGACAACTGCATATAAACCATAGTATCTGGTACATAGTGAGGCCCCATATGTGAGAACTGTTTTTGCCATCTAAAAGGCTGGGTGTCATTTACGGCATTTTGCAGATGAAGAAGCAGGCTTGGGACATTCAGTCAACAGACAATTTGTTAAATCCCAGCCCCATGCTGGATCCTGCGCAAACAAATCCCCTGACCTTATGGAATTTAAAGCAGATCATGTTAATTATGATTACATCTTATACTAAGTGCTAAATAAAAAGGTAATGAACAATGGGAGCAATGAGGACAAATAACAGGACCTGTGGGGTGTTAAGCTCTGAAGGGTTAGAATGGAAGCTGAGGGAGGGGAGTGAACAGGGAGGTGTGTGACCAGCGGAGGAAGCCGACAGTGTGAGACACCCTGAAGCAGGAACGGCTGAGTAGCTTCCAGAAAGCGGCTGTCAGGAGGAGGAGGGGCCTGGAAAAGCATAGTGGGTGCCACTGAAAGATCCTAAGCACGAGAGAGAGGTGATGTGATTTAAGAGGACAGTGGTTATTATGTGGAGGACAGACTGGAGAGAAGCAAAAGGAAACAGGAAGACTTAATGTTGACAGAGGCTACTGTAGTCCTGAACTGAGACAAGACTGCCTTGGGCAGTGGAAATGGAGAAAAACGATTAAAGATACCTGGGAGTAGTAGAAACAGTTAAGTTCCAGATCATGCAGGCCCATGTGCACTGCACCCTTGCCAAAGAGGGACAGCTCCCCAAGCGCAGGGACTCATCTTCCTGTGCCCTGTCCTGACGCGCTGCCTGACCCAGAGGTGCAGTAAGTCCCTGCTGATTGGATGTCTGAATGCAACACTTGCAGAACTTCATCTACCTCTCAGACTTTTTGCCTCTCCCCTCCCTTCCACTACCTTTTCTTGGTTATATGGTCAAGAATGTGTTTCATTAGTTCTGTTTGCTTTCCATCTTACCTTTGTATTTTTACTTGTGTTTGCAAGCATATACCTTTTCCCTGATTCTTCATGGCCTTGGCCGAGCAAATGTGCCTAGCCGCCATGCCAATGCCACACTACCACCAGAACACAGCCCCTAGCACCTTCTGCCTGCCAACTTATTCCTCAACCAGCACACAAAGCAAGTTAATTCTAAAGAGTTCTTGTGGCATAGGTCAAGCCCGGCACTTCTGACACTCTGTTGCTAAGTAAGGTACCAATGGGAAATCAGCTGCATGTTAGCTGCCACTTTATGCACTGTTGAGTTCTCAAAGATGGTTATGTCACAGAACAAAGTACTGGCCTAAAATCCAGGTTTCTGTCTTGACTTCTCACTTTTGTGTTTTTGTTTTGTTTTGTTTTGTTTTTTGAGAGAGTCTGGCTCTTGTCACCCCAGGCTCCAGGCTAGAGTGCAGTGGCACCAATCTTGGCTCACCGCAGCCTCTGCCTCCCGGGTTCAAGCGATTCTCCTGCCTCAGCCTCCTGGGTAGCTGGGATTATAGACAGGCACCACTACACCCAGCTAATTTTGTACTTTTTTAGTAGAGATGGGGTTTCTCCATGTTGGTCAGGCTTGTCTCGAGCTCCCGACCTCAGGTGATCCTCCTGCCTCGGCCTCTGAAAGTGTTGGGATTACAGGCGTGAGCCACTACGCCTGGTTGACCTCCCACTTTCTATAGGAAGGATTCACTTCGCTTCCCTGAGCTTCAAGTTCCTTGTCAGTATATGTGAGGCCATGCCAGAGCGCACTGCAGTGCTATGCACACCTAAGAGACTGATTAGTAGGTACCATTTCGTGGCAGCAAACAGAAGTCAAGGATAAGGGGGCTCCTTACAAGTCAATTCAAAATTTGGGTAACAGTAAATATTGTCAGTATTTTGGTTTTTTGTTTTGAGGCGGAGTCTTCCTTGTCACCCAGGCTGGAGTGCAGTGGCACGCTTTCAGCTCACTGCAACCTCCGCCTCCAGGGTTCAAGTGATTCTCCTGCCTCAACCTCCCGAGCAGCTGGGATTACAGGCACCTGCCACCATGCCTGGCTAATTTTTCATTTTTAGTAGAGAAGGGGTTTCACCATGTTGGCCAGGCTGCTCTCAAACTCCTGACCTCAGGTGATCCACCCACCTCTGCTGGGATTATAGGCATGGGGCACTGCGCCCAGCCCATTTTGTCAGTTCTTATGCTGCAACAGTCAAGTATGTGATGCCTGTCCTCTTATTTTTAATAAAGTCCAAAAACACACTAATGGAAGTTTAATACTGTTTGTTGCTTATCCATCTCTAGGTCTCAAGAGATGTCTTAACTATGCTGTGAAAAGTAAGAACTCTCTTTAAGAGGATGTTTCTTGGCTGGGCGTGGTGGCTCATGCCTGTAATCCCAGCCACTTGGGAGGCTGAGGCAGGAGAATCACTTAAACCTGGGAGGCGGAGGTTTGCAGTGAGCTGAGATTAAGTCATTGCACTCCAGCCTGGACAACAAGAGTGAAACTCCATCTCAAAAAAAAAAAAAAAAAAAAGAGGATGCTTCACTATTAGGGGCCCTAAAGAAAAAAAAAAAAAAAAGGCCATAGAGTCTTGTCTTCCAGAACAATTCGCAGCTGACTAGAGAAAAGAGAGTAATATTTCTATGTCTATTGGTTCAAGGATCAACATGTATTTTAAGCTAGTCTCTATTTTGGTTCTTAATTTCATCACATAATTAATAGTTTTAGGGTATACTGGAGCTTTTCTCTTAAAAATAAGTAAAGCTCCTAGCACAGTTAGGTATTTCATATATAGTTTTTTTTTTTAACTTTTCACCTTGATGTAATCATACACTCAAAAGAAGTTACAAAATAGATCCCCTATGTTCATTACCCAGATTCCCCCAGTGATGACACAGAATTTATCAAAACCAGGAAACTGACATCGGCACAATGCTCATATAGGATTTTATTTGGAAGTAGTTACTATCAAAATGAACTTAGGTGCTACTTTTTAAAATTAACTTAGAAATTAATTTTGGACTTCTGGCATTTTGTAAAAAGCTAATAAAACTCTAAAAATATGTTGTCAGGCCAGGCATGGTGGCTCACGCCTGTAATCCCAGCACTTTGGGAGGCCGAGGCAGATGGATCACCTGAGGTTGGGAGTTCGAGACCAGCCTGACCAACATGGAGAAATCCCGTCTCTACTAAAAATACAAAATTAGCTGGGTGTGGTGGCACGAGCCTGTTAATCCCAGCTACTCGGGAGGCTGAGGCAGGAGAATCGCCTCAACCTGGGGGGCGGAGGTTGCAGTGAGCTGAGATCGCACCATTGCACTCCAGTTTGGGCAACAAGAGCAAAACTCTGTCTCAAAAAATAAAAATACATACATATATATATATATTATGTAAACAATGCATTGTGGCCATTGTCATTGAAAAGATAAAATTAAGGCATGTTAACTTTGATCTGCCACTGTTTCCTGCAAGGTTAATTTGCATTTGCTCCAATAAAAACACTCCTTCCCCCGGGCGCGGTGGCTCAAGCCTGTAATCCCAGCACTTTGGGAGGCTGAGGCAAGCAGATCACGAGGTCAGGAGTTCGATACCACCCTGGCCAGCATGGTGAAACCCCATCTCTACTAAAAATACAAAAATTAGCCGGGCATGGTGGTGTGTGCCTGTCATCCCAGCTACTCGGGAGGCTGAGGCAGGAGAATTGCTTGAACCCAAGAGGTGGAGGTTGTAGTGAGCCGAGATCACACCACTGCACTCCAGCCTGGGCGACAGAGCCAGACTCTGTCTCAAAAAAAAAAAAAAAAGAATTAATGAATTGTTTTTCTCTTAAGGGCCTCGAATATTTACAGCCTTGAGGTTCCATATTTTCAAATTGGAAATGCATAACAAGCCAGGAGGCACAGTGTGAATTTTTTTTTTTTTTTTTTTTTTTTTGAGACGGAGTCTCACTCTGTCACCCAGGCTGGAGTGCAGTGGCCGGATCTCAGCTCACTGCAAGCTCTGCCTCCCGGGTTCACGCCATTCTCCTGCCTCAGCCTCCCGAGCAGCTGGGACTACAGGCGCCCACCACCTCGCCCGGCTAGTTTTTTGTATTTTTTAGTAGAGACGGGGTTTCACCGTGTTAGCCAGGATGGTCTCGATCTCCTGACCTCGTGATCCGCCCGTCTCGGCCTCCCAAAGTGCTGGGATTACAGGCTTGAGCCACCGCGCCCGGCCCACAGTGTGAATTTCTAACCTAGTACTAGAGCTTCGAGGTATTCTTGTCCTTAGGAAAATCAGTTTTGTTCAAACTAAAATACAGTCAAGGACTTGTTTTCTTTAAACTAATCAATTGACAAACAACCTGGCCCTTTTCCTCTCGGCATGTGAATTATACAACTTGTTAAGAGTATTGGGTTTTATTTGGAGAAAGGAGGGAAGGAGAGTAGAATTGGGTAGAAGGTTCAATTTGTACAAACTTGGTTGGCCTCACCCTTCACTCCTTGTTAACTACATGAAATCATATGATTTAGCCATGTCTAATGTAATTTGATTGCTGGGAGGATGCAAATGTTCATGTTTGCTTTTCACCTGAATGTATCAAATTTCACTATGCTTTAACCTCAGCCACTAAGAAGCTATTACTAGAGCATGTTTAAACAAGCTTACCTCTGCCGTCATGTTATCTGTCCAGAATTCAGAGTGGCAAACCATAATTGATGTGTATGTTTTTCTGCACCTGAGGAAATAATTTACATTAAGGCAGCTCTGTGATAGTCACTGTTCCTCAACGTCCCTGCCACATGGCAGCAGGTGGGGTTTCGGTGTGGGGAAGGGGCTCGGGAATGGACAGAAAGGACTCCTTTCCAGGTACTAGTCTGCACTTGTCTTAGAAAGAGAGCTGTGGGACTGGGCATGGTGGCTCACGCCTGTAATCCCAACACTTTGGGAAGGCGAGGTGAGCACATCACTTGAAGTCAGGAGTTCCAGACCAGCCTGACCAATATGGTGAAATCCCATCTACTAAAAATACAAAAATTAGCCGAGCATGGTGGCGCACGCCTGTAATCCCAGCTACTCAGGAGGCTGAGGCAGGAGAATGGCTTGAACCTGGGAGGCAGAGGTTGCAGTGAGTGGAGATCATGCCACTGCATTCTAGCCTGGGCAACAGAGCAAGACTCGTCTCAAAAAAGAAAAAAAGACAGAAAGAAAGAAGGCCAGGTGCGGTAGCTCATGCCTGTAATCCCAGCACTTTGGGAGGCTGAGGTGGGTGGATCATGAGGTCAGGAGTTTGAGACCAGCCTGCCCAAGATGGTGAAACCCCGTCTCTACTAAAAATACAAAAATTAGCCGGGCACAGTGGTGGGCACCTCTAATCCCACCTACTTGGAGGCTTAGGCAGAAGAATCACTTGAATCCGTGATGCGGAGCTTGCAGTGAGCCAAGATTATGCCACTGCACTCTAGTCTGGGCGACAGAGCAAGACTCCGTCTCAAAAAAGAAAGAAAGAAAGAAAGAAAGAGAGAAAGAGAGAAAGCCATAATCTCAGGCTATCAGTTTAGTGTGCCTCTCTTTGGCACATCACCTCTCACCCTGGGAATCCTGAAACCCACCAGGAACCACAAGCAAGTAAACCTGTAGCAAGCTCCCTAAAACAGCATCCAGGAAAACACATATATTTGTTCTTTTTTTCCCTGCTAAAAATGTTGTCTCACTCAGGGACCAGTCCTGAGGAATGTACGTGTTATCAGTTAACTTGACATTTTGCTCTGTTGTAGAAAGGCAGCGCCTTCATTCCTTGGAAATAACTCTGGGTCCTCGTCAAATAAACACCCTAGTCATGCTTCATGCCTATTTCTTCATTTTACATTCATGAGGGTTTAGCCCAGTGCCTTCCCCTGAGACTGCATGACTTGTGTACACTCCCCTCTTGTGTAAGTCAGAGTGAATCGTGTCTTTCTGGCCCGAGCCCCAAACCTTCCTAGGGCTGAGCCTCAGGGCTGCCTCGGGTGCAACATGCAGGAAGCTGTGTTTTGTATGTTTTGAATTCCTTGCTGTCCTGATGTTCTTGGATGAACCAGTGTCCTTGTACACAGTGTCTCTACTTAGTGATTGATAAAAGTTCTTGGCTGGGCAGAAGCCAGTTGACAGTTCCTGCAGTTGGGTGAGTCACGGGAACCTCCGCTCACCCGCTCGGGGCTGCAGAGGCAACTCCAGGCACCCACAGCAGCTCAGACGCGTGATAAGACTTGTCTGCACACCACATCATCCCAGCCCAGGAGCCTCTAATTACACGTCTGGTGTTTGCAGGAGCCCAGGTGGCCTGCGCTTCCATGGGCCGAGAACTGTGAAGATAGCAGGGGCTGGGTTCTCACTGCCAGCACAGAGGCCAGGGTGGGGGAGGCATCTCAAAGCCCCAGTGCGTCACTTCAATACCAATTATAATACCCGCGTTCTAAAGAAAACAAGTCCATTTAATCATGCGCTTCTTGTTTTCTAAAGCACTGCCACAATTTTATCTTCCCATAGACATTTCGAGCCCTTTTTTGTTTGTTTGTTTGTTTTTACATCTCACCTTTCCATTCACCCTTCTTAGTACAGGCAGAAACCTACCTGGCACTGCAGGAGATTGAGTGTAGGAGAAAGCAGGATGGCGATGGGCCTGAACGGTGGTGTGTTTTCCTCCACACAATGTGGCTTTGTCCTCCAACGTGTCCCACGTGATGGAATCTGGCTGATCTGACTTGCTTGCAGATGTCTGTAACAGCATTAGCAGCTTCCAATTGTCAGGAGTTCGCTGCTTGCCAGGCACGCTGTCGGGCCCACTGAAATGTTGTGGGATGGCCTTGGGATCAGCCCTAGAACCATGAGACCTACTTTCACAGAATGGACACTCGTTCAGAGCAGAGCAAGGAAGTCACTGTCACCGAAACCAAAACTGCGCCTGGCCCAGGCCAGTCAGTGGCTGACGGCCGGAGCTGCTCTGTGGGACAGTAAAATGCAACATTTGTTGATCCTGTCAGGAACATCATCTGTGTGGGAGGTTTTTGAGGACAGCAGCCAAAAATCTGTTTTTGTTTTTGTTTTCACAGCTATATATATATATATATATTTTTTTTTTTTCTTCCATGCTTAGTTGATGCTAAATCAATTTGACGGTTGCTTTTGCAAGAGTCCACAAACTTTAACAATAACAGACAGTCATTTGTCATCTGGCAAGATGAGATTGAGAAGATTCTCATTGAGAAACTGATTTACCCAACTGAAATGTTCATTTACATTTTTTTTCCTCTAAAACCTGGAGTACTCATCTGTGGATGGATGACTTCTACTCGTGTAATTTTTTTTCTCAAATTGGATAGTTAAATGATTCTATGCATTTAGTAATCACAAAAAGTCAGTTTTATGGATACGGTTTTCTCTGAACAGTTTTGGTACAGACAAAAAGAGGTGTTACCATCCACCCGGTGTGCATTATAATTCTGTCCTTGCCTAATCCCCACCCAAATGCCCATTTCCATCTACACAAACTCATTCTTTCTGAATCATAAATGCCACACCCTCAGTTGCACATAAAACTTTGCCGTATTATGTATACATCAGTGTGTACGAAGACAAGTTGTGGCTTAGAAGAGGTCCATTTACAGTTTCTGGAACTGTTTATCATCTCACTTCTCCATAACTGATTCTAGGTCTGAAACGTTTTCTTCTAAAATTTGATAGCCTGATTTTGAAGATATGTTTTCAACACCTTTTCTGGTTACAAATCCTGATGTTGGCAGGTCTTTTTCCTGTAAGCATGAAGACCAACCAAGACAAGGTACACTGTGCTATTAATCAAAGTGGCACAGAACAACTATGTGACAGGTCACAGCCAGGAGTGTAGTGTAACATGGATATGGAGGACCATGAAGATTCCCATAGCCCTCCTGCTACACATCTGAAAATCTCCTGAAATTCAGAATAAACCCATTACTGAAAAACAAAAGTATTTATTGGCATACCAGACTGTTTCAGGAATTCATGAAAGATAGAAGGCAGATGGGTCTTGTTTGATGGAGAAATAAGACCAAAGGAAAGACCAAAGGCTAAAAGATCTACAGGAGGGGCCGGGTGCAGTGGCTCACGCCTGTAATCCCAGCACTTTGGGAGGCCAAGGCAAGTGGATCACTTGGGACCAGGAGTTTGAGACCAACCTATTCAACATGGTAAAATACCATCTCTATTAAAAATACAAAAATTAGCCAGGCATGGTGGCTTGCACCTGTAGTCCCAGCTACTCGGGAGGCTGAGGCAGGAAAATTGCTGAACCTAGGAAGTGGAGGTTTCAGTGAGCCAAAATCATGCCACTGCACTCCAGCCTGGAGGCAGAGTGAGACTCCGTCTCAAAAAACAAACAAAAAGGTCTACAGGAGGTGACTTCTGAGAAGGTGGCTGTGAGTTTTGAGAAAGTTCTGCCCTTTATAGAAATAGGGAACAGGAAGGAGCCCTGAGGCAGGGGTCAGGGTGATTATCTGGGGGATTTTGAAGGATCAGCCAGCTACCTTCGCCCCCTTCCCCACCTCTCTCATGCTAAACTGTGTCACAGTGAGTGTGTGCCCACAGGCCACAGCATTGGCGACAAGAGGCACAGCAAGACCCTGGGTAGCAAGAAATCTGCACTATTTCTAGGTGGGCTGGAAAAGCCCTCCTGACTGAGAGGACTCAGCCTTCCTCACACTGCCCTGTGTTTCCTCTGCTGTGGTTATCAGAGGCAAACTCATGTCATCAGAACCTGGTTCAACAGACAGAAGAATAGGAATTTTGAAATATGAGCCCAAAATTTAAATTGCCAAGCATTTGAGGAAAATTAATATCAAGAAAAGTATGAAACTCAATAAACAAAGACTAATCCCCATGCAAACATTTCACAAAGCAAACAGATGTTAAAACAATCCTCGGAGATTAGACAGAATATTATATTCGTGAAATAAGAACAGGCTGTTAGGCTGGGCTCAGTGGCCCCAACCTGTAATTGCAACATTTTGGGAAGCCAAGGCGGGCGGATCACGAGGTCAGGAGTTCGAGACCAGCCGGGCCAACATAGTGAAACCCCATCTCTACTAAAAATACAGAAATTAGCCGGGCATGGTGGTGCGTGCCTATAGTCCTAGCTACTCGGGAGGCTGAGGCAGAATTGCTTGAACCCAGGAGGCAGAGGTTGCAGTAAGCCAAGATGGTGCCACTGCACTCCAGTCTGACAACAGAGCAAGACTCCGTCTCAAACAAAATAAAAAAGAACAGGCTGTTGTGTTTTTTGTTTTTTTTTTGCGACGGAGTCTCACTCTGTTGCCCAGGCTGGAGTACAGTGGCCCGATGTCTGTTAACTGCAACCTCCGCCTCCTGGGTTCAAGCAATTCTCCTCCTGCCTCAGCCTCCCAAATAGCTGGGACTACAGGCGCGTGCCACCAAGCCTGACAATTTTTTGTATTTTTAGTAGAGATGAGGTTTCACCATGTTAGCCAAGATGGTCTCGATCTCCTGACCTCGTGATCCGTCCACCTCGGCCTCCCAAAGTGCTGGGATTACAGGCATGAGCCACCACACCCGGCCAAGAACAGGTTGTTTTGTAAAAATGCCAAGGGATAGAAAGTGTGAAGAAAGGTTAAGAGACATTTAGAATCTGAGAAGAGTAGAGGGTGGCATAGATGAAATAATTAAAACATAACATGAAAAATTTTTAGATCTGAAGAAAAATACAAGTCTTCATGTGGAAAGGGCCCTCTGAATGCCAAATGATTTGCTTGAAGATAAGACTACACCTAGACACGTTTCCCAAAATTTCAGAAAACCAAGGATAACAAGAATAAACCTTCCAAAGAGAAAAACAAAAAGCAAAAAGTCACCTACAGAGGAGTAAGAATTATACAAGTCCCAGCAACACAGAATGCTAGAATAAAATGCAGTAATATTAATATCATCAAAGTTCTAAGAAAAAAAGTTACGTCGGACACAGTGGCTCACGCCTATAATCCCAGCACTTTGGGAGGCCAAGGTGGGTGGATCACCTGAGGTCAGGAGTTAGAGACCAGCCTGGCCAACATGGCGAAATCCCATCTTTACTAATAACACACACACAAATTAGCTGGGCATGGTTGCACACCCTGTAATCCCACCTATTCGGGAGGCTGAGGCAGGAGAACTGCTTGAACCCGGGAGGCAAAGGTTGCAGTGAGCCAAGATCGCACCATTGTACTCCAGCCTGGGCAATAAGAGTGAAACTCTGTCTCAAAAAAAAAAAAAAAAGTTATTTTGAACCCAAAGTCCTGTACTCTGTACTCAGCCAAATTACTATTCAAATGAAGGGTCAAAATAAAATACATGGGGGTATACAAAACCTCAGGAATTTTGTCACATTCAGATTTGCTCTCTGAAAGAAATTCTCAAAGATTGCAACCTAATAAGACTAAAAGAATCTGGCTCTGTTGCCCAGGTTGGAGTGTGGTAATGTGATCTTGGCTCACTGCAACTTCAACCTTCCAGGCTCAAGCAATCCTCCCTCCTCAGCCTCCCAAGTAGCTGGAACTACAGGTATGAGCCACCATGTCTAGCTAATTTTTGTATTTTTTTTAGAGACAAGATCTTACCATGTTGCCCAGGCTGGTCTCAAACTCCTGGGCTCAAGCCATCCTCCTTGCCTTGACCTTGGGATTATAGGCGCGACTCACCACACCCAGCCTCTAAATTTTTCAATACCCAGAATTAATCAATTCTATCCTCTCCTCCAAAAGGATAAAAACCTTAGTCTGTTCTCACTTCAGTCCTCATTCTTCTTCTCCTTGAATTAAGGATCCTTGAACTTCCCCTTGAACTAAGATCTGGGATCTTAGTTCTCTATTATTATTTTTAGTTATACATAAAAATTACTTAAACTTCTCTGACTCAAAAAAAAAAAAACTTCCCCATAATGGGATTACTATGTACTGCATGCCTATATCAAAATATTCCATGTATCCCATAAATATATACACCTACTATGTACCCACAAAAATTAAAAATTAAAACAATTTTAAAAATTACTTAAACTTAACTATAACTTATAACGGCTGCTTTGCTTACAATTGCCCACTGGATACCACATCTTCCTATTTTGGGGATTTTTTTTTTTTTTTTGAGACAGAGTCTTACTCTGTCGCCCAGGCTGGAGTGCAGTGGCATGATCTCAGCTCACTGAAATCTCTGCCTCCCCGGTTCAAGTGATTCTCCTTCCTCAGCCTCCCAAGTAGCTAGGATTACAGGTATGTGCCACCACACCACTAATTTTTGTATTTTTAGTAGAGACAGAGTTTCATCACATTGATCAGGCTGGTCTTGAACACCTGACCTCAGGTGATCCCCCTGCCTTGGCCTCCCAAGGTGCTGGGATTCCAGACGTGAGCCACCGCACGCAGCCACATTCCCTGCATGGCTTGGTGCAGTTTTCTTGGTAGTGAGTTCTCCCAAGATGTGGTTGTTGTCAAGTGTGTGTGGCATCTACTCCCCCACCCCCATCTCTTGCTCCTGCTCCCACCATGTGAGACTCCTGCTCCCACTTCACCTTCCACCATGAGCGAAAGCTCCCTGAGGCCTCCCCAGAAGCAAGCACATGCCAGCGCCATGCTTCCTATACAGCCTGCAGAACCATGAGCCAAATCAACCTCTTTCTTTATCAATTACCCAATCTTGGGTATTTCTTTACAGCAATCCAAGAACAGCCTAGCATGTTCCCCAACTCAAGATATGACTGATGCCAAAACTGTACAAAGACTACAAGAAAGGAAAATTTCAGTTCAACTGTACCCATGAGATGTAAAAACCCTCAATTACATACTCATCAAATAGAACCTGGTAATATATAAAAACATAATGACCACATTGGGTTTATTTCAGGCATGCAAGACTAGTTCATTAGAAAATCTACTGATATAATTCGCCATGGTAATAGATTAAAGGAGAAAAGCCAGAAGATGTCACTGATGATGGAAAACCATTCAATAAATTTCAACATCTACTCATGACAAAAACTCTTAGCAAACGAAGAATGGAAAGTGTACTTTATTTATTTATTTATTTATTGTTATTATTATTATTATTTGAGACAGAGTCTATCTCTGTCACCCAGGCTGGAGGTTAGAAGAAAGGTCAGAGAGACTTGAAGGGGATCTGGACAGGCCACCACAGAATATGCCACTTTGACATAAAGATTATTTTGAGCTGAAGGCAATTGAGAATCAACAGATCCAGAACGAGTTCTCTGCCCTCCCCCTTTTTGCCTAAAAGCAGGTCATAAATTTGATCGCGCCAGTGTACTCCAGCCTGGGTGACAGAGCGGGAACCTGCCTCTTAAAAAGTAAATAAGTAAATAAAAGGATCTGCATTTCTATATACCAGCAACAATCAGAAAACAATTTTTTTTTTTTTTTTTTTTTGAGACAGAGTCTCGCTCTGTGGCCCAGGCTGGAGTGCAGTGGCCGGATCTCAGCTCACTACAAGCTCGGCCCCCCGGGTTTACGCCATTCTCCTGCCTCAGCCTCCCGAGTAGCTGGGACTACAGGCACCCGCCACCTCGCCCGGCTAGTTTTTTGTATTTTTTAGTAGAGACGGGGTTTCACCGTGTTAGCCAGGATGGTCTCGATCTCCTGACCTCGTGATCCGCCCGTCTCGGCCTCCCAAAGTGCTGGGATTACAGGCTTGAGCCACCGCGCCCGGCCCAGAAAACAATTTTTAAAAGGAATTAACAATGAGGGAGGGAGGGAGGGAGGGAGGAGGGAGGGAGGGAAGGAAGGAAGGAAGGAAGGAAGGAAGGAAGGAAGGAAGGAAGGGAAGGAGAGAGAAAGAGAAGGAAAGAAAGAAAGAGAGAGAAAGAAAGAAAGGAAAGAAAAAAGGAAAGAGAAAGAGAAAGAAAGAAACGAGGAAAAAAAAGAGAAATAAAGGAAAAAAGAAAGCAAGAAAAAAAGACAGACCTAATAATACCTAACAATAAATCCAAAAGATGTGTAAACCCTTAATGGGGAAATTACAAAACTTTATTGAAAAACATTAAAGTTGGCTTATGTGTGGGTCAACCATAGTGGCTCACATCTGTAATCCCAGCACTTTGGGCAGCTGAGGCAAGCAATCACTTGAGGCCAGGAATTTGAGACCAGCCTGGCCAACATGACGAAACCCCATCTCTACTAAAAATACCAAAGAATTAGCCAGATATGGTGGCACATGCCTGTAATCCCAGTTACATGGGAGACTGAGGCAGGATAATCGCTTGAACTCGGGAGGTGGAGGTTACAGCGACCTGAGATTGTACCACTGCACTCCAGTCTGGGAGACAGAGTGAGACCCTGTTTCAAAAAAAAAAAAAAATCATGTCAGCAACAACAACAGAAACCTGATTCAAAACTGGGCAAAGTGCATGCTTCAGCAGCACATATACTACAAATGGAACAATACAGATTATTAGCATAGTCCCTGAAAAAAAATTTTAATGGGCAAAGCACTTGAATAGACATTTCTAAGATGTACAAATGGCCAATAAGTAGATGAAAAGATGCTCCACATCATTAGTCATTAGGAAAATGTAAATCAAAACCACAATGAGAATGACCACATGATTCAGCAATTCCACTTCTGCATGTATACCCCAAAGAATAGAAAGCAGGGTCTGGAGGAGCTGTGGACACCATGTTAACAGCAGCATTATTCACAATAGCTAAGAGGTGGAAGTAATCCAAGAATCTATAAAGGGATGAAAGATAAGCAAAATGTGGAACACACATACACTTAAATTTGATTCAGCCTTTAAAAGGAAGAAAATTATGGGCCAGGGGCAGTGGCTCACGCCTGTAATCCCAGCACTTTCAGAAGCCAAGGTGGGCAGATCATTTGAGGTCAGGAGTTTGAGGCCAGCCTGACCAACATGGCAAAACCCTGTCTGTACAAAAAAATACAAAAATCAGCCGGGTGTGGTGGCGTGTGCCTGTAATCTCAGCTACTCGGGAGGCTGAGGCAGGAGAATCACTTGAACCTGGGAGGTGGAAGTTGCGGTGAGCCAAGATCACACCACTGTACTGTAGCCTGGGCAACAGAGCAAGACTTGGTCTCAAAAAAAAAAAAAAGGAAATTCTAACACATGCCACAACGTGGACATTGAGGATGATTTGCTAAGTAAAATAAGCCAGTCACAGAAAGACAAATACTGTGTGATTCCACGGATAGGAGGTACTGAGGGTAGTCTCATTCATAGAGAGAAAGTGGTTGCCAGGGGCTGGGGGTAGGGGGAAAGGAAAGTTAGTGTTTACTGGATACAGAGTCTCAGTTTTACAAGACGAGAAAGAGTTTGGGAGACGGATGGTGCTGATGGTTGCACAACAGGATGAATGTATCTAATACTACCAAATCGTACAATGGTTAGGATGGTACATTTCGTGTTACATGTACTTTACTGCAATAAAAAAAATTTAATGGGGGAAATCCATTAACAGAAGAATGCCCAGGAGTTCGAGTTCAGCCTGGACAACATAGTGAGATCTCATCTCTACAAAAAATACAAAAAATTAGTCGGGTGTACTGGCATGCGCCTGCAGTGCCAGGTACCTGTAGTTCCAGCTACCGTGAGTGGAGGGGCAGGTGGCTGAGGTAAAAGGATGGCCTGAGCCCAGGAAATGGAGGCTGCAGTGAGCCTTGATCACGCCACTATACTCCAGCCTGGGTGACAGAGCAAGACTCCATCTCAAAAAAAAAAAAAAAAGGTGCTTTCCAGCGGTGACGACCTACCCACACGAGAACATGCCTCTCGCAAAGGATCTCCTTCATCCCTCCCCAGAAGAGGAGAAGAGGAAACACAAGAAGAAACGCCTGGTGCAGAGCCCCAATTCCTACTTCATGGATGTGAAATGCCCAGGATGCTATAAAATCACCACGGTCTTTAGCCATGCACAGAAGGTAGTTTTGTGTGTTGGCTGCTCCACTGTCCTCTGCCAGCCTACAGGAGGAAAAGCAAGGCTTACAGAAGGATGTTCCTTTAGGAGGAAGCAGCACTAAAGGCACTCTGAATCAAGATGAGTGGGAAACCATCTCAATAAACACATTTTGGATAAAAAAAAAAAAAAGGTTAAATAAGTTACAGTATGGTTATACTATAACATTCTGTTCAATGCTTATATAAACAAAGTGGACTTGAACATGAGCAGATTTTTAAGGCATACTGTTTCAAAAAATTCAATTTGCAAAACAATGTACCCAATAGGATCCTATGTATTTTATTTATTTATTTATTTATTTAGAGATGGAGTTTTGCTCTTTTGCCCAGGCTGGAGTACAATGGTGTGATCTCGGCTCACTGCAAACTCAGGTGCCGGACACCAGGCCCAGCTAATTTTTGTATTTTTTTTGGTAGAGATGGGGTTTCACCATGTTGGCCAGGCTGGTCTTTAATTCCTGACCTCAGGTGATCCGCCCACCTCGGCTTCCCAAAGTGCTGGGATTACAGGCATGAGCCACTGCGCCCAGCCTTATTTTATTTTTAAAAAACTGACAATAATGGACAGCTCTGTGTATGTACAAAACATAATGTGTGTGGATGTGGATGTGTACAGTTACATATTTGTAAATTCCTAGAAAACAGACTGGAAGCGAGACCCCAAAGTGGGACTTTGGGGAAAGGAAGAGGAGGGAGAGGAGGGAGAGAAGGGAGGGGAGAGAGGGCGGAACAGAGAACTTTCAAGTCTTGCTTTATGTATTCATGTATCATTTGAGTCTTTCCCAATGAACAGGTATTGATGTATTTGTTGTATAATTACATTTTTTAAGTGCTTTAAGACCCAGGTGGCGCTGAGCTAGATGCCTCCTGGACTAATGACATGGTATTATGGTATTATCCACCATCCGGAGATAATTTACTCTTTCATAAGCATGCTGAGTGGCTGGTATTCCTGAATAAGGGATGTAGAAGCATAAGCAAGTATTAGAAAAGGGGATGATCTCACTCTTGCCTGTGACCTTTGTAAGTTTTATTCTTGCACTGATTTACTGCTGAAGCCCAAATGTGAGGCCTGACCATCCTTTTATTACCATCATCCTTTAACTCACCCCTGGCTGTCAAGTTATCTGTAACAAAGTTTCCTCCCAGTCACCCTACCTGCCTCAGCTAGTCACTCAGCAATGCAAATAAAGAGAATTCTGCATTTTGTAAGACTGTGACTACATACCACAGTAGGGCCCCAGGCGCCAGGCAGGCAGGGCCTGAGACCGCCACACAACAGATACAGAGGGCTGGAGGGAGGAATCTTCAGGATCGGGTGAATACAGGACTGTGGCCAGGCCACATTCCATCTGGGTCTAAAAAACAACGAAACAGCCTGGAGCAGCGGCTCATGCCTGTAATCCCAGCACTTTGGGAGGCCGAGGTGGGTGGATTACCTAAGGTCAGGAGTTCGAGACCAGCCTGGTCAACATAGTGAAACCCTGTCTCTACTAAAACTACAAAAATTAGTGGTGCGTACCTGTAATCCCAGCTACTTGAGGGACTGAGGCAGAAGAATCCTTTGAACCCAGGAGGCGGAGGTTGCAGTGAGCCGAGACTGCACCATTGCACTCCAGCCTGGGCAACAAGAGTGAAACTCCATCTCAAAAAAAAAAGGAAACATAACTTTCTCTTCAGTATACTTTGTGAAATCTTTTTCTCTTCTGGAAAGAAGAAATCTGAACCAAGCACAGTTGTTATGGGTTAATTACCTTTGCTTGGCTTTAAAGAAAAACACTGAAGCAAAGATGTGGAATCTAAAGAGGCCAACATCTCACTCCTGTTTGCTGTCTTCCAACACAGGCTCTCAGATTTTACCATCATCAACCCAAGGTTTGTGTCTGGAGATTGCGCCTCCATTAGCCACAGTGTTGTCTTTTCTTCTTTATTTTTTAAGACAATGAACTTTCAAGTCTAATGTTATTTTTAAGCCAAGTAAAAACCTCCAGGAGCAGGCTGAATTTAAAAACAAAATACTTGCCGGGCACGATGGCTCACGCCTGTAATCCCAGAACTTTGGGAGGCTGAGGTGGGTGGATCACGAGATCAGGAATTTGGGGCCAGCCTGGCCCCGTCTCCAGTAAAAATATAAAAATTAGCCAAATGTGGTGGTGCATGCCTGTAATCCCAGATACTCAAGAGGCTGAGGCAGGAGAATCGCTTGAACCCGGGAGGCGGAGGTTGCAGTGAGCCGAGATTGTGCCACTGCACTCCAGCCTGGGCGACAAGAGCAAGACTCCATCTCGAAAAAAAAAAGAAAAGAAAAAAGAAAACCTGAGAATGTGGTCACATGCTGAATTGAAACAGCAAAGCAAAATAAAGCAGCTCTCTGAAGTAGCTGAGTTTCTGAGGCCCAGCAGGTATGCAGCCCTGTGGGAAGGTCCCATCTGATCAGCTCATCCAGGACTTGTTTGGGAACCTGCAAGCTGCAGGAAGTGAAAAAGATGATGATGATGGTGATAATGATGGTGATGGTGGTGGTGAGGGTGATGGTGGTGATGATGGTGGTGGTGAGGGTAATGATGGTGGTGATGGTGGTGGTGGTGAGGGTGATGATGGTGATGGTGACGGTGGCAGTGGTGATGGTGGTGGTGAGGGAGTGGTGATGGTGGTGACGATGGTGGTAGTGGTAGTGGTGAGGGTGATGGTGGTCCTGGTGGTGGTGGTGGTGAGGGTGATGGTGGTGGTGATGATGGTGATGGCTGTGGTGGTGAGGGTGATGGTGGTGGTGATGATGGTGATGGTGGTGAGGGTGATGGTGGTGAGGGTGATGGTGGTGGTGATGGTGATGGTGGTGAGGGTGATGGTGGTGGTGGTGAGGGTGATGATGGTGATGATGGTGGTGGTGGTGAGGGTGATGATGGTGATGGTGACGGTGGCAGTGGTGATGGTGGTGGTGGGGGAGTGGTGATGGTGGTGACGATGGTGGTAGTGGTGGTGGTGAGGGTGATGGTGGTGACGATGGTGGTAGTGGTGGTGGTGAGGGTGATGGTGGTGACGATGGTGGTAGTGGTGGTGGTGAGGGTGATGGTGGTCCTGGTGGTGGTGGTGGTGAGGGTGATGGTGGTGGTGAGGGAGTGGTGATGGTGGTGACGATGGTGGTAGTGGTGGTGGTGAGGGTCATGGTGGTCCTGGTGGTGGTGGTGGTGAGGGTGATGGTGGTGGTGATGATGGTGATGGTTGTGGTGGTGAGGGTGATGGTGGTGGTGATGGTGGTCTTGGTGATGGTGGTGGTGATGATGGTGATGGTGGTGAGGGTGATGGTGGTGAGGGTGATGATAGTGGTGGTGGTGATGATAGTGGCAAGGGTGATGGTGGTGGTGGTGATGGTGATGATGGTGATTTGATGGTGATGGTGGTGGTGAGGGTGGTGATGGTGATAGTGATTGTGGTGATGGTGATGGTAATGATGGTGATAGTGATGGTGATGGTGATGATGGTGATTTGCTGGTGATGGTGGTGGTGAGGGTGGTGATGGTGATAGTGATTGTGGTGATGGTGATGGTAATGATGGTGATAGTGATGGTGGTGGTGGTGGTGGTGGTGACAACGGTGGGGATGTTGATGATGATGGAGATGGTGATGTTGCTGGTGATGGTGACAATGGTGATGGTGATGGTGATGAATCCATCATTCACATTCTTCCCAGTGCTAAAGACCTTCCTTAGCACTCAGCCCCACAAGAGCCCATGGCCTCAGCCTGGATGCCTTGGGACTCAAGCTAGGGTCTGGGGAAACAGCCAGCTCCTGAAGGGCCTCATGCTGGAACCGTGAAGAGTGTGTCCAGCACAGACGTGAAAAGGAACAACCCCTTCCTCTGCAGCGTGCTGACAGACCCCTTGTGTGCATAGGGAAGATGCTGTAGTGAATAAACAGGGAAGAGTCTGAGAGCAACCCAGACCCACCCAGCGCTCCTTGAATGCCCAGGTCCCTGCTGCTGCTTCCCCTTACTAAGGGCAAAGGGAGAGTGTTTTTTTTTTTTTTAAAAAAAACAGCCAGATGATTCTGCAGGAGAATTGGCTGCAGGAGAATATAATGTCCTCCTCATTTCTTAGGAAACCAACACCCTAGAATATAGAGTAAGTAAGCAGACTCAGATGATACAGTTGGCTACACTAAAATCATACTTTACATTTAATGTTGCAGTTATAGAAATGAATCCTATGGCATAGGCTCTTGACCTCTAAAAAGACTTTCTTCTCTGTAATGGATGATACCAATGACTACTTTCTAGGGTTACTAGTTGGACAGAGTTGGAGATGTAGCACATAAATGTCCACATACTGGTACAGAGAAACTCTCGAAGATATGGTAACTGAAAAAGCAGGGGCAGAAGAATGCAACCTCTCTTGGGATTTTGGATCGAATTCAATCCTTTTGTATAAAGTGTGAAAGAAAATCGGCCGGGCGCGGTGGCTCACGCCTGTAATCCCAGCACTTTGGGAGGCCGAGGCGGGCGGATCACAAGGTCAGGAGATTGAGACCATCCTGGCTAACACGGTGAAACCCCGTCTCTACTAAAAATACAAAAAAATTAGCTGGGCATGGTGGCGGGCGCCTGTAATCCCAGCTACTAGGGAAGCTGAGGCAGAATGACATGAACCCGGGAGGCGGAGCTTGCAGTGAGCCGAGATCGCACCACTGCACTCCAGCCTGGGTGACAGAGCTAGACTGGCTCAAAAAGCAAAAACAAAAACAAAAAAACATGTCTTCAAATCATGAGCCCCAACCCCCGAAGTTAACCTCCTAGCTCAGTGCAGGCCACACAGCAGGTGGTAAGCCCAGCCCCTTCCTTGCTAAACCAGTTGGCACCTGGGATGCAAACCTCCCTTCAGAAGTGCAGGGCAGGGCCATCACAGGCCTTGAGCAACATTCCGTCTTTGGCCTCAGGAATTCAGTTAATGGGCACCTGGCTGCCCCTTGCTCAGTGGGACAAGCTGTGGCCTCGAGCTAGTTGGAGGCTCCAGTGCTCCTCCTGCAAGAGGAAGTTTTAGGTCTTCTTCCTAACTCTCCCGGTGTCTTGGGCAGGCCACTTGGGCTCTCAAAACAGCTTAGAGACAGTAAGTCTAAGATGGCAGAGACCCCCTACCCTCACCCCCAACTCAGGAGGAGCACAGTCAAGCCAACTGCCACACATCTGAATTCTGACTCCAGGTCACTTTTCAACTGTAGATGGCGCCCCTCCCACTTAAGTTCCCAATTTTTGTTTGTCCCCTCCCCATTAACCTACTAGAAGTTAGGAAGCAATTTTGTTCAGCCTGGGAAAGAAGCAGGCAGATAAGAGAGGGTGGAGGTTTTAAAAATGTTATCAACATGCCAAAAGCTAGTCATTCAATAAGGACCAGAAAAAGCCCAAGGTTTGGATAAAGCTGGTTCCGGGAGCCCCCCCATCCCAAGCACTGTCAGGGAAAGGGAGGTAAATCTCCACTGCAGTGCCTGGCTCTGGTAACAGTGATTTCTCTTAGAGATGCTCTTTGAGAAATGCTCATCTAGAAACACCTTTTCCTGCTTCCCTGAGGGCACAAAAACTCAAAGAGCCAATTCCTTTCAATATCTCCCTTCCTGTAGATATCTCTAAATTTCAGAGGTAAGGGATGCTGGCAAAACACCTAGCAAACTTGAGAGAGTTTACGGATGTTCACTATTAGTAATAAATGGTTTTCAGATCATCAATTTGACTTTTTCTTTTTTTTTGAGACAGTGTCTTACTCTGTTACCCAGGCTGGAGTGCGGTGGCGTGATCTTGGCTCACTGCAACCTCTGCTGCCCGGGTTCAAGCGATTCTCCCGCCTCAGCCTCCCAAGTAGCTGGAATTACAGGCGTCTGCCACCATGCCCGGCTAATTTTTGTAGTTTTTAGTAGAGACAGGGTTTCACCATCTTAGTCAGGCTGGTCTTGAACTCCTGACCTTGTGATCCACCTGCCTTGGCCTCCCAAAGTGCTGGGATTACAGACGTTAGCCACTGCGCCCAGCCTGTGACTTTCAAATAGCAGGTATCTGCCAAGCGCGGTGGCTCATGCCTGTAATCCCAGCACTTTGGAAGGCTGAGGCGGACAGATTACCTGAGGTCAGTAGTTCAAGACCAGCCTGGCCAATGTAGTGAAACCCAGTCTCTACTAAATATGCAAAAATTAGCTGGGCATGGTGGCGGGCACCTGTAATCCCAGCTACTTGGGAGGCTGAGGCAGGAGAATTGCTTGAACTTGAAAGGTGGAGGTTGCGGTGAGCTGAGATAGGGCCATTCATTGGACTTCAGCCTGGGAGACAAAGAGAGACTCCGTCTCAAACAAACAAACAAAACAAATAGCAGGTATCCAGTAAACAAACAGCAGGTATCCAGTTTTCTTTCCTTATTAAAAGTGGGCTGGGCACAGTGGCTCGTGCTGTAATCCTAGCACTTGGGAGGCTGAGATAGAAGGATCACTTGAGCCCAGGAGTTTGAGACCAGCCTGGGCAACACAGTGAGACCCTATCTCTACAAAAAAATAACTAGCTGGACATGGTGGCGTGTGCCTGTAGTCACAGCTACTTGGGTGGCTAAGGCACGAGGATCACTTGAGCTGGGGAGGTCCAGGCTGCAGTGAGCCATAGTTGCACCACCACACTTCAGTCTGGGCAACAGAGTGAGACCCTGTCTCAAAAAAAACAAGGCCAGGCATGGTGGCTCATGCCTGTAATCCCAGCACTTTGGGAGACCGAGGCAGGCGGATCACTTGAGGCTATGAGTTTGAGACCAGCCTGGGCAACATAGTGAAACCCCATCTCTACAAAAAATACTAAAAATCAGCTGGGCACAGTGGCGCGTGCCTGTAGTCCCAGCTACTCAGGAGGCTGAGGCAGGAGAATTGCTTGAAGCCAGGAGGCAGAGGTTGCAGTGAGCCGAGACCGAGACATTGCACTCCAGCCCGAGCGACAGAGTGAGACCCTGTCTCTGAAGAAAAAAACAACAAAACAAAAGTGTACTTTACCTCATATTCACCAATCTGAACTCTAAATTCATCCCAGCCCCTACCCCAAGGACTCCTTCACAAATTCAGGACATTGAAATCTCCACATGATCTGTGTTCAAGTCAGGAAATGTGGGGGTTGTGGCTGGGCGCAGTGGCTCATGCCTGTAATCCCAGCACTTTGGGAGGCTGAGGCAGGTGGATCACTTGAGGCCAGGAATTTGAGACCAGCCTGACCAACACGGCAAAACTCCATTGCTACCAAAAATACAAAAATTAGCTAGGCATGGTGATGCACATCTGTAATCCCAGCTACTTGGGAGGCTGAGGCAAGAAAACCCCTTCAACTTGGGAGGTGGAGGTTGCAGTGAGCCAAGAGCAACACATCACTGCACTCCAGCCTGGGCAACAGAGCAAGCCTCTGTCTCAAAAAAAAAAAAAAAAAAAGTGGGGGTTGTCCCGGACACCCTCTCACAGCAAGTGGGTGCCCAACGCTGCCACCTGACTGGCCTCGGCATCCCGCCGCCTGCACGCCTGCTCCAGAAGGGTCTCTTCTCAGCGGGGCCGGTCTTTGAACTAGGTGGGTCAGATCTCTCTCTGGTGGCTGTCTCTGTCTTGACCCCTCGCCATGGCCCTGGCTACCTCTCCAACTTCACTTCCTACTGTGTACCTCCAATAACCCACCCCTCCCTGCTCCTGCTGCCTGGTACGCTCTGAACAGATACCTACTTGTCTCTTTCACACCCAAAAGTCCTCAGATTCTCACTAAGATGTCTTTTTGGAGAGGCCTTTGCTTCCTATCATACAATTCCCCGTCACTGCCTCCTTACCCTTCTTCATTTTCTTCATAGAATGTGGGTATTTGAGTATTTGCTTTCCTCTCTCCCCGGTGCCCACAATATAAGCACCCCAAGGACAAAGGCTGTGTTTCTCCCTGGCATATTCCCAATACCAGGAACAGGAGTTGGCACACAGTAGGTACTGAGCACACAGCTGGGGAAGGAATGAAAACCTAAGCTCTGCTCCTACCCCACACCTGAAATGTCACTTCCTCAGAAGCCTCCCTCCCCACTCCCCACCATGTAACTCTTCTCTCCCTTAGCATTATCATCTGTTAAAGCGCTTACTAAAATAGACAATTACATGTGTGTTTGCATTGTAAAAGTTAACATCTGCCCAGCATTCTGGACCAGGGTCAGCCACCCACGGCCTGAGGGCCCTCCCAAGCAGCCAGTGACAAGAAGGCTGCCAGTGCTCCGGGTTACCAGCATATCCCCTCGGCCACTCCAGCAGAGAGAGTACAGCAGCTGTGAGACCCTCAGATGGAGTCTTGTGGACTGACTGAGCTCACCTGGGTCACACGGCCGGTGGTAAACAGGGCTCTGACTGGCTGGGTCTAGGTCATGTGCCCACCCAGGAGGAACTCAGTGGTTCACAAGGAATGCTGGGTGCTGTTACCTGGGGAAGGGAAAAGAGATATTGGGCTAACCTTGAAAAGTTTTTATCCAAGGACTCTTTCCATAATGGAAAAAGGAACTAGTGTATAAAAATTCACCAGTACAACCAATTTTTTTTTCTTTTTTCTTTTTGTTTTTTTGGAGACAGGGTCTTGCTGTGTCACCCAGGCTGGAGTTCAGTGGTGTGATCATAGCTCATTGCAGCCTTGATCTCCTGGGTTCAAGTGATCCTCTCACCTCAGGCTCTTAAGTAGCTGGGACTGACAGAGACTTGCTATGTTGCCCAGGCTGGTCTTGAACTCCTAGCCTCAAGCACTCCTCCTGGCTCGGCTTCCCAAAGTGCTGGGATTACAGACATGAGCCACCACACCCAGCCCTCATAGGTATTTTTTAATAGCACATTAAAAACACACAGCTAGGGCCGGGCGCGGTGGCTCAAGCCTGTAATCCCAGCACTTTGGGAGGCCGAGACGGGCGGATCACGAGGTCAGGAGATCGAGACCATCCTGGCTAACACGGTGAAACCCCGTCTCTACTAAAAAGTACAAAAAACTAGCCGGGCGAGGTGGCGGGCGCCTGTAGTCCCAGCTACTCGGGAGGCTGAGGCAGGAGAATGGCGTGAACCCGGGAGGCAGAGATTGCAGTGAGCTGAGATCCGGCCACTGCACTCCAGCTTGGGCGACAGAGCGAGACTCCGTCTCAAAAAAAAAAAAAAAAAAACACACAGCTAATAAGCAAAGAAAATCATAAGCCTCTTAAAATTCTGCTTATATGCCTTTCCTCCTTGCTGTGTAAAATGTGTTCACTGTTCTTCTATTTCAGTGCTATATGGAGAGTTAAGAGCTGCAAATGAAGGTGATACGGAATTTAATTTCACAAAAGAAATGAGGGACAAAACAAGGAATGATCAGTAGTTTGCTAAATGCCCTGTTTATTCTACAAACAAGGCTTAGAAATGTATAGACACAATTTGTAGGCTGAGAAATCTCTGTGTAGTTGTGACTTCACAACTATACTTCCACAAAAGCAGTAGTAACAGCCGCTTCTGAACACATTAACCTACCATTGTTTTGTTTGTTTAGACCGAACACAGTGAGAATGGATTCCTAACGGCCTGTTTCTCTAAGTGATCGTCACAGTTCACTGCTCTAGTCTTTAAGAACAAGTGGAGCCTTCACTTGAGCCGCCACCTCCTTGCCGTTCAGGGCTTCAACAATTGCAAGTGCAAATTCGAAGCTGGTCCCAGGCCCCCGGCTTGTAAGAATCAGGCCATCCTTTTCCACACGATTCTCAGAGTAGGTGTAATGACCTGCAAAGTAGAAACAGAAAAGGTGACATCCTAATGGGCTATGTGATGAGAAAGACGATTACTTACCAATTCAATTCACTATGACAGCATATAAACCCAACCTGTAGGCTAGCCATTCAAAAACATTTACTTGGCACTCCAAGCTCTCAGAAGCCCCCTACAAGAGTATTTTTAAAACTGCAGAGCAAAGGGTGAGAGAAACCACTGTTAGAATGAAACAAATATGTGTAAGTTAAATGCAGCTGCTAAGACTTTAAGTGTTGGGGGAGATGTCAGTGAATGACAGTTAACTCACATCACTATTCTACAACAAAGCTCCAGTGCTCCAATTCTGAACAGCCGGGGGAAGGGTGAGGGGATGCGGCAATGCTGAAGGCAGAAGCCACCCTGATCAACATGTGGCGGCACGCACACCCTCTGATGCCTCAAAAACAACCACAGCACAACACAATGGAGGTGGGTATGCATGTGTGTGTGCGTGTGCAGGTAGAAAGCACATGCACTCTCAAGGACTACTTTCCTTCTGCATCCCCCACCCCTGTGCCAACCAGTTGGCTATTTCTTGGCAAATATAACATCAAAACTGGGATTCTTAAGCATGGATGCCCTGAGCTCTGCCCCTCCACAGCAGGTAGTCACCAGCTTCTCCACTGCACACAGAGCCTAACCTCTCCCGCTACACCCATCCCTACCACTCTCCCACCTGGAGCTTCCCTTACTGAATACAATAGGTTCTCTCCTGCTCCAGGATGAGCTCAAGGGCTGCTCCCTTCACCCACAGATCAGCTCTTCCCAGTTTCTTGCCCCTTTGGTTTCAGCATCAACAAAAATCCCTCAGAGAGGGTATCTGTGACCACCCCCATCTCCCCAAATTACGTTCCTCTGTTGACTCTATCACCACATCCTATTTACTGCCCTCCCAGCATTGATACAATCTATCACAATCTATAAACATTTCATTTCCTTGTTTATTGCTTACTCTTTAAAAGGGCTGGGCCTTCATCAGTCCCTGTCTGGCCAATGATATCCATGGCACACAAGAGGTACCCCTGAAGTGTGAGGTCAAAGGCACCAAACACCATTCTCGACTGATCTCCTTTCTCCACCTGTCCCCTGCTTTAAAGAGGAAGGATCTCTGCATGATTACAGCTCTCCCTTCTGGCTGTGCACTCCTTCAACCCATGCCCAGCACCCAAAGCTCTCTCTCCAGAGTGCAAAGCAGGGCACAGCCAGTTCCCCATGGAAAGCCCTTGCCAACTCTCTCCAGCACCTGAAGGTCACGTTGAACTCCACGTCACAGGGCATGGAGCCCTCTACGATCCGGCCTTTGCACAGAGACTGGGCTGGGACCAGAAGGGAGATGGAAAGGAACCTGCTGTCTGGGTAGAAGCTGGTGGTGCCTACACTAAGCTGGTGACAGTGATCCAGAGGAAACAGAGGTTTGAAATGAAGGCCTAGGTGAGGAGGCTTCAAGGATGACTCCCAGCTGCCTATCCCAGGTGACTGGATGATGGTGACAGCACTTGGTGATGTGGGGACACAGAAGAGATTTAGCGGAGGGGAAGTGACAAAGCTCCTCTGTGAACTCCTGCTCTATCCTGATGCACCAGCCACACAGGCAAGCGGGTGGCTCTGGCCACTAGAGCTCAGTGCAGACCTGAGAACACCCCGAAGGCACAGCTTTCTCTTCTTCCTTCTTCTGTTCCCAGTGCCAGGTACTAAGGAGGAGCTTAGGAAACGTCTGTTCAATGGACACACATAAAAATTCATCCGAAAACCTCCCTTCAAACAGAAGCAGAGTGCTTCTGCTGTATTAATGAGCTTTTGAAACCACACAATGTTCATTTCTTTTCCAAGGAGATTAACAATGGCTACAGGAACTTGTCTTACTGTCATTAGAAACGAAGCCACCGCCGGTCGAAGGCAGTGAGTTATCTCAACTGATCGTTCACAGGCAGTTACTCCTTGTTCTCTTTCTCCTCTTCTCACTACTATGCTTGACTAATCTAAAAAATTTTTAAAATCAGGTCACCCACCAAAATAAATGAATAGAGTACATTAAAAAATTCCAATTTAACTATTGTAGAGAAAAAGAGGATCCCTAGCTTGAGGGGAAAAGGTTTATCATAATCTGGCCTCATTTACTGATGGTTAAACCAGGCCAAGACCATTTCAAATGCTAACCTAGAAACTGGCTGGGCCAGGTCTTCCAGAGCGACGGTGAGATGCACAGCTGAGAGTGGGACAACACAAGGCACAACTGTAAATGGTTCACTGAACAGTATCTTTGTGGCTAAAACAGTGCAAATAGGGTTTAAACTGGTTAAATATGCTTAAAGGTTCTACGGTTCTTGTCAGACTTTTTACCAGGAAAAGCAAAAGGTTTAAGGTTGCCACCTGCATCCACCTAGTGGCGAAGACAGAATACGCACCCGTCAGCGCCAGGAAGGCACTGTGCAAACTTTAGGGTGGAACTGTGACCCTATAGTGAATTCAGATTTTACACTTCCCGTTCCAACCAGCAGAAGGCATTGATTTTTATTTCTTTATTTTTTTAAACCAGACTCCAAGTCTTAAAGACTCTTTAGAGAAAAAGCAATGGGAAGCCAGGCGCAGTGGCTCATGCCTATAATTCCAACACTCTGGGAGGCCAAGGCAGGTGGATCACCTGAGGTCAGGACTTGGAGACCAGCCTGACCAACATGGTGAAACCCTGTCTCTACTAAAAAATACAAAAAAAAAAAAAATTAGCTGGGCCTGGTGGCCAGTGCCTGTAATTACAGCTACTCAGGAGGCTGAGACAGAAGAATCACTTGAACCCGGGAGGCAGAGGTTGCAGTGTGCTGAGATGCGCCACTACACTTCAGCCTGGGTGAGAGAGCAAGACTCCGTCTCAAAAAAAAAAAAAAAAAATTGGGGGGCTGGGTGCGGTGGCTCACACCTGTAATCCCAGGGAGGCCGAGGCAGGCGGATCACAAGGTCAGGATATGGAGACCATCCTGGCTAACACGGTGAAACCCCATCTCTACTTAAAATACAAAAAATACGCCAGGCGTGGTGGCGGGAGCCTGTAGTCACAGCTACTTGGGAGGCTGAGGCAGGAGAAGGGCGTGAACCTGGGAGGCGGAGCTTGCAGTGAGCGCAGTGAGCGCCTGGATAACACAGCGAGACTCCGTCTCAAAAAAAAAGACAATGGGAGGGCACAGGACACAGGTCAGCAACTACGAGTCAGGGCCAAGGCCAGGTTACTGCCTGTTTTTGCAAATGCAGCTTCACTGGCACAAAGCCACCCTGCGTTTTTAGTACTGTCTGTAGCTATTGTGGAGCTGCAACAGTAGAGTAGCTGCCAGAGAGCTGAAGTCCCAGAAAGCCTGCAATATTTACCACCTGGCCTTCGGGGAACATTCGGTTGACCCCTGAGCAGAGTTCTGGGTTCAAATCCCAGGTCTGCCATTTGGTGGCTGTCTGACCTCTCAGAGCTTCACTTTTTGGTAAAATGAGAATGACATCAACCTAGCAAACAAACAGTACTCAGCAGTGGTGGCATGCAGTGGCGTTACAGAGGCTAGGTGAGGGCAGTTTTTTCACCAACAATCCGGAAGCAGGTTTATCCTCAGGCAACGGATGAGGAAACAGGCTCAGAGAAACTAAGGAAACCTCCCACAGTGAGTAGGGAAGCTGAGGGCCACCCCAAGATGCCAGGCTCCAGAAACCCTGCTCTTCAGTGCTCAGGTATGGGACCAGGCATGCGGATGCCATCAAACAGTGGACAAATGAGAAACGGAATCACACATTACACTTATAACCAACTTATTCTAAAATCAGAGGAATTAAAAGATTATGGGGACTGGGGCTGGTAGCACACACCTGTAATTACAGCACTTTGGGAGAGCAAAGTGGGAGGGTCATTTGAGCCCAGGAGTTTAAGTACCGCCTGGGCAACACAGTGAGACCCTGAATCTACCTAAAACAAGAAAAAAGAAAAAAGACTATGGCCTTCAGATGGGATTGCTTATCTGAGGAGAAACTGTCACACTGATCTTTCAAGTTGAGGACAATGAGGACAAGGGCCTCACCCAGAGCAGACTCCCAGGTGATGCCTGCAGCCCTACCTCTCAAAGTGTCCTGAAGGGGTAGACATTTCAAGTATCCACTTCTTATAATAGAGGTTACTGACTAAATCCAACACCTGGTAACTTAAATGTGTGTGGGAGCCTTTTGCTACCACAGAGCAGGGGAGGGGCAGGAAGGCAAAACTGGATGCAAGGCAGAGGGCTGGGCTTGAGATCTGGCCTCAGTCTCTCCTTGTTTGTGAAGCCAGGATGATGCCACCTGCCTTGCTGGGCATTGGGGACCAGGAAGCTCCACCAAGATAACGTAGGGGAACGTGCTTTGTAAAGTCCTAGTGTGAGCATCAACAATCTGGTATTTTTCTATGCCTGACCAAACTCAATGTTTTTGAGGCACTAAAGGAAAACAGATGCAACAGGTACACCTTCAGGTAGTGCAGGAGGGTGCTCTGCTTGAGTCTTCTCTCTGAAGACATCACAAAGGGAGCCCAGTTCTGTTCTTTCTACTTCTTTCAACCCTCTAAAATCCTTCCATGAGCTTAAAGTAAATTAAATTCCTACATTTAAAATGCCCAGAAACCAGAGCCTTTTTAAAAAAGTACTAATTATTATTATTTTTTGGGGGGTACGGAGTCTTGCTCTGTTGCCCACGCTGGAGTGCAGTGGAGCGATCTCCGTTCACTACAAGCTCCACCTCCCCGGTTCATGACATTCTCCTGCCTCAGCCTCCCAAGTAGCTGAGACTACAGGCACCCGCCACCACGCCTGGCTAATTTTTTTAGTATATTTAGTAGAGATGAGGTTTCACCGTGTTAGCCAGGATGGTCTCAATCTCCTGACCTCGTGATCCACCCGCCTTGGCCTCCCCAAGTGCTGGGATTACAGGCGTGAGCCACCGCGCCCAGCAAAAAGTACCAATTTTCAGATAGTTATAATGATAACACAGTATCTTTCTAGCAACTAAAATGAAACCATGAGCAGGGCACAGTACTTCGAGAGGCCAAGCCAGAAGGATTGCTTGAGGCCAGGAGTTCAAGACCAGACTGTGCAATATAGTTAGACCCTGTCTCTACAAAAAAATTTTAAAATTAGCCAAGTGTGGTGGTTCATGCCCATAGTTCCAGCTACTTGGGAGGCTGAGGTGAGAGGATTGCCTGATCCCAAGAGGTGGAGGTTATGTTACAATGAACTGAGATCACACCACTGCACTCCAGCCTGGGTGACAGAGCAAGCCTCTGTCTCAAATAAATTAAATAAATTAACAAACCATGGATTTTCAGGAAAACACTGCTCTGGATCAAATGTAAGTGTATGTAGAATGTACAACAGCAAGACAGAACCCTCACGTAAACTACGGACTCTGGGTGATGATGTGTCAACGTGGGTGCAGATTCTGGTGCAGGATGTTGATAGTAGGGGACGCTATGCATGGCCAGGGGCAGGTGGCTGGGGAGTGGGTAGTGGGTGAAGGTAGACAGGAATTTGGCTGTGAACCTAAAACTGCTCTAAAAAAATAAAGTTTAGTAATTAAAAAACATGCAGTATAATGAAAAGTGCATCACTTTTAAAAAGGAGCTGAGATATGCTCACAACGGCATTCAAGGATGTTCACTACGGCATGGTTTACAAGGGCAAAAGCAGAAAACCACCTCCATGCCCACCCCCAGGAGAAGGTTACATACAGCATGGCACATTCTAACAGTGGACTAGCAGCTGCACTTAACGAGGATGAAGCAAATCTAAATCTACATGTGCTGTTAAAAGATAATATAAGATATAATGTTAAGTTAAAAAAAAGCAAGCTGCAGAACAATACATTTAGTAGATCTCATTTTAGTTAAAATAAAAAGGATAGTATGTATATAGATAAAATTCTATAGTTATACAAGAAACTTTTTTTATTTTTTTGAGATAGGGTCTTGCTTTGTTCCCCAGGCTGGAGTGCAGTGGTGAGATCACAGCTCACCACAGCTTTGACTTCCCAGGCTTAAGCTATCATTCCACCTTAGCCTCCTGAGCAGTTCCAACTACCAGTGTGCATCACTACGCCTGGCTAATGTTTTTTGTATTTTTAGTAGAGATGGCGTTTCACCACATTGCCCAGGCTGGTCTCAAACTCCTGGGCTCAAGTGATCCACCCGCCTCAGTCTCCCAAAGTATTGGAATTACAGGCGGGAGCCACTGCGCCCAGTCTACAAAAAACTTGTGGTGGCACATGCCTGTAATCCCAGCTACTTGGGAGGCTGAGGCAGGAGAATCCCTTGAACCTGGGAGGCGGAGGTTGCAATAAGCCGAGATCGTGCCCCTGCACTCCAGCCTGGGCAACAGAGCGAGAGACTCCATTTCAAAAAAAACAAACAAACAAAAAAAAAAAACAAGCATATGGGCCGGGCGTGGTGGCTCATGCCTGTAATCCCAGCACTTTAGGAGGCTGAGGCAGGCAGATCACGAGGTCAAGAGTTCAAGGATGGGCGTGGTGGCTCACACCTGTAATCCCAGCACTTTGAGAGGCTGAGGCGGTGGATCACGAGGTCAGGAGTTCAAGACCAGCATGATCAACATTGAGAAATCCCATCTCTGCTAAAAAACACAAAAATTAGCCAGGAGTGGTGGGGCGCACCTGTAATCCCAGCTACTCAGGAAGCTGAGGCAGAAGAATCGCTTGAACCCGGGAGGCGGAGGTTGCAGTGAGCGGAGAATGCGCCATTGCACTCCAGCCTGGGTGACAGAGCGAGACTCTGTCTCAAAAAAAAAGTTCGAGACCAGCCTGACCAACATGGTGAAACCCCATCTCTACTAAAAACACAAAAATTAGCTGGGCGTGATGGCATGCGCCTGTAATCCCAGCTACTCAGGAGGCTGAGATAGGAGAATCGCTTGAACTGGAGAGGTGGAGGTTGCAGTGAGTCAAGATCACACCACTGCACTCCAGCCTGGGCGACAGAGCGAGACTCTGTCTCAAAAAACAAACAAACAAACAAAAACAAGCATATACTTACCACCATTCATCATTTTGTCTTTAGCAAGAGGGTGTGTGGTAACTTTACTTCCAAAACCTATTTCATGAGCCAACAGAGCAGTAGGACCTAAAAATAAAAATAAAAAGATCTAAGTGCGGATATAGAAAAACCCCACGTTTAAAAAATTGCAATAGTGCCTGGTACAGTAGCTCATGCCTGTAATCCCAGCAATTGGGGAGGCCTAGGTAGAAAAACTGCTTGAGCCCAGGAATTCAGCATCAGCCTGGGCAACACAGACCCCTTCTCTAACAACAAAAACTGCAATAGCAAAGTATTCTTCAAAATCCAGAGGCTCTTACCAAACATACAGCTACGATTCTGAAATGAAACACTTCCTAGTACGAGAGATAAAGTATGTTTATAACAAACAATTTGCTGAGCACATCTGGCAAAAGCACAGAAACTCAAAATACCTCAATAACCATTTACTCAAGAAGATTGACCTTGATACCAGCAGAGCATACACAGATAAACAATGTGCTCACCTCTCTCACCTCCTCCACCCCCAGAACAGGGACCACATATACCAGGAGTCCAAAGGAAAGGGAGGATTACTGTGGGGCAGGCTGAACGTCTTACCTCACTCTTAGTAAAAGGAAAGACTTAGTTACATCCTAAAGGCAACTGGTACTCTCTGAACTTCCGGATTTTATTGCTCTTTTATAGTTTTATTTTCTATGTGAAAATGGGAAATTAGGCCGGGCGCGGTGGCTCATGCCTGTAATCCCAGCACTTTGGGAGGCCGAGGCGGGCGGATCACGAGGTCAGGAGATCAAGACCGCTGGCTAACATGGTGAAACCCCGTCTCTACTAAAAATACAAAAAATTAGCTGGGCGTGGTGTTGGGCACCTGTAGTCCCACCTGCTCCGGAGGCTGAGGCAGGAGGATGGCATGAACCCAGGAGATGGAGCTTGCAGTGAGCCGAGATCGCACCCCTGCACTCCAGCCTGGGTGACAGAGCGAGACTCCGTCTCAAAAAAAAAAAAAAAAGAAAAGAAAAAGAAAATGGGAAATTAACACTCATTCATCCACCTATCCATCCAGGTATACCAGGTGGTAGGATTAAAAGCGACAGCACACTGTCCCTGAAGGAGATAGCCTGTGAAGTGCTTGGAAGTGTGAGATATAAAGGCACTAGCATCACTTTATGAAAGCTACTTAAGCAAAGAACCACATGGAAGTGTCAGTTAATGAAGTCTTTCCAAATTGACAGGTCCTAACTTGAGATTTGTATTTAAATGTATTCACTGAAAATGGCCAACTTCAGGGAGGGTCACAAGCATATTGCGTATGTAATGGTCCTCAAATAAGGATTAAAAACAAAGATTTTATATACCTTTAATTGTTATTTCATCTTAAAGCTTTTTACAAAGTATTCATTCTACCTTTTTTCTCTAAGCCACACATATAAACATTCTAAAGCCTCACACGACACTTAGAAGGATGTTTCAGAACAGCACCTTGACTTTGGAAACACTTAGGGTGCCCTGGATGGCTAAGATCCTATGGCATAGTCTGTACCCTCTTAGTGTCAGCAAACTTGAGAGGCCTTGGTCTTACTGACCTTTCATTTTTCAACAAGACTCCAAGGAAGGAGTTATATAATATATTCACAGGCTACTCAGACTGTAACTGTTACAAACAGGAAGATTACACAAGTACTACCTAATTACATAAGCTTTCTGCCTAATATCAGGTGTCAGTTTCAGACCAAGTACTGATTTATAGCTCTTCAATCAAAAGCCTCAAATGTCTCTTTTCCACGTTACTTTTTACACACAAGACAGCTATGTATGGTAGCATATTTTTAAAGTCTGTAAATATTGAATAATAATTTTTATTTGAATGGATTTATAAATGGCTTTTAATTTTTATTTGGTAAGAGTTTAAGAAGAAATTCCTACATCATCTTGTATTTTAAAGTAAACTTTAATAGATGATTGTACAGTGAGGAAGGGGATCAGTGAGAATTTTTAGGCTGCTCCCTTCAATGTGATAATAAAATCACTGCTACAATGATGTGCATACATTTACGTTACAGTTGGATGCAGGAATTTACTGATGTCTTTCTTACTCATCATGGTAAGCTCATAATTACTGCTTTCTGGGGCTTCAGAACCCTATTTGGAATATTGGAGAAGAGATGTTTCACTCTCCTAGGACCTGGGATTCTGATGGATGAAAACGCTCTGCACCCTGCAGTACAGTGCAAAGGGCGCTGCAGACCACGTCCCCTTCTGCAGCCAAGAGCGCCACCCTGTGGTGACTTGCAAAATGACCACCTCTGCCAACTCCCCAGCTCCTCCAGGTGGCCAAGACCTTGTTTCCAGAGGCCTTATTCCTAGACCTGGGCATCTCAGCTGACAATTGTCCACTCCTCCAAATCCGCACTTCCTCCCCCTCCCCCACTCAAAGTAAATCTCATTTAATTTTCTTCTCAACATAGACTCCCTTCCAATTTGCCTTCCTCATTCACTCAATATTAAGGACTAGGATAATATTCTGTGTTCAAAATGTTTCCAATTCCTAACTGCAACACTTCAGAATAATCCTGGCTGGGCATGGTGGCTCACACCTGTGATCCCAGCACTTTGGGAGGCCAAGGTGGGTAGATCACGAAATCACGAGTTCGAGATTCCCACGAATCCCAGCCTGGCCAACATGGTGAAACCCCGTCTCTACTAAAAACACAAAAATTAGCCAGGCATGGTGGCAGGCGCCTGTAATTATAGCTACTTGGGAGCCTGAGGCAGTAGAATCACTTAAACCTGGGAGGTGGAGGTTGCAGTGAGCCGAAATTGTACCATTGCACTCCAGCTTGGGCAACAAGAGCAAAACTCCGTCTCAAAAAAAAAAAATCTTATTTTTCTGTTTGCCAATTTAAAAGATCCAAATCTTTAAGAAATCTGTAAGAATCTGTAAGAATCTGTAAGACCAGTCTGGGCAACATAATGAGACCCTCATCTCTACAAAAAAATATTTTTAAAAATCAGCCTGGCGTGGTGGTGCACACCTGTATTCCCTCTTTTCCATTCCCACTCCTCTTTTCCATTCCCAAAACCCTCATCTCAATTCGTTCAGCTCATCATCACATTTTTTCCTATTTTTTTGTGTAGTGCCCACAACAGTGGTGCAGGATATTCAATGGTATAAACACACTGCTAGTGTGTTTTCCATTTTTACTTTATATACATATTTTTTTTTGGTTTTTTTTTGAGACGGAGTCTCGCTCTGTCACCCAGGCTGGAGTGCAGTGGCATGATATGGGCTCACTGCAAGCTCCGCCTCCCGGGTTCATGTGATTCTCCTGCCTCAGCCTCCTGAGTAGCTGGGACTACAGGTGACCGCCACGATGCCCGGCTAATTTTTTTGTATTTTTAGTAGAGACAAGGTTTCACCATGTTAGCCAGGATGGTCTCGATCTCCTGACCTCGTGATCTGCATGCCTCGGCCTCCCAAAGTGCTGGGATTACAGGGGTAAGCCACCGCCCCTGGCCTATTTTTACTTTTTTTCTTAAGAGACAGAATCTTGGCCGGGCGCGGTGGCTCAAGCCTGTAATCCCAGCACTTTGGGAGGCTGAGACGGGCGGATCACGAGGTCAGGAGATCGAGACCATCCTGGCTAATACGGTGAAACCCTGTCTCTACTTAAAAATACAAAAAACTAGCCGGGCGACGAGGCGGGCACCTGTAGTCCCAGCTACTCGGGAGGCTGAGGCAGGAGAATGGCGTAAACCCGGGAGGCAGAGCTTGCAGTGAGCTGAGATCCAGCCACTGCACTCCAGTCTGGGTGGCAGAGCAAGACTCCGTCTCAAAAAAAAAAGAGACAGAATCTTGCTCTGTCATTTAGGCTCAAGTGCAGTGGTGTGATCATCACAGCTCACTGTAACCTCAAATTCCTGGGCTCAAAGTGATCCTCCCAGCTCAGTCTCCTGAGTAGCTGGGAATACAGGTGTGCACCACCACGCCAGGCTGATTTTTAAAAATATTTTTTTGTAGAGATGGGGGTCTCACTATGTTGCCCAGACTGGTCTTGAACGCCTGGGCTCAAGTGATCCTACTGCCTCAGTCTCCCAAAGTACTAAGATTACAGCTATGAGCCACCACAGCCAGCCTGTTTATTTTTTAATGTTGATTTTAATTATTATAAGGCCCATGCTTCTTGGCATGGCATTCGATCTAGCCTCAGCACAAAACAGTGAGCCAGATGTGGTTGATCTTTTTTGTTGCTGTTGAAATGAAGTCTCGCTCTGTTGCTCAGGCTGGAGTGCAATGGCACGATCTCGGCTCACTGCAACCTCCGCCTCCCAGGTTCAAGCGATTCTCCTGCCTCAGCCTCCCAAGTAGCTAGGATGACAGGCATGTACCACTATGTCCCGCTAATTTTTGTTTTTATTATTTTATTTATTTATTTATTTTTTATTTTTTATTTTATTTATTTTTTGAGACGGAGTCTCGCTGTGTCGCTCAGGCTGGAGTGCAGTGGCGCGATCTCGGCTCACTGCAAGCTCCGCCTCCTGGGTTCATGCCATTCTCCCGCCTCAGCCCCCTTGTAGCTGGGACTACAGGCGCCCGCCACCACGCCCGGCTAATTTTTTGTATTTTTAGTAGAGACAGGGTTTCACCGTGTTAGCCAGGATGGTCTCGATCTCCTGACCTCGTGATCTGCCCACCTCGGCCTCCCAAAGTGCTGGGATTACAGGCTTGAGCCACCACGTCCGGCCTTATTTATTTATTTATTGAGACGGAGTTTTGCTCTTGTTGCCCAGGCTGGAGTGCAATGGCGTAATCTTGGCTCACCGCAACCTCCACTTCCCAGGTTCAAGCAATTCTCCTGCCTCAGCCTCCCAAGTAGCTGGAATTACAGGCATGCGCCACCATGCCCGGCTAATTTTGTATTTTCAGTAGAGACAGGGTTTCGACATGTTGGTCAGGCTTGTCTCGAACTCCTGACCTCAGGTGATCCACCCGCCTCAGTCTTCCAAAGTGCTGGGATTACAGGCGTGAGCCACCCCGCCCGGCCGTGGCTGATCATTTTGCTACTTTTGTGGCACAGGACAAACTGACTTGCGGTTTTTACTTTCAGCAGAATCATAAGGAAACAAACTCAGCCCAAACTCTTACTTTCTTCCTTTGGTCAAAGCATCTAGGACTGAGGCTTGCTTCACAGCAGCAGAGCCAAAGAAAACCAAACTCAAGGATCTGTGACTTTCTCTCCAAAGAGGCGTACACCTGCTTGGGCTGCAGTGACTGCAGTGCCCTTTGGCAGACATAATTACCTGAGCCTCAGGGCAGGTCAAAAGGCTAGTGATGACTCTTGTAGCAAGCCCACGTACAAGACCTGCCAGGGTGGTCGACCTCTGTGGTTCTTCCCAGCCCCTAATGCCAGGGTTCTCAAACATTTAGGTCTCAGAATCCCTTTAGCTTTTATGTGGGTTATATCTATGAACATCTGCCATATTAAAAATTATTACTTTTTTTTTTTTTAGATAATCTTGCTCTGTCACCCAGGCTGGAGTGCAGTGGCGCCATCTTGGCTCACTGCAACCTCCGCCACCTGGGTTCAATAGATCCTTCTGCCTCAGCCTCCTGAGTAGCTGGGATTACAGACATGCACCACCATGCCCAGCTAACCGCCCAGCTAACTTTTGTATTTTTAGTAGAGACAGAGTTTCACCATGTTGGCCAGCCAGGCTGGTTTTGAACTCCCGACCTCAAGTGATCCTCCTACCTCAGCCTCCAGAGTAGCTGGGATTACAGGTGTGCACCACCATGCCCAACTAACTTTTGTATTTTTAATAGAAATGGGATTTCACCATGTTTGCCAGACTGGTTTTGAACTCCTGACCTCAAATGATCTGCTCACCTCGGCTTCTCAAAGTGCTGAGATTACAGGCATGTGCCACCATGCCCGGCCAATTATTACTTTTAATGGCAAAAACCACAATTACTTTTATACCAACCTAATAAAACTGGGAAATTTTTAAAACACAGTAATAGATGCTCAAACGATGGTATCATCCCACTCTGATGTCACTCCTGAAAGACTGAGAAGAAAAAAAGCAAACATTTTGTTTGAAAGACATGGTCTCAATCTGTTGCCCAGGCTGGAGTGCAATCATAGCTCACTGCAGCCTCTAACTCTTACCCTCAAGCAATCCTCCCATCTCAGCCTCCTGAGTAGCTGGGACTACAGGTATGCAGCACTGTGCTCGGCTAATTGTTTGTTTGTTTGTTTGTTGAGATGGGGTCTGGCTATGTTGCCAAGGTTAGTCTCAAACTCCTGGCTTTCAAGAGATCCTTCTGCCTTGCCCTCCCAAAGTGCTGGGATTACAGGCATGAGCCACCACACCTGGTCCCTCAGTAGTATCTGCTTTGACCTTGCAAGTGCACCAAAAGAACATTGAGAACCACTGATTGAATGTATCAAGTCCCTAGGACCTCTGGCCCAAAACTTCTTTTAAAAAGCCTACTGTATTGAACAACATAGCAACATGTTTTGATGTTGATGTTTACCAAATCATCCATTCATTCGTTTATTCATTCACTCTTCTGACAAATATTTATTTTTTTATTTTATTTTATTTATTTATTTTGAGACGAAGTCTCGCTCGTGTACCCCAGGCTGGAGTGCAACGGCGCAATCTCGGCTCACTGCAATCTCCGCCTCCTGGGTTCAAGCGATTCTTCTGCCTCAGCCTCCCAAGTAGCTGGGCTTACAGGCGCCTGCCACCACGCCTGGCTAATTTTTGTATTTTTGGTAGAGATGGGGTTTCACCATGTTGGCCAGGCTGGTCTCAAACTCCTGACCTCAGGTGTTCCACCCACTTCGGCCTCCTAAAGTGCTGGGATTACAGGCGTGAGCCACCGCGCCCGGCCCTGACAAATATTTAATGAAGACCTACACAACAAGGAAGGTGCTGGCAAAAATTGTAGCATGGGAAAAAACCAAGATGGCAGAACATCATCTGATATGAAAGCAACAAGAATGGATTTAAAATGGCTATGAGAAAATAAATTATTACTAGGATATAAAGATGAGGGACACCTGTGAAGCAACAAACGTCCTTATTCTAAATTGTGTGGCAGACAATGGGGTGCTCAAGATCACTCGACAGTGAGAGAATCAGAAACGCCCGGAAGCCAGCAGAAAGCACCACGGCGCTTCTGAATCTGCAGGGCAAGCACAGGGCAGAGCTGCTGTGTTGATGTTTGACAGATTCTTGCTGACTGTGTGCTGGCACAAAGACTTTCTGGCACAGAGACTTGCTGTAACAAGCTGTTTACTGAATTCCAGAGGGCCTTATTTTCCTCCGAGGTCAACCAAACACGGAAAACACTAAGTTTCACAGCACGTAGACCAAAGGCATGGAGAGGCAGAAAACGGAACAATTGTCCTCATTTCTGAAATGACACCAACTTCATGCCACCCAAACTAAATACACCAACACAGATGCCCTGCATGCTTTATGAAGGGCAAGAGCTATTTGAAATCAAACCACCGAATGAAAGGCTACCCCACCCACCAATGACGCTGCAACACAGGCTGCCCCTGCACGTCACCTGCACAGATGGCGGCTATCAGGCCCTTCCGGTTTTCCTGCTCCTTCAGTATCTCCTTCACGGCAGCAGACTAGTGAAAAGAAAACCAAAAATACATCAAGTTATCATTAAGCCACTAACCAATCACTCACTAGGAAACTTTGGAAGAATCTGATTTTAGCTTAAACCACAAGCTCTCTGACCTATTTTCCAATAATATTTCTAAATCATTGGTATAAAAACGATCAAAATGTCTATATTATATTATTAAACCCAAGCAAGGCATTTCTCATAAGAGAAATGCATTCCTCCACATTTAAAGATCAGAAGAAGGAATTTGACCCTCGCCATTTTGTACTCCATGGAGAAAGAAACAGAAGGGAGGGAATGTGGCGTTTTGTGTTTTCAGACGGCAGAGAGAGGAAGAGAATCTAGCAGGAAATGATCCCTCATGTCTGACTCAATCCACTTCTGGAGTGCTTCTGGCAGCCCCCACTCTGCCTGCTGGTGTGCCCCTCACCCTGGCCTCTGACTCCTCGCATACAACTTAAAATGAGGAACAGTGGTCTCTGCTGATGGCATTTGTCATTCCTGCTGGCAGCCCTAGCCCCACGGCCTCCCCCAGTTCAGACTCTGAGTAGACAATTTGCCCTTCCCAAAACACAAAATCTGATCATACTTCTGCTGGTGGAAAAAAACTAAATCATCTTACTTTGGAGTGTATTCACCGAAATCTGTTCATAACGGTTCCACCAATTCAGCTTACTTCCATGGCAATTTTTTTTTTTTTTGGGATAAGACAGGTTCTTGCTTTGCTGCCCAGGCTAGAATGCAGTGGTGCATTCACAGCTCACCGCAGCCTCAAACTTCTGGGTTCAAGCCGTCCTCCCACCATAGCCTCCCGAGTAGCTGGGACTACAAGTGTGCACCACCGTGCCCAGCTAATTAAAACAAAAATTTTTGTAGAGATGGGGTCTCGATGTGTTTAGGGTGGTCTCAAACTCTTGGCCTCCAGCAATCCTCCTGCCTCAGCCTCCCAAAGCACTGGGATTACAGGCGTGAGTCACTGCGCCTGACCTCCAGAGAAAATATTAAAAACGTTTTTTTGAGGCTGGGTGTGCTGGCTCATGCCTATAATTCCAGCACTTTCGGAGGCCAAGGTGGGTGGATCACAAGGTCAGGAGTTTGAGACCAGACTGGCCAACATGATAAAAACCCGTCTCTAATAAAAATACAAAAATTAGTGGGGCACGGTGGTGCGTGCCTGTAATCCCAGCTACTCAGAGGTTGAGACAGGAGAATTGCCTGAACCCAGGAGGCGGAGGTTGCGGTGAGCCGAGATTGGGCCACTGCACTCCAGTCTGGATGACAGAGCAAGACTCTTGTCTCAAAAAGAAAAGAAAAAAAAAAAGAAAGAAAGAAATTTTTGAGTTAATGCTACAACACCATTTTGTTAATTTTAGTTGTTTCTATTTTTTTTCACGGCCTCCTCCCTGAAACATCTGAATAATAACAAAATCAACAGAACACAAGCAGATGCTGAAATTCTTTAGTTTTTTTCCCCCCAGCTTTCTTGAGGTATAATTGAGTAGAATTTTTACCTCAGATAAATTCTGTGCACCCAGATTACCTCCTGGTAGAACCACCACATCATACGGTCCCTGTAACAGTTTAAAACATAAAGAAAACAAAAACATTTCATTTCAACTGTGCATTAAAGTGACAGTCCAGTAACACTTTCCTATTTTAAATGTGGGAAGTACAGGAGATAGCCTAAATATCTGCCAATAGAACAGCTAATAAATTAAGGTGTATCCATATGATGGAATGTTGTTTTAACTAGCAAAAAATGCAAAAAACCTGTATACAGTGACATGCAAGGATGTCCACGCTGCAGAGTAGCAGGGGTAATATAATCTCCTTCCTGTAAAAGACAACGATGTATGTATTTGTGTGTAGATGTATGAGTGTATGAGTACAATTATCACAAGCACCCCCACCTGACATATTATGTATACACGTAGTCACGGACCAAGGAAGGCACTCTAGTTGCTAACAGGAGTAGTGCGGGAGGGGGCAGAGGTAGAATGAGAATAGGACACTTAACATTTTGACTTTATATGTGTCTATATTGTTTCAAATATTGTTCAATAAGAATGTATATGAGCAACTTAAAAAATTAATAGAAAAACAGGCCAGGCACGATGACTCACATCTGTAATCCCAGCACTTTGGGAGGCCGAGGCAGGCAGATTACCTGAGTTCAGGAGTTCAAGACCAGCCTAGCCAAAATGGCGAAACCCCCATCTCTACTAAAAATACAAAAATTAGCCAGGCGTGGTGGTGCATATTTGTAGTCCCATCTACTTGGGGGGCTGAGGCAGGAGAATCGCTTGAACCTAGGAGGCAGAGGCTGTAGTGAGCTGAGGCTGCGCCACTGCACTCTAGCCTGGGCAACAGAGTAAGACTCTAAAAAAAAAAAAAAATTAATAGAGAAACAAATTTTAAGTAAAAGGCACAAAAAATTTTTTTTAACTTTATGAAAAATGTAATGGGGGAGAATTTGAGTATCCCCCCCAAAAAAATCCTAGAAATCTAATTAATTTCAAACTTCCTGAAATTACAAAATGGAAATTGTTTTTAACAATACTTTAGGACTTTTTATTTATTTATTTATCTTTATTTTATGTTATTATTTATTTATTTATTTATTTTTGAGACAGAGTCTTGCTCTGTCGTCCAGGCTAGAGAGCAGTGATCTCAGCTCACTGCAACCTCCATCTCCCAGATTCAAGCAATTTTCCTGCCTCAGCCTCCCAAGCAACTGGGATTACAGGCACCCACCACCACACCCGGCTAATTTTTGTATTTTTACTAAAGATGGGGTTTCACCATCTTGGCCAGGCTGGTCTCGAACTCCTGACCTCGTGATCCACCCGCCTCGGCCTCCCAAAGTGCTGGGATTACAGGCATGAACCATTGTGCCCGGCCAACAATACTTTAGGACTTCAAAATGGGTTAAAAAAAATCTAGTTATTAAACAAATCACAAAATAAAAATGTATTATGTATTTAGTGCAACCTATAAAATTTTTTGAGAGACAGGGCCTCATTCTGTCACCTAGGCTAGAGTGCAGTGGTGCAATCATAGCTCACTATAGCCTTGAACTCCTGGACTCAAGCAATTCTCCCACTTCAACCTCCCCTGTAGCTAGGACTACAGGCATGCACCACCAGAGCCAGCTAATTTTTTTTATTTTTGTAGAGACAGAGTCTCACTACATTGCCCAGGCTAGTCTCGAAACTCCTGGGCTCAAGTAATCCTCCTGCCTCAGCCTCACAAAGTGCTAGGATTTCAGGTGTGAACCACTGTGGCTGGCTTAGAATCACTTTTAAGACCATAAACATCCTACTGTTGATTCAAAACCAAGCAAAGCTCAAAACTCAAAAGAAAATGTGTAAAGTATAGAATTCATTTTACTCCTTTTAGAATCTGCACTGAAAAACAAAAACACACAAAAGGTAACACCACTTTCTCAAAAAACTACAGTAAACAGAACTACCATATGGTCCAGAATCCCACTACTGGGCATGTAGCCAACGGAAAGGAAATCAGTATACTGAAGAGGCACCTGCACCCCCTTGTTTACTGCACCAATACTTATACTAGCCAAGACATGAAATCAACCTAGGTCCAACAACAGATGAATGCATAAAGAAAATGTGAATATGGCATTTATACACAATGCAATACTATCCAGCCATAAAAAAGAATGAAATCTTGTCATTTGTGACTACAAGAATGGAACTAGAGGACATTACATTAAGTGAAAGAAGCCAGGAACAGCAAATTAAACACTCCATGTTCTCACTCATATGTGAAAGCTAAAAAAAAATTGATCACATAGAAGTATAATGTAGGACAGAGTATATTAGAGACTGGGGAGGATAGAAGAAAGTGGGGATAGGGAGAGATTTGTTAAAAGATACAAAATTATAGCCAGATAGGAAGAATAGGTTCTGGTGTTCTATATCCCTATAGGATGACTGTAGTTAACAATCATAGCTTCAAATAGCTAGGAGGATACTGAACATTCTCAACACAAAGAAATGTTTGAGATGATGGATATGCTAATTACTCTGATCCAATCACTATATATTATGCATGGAAACATCACGTATCCCATGAATATGTACACTTATTATCTGTCGATTGAAAATAAAGGTAACCACTGTTTTAAAACGGCCAGACACTGTATGACACAAACACAAACAGAAATGAAAAAAAAAATTATTATTATTTTTGAGACAGGGTCTCACTCTGTCACCCAGGCTGAGGGCAACGGCACAATCACAGTTCGCTGCAGTCTCAAATTCCTGGGCTCAAGCAATCGTCTGAGCCCAACTGATCCTCTTGCCTCAGCCTCTTGAGTAGCTAGAACTACAGGCGTGCACCACCATGCCTGGCTTTTAACATTTTTAATTTGCAGAGAAAGGGTCTCGCTATCTTGCCCAGGCTGGTCTCAAACTCCTGGCCCCAAGTGATCCTCCCACTTTGGCCTCCTAAAGTGCTGGGATTACAGGTGAGCCACTGCACTTGGCCTGGAATATTTACTTCTGCTTGTCATTTTTAATTTGTTTCAACAAATCATATGTAAATACCAACAGTCTAATTTTCTACAATCCAGTAATGAAAAATCTGAACTTATTAGAAAGGATTAAACTTCTTCCTATGTATCTGAGGACAGCACAGGGAATCGCACTCCAGGTTCCTCAGCAGTGCACAACCAGCCATTCGTGAGCGAACTCTGCCTCCTTTCCCGCCATGACTCTGCTGTCAGAGGGTACAGTCCACACACCTATCACCCTGACAGACGACAGAGTCTGCAAAAGCGCCTGTAGGGGAGCATGTTTCTGAGGAAAGGGATGCTAGCTTCCAAAAGTGTCCATCGTCCTTAAAGGTAAGAGTCATAATTCTAAAGATACTGAAAAAGGAACACAACTAAAGTGGAACTCTGAAAGTATCTTTAGAAAAAAGAATAATGGCCGGGCATGGCACACACCTGTAGTCCCAGCTATTTGGGGGGTTGAGGTGGGAGGATTGCTTGAACCTGGGAGGTTGAGGCTGCAGTGAGCTGTGACTACACCACTGGACTCCAGCCTAGGGGACAGAGTGGGATCATGCCTCTAAAAAAGAAAAAAAAGAAGGGAAAATGTGGCAGTTGATTTATAGCAGGTAAAAATGTGTAATAGGAGGCAAAGATGCCTCTGTAAGCCAGAAGAATACTGATGGGAGAACAATGCAGCCATCCATCCAAGCACCAACCCAACCATCTCGCCACACATCCTACCGGCCACCTATCTACCCAGCCACACACTTACTGAGCACATTCAGTATCAAGCAATTGCCACATTCTACGGATACAGAATAGAAAGACAAAATCCTCACCCTCTTAATCTGTCAGGGGAAGACATTCAAGCAAAATCATTTTCTAAAATGAGTCTGTGCTAATAACAGTCTTAGACATTTCAAGAAACAAAGAAGCCGTATGAAGGAATAACTCCATGTATGGATTACAAACCTCTTTTTTTGCATCTTCAAGACTGGCATCAGGACAAATGACCACATCACGGCTACACTGTACTGGGTCTTTTCCAGCCAGACCTGCAACGGTGACCTTAATCTACAAGAAAGATGTTATCATAGTTAAGAACACTGAAACATAAATTCAGAGTAACACTGTCTTTAAAAAAAATAGAGATGGGGTCTCACCTTGTCACCTGGGCTAGAGGGCAGTAACACAATCATAGCTCACTGCAGCCTCCAGCCCCTGCGCTCAAATGATCCTCCTGCTTCAGCCTCCCAAGTAGCTGTGATTACAGACATGAGCCACCACACCCAGTTAGAGTAACATTTACACAGCTGCCCTGTGTTTGAAAGTAACATGGCAGGAAATACTGCACCACAACTATACCAAATTTGAACTAATACATTGGCTAAATATATTTAATAACTAGATCTGCCCTGGTTTGCCTGGACAGACTCTACTTATAGCTGCTGCCCTGTACTCTGTGTGACTGGACATCCTTTCTCCCACAAACGTTCTGGTTTGGGTGACCAGTTATATGATCATCCTATTAATAACTCACCTTGCAAGTTTACTGTTGCCATTTAAACCTCATGGTATTTTTGTAAAATAGAAATGCAAGTCAAAACAATGAAATACTGCTTTATCTTTCAAAAATTTTTAAAGTCAACAATACCAAGAGCTGGCACTGGGAAAGTGGGAAAGTGGGAATTTTCCTACATTGCTGGTGGGACTACAAACCGGGACACTGGAGAGCAACTTGGCAAAACCTAGTCATGCTGACTACGGGCTGTCCTTCGGCCTAGTAATTCTACTTTTAGATATATAACCTCAAAATTTTTCTACATATTTGCACAAGGAAACCGACACAAGAATACTTATTACAGAATTGTAACGCTGTAATTAGAGGAATGGGTAGATTGTGGCATTCAGTGCAACACCAAGCAGCAATTTTAAATGAATAACTAAATCGACATAATATCTTCATTTCTGAGAACCAGAGGAGTATAGGGTTAACAGACTCTGGGGCCAGGCTGCCTTGGTCTGAGTTCTGGCTTTTGGACTTACTGTGTGACATGGGTACATTATTTAATGTCTCTGTACCTCAGTTTCTTCAACCATAAAATGAGGATGGCGATATTTAACTCACAGGGTTGTTGTAAGGTATATCAGCACTTAGAATGATGCCTGGCACAGACTGAGTTCTACTTCAGTGTTCACTATTGTTAGAGAGACAGAGAATATATAAACACACAAAATGAGAACCACGGTCAAATGCTACCTTAAAGACATGTGTGGGGACAGATGTGGTAGCTCACACCTGTAATCACAGCATATTGGGAGGCCAAGGCGGATGGATCATGAGGTCAAGAGTTCAAGACCAGCCTGGCCAAGATGGTGAAACCCCGTCTACTAAAAATACAAAAAATTAGCCAGGCGTGGTGCCGCGCGCCTGTAATTCCAGTTACTTGGGAGGCTGAGGCAGAGAACTGCTTGAACCCAGGAGGCAGAGGTTGCAGTGAGCCAAGGTCGCACCACTGCATTCCAGCCTGGGCGACAGAGCGAGACTCTGTCTCAAAAAAAAAAAAAAAAAAAAAAGACATGCATGCATGGATACACAAGATTGCAAGGACAGCAGTTATCTTTAAGAAAGGAAGAAGCAGCATAGGACTGGAGAAATTTACAAAGGAGGCTTCAACTGTGTTTCTTCGAAGCATTTGTTCTTTAAGAAATGAGTCTGAGGGGCCGGGCATGGTGGTTCATGCCTGTAATCACAGCACTGTAAAGGGCTGAGGCAGGCGGGTCATTTGAAGCCAGGAGTTCGAGACCAACATGGCCAACATGGTGAAACCTCATCTGTACTAAAAATACAAAAATTAGCTGGGTGTGGTGGCAGACACCTGTAATCCCAGCTACTCAAGAGGCTGAGGCAGGAGAATCTGTTGAACCTGGGAGGTAGAGGTTGCAGTGAGCAGAGATCACACCACTGTAGTCCAGGCTGGGCGACACAGTGAGACACCATCTCAAAAAAAAAAAAAAAAAAAGGAAAGAAATGGGTCTAAGGACAGTGCAGTGGCTCACGCCTGTAGTCCTAACACTTTGGGAGGCCTGAGGCAGGTGGACAACTTGAGCTCAGGAGTTGGAGAGCAGCCTGGGCAACATGGCAAAACCCTGTCTCTACAAAGCATACCAAAATTAACCAGGTGTGGTGGCATGCATCTGTAGTTCCAGCTACTTGGAAGGCTGAGGTGGGAAGATGGTTTGAGCCCAGGAGGCAGAGGCTGAAATGAGCCGAGATCCTGCCATTGCACTCCAGCCTGCATGACAGAGCGCAAAACAAAAAAGAAATGGGTCTGAAGGAAACATGGCAAGACATCAACAAGCACTAAATGGGGGCAGTGGATCAACAAGTATTTATTCTTATGTAATCTCTGAAATTTTGTGTACATTTGAAATCTTTCATAAAGCACTTTTAATCCTATTTTATTCAAAATGATTTAAAAATCCAAAAACATTTAAAACAGGAATGGCTAAAAATCGATGGGGGACTTACCCCAGCTCGCCTCATGACATCTACAGGGATGACCGTCTCCATTTCCTCTGCTCCTTTAGCCAGGATGACCAGAGCTCTTTTGGAAGCCATTTTTATGTTATATGTTTAAAAGGCTTAAAAAAAAAAAAAAAAGATTTCAAAAAACTTCCACTGCAACCCTGAGATACCCCAAAATTTAAAGTTTAGGAACATACTCAAGCAGAGTAAGTACTTCCTAGGGAAATGGTTCTCACAGACAACTGAATACGAAAAAAGCAGCAGTTTAGTTATCTTAACGTTGATTTGTATAGTTTCTATTGCTCTGAGATGAAAACACAATGAGGCTGCTCAAAAGTGTAGTATTGCTTAGATTTTCTTCTACCATGTTCTCTTAATTCCAACTTTAATAATATGTTGCAAATGAGATTTTCTAAAATACGTGGGGTCTCTTGCATTTCACACAACGTACGTGGGATTTTCTAAAGTACGTGGGTCTCTTGCATTTCACACAACGTACGTGGGATTTTCTAAAGTACGTGGGTCTCTTGCATTTCACACAACGTACGTGGGATTTTCTAAAGTACGTGGGTCTCTTGCATTTCACAACGTACGTGGAATTTTCTAAAGTACGTGGGTCTCTTGCATTTCACACAATGCGGGGAGACAGTCTTTTTTGAAGTACTGTTTCAGAGAAACGACTAAACTGAATTTCATGGGCAAAAATTTAAATAGGGTCCTTCGCAATTAACCTGTAATTTTTTGGAGGGGATTTTTGTTTTCTCAGTTCCAATAACTACTAAAAAATTGTGTGTGGGGGTCAACAGTGTTAAATGTCGGAGCACTTTATGACTGAGAAAGATGGAAATCCCCTCACTGAAGTCAAGCCAACTACATTCTGTCTCTCCGTGCAGAGTTCTCCCTGCAAACGACAGCTACTCAACGAGGTTCCCAATCTTGTTTTTGCCTATTTAGAGATTATCTGGAGGATTCACCGTCCAGGCAAAACAGAGTTTCATAAAACGGTTAGCCAGTTCCATGCCGGCGAGAGATTAGGCAGAAGATTCTGCACGCTTCAGCGTTGCCACCACGCTGGCGGTCAGTCAAGTCCAACACCAGCGACTGGGCCCAACTGGGAGGCTGGAGGCGAGGGCGGCCTGGACCCAGGCCCCGCGCCGGTTCTGAGCCAGCGAGACACCGTCCAGCGCCCCCACGCCGCCCAGCGCCCCCACGCCGCCCAGCGCCACGGCCCACACACGCGCCGCGCCCCCGCTGGCCCTGACCTCACCCCGCCCTTCTTCCTGCAGACGCAGCGCCCCGGCCCGGAGGGGACCACTCACCCCACACCAGGCTGAAGGTGAACGCACGCCAGCACGCACGCGCGCCGCTCGGCCTCCCTCAGCCCCACACTGCGCAGACTCAAGCCGCTGTGGCATCACCTGCGTCACGTCCGGCCGAGCCTACCTCCGACTGAGGCGGGGGTGACGCCGGGGCGTTTCTAGTTGGACAGCCAGGCGGCTCGCTCCCGCATGGAATCCCCCACGAATGGCACAGTCCGGCCTGCCCCGTCGCCCGCGGGGCTTAACTGTCTCGGCAGCCACTCTCCCTGAGGAGCCGGTCCGTGGAGCTGTCGACGGACTGGCGTTGTTGTCAGAGGGGTTCCTTAGTTCGCGCTCCGTGCACGCCTGCTCCCTTTGCGTTGTTCCTTTTCTGGAGCGCCTTCCTGTTTCGCCCCTGGTCTGTGAGGGCTCTGGTCCAGCCTCCCTGGGCCTCTCCGCCACGCCTGGTCTCCCGAGACTCTTGAGCATTTATTCACACCCGGATGTCTCGGTGTGACATTCACCCGGTGTGAATTTTTTTCCTCAGCATTGTTTTTTTTTTAACGATCCTGATGCTGCCGCATCCACAGGATTAGAGCAATGCTGAGCACATAAGTCTAATAAGTACCAAGTTGGTCAGATGTATTTACATCATAATCTCAAGTTGTATTTATTGATATGTAAGAGACGTATGTGTTTTCTAAGTACATGTGCTATTTTGATACTTTAATACAATGTGTAATGATTAAATCAGGGTAAATGAGATGCCACCTTAAACATTTGTGTTTATACCGGGAACATTCCAGTTACTCTCTTCTATAATAACATTTTTAAATATACAACAGATTACTGTTAACTATAGTCACCCTACAGAACTATCCAACACTAGGTCTTACTCCCTCTTGAGACCACAGATCACCTGGTGACCATCAAGCAGGCCCCTTATCTGAGGAATTTAGAATTAGATGTCCCTGTTATCTAAAGTTGGCACCTGGTACCAGGTTAAATCAAAGGAAACAGAGCCCAAAATTCTTTTTTTTTTTTTTTTTTGAGACGGAGTCTCGCTCTGTCTCCCGGGCTGGAGTGCAGTGGCCGGATCTCAGCTCACTGCAAGCTCCGCCTCCCGGGTTCACGCCCTTCTCCTGCCTCAGCCTCCCAAGTAGCTGGGACTCACAGGCGCCCGCCACCTCGCCCGGCTAGTTTTTTGTATTTTTTTAGTAGAGACGGGGTTTCACCGTGTTAGCCAGGATGGTCTCGATCTCCTGACCTCGTGATCTGCCCGTCTCGGCCTCCCAAAGTGCTGGGATTACAGGCTTGAGCCACCGCGCCAGGCCGAGCCCAAAATTCTTAAATGAACTTAGAAGGATCCTGGCTAAATGAACCCAACTTGGATTGAATTTGCAAAAGATAAGACGTTGGAAAAGGGACATGAAAAATCCACCACGGCGTGCTCAGTCCTCTCTTGCTGAGGCTGCAGTCTTCTGCAGCGTTCTTTCTAATAAAAATTACCTTTTTCAAACCTATATTGCTATCGATAAATTATTCTTACCAACCAGCAAGTCGACCACTTTCTGATGCTGGGACTCTTGACACCTCGCCCAGCACTTCTACCTATTTTTGTACCTATTAATCAGCCTGCTCATCCCCTTCTCCTGGCTACCTTTCCTGGCCTCTGGTAATCACCAACCTATCTTCATGAGATCCGCTTTTCAAGTTCCCATTTATGAGTGCAATCATGTGATACTTTTATTTGCCTGACTTATTTCACTTAACATAATGACCTCCAGTTCCATCAGTGTTGTTGCAAATAGGATTTTATTTTTTATGGCTGAATAGTATTCCATTGTGTATATTTACATTTTGTTTATCCAGTCATCCATTGATGAACACTTTGGTTGATTCCATATTTTGGCTATTGGGAACAGTGCTAATAAGCATGGGAATGCAAATATCTCTTTGATATATTGATTTCCTTTTTTTTTTTTGAGACTCCATCTTCTCTGTCACCCAGTCTGAAGTGCAGTGGCACCATCTTGGCTCACTGCAACCTCCGCCTCTGTGTTGAAATAATTCTCGTGCCTCAGTCTCCCGGGTAGCTGAGACTACAGGTGTGTGCCACCACGCCTGGCTAATTTTTGTATTTTTAGCAGAGACGGTTTTACCATGTTGGCCAGGCTGGTCTGGAACTCCTGACCTCAAGTGATCCACCTGCCTCAGCCTCCCAAAGTGCTGGGATTATAGGCGTGAGCTACTGCACCTGGCCCTTCCTTTTTGATACATACCCAGTACTGGGATTGCTGGATCATATGGTAGTTCTGGTTTTAATATTTTGAGGATTCCATACTGTTTTCCTTAGTGGCAGCACTAATTGAGATGCTCACCAGCAGTGTATGAGGTTCCTTCTTCACATCCATCTCAGCATGTTATTCCCTTTTTGATAAAAGCCATTTTAACTGGGATGAGATGGTATCTTACTATCTTTCTTTGCATTTCTCTGGTTAGTGATATTGAGCCCTTTTTCATATCTCTTGCCATTTGCATCTCTTCAGAAATGTCTATTCAGATCTTTTGCCCACTTTTAAATCGGATTGTTTTCTTGCTGTTGAGCTCCTAATATATTAGTCATTAGTCCCTCATCAAATGGATAGTTTGCAAATATTTTCTCCCATTCTGTATGTTGTCTCCTTGCTTTGTTGTTTCCTTTGCTGTGCATACGCTTTTTAATTTGATGTAATCCCATTTGTCTGGTTTTGCTTTTGTTGTCTGTGCTTTGAGGTCTTTGCCCAGATCAATACCCTGGAATGTTTCCCCAGTGTTTTCTCTCTTTTTTTTTTTTTTTCTGAGGTGGAGTCTCGCTCAGCTGCCCAGGCTGGAGTGCAGTGGCGCAATCGTGGCTCACTGCAACCACCATCTCCTGGGTTCAAGCGATTCTCTGTCTCAGACTCCCGAGTATCTGGGATTACAGGCACCCTCCATCATGCCTGTCTAATTTTTGTATTTTAGTAGAGACAGGGATTCACCATGTTGGCCACGCTGGTCTCAAACTCCTGATCTCAGGTGATCCACCTGCCTCAGCCTCCCAAAGTGCTGGGATTACAGGCGTGAACCATGGCGCCTGGCCCCCCAGTGTTTTCTTCTAGTAATTTCTTTTCTTTTTTCTTTTTTTTTTTTTTTGAGACAGAGTCTCGCTCTGTCGCCCAGGCTGGAGTGCAATGGTGCAATCTCAGCTCATTGCAACCTCCACCTCCCAGGTTCAAGCAATTCTCCCACCTCAGCCTCTGGAGTAGCTGGGATTGCAGGCACCTGCCATCATGTCTGGCTAATTTTTGTATTTTTAGTACAGATGAGGTTTCACCATGTTGGCCAGGCTAGTCTCAAACTCCTGACCTCAAGTGATCTGCCCACCTCAGCTTCCCACAGTGCTGGGATTACAGGTATGAGCCACAGCACCTGGCCTAAATACATCAGTGTTTTTAAGGTTTCAATTTAGATATTAAAATTGCGTTTCTGGCCAGGCGCGGTGGCTCATGCCTGTAATCCCAGCACTTTGGGAGGCTGAGGTGGGCAGATCACGAGGTCAAGAGATCGAGACCATCCTGGCCAACATGGTGAAACCTGGTCTCTACTAAAAATATAAAAATTAGAGAGTGGGGATGTCCTGCTTCAGAGCGGGTATCTTCATTGCGCCAGCGACTAAAAAGAGAATTAAATATGGGTGATGTTGAGAAAGGCAAGAAGATTTTTTTTATGAAGTGTTCCCAGTGCCACACCATTGAAAAGGGAGGCAAGTACAAGACCGGGCCAAATCTCCATGGTCTCTTCAGGCAGAAGACAGGTCAGGCCCCTGGATACTCTTACACAGCCGCCAATAAGAACAAAGGCATCACCTGGGGAGAGGATACACTGATGGAGTATTTGGAGAATCCCAAGAAGTACATCCCTGGAACAAAAATGACCTTTGTCGGCATTAGGAAGAAGGAAGAAAGGGCAGACTTGATAACTTATCTCAAAAAAGCTACTAATGAGTAGTAATTGGCCACTGCCTTATTTATTACAAAACAAATGTCTCATGACTTTTTTATGTGTACCATACTTTAATAGATCTCATACACCAAAATTCGGATCATGAATGACTGACAGAATATTTTGTTGGGCAGTCCTGATTTAAAACTAAGACTGGCTTGTGGTTAAATGAATATGTTCAGTTTTTGAATTTTAATAGTAATTCCAATTCAGTAAATGCTATCACTGTTTACCCCTTCTAAAGATATGATTAGACTTTGTTAGTAATGTTCAATTTTTCACTAAGATGGTAAGTGCTATCTTAAAACTTAACTGGAGATTGGTTTTATATTTACATTTATATAGCTGGTTATGTGAATATATTTAAATACTGGGGAAATTCCTTCACTGTCTCAGAACCAAGCAAGATTCACCTGTGTTTTGTGTTCATTTGCCTCGTAAAGGCAAGGGTTGAAGATAAATAAGGTAGCAATGTCTAGAGTTTTGGCCTTAACGATGCCAATCTAATTATAATTCCCTGTATTTAAAATGGTTCCTTTTACTTACTGAAAGGCATTTTAGTATGATTTATGTGTAATATTAAAGATTATTCAACACTTCTCACATCTTATAAATCTATAAGGTCACATGCTTTTAAAATAGTAGCAAGTTAAACTTCACTCAAATTCTTTACAATCTAAGTCAAACTAAGTTATAATTTAGGATTGTCTTTAAACAGCCATTCAGAAACATAAAACTGTAGAACTGTGTATTTGTGATTGGGAATGGTGCTTTTGCCGACTTAAAAGGATTAAAGTAGCGGAGATATACACAAATTTTAAAATTATGTGTGATCACAAGACTAAGGATAATTAAAAAGAAAACCACAGATCATAAAGAAATATATACATATATATAAATTAGCTGGGCAGGGTGGCGCATGCCTGTAGTCCCAGCTACTCAGGAGGCTGAAGCAGGGGAATTGCTTCAACCTGGGAGGCAGAGGTTGAAGTGAACTGAGATAGCACCACTATGCTCCAGCCTGGGTGACAGAGTGAGACTCTGTCTCAAAAAAAAAAAAATTGCATTTCTTTTCTTCGTTTTGTTTTTGTTTTTGAGACAAAGTCTCGCTCTGTCGCCCAGGCTGGAGCGTAGTGGCACCATCTCGGCTCACTGCAACCTCCATCTCCAGGTTCAAGTGATTCTCGTACCTCAGCCTCCTGAGTAGCTGGGACTACAGGCGTGCACCACCATGCCTAACTGCCTAACTAATTTTTGTATTTTTATTAGAGACAAGGTTTCACCATGTTGGCCAAACTGGTCTCGAACTCCTGACCTCAAGTGATCTGCCCACCTCAGCCTCCCAAAGTGCTGGGATTACAGTTGTGAGCCTACTGCACCTGGCCATATTTCTTTTTTTTTTTTTTTTTTTTGAGACGGAGTCTCGCTCTGTTGCCCAGGCTGGAGTGCAGTGCAGTGGCACAATCTTGGCTCACTGCAAGCTTCGCCTCCCAGGTTCAGGCCATTCTCCTGCCTCAGCCTCTTGAGTAGCTGGGACTACAGGGGCCCACCACCATGCCTGACTAATTTTTGTATTTTTAGTAGAGATGGGGTTTCACCTTGTTAACCAGGATGGTCTCGATCTCCTCACCTGGTGATCTGCCCGCTTTGGCCTCCCAAAGTGCTGGGATTACAGGTGTGAGCCACCACGCCCGGGCACATTTATTTCAAGAAATAAATTTTTTGTTAGTTTACAAAGCACTTTGGTATATTTCATGTGATTCTTACAATGGCGGTGAGTGTGTTGTTTATTTTGTTTAATTTTAAAAATTGGAGCTGAGCGGGGCAGCTCATCCCAACACTCTGGGAGGCCGAGGCAGGAGGATTATTTGAGCCCAGGAGTTGGGGACCAGCCTGGGCAACATGGCAAGGCCCTGTCTCTACAAAAAACTTAAAAAATTACATGCCTATGGTTCCAGCTACTTGAGAGGCTGACGGGGGACTGGGGGGGAATCGCTTGAGCTGAGGAGGTCAAGGCTGCAGTGGATCATGATCTCATGCCACTGCACTCCAGGCTGGACGACAGAGTGAGACTGTGTCTCAAAAAAAAAAATTGTGAATAACTGATGAACACTGAACTTGTGCAAAAGTTTGAAATGTCTTTAATCATATGACATTTAAGAAGAAACTTTTAGGAGTTCTGGAATGACTTCACTTTTGGCTATTTGCAAAGGAAGCAGCTGTGAAGGAGTGTGGAAATTGGAATGACAGAGAGAGGAGACAAGTGGTCAGATGTGCGCTTCTTGAACCAAGGAGGAATACAGTTAGATGGAAGGAAAACCAAAAGAAGACAGGCTTTTTTGATCCAGTCCGCGTGGTAAACGCTTTTCTTTTTTTTTTTTTTGAAGCGGAGTCTCTCTGTCACCCAGGCTGGAGTGTGGGGGCATGATCTCAGCTCATTGCAACCTGTGCCTCCGGGGTTCAAGTGATTCTCCTGCCTCAGACTCCTGAGTAGCTGAGGTTACAGGCAAGCGCCACCACGCCCAGCTAAATTTTTTGTGTTTTTAGTAGAGACAGGGTTTCACCATGTTGGCCAGGCTGGTCTCAAACTCCTGATCTCAAGTGATCCACCAGCCTCAGCCTCCCAAAGTGCTGGGATTACAGGCGTGAGCTACCGCGCCTGTAATGGTAAACTCCTAAAAGTTTACCAAGCTCCAACTCCTGGTCTGCTACAGCAGAAATGCTCCAACTCCTGGTCTGCTACAGCATGAAACAGCCACAATAGTGTAAAGATGACAGATGTTTCAGCAGTGAGAGCCAGAGAGAATGAACTGGAGTTAACATTCCTGAGACATATGCATCACCATCAAGACCTGAAATGGACCACAGTCAGCATTGATTCTTACCAAGTGAATACACAGCACGGTTTGAAAAAGTCAAGTATTACTTGTGGCAGATTGGATTATTTTTTAGAATTAGTCACTCCCCTTCCCCCTGCATGGGTGGAGTCTACGTCCTGTCCCTTGATTTTGGGTTTGGCCTTGTTTTGGTCCATGGAATGTGAACAGACACCTGAACAAAGCCTTGAAAAGTCTGCCCTGATGATTAGGTTGTGCTCTTATACTGTTGAATTGCTGTAGGAAGAGCTTTTCCCCCAGGCAAGTTGTTGCTGTTCCCTCAACCTGGGTTTCAGAATGAACATGTGGAATAGAGTGGCCCCAGCCAACCTGCACAGCTAACAACCTGAAGCAGAGTTCCTACAACCCAGTGGTGAACTGTAGCAGCCAGGTTTTGCTACGGAGCAGTAGTGAACCCATGCAGCAGCAGCCCTCTAACTCAGTCCTTCCCCTTAGCCCTGCTCCCCAGAAGCAAGTATTTTCAACTCTTTCAATTATTTCTTCTGGTAGTATATCAGTCTTTTGAAACAGTATGCTAATATTTTATTTCTCATTTATCATCTTTAGACCTTATATATTGACTTCCTGGCAGGTCTTATAATTTTCCTTCCACGGATGTGAAGGTTGAGGTCCAGAAGGGTGAAATGACTGTGTAAGGTCCTGCAGTCTTGGTCACATTCAGATTTCTGATGCTAAATTTCACACTCTACCCACCATATACTGTCAGTATTAAAAGTCAGTTACACTCAAGACACTCTACAGTTCATGCATATTTCCCATCACACATTTAGAGGATAAAACCGAAAAAAATTTTACCAAAAAATACTGCTGTAGTACTGACAACGAAGACGCTTCCTAGTTCGGTCTCCAATTTCCAGGCAGAACCTCCCCCATCCTATCCACTACCTTTTTAACTCAACATTTGACAACTCTTTATGCATCGCGGGAGGTATAAAGGAAGAAACTGCCGGTTTTATTTCTTTTTTAGAGACCGGGCCTGGCTATGTTGCCCAGGTTGGCCTCCACCTCCTGGGCTTAAGGGATCCTCCTGCCTCAGCCTCCCAAGTAGCTGGAACTACAGGCATAAGCAACTACGCCTGGCCAAAAACTCCGTCTTCAAGGAACGTAGCTTCTCCTAGCAGTTGCAACTTTTAATGATGAAATATTGCTCTGCCTGTGAAGGTCACAAGGCAATAACAGAGAAATGGCGTTGACAGTGTTATTAATAGCCACCCACGGCCATCTGGTCATCGTTCCAAAAAAACAACACCCCTCAGAATTATCCTGATCTTAGCGGCAAAAAAAAAAAAAAAAAAAAACTGCTGCCACGTTATTATTTTTCCATGGGTCGCTCTTAAATTTGGCATCTCATTAAGTAAACACTCTAAATCATTCTCAGCCGGGGCAGTGGCTCTCACCTGTCATCCCAGCACTTTGGGAGGCTGAGGCGGGTGGATCACCTGAGGTCAGGAGTTCCAGACCAGCCTCACCAACATGGCGAAACCCTGTCTCTACTAAAACCACAAAAAAATTAGCCAGACGTGGTGGTGCACACCTGTAGTACTGGCTACTTGTGAGGCTGAGACAGGAGAATTGTTTGAACCCAGAAAGTGGACATAGCAGTGAGCCGAGATCGCGCCATCGCACCCCAGCGTGGGCAACAAGAGCAAAACTCCATCTCAAAATAAAATAAAATAAAAATAAAAAATAAATCATTTTCTATATTTCATCTAGAGAGAGCGCATCATTCTAGCATTTTGCCCTTAGTTATTTATTGCGTCTTCCCCAGTCCTGTGAACACCGGGAGAACCTTCTTGTCTTGGTAGTTGCTGCATCCCCAGCATCTGTCACAGCCCCTGGCACACAGCAGATGCTGACCAAGTATTATCCTGCTTTTACTCTCTATTATTTGACAGCCTTCTTTATTGCTATAAATTAATATTTTACATTTGCAGAACTCTACAGTTTACAATGTGATTTCAACTAATTTCTTATTCCTATTTTAATCTTATTTCTCACGTCAAATTCATCTCACCGAACTACAAAATGAAGCAGAGGAGGAATTTGAACTGTAGTTACTGGGCATAAAGAAGCCCTCTGGGGCACTGAATAAAGGTAGTTGACAACATCCCATAAAGGCCAGGTTCAGGCACGCTCCACAGAGGTCCGGCAGAAACGGCGAATTTCCCCTTTGGAGCCCCCGAAAGGTTAGGTCGGAGAGACTGGAGAAGAGTGGGCGAGCCCTGACATTTGAGGCGGCGCTGGCGCAAGGGGGAAATTCTGACACCGAAGTCTGTGAGAGGCCCCGGGAACGGCTTTGCCTCTGCGCCCACCAGTGTGAAAAGCACCCCCGACGTGGCCTACCAGACACAACTCCCACGGGACGCCGGAAACCGAGCGGCTGACCTGCATGTCGTAGGTCTACTTCCGGCGGCCGCAGCACGCGGCACCCGGGATTGGCCGAGCCAGGTGGCAGTGGGCGGGACTGTCGCGTGTTCCCAGCCGCTATCGCGGTCGCGTCGGAGCTTGCAGGTCAGATCCGTCGTAAATGCACCGGGTGCTGCTGGGCCTGGCCTGAGAGTAACAGCCCCTAAAGGTCACTTCCTTTAGAGCGTCGCGTGTGGGTCTCTGCACCCTGGAGTCGCTTTGCCTCAGCTACCTCGCCGACTTCCGAGGGGTGGGTACGGCCTGCCGGATGCAAGGCGGGAGGTCGAGCCCTTTGGCACCTGCTGGGGCCAGATTCGTCCTGGTGACCGCAGCCCACAGGCCCAGCAAAGAACGACGATGATTTGCATGTTCCCATCCCGAGAGCCTTGGTGTCTTGGGGAATCAGATGCAGTCTCTGATGGTTTAACCACCTCGTCGGTGGCTCATTGGAAAATCTGCAAAGCCCAGTGTGGAAGCAAGGCTGTGGCTTGGACAGCGTTTTCTGTTTGTTTCTCTCCGGTTGTTTATGGAAAACACTTATTGCCATCCCTTCCATGGCATCTTATTTCTTTTCTTTTCTTTCTGAGAAGTAGAGACGGGGTCTTGTTATGTTGCCGAGGCTGATATTGAACCCCTGGACTCAAGCGATCCTCCCGCCTTGGCCTCCCAAAGTTTTGGGATCACAGGCATGAACCAGCGCCCCCAGCGAGCATCTTACTTCTTGAAGTGAGAGTAAGATCCCATTACTTAGGGTTTCAGTCAGGGGTTATCAAAAAGCCTTTTAAGATAACTTACTTGCAAATGTGAATAGCAATGTCTGCCCAGAGGTGAGTGAGGACCTAGTGAGATCTTACATAAAACACCAAACTCAAAAGAGTTGACATGTTGAGTCCCTTAATATTTCCTGTTATAATTCTCTAATTCTGTTTCCATAATGCTTTCAAAGTCCAATACTTTGGAAACATACAGTGATCAAGGAGTTACGCCAGTATTTCTCTCAACGGGCAAGGCAAAATCCATATTCCACCCAGCGGTGGACACTTGAATGTAGCAAAACTTTTCTGGCCGACTCCCTATCCTTTACTGTATCCTGGAGATCCCTTCCTTATCTTGAGGCCCACCTACTCTGGAGGTTGGTAAGCAGTGCCTACACCCAGGATGAGAACTATATTCTGGTGACTTTTCATATGTCCGTAGTTCTGTGAATCTGCTGAATTCGGCAGTGATTCCTATGTAGGGGATTCAAAGTTTGAATCCTGCTACAATGTGCTTCAACAAATCCCTTCTTTCTTATCTACCACATTCGTACCTCTTAACACTCCCTCACTCAGTTTCTCTGTTCCGGGAACTTCCTGGAACTTCACTTCCTTTGTGCTTTGGCAAAAGCATTTCCTTCTGCTGGGAATACCTCCTCTACTTCCATATTAGCTTTTTTTTTTTTTTTTTTTTTTTTGAGACGAAGACTCGCTCTGTTGCCCAGGCTGGAATTCAGTGGCTCGATCTCAGCTCACTGCAACCACTGCCTCTTGGGTTCAAGCAGTTCTTTGCCTCAGACTCCTGAGTAGCTGGGATTACAGACCCCCAACACCATGCCCAGCTAATTTTTGTAATTTTAGTAGAGACGGGGTTTCACCATGTTGGCCAGGCTGGTCTTGAACTCCTGACCTCATGATCCACCTGCCTCAGCCTCCCAAAGTGCGGGGATTACAAGCGTGAGCCACCACGCCCGGCCTTTATCAGCCTTTTACCAGGATGGGTAATATATTACCCAGTTAGAGTGCCAATCCCTCCAGGAAACTTTCTCTATTCCCGTAGCACTTTGCGCTCCTCTTATAGAATCTGTAGGGCTGTGTGGCCTTGTCTTAGTTCCTTCCACTCAAGGCTGGGAAGATTGTTGGGATGGCACTTTATCTATATATGCCTCACAAGACAGTAAAACTCATTCCAGAAGTATTTATGGAGCGCTTGTCATGTGTTCTCAGGAGTGCTCTGGGTGCCAGGGATGCAGCAGTGAACAGCGTCCCCTCTCATGGAGCTTATGTTCCATGAGGAAAGACAGGCAATTAACAAAAGCACAATTAAATAGCATGCCAGGTGGTGGTATGTACTATGAAGGAAAACAAAGGAGGGAGAGAAAATGGAGAATAATGATGGGGGGAGGGTGCTCGTGTAGACACTGGTCAAACAATGCTGTTTTCTGAGGAGAAAACCCAAATAAGATGAGGGAGTGGCCGGGTGCAGTGGCTCCCGCCTGTGGAAGCACAGAAGAACAGGAGACGATCTTGTGGAGAACGACTTTTGCGTGGAATTATTTGGTAGAAAATGCTGATCATCATTAAAAAGCTCAGAGGGAAACAAAATCCATCTCCTGGTGTTGCCTTGCTTTTGACTTGTTGAATAAGAACACTTGAATGCTAATTGACAGTAGTTGGGATGAATTTGTGTATTCCTTAATTTTAATAGTACTTTCCTTCCCAAGGGCTAAGGTGAATGCTGGGGATGGGGAGCTAGTACCCCACAGCCAGAAGCTGGCCTTCAGTACAAAGTCATGTTACTTCAGGATAATGTTGCCTTTTGGGGTGATACTGCTTTGATCACAGTTGTCACTTGCACCCCAAAGAATAGTTTTCCCCTTAATGGCATGTAGCAACTCTCTCTCTCCATCCGAATTTAAAAATAAAGAGCACGTGTTTACTTAATGGTTTTTGATTATGTGCTCTTATTTTAAGCGAGTCTGACTTCCTCCAAAAAGTGACTACTCTGAGGCTATCCATTCTGCTCTTCATCACATTTCTCAAAGTTTAAATTGATCGTCAGTTTCTTGGTAGTCATTCATGTAGGTGAGCTCTGATGTGGTTTCCAACTCAGCTCTTAAACCACTGAATTGACAGTCTTACCCTTGGTTGCTGAGTCAACAAATCTTGTTACTAATTCACAGGAATGCACCATTACAGTTAGCTCCTATGTTAGTCATACCTCTTGGCCAGATGTTAAGGTAGCTTTGGAATGAGACAACATCCATTTCCATCCGTGTTGTCTCCATTCCTTAAATGTGGCAGTATGGTGTGGTGGCAGAGCCTGTTCTCGCTCTGAGTCCAGCCTGTCTGGATGTAAGCCCAGCTCTGTCCCATGCTAGCTAAGTAATCTTGAACAAATGCGTTATCCCTCATGCCTCAGGTTCCCCATCTATAAAACGGGGATCACAGAGCCTGTGTGCTTCACAGGGTCACTATGAGGATTAAATGAATTAATATAGGTAAAACTGGAACACTGGCCTGGAGTAAACCCTCAAATGCTGCCCTTAATCCTTACCTCAGGAGTATAACTCCCTTGGCTTCTGTTTCTTCACATTAGAATAGTAACAATAATTCTTACCTCATGGAGTTCCTGCATTGCAGATGTGATGCTCAACATTTTTTTGTGTGCATCTGTGAGACGGAGTCTCAGTCTGTTGCCCAGGCTAGAGTGCAGTGGTGTGATCTCAGCTCACTATAACCTCTGCTTCCCAGGTTCAAGTGATTCTCCCACCTCAGCCTCCCAAGTAGCTGGGACTACAGGCGCCCACCACCATGCCCAGCTAATTTTTGTATTTTTAGTAGAGACGAGATTTCACCATGTTGGTCAGGCTGGTCTCAAACTCCTGACCTCAGGTGATCCGCCCACCTCAGCCTCCTAAAGTGCTGGGATTACAGGGATGAGCCACCACACCCGGCCTGTGCTAAACACTTCAAATATTTTATTTAGCCTCTTCAGAAGGAAACAAAATCTGTCTTCTGAGGCTAAAGAAAACATTGAAAGTGTTTCGCATAACATCTGCAATGCAGGAAGCCACCCATAATTATTAGCTATCATTATTAGAAAACATTTATTTATCAGTAGTCACAATCTGTTTACATTCAGTGACGAAAGGACCAGAGGAATGGACCACAGAAAGTGATACACCATAAACACGTGCCATCTTGGTGAGGATGGCGAGTGACAGAAATGACATAGAGTTTTTGCCTTAAGATACAATGACAGCATCTGGAGAAATAATCAAAGTGAAGCTTGCTCTTAGAGTAAGAGCAAGTTCCCAGAGCTCAAACTGTTTAAGCGCATGAGCGACAGCAAAGAGACTTCATACAGGGGTTGTGACCCTAAGGTCCACAGACACCCAAGAGTGCACAGATAAAAATCAGGGAGTCTGTGAACTTAGATATAAAATTCCATCTTTATTTTCACTACCCTCTCATGGAAATCTAACATTTCCTCCCATTTTGAATATAGTAATTCACAAAGCATAGCTGAAGGAACAGTACTCATGGCTTGGGACCAATAGTACTGAAAGTCACATTCATATCACATTACAGTTCTTGCAGATATCCCAGAATACCATGTCAACTCATGATTAAGTTGAAATTATGCCAGATATATGTTAAGTCCATACATTAGCGCATCACAAATTGGCTTTTAAGATATTTGGCAGGTACATTTCAATTCAGTTGGTTTCTCTTGTAATCTTTTGTAGTATCTTTTATGAATTACAAATCCTATTCTGAGGGCTCCACAAGCATAGGACCCACAAGTGAATGGGGCCTTGGGCACAGGCAGGTTAAGAGCATGGGTTCTGCAGCCAGACAGCCAAGTTTCTAACCCTTTCTCGTCTCCTTACCAGTCAGGTGACACCGGGCAGGCTACCTGGCTTCTCTGTGCCCTTGTTTCCTCACCTGTGAAATAGGGACAAAGGCTGTCCTAGGGTATAATTGTGGGAACTCATGTAGACACATAGACCAGTGCCGTGCACGTAGTAAGCCCTCAGCCAGTGTTAGCCGTGATCGGAAAAGCATTTTACATGAGACCTGAGAAAGGACAATGGCAGCTCAGGTTGGGTTCTGCATGCCAGAATGCCTTCCCCAGGAAGAGAGTGAAAATGAAATGTTAGGTCATGAAGAGATAGGCAGACTGCAGGACTGGAGTGAACACATTCGTGTATTTATTTGTTCATTTGATAAAGGTTTATTGACTACCAAGTGCGTGTCTCTCAGCACTGGCTCTAACACTTTTGGGTCCTGCAGCAAATATAGAAATGGAACCCACACACCATGTCTGAATATTTAATAGTGGCAAATCAAACACAAGGAGAATATTCTACTTCACAGAGAAGTCTTCAAAGTAACTAAATAACCAATTATATTTATGTGACAAAGTTGGCAAAGATGACCAAGTTTAATATTACAGATGTATAGATGTTTTCTGATGACCTGAAAATGTTTAACTTAGTGGTAAATAAAGGCATACAGGACCAGGCATGGTGACTCACGCCTGTAATCCCAGCACTTTGGGAGGCCGAGGCGGGCAGATCACCTCAGCTCAGGAGTTTGAGACCATCCTGGCAAATGCGGTGAAACCCCGTCTCTACTAAAAATACAAAAATTAGCCGGGTGTGGTGGCGCACACCTGTAGTCCCAGCTACTCGGAAGGCTGAGTGGGGAGAATAATTTGAACAGGAGGCAGAGGTTGCAGTGAGCCAAGATCACATCACTGCACTCCATCCTGGGTGACAGAGCGAGACTTTGTCGCAAAAAAAAAAAAAAAGACACACATAGTTCATAAATTACCGTATTTTTACCCATAAAATTTATTTTTCTTGCTTTCATTTGTTACAATAGATAATTTCGCATAATTTGTGTTTGGACAGTAATGACCTAAAGGATTAAGAAATAAAATATAGTTATACTTAACATATACAGCATTTGTATGTATTTAATATAAAATGTGAATTTGAGTATGTAAAATTTTAAATTTGTTTTTATGTTCATTTTTTCATTTTTCTAAAAGTTTCAAAATTATTAGAATTAAAAACAAATTATAGTGGATAAATATCAAGTATTTAAAACTTATTTTTATTAAAGAACTGAGATTTTTAACCTTTTGAAATTTAAATTGTTTTAAATATTTTTATAAAAATTGAAATTGTCATTCCGAGGCTCAGTCCTAGGTGATTCTAGTAAAGAATTAATGCTGCAGTTCTTATTCTACATATTACATATGTGCATATTCAAGAATAATATGAATTGTTTAACATTACAAAGGCTTCCTCAGACTTTGTGCATAGCTGCTGTGAATTCCATGGCAATATACAAGAACTTCCAAAACCGCCAAGTGGACCATAAATAGGATCAAGCAAGTGGATAACCAGCCTGAGCAACATGGCAAAACCCCTTGCTACAAAAAAATACAAAACTTAGCTGGTGCACACCTGTAGTCCCAGCTACTCGGGAGGCTGAGGCAGAAGAATCCCTTGAACCCTGGAGGCAGAAGCTGCAGTAAGCCAAGATTGCACCACTGCACTCCAGCCTGGGTGAGGTCTCCAGAGTGAGAACCTGTCTCAAAAAAAAAAAAAAAAAAAAAGTGGATGCTTGGGACTGCTGGGAAATACCACTGTGATATTCTTGCATTATGATAGATTATACAAGAATCTGTTACACCCTTAGTATCTGAGATGGATTTGACAAATCCACTTGCCATTTGTCTGCCTGGTACTCCTATGGCTCACACCTTCCCTGTTGTTCTTGCAGGCAACAGCACAGCCCACAACCCTCACAGCACTTGCCTTTTGTCTGCCTGGTACTCCTGTGGCTCACACACTCCCTGCCGTCCTTGGAGGCAACAGCACAGCCCACAACCCTCACAGCACGGAGTCACCCTCAAGTGGAGTTTCAAGGACATGGATCTAGTGATGCGGGGGAGTCTTCACCCAGGCCTGGCAGTGTGGGTCCAGAGAGCAGATGGAGCCAAGTTATGCGTCCCTATGCCAGCACCATGCACCAGACACCCAGTCACAGATGCACCTCTGTGTTCATTGCGTGTGTGTGTGTGTGTCTCTTCTCTGGACAGAACACACTTAACAGCATATTTGGATTGATGAACAATTTCTAAATATTTGGACACATGGTAAGCAGGCCTCTGTTTGTACTCTTGTCCTGGGAATTGCACAGTGTTGGAGGTGGTCTGAAGTTGGAGACAACTGTTGCTGAGCCTTATTATATGAGTGGATGCCACCTGGAGAAAGGGCAGAACAAGGAGGAAAGGTGAGCAAAGTCGACGACCGCTGACACCTGCCTCTCCTTATGATTCGTACTTCCTTCTCCGTACTCTGCCTCCTCTTTGATTTCCTACTCATTTTCTTTGTTCCAAGTTTAAAAACAATGTACTCCTTCCCAGGCCTCAGAACACCTACTGACATCACAAGCACCAGATATGTCTTAATAGTGACTACTAGTTTGGGTGTTTGGGGGTAGGGGTGGCGACATTGAATCTTGAAAGAATAGCTCTTTTGGACAGATAACAAGTATAAATAGTGAATATCCCACAGATGAGATTCGCTCTAAGATGCGCCCTGGAAGGACGGAAGAATATTTTATAGGAAGCTTATTTTGAGGGCTTTCTCTTTCTAAATGTCTTCTTTATCTTGTTGAGAATGTTGGGCCTTCATGCTGTTTAGCCTTAAAGTATTTAGCTGCTTGAGATATTCAAGATTAGACCTATAGTCAATCAAAATGAAATAAAATCTATTTATTGGTTTATTTATTTATTTTATTTATTTTTTTTTGAGACGGAGTCTCACTCTGTGGCCCAGGCTGGAGTGCAGTGGCACGATCTCGGCTCACTGCAAGCTCCGCCTCCTGGGTTCACGCCATTCTCCTGCCTCAGCCTCCCGAGTAGCTGGGACTACAGGCGCCCACCACAGCGCCCAGTTAAATTTTTGTTTGTTTGTTTGTTGTATTTTTAGTAGAGACGGGGTTTCACTGTGTTAGCCAGGATGATCTCTATCTCCTGACCTTGTGATCCATCCGCCTCGGCCTCCCAAAGTGCTGGGATTACAGGCGTGAGCCACCGCGCCCTGCCTATTTCTTGGTTTAGAATGAGATGTTTAGGATGTAATGAAATGTATTATTAATGCGGCTAACGTGTTGCTGTCTTGTTGGGGTCATCTCTGATTTAGTTTGAAATGGTTTTATGGAATAGAAAAATGTCATTGCATTTGAAAGATTACAGGGCTACAACGGATAAAGCAATATGATATATATTATAAAGCAAATGAAAATTATACCAAAAGAGTATTACACCTTTGGCTAGCTTAGATAATATGTATATCTGGTTAACTATATAATTTGCCTTAGCTTACTATGATGATTTTATACCACACAAAAATGCATGCAGTAAGATGAATTCTTTCTTTCTTCCTTTTTTTTTTTTTTTTGAGACAGTCTAGTTTTGTTGCCCAGGCTGGAGTGCACGGGTGCAAACATGGCTGACTGCAGCCTCGACCTCCCAGGCTCAAGCAATCCTCTCATCCCAGCCTCCCGAGTAGTTGGAACCACAGATGCATGCCACCACATCCAGCTGATTCTTGGATTTTTTGTAGAGACAGGGGCTGGGCATCTTGCCCAGATGGTCTTGAAATCTTGGGCTCAAGCGATCCTCCCACCTCAGCCTCCCTAAGTGCTGAGATTACAGGTGTGAGCCACTGTTCCCGGCCATGAATTTTTTAAACGCCTGATTAAAGTTGAGCATAGCCTTCAGTAGCATAATTCTGAAGTGGTTGATTTTGTTTTAACTGTGGGCTGGCAAAACTAATGTTGAGACTCCTTTAGCTCAGTAAAGACTCTTATGTTACTGGCATGGAAGCCTGAGAAAGTGAGCTAATTACTGTGCTGGGAAACTAAATATGTCACTTGCAGAGGAAGTAATGTCTCTGCCTACAGAATGTCCAAAACGTAGATTAGTGATTGGCATTTAGTTAAATGAAATACGGCCCAGTTAAATGTCACACTGCAATGTTAAACAGAGTACCACATGTAAACGAGGGGGTTACTTGGTTAGATGGTGACTTTCAAAGTGTTAGGAGGGGATCAGCAGTCTGATTTTTATGGTGTGACACTCTCACATTCAGCCAATTTCTGCCAAAGTGGGGCAAGGAGGGATCCCACAGATGTCACAGGTAAGATGACTCTCAGATGACCGTCAGTATTTGGGAACACATTTTGTAGGCAGCTCATGCATTTTTCTCCTTTTCTGTCATGACCTGCCCTGTGGTCTCTCTGCTGATGATCAGTGTGGGAGGTAGGGAAGGAACATTTCAAACCAGTAAGTCTGATCATTAACAATTCCTACTTTCTTGAGAACTATGTGCCAGCCATTGAGCTACCTACTTCATGCTCATTGTCTCATTTAATCCGCACTCAACGAGGAAGGCGTATGGTGTTTCTGTACCTGTAAGATGTACTTGGAGAAACGGAGTTAAGGAGGTTGAGAAATTTGCTCAAGGTCACACAACTGAGGCCCGAGAATGGGGAACATGAGGCGGGAGAGAGCAAAGTGAATAAAAATCACTGGGAACAGGTAACCCCTCACCCGCGGGAGTGGCCGGGGGAGACAGGCTGCCCGAGGGGAGGAAGCTCCGCAGGACCCGCTGCAGACCCAGGGCCAAGGGTCCCGCAGGAGGAAATGCGGGCGCGGCGGGGCTGGCTCCAGGCACGCTGGCCAAGGGCAGGAGGGTGGGACACGAAGCCACAAGGCTCCTTGGGTTCCTCCTCCTTCCTGTCTGCCTTCTGCTTCTGCGGCCTGATCTCCGAGTCCCTCTGCCTGCAGGCGGCGGCACAAAGGTCGCATCTCCGCGCTGTCCCCGAACCGAGACGCTCCGCGTTTTCCTGTTCTGACCGGAGAGCTCGTGCTGGGTACCTCGGAGCAGGGCGACGGCCCGATCTACTCTCGATGTCATTCCCCAGCCCACGCCTGCTCCAGCCACAGTTCCCCTGGTTTTCCTGAGGTTCTCCAGCTGCTCAATGATGGGCAGGTTCATCTACAGCCTGGCGCCTCCTCCTCCTCCTCCTCCTCCACCTCTTTTTCCTTCTCATTCTTTCTCCTCCTCATTCTTCCTCCTCCTCTTTCTCCTCCTCATTCTTCCTCCTCCTCTTGCTCCTCCCCTTCTCTTTTTGTTCTTTTCTTCTTCCTTTTCTTCCTTTTCTCTTTATTTTCCTCCTCCTCTCCCTCTTCTTTCTCCTTATCCTCCTCCTCTCCTCTTATTGTTCTTTTTTTTCCTTCTGTTTTCTGCACTTCTGCCCTCCGCTTCCTCTTCTTCTTTTTTTTTTTTTTGAGGTGGAGTCTTGATCTGTGGCCCAGACTGGAGTGCAGTGGCGCGATCTCGGCTCACTGCAACCCCTACTTCCCAGGTTCAAGCGATTCTCTTGCCTCAGCCTCAGTAGCTGGGATTACAGGGATCCACCACCACCACCCCCGGCTAACTTTTAGTAGAGACAGGTTTTTGCCATGTTGGCCAGGCTGGTCTAAACCTCCTGACCTCAGGTGATCCACCCACCTCAGCCTCCCAAGTGTTGGGATTATAGGCATGAGTCACCACGCCTGATCTCTTTCGCCTTTATTTATTTATTTTTTAAGAAAAATTGAAATCACGGTTTTCTAAAAATCCCTTCTAGCTCTCAGCTTCACCGAATCAAGTCCTGGTCATTCACTTGCCATGCCACTGCTGTGCTTCCCCTTTTTCCATTTCCCTCCATTTCTCCCTTCTTCCTCCCTCTGTCACCCATGCAGCGAGGAGCATGGTAAGGGACCAGGCAGACATGGGTTCCAACCCCGCAGGCTCCCTGTCCTGTTGACGCTCTGACTCCACTTGCGGCCCCAATTTCCTCATTTGCATAGTGTTCCCCCAGTGACAACAGCAGTCATACAAAGTTCTAGGGTTCTTTCGAGGACAGTGTGTATTCACCACAATGCACCTCTGACGCCTGGCACATCGGCTGTGCTCAAGTAATGACAGCTATTGCTTTACAGTGATGTGGAGTTAAGGGACCGCATATGGCAAAATGCTGATCATTATTTTGAAGTTGGTTTCATCCCTCTAATCTCAAATCCAGTATTTTAGGGACAGGCTAAATGGTTTGTCCTGGAGAGCTATGTTAAGGGACAAAATCCTTTTCCCTACATCAACTATGACACATCCTGACAGTAGAGAGCTGCTTCCAAGAAGCAATTTAAAGTGCCATTATCAGGCAGGCACAGGGGCTCTAGGGGATTTTGGGGTCAGCAGATATGAAAAGAACAATTTCACAGAGCTGTCACAGAGCTGTGATGGGAATTTCCCAAGAGACCCCGCCCCCGGCTGAGTCACTGCACTCCTCCTATGTTTGACCTGAAGTCCTCCAGAGCTGCAGAAGCCTGAAGACCAAGGAGTGGAAAGTTCTCCAGCAGCCCCGAGATCTCAAGGTCTGTCCATTTGGGGGAGTGGGTGGGGGCACTGAGAGGGGGTGAGGATAGAACTTTTGCTCCCTTTGCCCATTTCTAGACTTTTTCTCCTTCTAATTTATAATAACTTCTCTTCAATAGCCCATTAAATAAACATCAATAACTTGGCCTGAAGAGAGTTTTGCGCTCCTGAGTTTTGTTACCATACAAGCGTCACATCTCAAAACATGTCTCTGTTGAAGAAAATGTGTTAGTGAGTTGAACAGGGAGGTCTTTCCACATATTAGTAGTTAGGTGTTCAGCTAAAGGGGGGAAGAGTGATTTTGTGATAGCTTCTTCTTGAACTGAATTGTCTGATGCCCCTGACAGATTCTGTTTGTAAGGAGTTTATTTCAGGGGCAGTAAGTAATTGGCATTATTGCTGGATGGTACTGCAAAGTACCCATGAAAGTCCCCAAAAGTTCTGGCTGTTGTTATTTCCACATTTCGGCAGAACATGATGGAAAATGCACTCTCAGACTTTGGCAAACCTGCACAAAGCAGTGTGTTTAATCATGCCTGCCTTGTTGTAGTGGTTTCTATGAATTTGCTACTTTTCCATAATATTGCATCATTAATTGTTCCTGAAAAACCCTGAGTTTTCCTCTTGTAGAATTGTATAGGTAATGATTACAAATAGATAATTTTGAAAGGAGAAACCACCTTTCCTTGGAAATGTTTACCTTTTGCAGAGTGACATTTGTGAGCCCAGCTAATTTGATTAAAATTCTCTTGGAATCAGCTTTGCTAGTATTATACCTGTACCAGATTTCATCATGGGAAACAGCTATTACAACATAGTAGCCACTCTGTTGCTGGTTCTGAACTTTGAGAGGACAAGATCATTGCAGGATCTGTGTATTAACTGCCCAGCTGGTGAGTACTCAGTTATCATGTGTATTTGATCTGTTCTGTTGGAAGTATGGTTCAGTTAGTCTAGTAGTCAGGGCCAATGAGCTCCCTTTTAAGGAAAGGAAAATGAAAATTAATTCATTTACCAATATTTATTGGATGCTACAACCTAGCTGTGTGAACACAGCCGTCATTCAACCTCTTGTGCCTTGACTTTCTCATCTGGGGATAATAAGGGAACCTGTTTTATAGGATGGCTGGGAGGATCAAATGAAGGGCTTACAACAGTGCATGGCACATGGCAAGACTGGTATTTATTTGTGGCAATTATTTGTGGACTGAGCTTTCTAAATATTAGAGGAAACATTCATTTGACAAGACAGAAGTTTTACTTACCAAAATGTAAATAAATGTTAGTTTTGTGTGTAGGATTTTGTGCTCAGACTGGGGACAGAGCAGCGAGTAAGTGGGTGTTAAAGGGCTTAACAGAGTGGGGAAAGTCAGGCGCATTTAAATTTTAGTGTAGGACATTGATGTCCTCCTGGATCCAGTCATACTGATCTCCTAGATCAATCAAGATAATAATTTTGTTTTATTCAATAGATAAAGTATTTTCTTTCTGCTGATTTATTTGTTACAATATCTGGTTTTTTGTTTTTGTTTTTGTTTTTGTTTTTGAGACAGAGTATCACTCTGTCACCCAGGCTGGGGTGCAGTGGCATGATCTCAGCTCATTGCAACCTTGACCTCCCAGGTTCAAGCAATTCTGCCTCAGCCTCCCAAGTAGCTGGGATTACAGACATGCACCACTGTGCCTGGCTAATTTTTGTATTTTTAGTAGAGACAGGGTTTCACCATGTTGGCCAAGCTGGTCTTGAACTCCTGACCTCAGGTGATCTGCCCGCCTTGGCCTCCCAAAGCGCTGGGATTACAGGTGTGAGCCACTGCACCTGGCCTGTATTTTCTTATTTCTAATTCTGTGATTACACAAAGAATAATCTTGCAAATGTGTTGTTTTAGGAAGTCAATCAAACTAATGCCTACCACTGTGGCAGCTAGAAAACTCATCATTCTTTTTTTTTTTTTTTGAGACAGAGTCTCGCTCTGTCGCCCAGGCTGGAGTGCAGTGGCCGGATCTTAGCTCACTGCAAGCTCCGTCTCCCGGGTTTATGCTATTCTCCTGCCTCAGCCTCCTGAGTAGCTGGGACTACAGGTGCCCGCCACCTCACCTGGCTAGTTTTTTTTTTGTGTGTGTGTGTTTTTTAGTAGAGACAGGGTTTCACCGTGTTAGCCAGGATGGTCTCGATCTCCTGACCTCGTGATCTGCCCATCTCAGCCTCCCAAAGTGCTAGGATTACAGGCTTGAGCCACCGTGCTCGGCCTTCATCATTCTTTTATAATCCTGTTTTCTTGTAAACTTCAGAATGCCTTGGGTGACGATTGCCCATTGTCAAATGTGTACCACTATTGTCTGCCTTTCTTAGGTACATTCTGTGATAATAACAGGAATCAGATTTGCAGTCCCTGTCCTCCAAATAGTTTCTCCAGCGCAGGTGGACAAAGGACCTGTGACATATGCAGGCAGTGTAAAGGTATGAGTTCAAAGATATTTTCTTCTTCTAGAAGATAGTTGGGAAGATAAGCTTTTCTTTCCTGTTTATTAACTGCTCTCTTTTGAAAATCTCAAGTGTCAAAGACTCTGATTCTTCTGACAACCAGCAGGTCCAGTAAAATAATATCGGGTGACAGCAATTATTTGTGGATTGAGATTTCTAAATATTAGAGGAAACATTCTTTTGACAAGAGAGAAGTTTTTACTTACCAAAATGTAAAAATGTCGTTATGGAGATTTAAAAGTAAACTTTCAAATCACTGGGAACACTATAAGTAGAGTGAACATGATTGTTACTGCAGAGTGTAAATTCACTTCCTGGATTTGGAGGTCAAGTGTAATAAAACGGGGGCTGGGGGGACCTTTGTAGGTGTTTTCAAGACCAGGAAGGAGTGTTCCTCCACCAGCAATGCAGAGTGTGACTGCATTTCAGGATATCACTGCCTGGGGGCAGAATGCAGCATGTGTGAACAGGATTGTAAACAAGGTCAAGAATTGACAAAAAAAGGTACGTTTGCGCTTCTTTGATCTAGGGTAGTTTTGTGATGTAGACAAACTTAGCTTAGGTCTTGATCCTTTGAAAATAAACAGATTTCTTGGCCGGGCGCGGTGGCTCAAGCCTGTAATCCCAGCACTTTGGGAGGCCGAGACGGGCGGATCACGAGGTCAGGAGATCGAGACCATCCTGGCTAATACGGTGAAACCCCGTCTCTACTGAAAAATACAAAAAACTAGCCGGGCGACGAGGCGGGCGCCTGTAGTCCCAGCTACTCGGGAGGCTGAGGCAGGAGAATGGCGTGAACCCGGGAGGCGGAGCTTGCAGTGAGCTGAGAGCCGGCCACTGCACTCCAGCCTGGGCGGCAGAGCAAGACTCCGTCTCAAAAAAAAAAAAAAAAAAAAAAAAAAAAAGAAAATAAACAGATTTGTAGAACCTTAAAGTAACAAGTGAGTATATGATATGTCATATTTTAATTAATAAAATATTTCCGTTATTTCTTCATAAATGGAAATAATTTGAAATCAGAATGTTTGTTAATTGCCAGAACCATTCATCTTCACACATTTCAGACATAGACAATACTTTATGTACAGTTAGAATAAAAACTAGCCATCTTACGGTGTTGTTTCAAGAATTATAGAATAATTTGTGCAGATTGCATTACGGTAATGACTTTATTAAGTTCATCACAGGGAAAGTTACCAAATGATGAAAATGCTCCCTTTTTGTTATTGCTTTCGTTTTTAACGCAAGGTTGTAAGGACTGTTGCTTTGGGACATTTAATGATCAGAAACGTGGCGTCTGTCGACCCTGGACAAAGTAGGTATCATTTCTTTTAGTTTATGGCATAAAGGATCTGGGTTAAATTTTTTGGAAGATGAGGAATGCTGTCATTGAAGCTTTTTTTGCACCCATCAAGTCTAGACAGAATGTAACATACTAATAGGCAGCGTGGGAGCACTGTGAGGTTGTAGCAACTCAGTAGGCAAAGTGGGCATTTTCTCCAGAAACAGTGCCTGGAACATTTAGATCAGAATTGCCAGTGGAGGGTGGGCACGTGCAGTGGCTCACGCCTGTAATCTCAGCACTTTGGAGGCTGAGGCAGGAGGACTGCTTGAGCCCAGGAGTTCGAAACCAGCCTGAGTGAGACCCCGTCTCTACAAAAAAATCAAAAAATTTGCCAGGCGTGATGGCACATGTCTATAGCCTTCCCAGCTATAGAGAAGGCTGATGAGGCAGGAGGATCACCTGAGTCTGGGAGGTTACCGCTGCAATGAGGTATGATCGCACCATTGCACTCCAGAACAGAGACCCTGTCTCAAAAGAAAGGAAAAGAATTGCCAGTGGAACTTTGCCACTGTCTGCCACTTCTCTGTTTCCTTCTCATTCTTTTGCTGCCTGTTATCTTCTCTCGTTGATCAGCCCGTCTCCATGTGCTCAATGCCAGCCCCTAGAATGATACAGAAGTAACTAATTGCTCGTTACCCTCCAAAATGTGGCAGACACTTGGGCACACAAGGCCATCACAGGTGGTAAAAAGCCAGTAGTATACGAGAGAATGTGACCGTTTTGTGGAACCAGAACTCACACTGTGGTCTGTGGATAGGTGCTGGTCCCAAATGGCTTGTCTTGTGCCCCCATCAACAGCGGTGTAGGGTTAGAGAATAAGCATTTAGAAACTTTAAAGGCAAATTGGCAGAGTAATGTGGTCTGTTGACTAAGAATAAAAATTTGGGCGTTGTATTTTATATGTATTTGTTCTTTTTCCATTTGACTTTCTTACTAGAAAATCATTTTTATTATTTTACTTTTACATTTTTATTGTATTTCAAAAGTGTATTGGTCTGTAACAGACTGGAAAGTGACTTTTTTGGAGAGAAAATAAAGTGTTTTAAAACAGGAATCATAGTATCCCTCTGCTTTTGTCATTTACAATTTATCAGCATCAGAGTGGCTGACAAATGGAATCGTGATTCACAAGAAAAGTATTAACTGTTTTCTCGGACTTAGCTGAATTCTCTCTTTGGAAAGTGGCTTTTTAAAAAAGGTCTGTTTTGTTTGTTTGTTTGTTTGTTTGTTTTGAGATGGAGTTTCACTCTTCTTGCCCAGGCTGGAGGGCAATGGCGCGGTCTCACCTCACTGCAACCTCCACCTTCCAGGTTCAAGCAATTCCCCTGCCTTGGCCTCCTGAGTAGCTGGGATTACAGGTGCACACCACCACGCCTGGCATTTTTAGTAGAGATGGGGTTTCACCATGTTAGCCAGGCTGGTCTCGCACTCCTGACCTCAAGTGATCCACCCGCCTTGGCTTCCCAAAGTGCTGGGATTCCAGGCGTGAGCCACCGTGACCGACTGGAAAGTGGCTTTTTAAAAAAAGTCTTTCAATACAAATTTTTCAGAGTTGTTAAGTGAGTCTGCATGGAAGAGTGGGTTTAATCTGGCTCTGGAGGATGGGTGGATGTGGGGTAGGTAAAGGGACGAGGGAAAGGCGTAACAAGAACAGCAACAATGATGGCGATAATGGTGATGATGATGATGATGGCTACCATTTACTCAGCGTGTCAGACGTGCAAGAGTGTGTCACTGACTCACTCATTTGTTCTTTGAAACAGTTCTGGCAGCACATACAATCCTAATTTTGCAGATGAGAAAACTGAGGCTTAGGGAGGTTTCATTTTTCTTTTCTTTTCTTTCTGAGACAGCATCAAACTCTTGGGTTAAAGTGATCAGCCTGGAACTCCTGGGTTCAAGTGATCCTCCCACCTCAGTCTCCTGAGTAGCTGGGACCACAGGCATGCAACACCAGCAATTTTTTTGGTTTGTTTTTTAATTTTTGTAGAGATGGGGTCTTGCTATGTGACTCAGGCTGGTCTCCAACGCCTGGTCTCAAGTGATCCTCTGGCCTCGGCCTACCAAAGTGTTGGGATTGCAGGCGTGAGCCACCGTACCTGGGCTACAGAGATTTCTTAACTTGCCCAAGGTCATTCTGGGAAGCAGCAGACCCAGGGCTCAAACCCCGGTTTGCCTGATGGCAGTGCTGGACCTCTTAACCCTATGCTAGCCTTCATCTGTGCCAGAGATGGTCAAGTCTGATTAAGAAACTGGGGGTGAGAGACTAACCAGGCAAAACAGCCTGAACTAAGCTGTCACCGAACAGAAGGAAGCCATGGAAAGCTGCAGGGAGCCAGACAGTCAAGTGGAAGTTTCTCAAAATATCTTTGCATCACCTTCGAACGCAGACCCCATATATCCTTTTCACTAGGCTACTTCATTGGGTAAAAACTGACAAAGTTTTAAATCAGAATCCTCAGGACCTAAGTTAATTATTTAAACTCTTTTCATTGAACTGTCTAAGCTGTTCTTTGGATGGAAAGTCTGTGCTTGTGAATGGGACGAAGGAGAGGGACGTGGTCTGCGGACCATCTCCAGCCGACCTCTCTCCAGGAGCATCCTCTGCGACCCCGCCTGCCCCTGCGAGAGAGCCAGGTAGCTGGGCTATGCCGTTCAATCAAAGTGCATATCTTGTGGTGATTCCAGATGGTATCTAAATCTCCCCAATATCATGATGTCTCACACCTCCACCTACAACAGGCACCGCCCACGTGCATTCCTTCCTGAATCCTGCCCTCAGGGACCCAGCAGGTTCCTTCCCGGCATTTGTTATTCAGTCTGAGATACACATTTGTAAGCAGTGCCGGAGGACACTTCACCCAGACAGAGTCTATATCTTTATCAATGCCAAGGAAAGGGGATTATAGGGTCCCATCTTTTCTTTTCTTTTTTTTTTTTAAGAGAGTTCCTTGCTCTGTGCCAGGCTGGAGTGCAGTGGCGTGATCTTCGCTCACTGCAACCTCCACCTCCTGTGCTCAACCAATCCTCAGCCTCCCCAGTAGCTGGGACTGTAGGCACGCACCACCACACCTGGCTAATTTTTGTATTTTTTTTTTTTTTTGGTAGAGTTGGGATCTTGCTCTGTTGCCCAGGCTGCTCTCAAACTCCTGGGCTCAAGCAATCGTCCTGCCTTGGCCTCCCAAAGTGTTGGGATTACAGGCGTGAGCTGCCGCATCCAGCCCCTGGGTCCCCTATTTTCTGTGCTAGAAAGGATAAACTGCTTAATTTGTGTGTCCTCTAGGAAAACTATTAAGTTTCTTTCTTTCTTTCTTTCTTTCTTTTTTGAGACAGAGTCTCTGTCACCCAGGCTGGAGTGCAATGGCACGATCTTGGCTCACCACAACCTCCGCTTCCCAGGTTCAAGCGATTCTTCTGCCTCAGCCTCCTGAGTAGCTGGGATTACAGGCACTCACCCACCATGGTGCCCGCCTAAGTTTTGTATTTTTGGTAGAGATGGAGTTTCTCCATGTTGGCCAGGCTGGTTTCAAACTCTTGACCTCAGTTGATCTGCTCACCTCGGCTTCCCAAAGTGCTGGGATTGCAGGCATGAGCCACCGCGCAGCCATTACGTTTCTTTTTTTCTTTTCTTTTCTTTTTTTTTTTTTTTTTTTGAGATGGAGTCTTGCTCTGTTGCCCAGGTTGGAGTGCAGTGGCACCATCTCAGCTCACCGCAAGCTCCGCCTCCTGGGTTCATGCGGTTTTCCTGCCTCCGCCTCCCGAGTAGCTGGGACTACAGGCGCCCGCCACCGCTCTGTTGTTCAGGCTGGTCTTGAACTCCTGACTCTAAGTGATCCTCCTGCCTCGGCCTTCCAAAGTATCGGGATTACAGGCATGAGCCACCATGTCTTGCCTTTTTAAAAGTTTTCCAAGTTTACTCCATTAGCAGGTTGGAGATGCCCAAGGCTCTGATTCTTCTCATGCTTAGGAGTTTACCAATGTAAATATACACATGTGTGTATGAGTGTCAATACATTTCTGCATGCGTTTCTCCTTTTGCTGTGTTTTGCAGGACACTCTCCGCAGATCATCTTCTTTCTTGCGCTGACTTCGACTGCAGTACTCTTCCTGCTGTTCTTCCTCGTGCTCCGTTTCTCTGTTGTTAAACGGGGCAGAAAGAAACTCCTGTATATATTCAAACAACGTAAGATTAACATAATCATATTAGAGCTCTGGCAAGGCAAGGCTTTTTATAATAGAAAGGAAAAGATGATTTTTTAAAAAAATTCTAGAAATGAGGTTCATATAGCCCGGTGGTTATCAAGCAGGGGCAATTTCATCCCTGGGAGTATTTGGTGGCGGTGGTGGTGGTGATTAGGGTGATTAGGTGGTGATTGGCATCTAGTGAGTAGAGACCAGTGATGCTGCTAAACTCCTACCATGCACAGGACAGCCTCCCAGCAAAGAATGATGCTGCCCCAAATGTCAACAGTGCTGAGGTGGAGAAAGCTTGCATATAGAATAGCACATCTTGGTTCTAGAAAAATGTCAGATTTAAATATGCTGCAGCCTTGGATTATTGCGTGTGTGTGTATGTGTGTGTGTGCGCGCGCGTGTGTGTGTATGTGTGCGTGCCTGTGTGTGCGTGTGCGTGCATGTGTGTGCCTGTGCGTGCCTTGTGTGCATGCGTGTGTGTATGCGTGTGTGTGTATGTGTGTGTATGTGCGTGTAGAGGACACTGGCAAATAAGAATCAGAAAACCATGTTCCCCCATGTCCCCATGTCCCTCTGGTTGATAAACTGGTTTAAAATGAGTTTAGACCCGTATTCGAGGAAGGCAGAGAGAACAAAGAGGGAGTTTGAAGGGAGTTTAACAAATGGATTATTACAGCACCAGTATGGATTACATGAAAAATTTCAATAATGAATTTCATTCATTCATTTGTTCAACAAGGTATTATTTCTATAAGGTACTCAGCAAGTGCCTGGCACAGAGTCAGCACCCACTAGACAAAAGCCATTGATATTTATTTGAAAAAGTATATAGATGGAAGGCAGCCTGTTTTTTGTCTTCATGAAGGATAGAACGAGACAGAACAGGCTTAATAAGACTTAATAAGAGGGATATAATAGAAGGAGCTTTTTGAGAGCAAAATTTTAACCCAAAACACCATGTAAGACCAGAATGTGTCTATTTGTAGGTTGTTAAAAATATATGTGCAGGAACGCATTAGTAAAGTTTTTTTTTTTCTTTTTCTTTTTTTTTGGAGACGGAGTTTCGCCTTTGTTGCCCAGGCTGGAGTGCAATGGCGCAATCTCGGCTCACCGCAACCTCCATTCACCGCAACCTCCTCCTCCCGGGTTCAAGCAATTCTCCTGCCTCAGCCTCCCTAGTAGCTGGGATTACAGGCATGCACCACCATGCCCAGCTAATTTTGTATTTTTAGTAGAGACAGTTTCTCCATGTTGGTCAGGCTGGTCTTGAACTCCCTACCTCAGGTGATCCGCCTGCCTCGGCCTCCCAAAGTGCTGGGATTACAGGCGAGAGCCACTGCGCTCGGTCAGTAAAGTCTTATCTAATAAATTATGCTAATTTATTTAAAACCTCTTTTTAAAGCGATATAGAACTTTTTTACATTGTGACCTATATAGAAAAATGCATAAATGCAAAGTTTAACAAATTGTTGTAAACGAACATCCAAATAACTCTACCAGAATCAAGAACTGGACCATAACCTATTCCCGAAGCCCTGGGCTGCCCTTTCTGGATCACAGCCTTCCTTGCCCACTAGTGCTAACCACATCTGGACTTGTATGGTATTAACTTCCTTTTGCTATAGTTTTGCTACCCAACAACACCGTTTTATCAGGCTGCTGTGAACTTCATACAACAGAATCACACTGTGTTTCCTGTATCTTGCTCCTTCTTTCTTTTTTTTTTTTGAGATGGAGTCTTGCTCTGTCGCCCAGGCTGGAGTGCAGTGGCGCAATATTGGCTCACTGCAAGCTCCCCCTCCTGGGTTCACGCCGTTCTCCTGCCTCAGCCTCCAGTGTAGCTGGGACTACAGGCGCCGGCCACTGCACCCGGCTAATTTTTTGTATTTTTAGTAGAGACGGGGTTTCACGGTGTTAGCCAGGATGGTCTCGATCTCCTGACCTCGTGATCCTCCCGTCTCGGCCTCTCAAAGTGCTGGGATTACAGGCGTGAGCCACTGCGCCCGGCCTTTGCTCCTTCTTTCAACGTTGTGTCATGAAGATTCATCCACGTTGAGTTCATCTTTAGTTGATTTCCATTGTTGCACACTCTTTTATTGAATGATGACATTGTTGTTTACCTATTCTAATATTGATGGACACTGGGATCACTTCCAGCTTGGGGTTATTACATGCAATGACATTTGAATATTTTTGTCCGTGTATCTCAGCACACGTAAACACGTGTTTCTGGTTTGGTTGTGTTTTTAAACCTAGGAATAACATTGCTGAGCTACAAGGAACATGTATCTTGGTCTTGAATATGCCAAACTGTTTTCCAGAATGATTGGACCCCATTTACACTCCCCTGGTGGTAATGATGTTCTTTCTACTCCACATCCCCTGATAACTCTTGGCAGCGTCGGACTATTTTTATCAATATGGTGGGCGGATAGTCGTATCTCATTGTGGTTTTAACTTACACTTCCTGGTTGCTAGTGAAGTTAGATGCCTTTTCATGTTATTTTAGCTATTTCCTTTTTAGTGAAGGGCCTGATCAAGTCTTTTGAGTATTTTCTCATAGGATTGTCTGTCCTCTTCTTACGTATAGGAAGTTTTTAGTCTGCTGTTCATGAGCTGCAAATATCTTTTCCTATTCTGTGGTTTGCTCTTTCATTCTCTTTTTGAGGTCTACACCTCCAATTTAAACCTCTACGCTCTCACTTAAGCCTGATTTCGGTTTTGTCTTTTGTTTTTTTGAGACAGGGTCTACTGTGTCACCCAGGCTGAAGTGTAGTGGTGCGATCACAGCTCACTGCAGCCTTGAACTCCAGAGCTCAGGCAATCTCCTGCCTCGGCCTACTAAATAGCTGGGACTATAGGTGCATACTACCACACAGAGCTAATTTTTAATTGATTTTTAATTTTTTTTGTGGAGGTGGGGTCTCACTATGTTGTCCAGGCCAGTCTTAAACTCCTGGGCTCAAGTGGTCCTACCACCTCGGTTTCCCAAAGTGCTGGACTTAATCCTGATTTAAAGGACTACCTCTGCAACAAAGTTCCATCCACACCCCAGACTGCAACAAAGTTCTTTAGAAAATGCTTTTCAAAGGTATTTATGAGTAATTAGTGAGTTTCAGTGGAACCATAAGTCATTTTTTAAAAGTTTTTAGGACACTCCCTGGTGGTCTAGTGGTTAGGATTCAGCGTTCACTGTCGCAATCTGGGTTCGATTCCTGGTCAGGGAAGTCTTCCTTCTGGCTGGGTGCTATGGCTCACACCTGTAATCCCAGCACTCTGGGGGGCCGAGGCAGGCGGATCACCTGAGGTCAGGAGTTCAATACCAGCCTGGCCATGGTGATACCCCGTCTCTACTAAAAATACAAAAAATTAGCCAGGCGTGGTGGCGGGTGCCTGTAATCCCAGCTACTCAGGAGGCTGAGACAGGAGAATCGCTTGAACCTGGGAGGCGGAGGTTACAGTGAATGGAGATCACGCCATTGCACTCCAGCCTGGGCAACAAGAGCGAAACTCTGTCTCAAAAAAAAAAAAAATTTAGGTCATTTAAAAGAAATTTTGATTTTGACATAATTATAGATTCACAGGAATTTGCCAAGACAGATACATCTCTCATGCCATTTCTGGGTTCCATCCTTCAGTGCAATGGCAAAGCAGGAAATTGACATTGGCATGGTGTGTGTGTGTGTACTTTGTCCCTTTGTCACACATGTGAAGTCGTATAACAACCAGCACAATAAAATCAGAACTTTCCATCACCGCTGAGATCTTCTCCCACTACTCCTTTCTAGTCAGGTGCTCTCCCTCTCCCCACCATCCCCTGGCAACCACTTATCTGTCTTCCATCTCTATACTTTTGTTATTTAAGAAATATTGTATAAGTAGAATCATACAGCATGTGTCAAGCTAAATCACAGAGAAAGAGGCTCTCTAAAAGATTATGGTATTTTTTCCAGGAGTAGCATTGCAGTGGGAATATGATGGGTTTATTGAGGGAGGTAAAGGTGACAAGAGTTTTTAAAAGAAAAAATGAGGGGCCGGGCGCAGTGGCTCATGCCTGTAATCCCAGCACTTTGGGAAGCCGAGGTGGGTGGATCACCTGAGGTCAGGAGTTCGAGACCAGCCTGGCCAACATGGTGATACCCCATCTCTACTAAAAATACAAAAAGTTAGCCCAGTGTGGTGACACATGCCTGTAATCCCAGGTACTCGGGAGGCTGAGGCACGAGAATTGCTTGAACCTGGGAGGCAGAGGTTTCAGTGAGCCGATATCACGTCCTGCACTCCAGCCTGGGTGACAGAGCAAGACTCTGTCTCAAAAAAAGAAAAAGGAAAAACTGAGGAGGATTATGTAAGTTATTTTGAAACAATGATCCTTTGCTACGAAGATCAATACCCGCAGAAGTATTTTTTTGTGTAAGACACGGTAGCCTCTGTGCAAGGTTGTGGTTTCTGCAGTCTTGTGATAGTTGTTTTTATCAGGCATGCATGCATAAGAAACTCTCTTCATGGCCTTCCCTGGCTCCATTTGTCAGGATTTTTAAAAAAAATTTTGAGACGGAATCTCCGTGTGTCATTCAGGCTGGAGTGCAGTGGCATGATCTCCACTCGCTGCAAACTCCGCCTCCTGGGTTCAGGCGATTTTCGTGCCTCAGCCTCCTGAGTAGCTGGGATCACAGGCAGCTGCCACCATGCCCGGCTATAGTAGAGACGAGGTTTTGCCATGTTAGCCAGGCTGGTCTTGAACTCCTGGCCTCATGTGATCTGCCTGCCTCGGCCTCCCAAAGTGCTGGGATTACAGGCATGAGCCACCATGCCCGGCTTATTTGTCAGGGTTTTGACACAAGTTACTCCATTTTGATTCTGACAACTTTCACAAAGGTGAACTTTTTTTAGATTTTGCTTTTTCACTCAGCAGAATGCCCTTGATATTCATCCTAGTTGCTGTGTGTTTCAATGATTCATTCTTTTTCCTTGCTGAATAGTATTCCATGATACGCTTGTGCCACAGTTTGTTTTACCATGCACCCATTAAAAGATATTTTGTTTGCTTTCTGTTTTGACTATTACATATAAAGCTGCGAGGAATAATCATGTAGTTTTTGTGTGGGCATGTATTTTTGTATCTCTATGAGAAATGCTCAAGAGTGCAATTCCTGGGCTATATGTTTGGTGCTTGTTTAGTTTTTAAGAAGTTGCCAAACTATTTTCCAGAGGAAGTGTATCATTTTACATTCTCATCGGAGTTTCTCTGCATCCTTGCTTGCATTTTGCATTGCCTCAATTTTTATCTCAGCTGTTCTAATAGGTGTGTAGTGACATCTCATTGGGGCTTTAATTTGCATTTCCCTTATGGGTGGACATCTTTTCATACGCTTATTTTCCATTTTTACGTCTTCTTCAGTGAAGTGTTGTTCAGGTCTTTCGCCTATTTTCTAGTTAGATTATTTGTTTTACTGTTGAGATCCAAGAGTTCTTCATATTTCCCAGATAGGAGTCCTTTGGCATATATATGATTTATAAATATTTTCTCCCAGTCAGTAGCTTGCCTTTTCATCCTCTTCACGGGCTCTTCCACAGAGAAAAGCTATTTAATTTTGATGAAGTCCAATTTATGGATTTTTTCATTGATGGAGTCATGTCTAAGAATTCTTCATTGAGTCCTGAGTCTCAAAGATTTAGATATTTTTCCCCTCTGTCTCCTATAACTTTTACAGTTTTTTTATTTCATATTTAAATCTTGATTTTTTTTTTTTTTCCTGAGACAGGGTCTCTGGTTTGTCACCCAGGCTGGAGTGCACTGGTGTGATCATGGGTTACTGCAGCCTCCACCTCCTGGGCTCAAGTGATCCTCCCTCCTTGGCCTCCCAAGTAGCTGGGACTACAGGAGTGTGCCACCACTTGCCACAGACCTATTGGACTGAACAAAGTGGGGAGAACGTGGGAATAAAAGACAAGAGATAAAAGAATAGATTTGGAAGAAGGAGTCAGGGGTAACCTTGCCTCTAGTGGACAAAGGCCCTGAACTTTACACAGCCCACCGTATTTATTAGGCAAAAGAGCTGGTGAGAAAGCAGGGGTGATGGTCCTGTCGGTAACTGTCAGTTGGCCATTTGGTGTTTGGTTCACAGCAGACTTGGGAGACTGCATCCTTTGAACAATAGGTGCTAGATTTCTCAATAGACAACTTCAAGGAGCCAGGGAGTGATGTCCCTCAGCAAACCTTTTGGTGGCGGGGCAGTGTGAGTTTGCTCACATCTTGCATTTAAACACTTTACTGTTTGATCATGTCGCCTCCAGCGGAATGTTGAGTTGGTGATGTGTCACGACTTCGGCTCCCTGCATGCCTGGGTCATTTTTTATTTATTTATTTATTTTGAGACAGAGTCTCACTATGTTGCCCAGGCTGGTCTTGAACTCCTGGCCTCAAACAATCCTCCTGCCTTGACCTCCCAAAGTGCTGGGATTACAGGTGTGAGCCACTGTGCCAAGCCTTGATTCATTTTAAATTTTTCGTATAAGGTGTGAGAGGTTTTAGCCAAGTCTTTTGTTGTTGTTTTTGGCCTAGGGCTGTCCAATCACTCTAGCATCACTCGTGGAAAAGATTAGTCTTCTTTCATTGTACCGTTGTCAGAAGTAAGTTGGCCGCAATTTCGTGGGGCTATCTGGTTTCCCTCTTCTGTTCTACTGATCCATGTGTTTCTTCTTCTGCCGATACCACACAGCCTTGATTACTGCGGTTATACATAAACACTGAAATTGGGTAGAGGGTGGTAGTCTCTCCCGCTTTATTATTTCATTTCAAAATTGTTTTGTGTATTCTAGTTCCTTTGCATTTCCACATACATTTTAGGATAATATCTATATCTACAAAAAGCTGGTCGGGATTCTGATAACAATTGTGTTAAATCTGCATATCAGTTTGGGGCGAATTGACATCTTTACTATGTGAAGTACAGTCACGTATCACTTAACGACAGGGGTACGTTCTGAGAAATGTGTTGTTAGGTGATTTCGTTGTTATGTGAACATCATAGAGGGCACTTAGGCAAACCTAGACAGTACAGCCTACCATACACCTAGGCTGGATGGTATAGCCTGTTGCTCCTATGTTACAAACCTGTAGGGCGTGTGACTGTACGGAATACCATAGGCAACTGTAACATAATGGTATTTGTGTGGCTAAACATACCTAAACACAGAAGAGGTACCATGAAAATAATATGATTTTTGCCAGGCATGGTGGCTCACGTCTGTAATCCCAACACTTTGGGAGACCAAGGTGGGCTGATCACCTGCGGTCAGGAGTTCGAGACCAGCCTGGCCAACATGGTGAAACCCCGTTTCTACTATAAATACAAAAATTAGCTGGGTGTGGTGGCACGCGCCTGTAATTCCAGCTACTCAGGAGGCTGAGGTGGGAGAACCCCTTGAACCTGGGAGGCAGAGGTTGCAGTGAGCTGTGATCACACCACTGCACTCCAGGCTGGGCAACAAAGTGAGACTCCATTAGGAACGGGGCCACACAGCAGGAGGAGAGTGGTGGGCGAACGTGTGAAGCCTCCTCTGTATTTATAGCTGCTCCCCATCACTTGCATTACCGCCTGATCTCCGCCTCCCGTCACGTCAGCAGCAGCATTAGCGTCTCATAGGAGCACGAATCCTATTGTGAACTGCGCACGTGAGGGATCTGGGTTGCGGCTCCTTATGAGAATCTAATGTCTGATGATCTGTCGCTGTCTCCCATCACCCTTAGATGGGACTGTCTAGTTGCAGGAAAACAAACTCAGGCTCCCACTGATTCTACATTACGGGGAGTTGTATAATTACTTCTTTATATATTACAGTGTAATAATAATAGAAATAAAGTGCACAATAAATGTAATGCGCTTGAATCATCCTGAAACCATCCCCCCACCCAGTCCATGGAAAAACTGTCTTCCACAAAACTGATCGCTCTTGCCAAAAAGGTTGAGGACCTCTGCTGTATATGACTGTAGTCTTATAAACACTGTACACTGAAGCTAAACTAAATTTATTTAAAATGTTTTCTTTCTTCAATAATAAATTAACCTGAGCTTACTGTAACTTTTTGCTTCATAAACTTTAATTAATTAATTTTTTTTTTTTTTTTGAGGCACAGTCTGCTGCCCAGGCTGGAATGCAGTGGCAAGATCTTGGCTCACTGCAGCCTCCACCTCCCAGGTTCAAGTGATTCTTCTGCTTCAGCCCCTCCAAGTAGCTGGGACTACAGGCAGCTGCCACCACGCCTGGCTAATTTTTGTATTAGAGATGGGGGTTTCACCATGTTGGCCAGGCTGGTCTCGAACTCCTGAGCTCCAGTAATCTGCCCACCTTGGCCTCCCAAAGTGCTGAGATTACAGGCATGAGCCATCACACCCAACCTATAAACTTAAAAACAATTTTTTAAACTTTTTGACTCTTTTGTAATAACTCTTAGCTTAAAACACAAGCACATTGTACAGCTATACAAAAATATTTTCTCTTTATTTCCTTATTCTATAAACTTCTCTATTTAAAAGTTTTTAAATTGTTTTTTACTTTTTAAACTTTTTTGTGAAAAACTAAGACACAAACACACATATTAGCCTAGACCCACACAGAGTTGGTGTCTGCCACCTCCACATCTTGTCCCACTGGAAGATCTTCAGGGCAAAAACATGCATGTAGCTGTCATCTCCTATGAGAACAATGTCTTCTTCTGGAATATATGGAATACCTCCCAAAGGACCTGCCAGAGGCTGTTTTACAATTAACTGTTTTTTTTTGATTGTTTGTTTTTTGTTTGTTTTTTTTTGAGACAGAGTCTTGCTCTGTTGCCCAGGCTGGAGTGCAATGGGGTGGTCTCGGCTCACTGTAACCTCTGCCTCCCAGGTTCAAGGGATTCTCCTGTCTCAGCCTCCCAAGTAGCTGGGATTACAGGTGCATGGTGCCATGCGCGGCTAATGTACTTTAGTAGAGACGGGGTTTCACTGTGTTGCCCAGGCTAATCTCGAGCTCCTGAGCTCAGTCAATCCACCGCCTCGGCCTCCTAAAGTGCTGTGATTACAGGTGTGAGCCACCACGCCTGGCCTTAACTGGTTGTGTGTGTGTGGGTGGGTGTATATATAATATATATATATGGAATATACTCTAACTATAAAAAGTATGGCATAGTAAGTCCATAAACTACTAACATACTCATTTATTGTTATTATCAAGTATTATGTGCCGTACATAATTGCATATGCTACACTTTATACAACTAGCAGCTCAGTAGGTTTTTCACATCAGTATCACCACAAATGTGAGCAATGAGCAGTGCTGCAGTGTTATGATGGTTGGATATCACAAGGCAACAGGAACTTTTCAGCTCCACTATAATCTTATGGGACCACGATCATATATGCAGTCTGTTTTTGACCAAAACATCGTTTTACGCTGTATGACTGTATTCCAGTGCACAAACATGGTATGTCTCTCCATTTATTTATATATTTTAAAATTTCTTTCACAGCATTTTGCAGTTTTCACTATACAAGTTCTGTATGTGTTTTGTTAGATTTAGGCCTAAGGAAAAAAATTTTTTTGAAGACAGGTTCTTGCTTGCTGTATTCCCCAGGCTGGAGTGCAGTGGCATGATCATGGCTCACTGCAGCCTCAACCTCCTGGGCTCAAGTGATCCTCCCACCTCAGCCTCCAGAGTAGCTGAGACCACTGGCAGGTACCACCACCCCTGGCTAATTTTTAAATGTTTTGTAGAGACAGGGCCTTGCTGTGTTACCAAAGATGGTCTAGAACTCCTGGACTCAAGCAATCCTCCTGCCTTGGCCCCCATAATACTGGGATTACAGGCATGAGCCCCCACACCAAGTTTCTGGATCTAATTTAGATCATGTATTTTCTCAGGGTTCCTCTGACATCACTCTAGGGAAGGAAGGAGGATGGGCAGCTTGTTACAGCCAGGCAGGGGTGGAGGAAGTTTGGGTTCTGCACTATACCTCCTGGAGGGTGAGCGTCTCCTTTTTATTACTAGACATGTGGGAGTTCCGGCTCCCACTAGGCCTCCTCTGACACCACCCCAGGAAGGAGGGGGAGATGAGCCTTAATCCATGGTGAGGGAGGAAGTTCAGGTTCTCTACGCAGTCTTTCCTGGTGGGCTCGCAGGTGGAGCCACTGTGTTTTTTGTGGTGTTTTGTTAGAATTGAGTGGTTATTGTCTAGAAGTTTTTGGGCCAGGCGCAGTGGCTCATACCTGTAATCTCAGCACTTTGGGAGGCCGAGGCGGGCGGATCATAAGGTCAGGAGTTCGAGACCAGCCTGGCCAATATGGTGAAACCCTGTCTCTACTAAAAATACAAAAATTAGCCAGGCGTGGTGGTGGGTGCCTGTAGTCCTAGCTACTCGGGAGACTGAGGCAAGAGAATCACTTGAACCCGAGAGGCGGAGGTTGCAGTGAGCCAAGATCGTGCCACTGCACTCCAGTCTGGGCAACAGAGAAAGACTCCATCTCAAAAAAAAGAAAAAAGAAAAAAAAAAGAAGCTTTTAGTCTTGCTATGCTGCCCCTTTCCTAGTCTCACAACTAGGGAGTACAAACTCTTCTTAGTTTTTTGTGTGTGTTTTTTGAGATGGAGTCTTGCTCTGTTACTCAGGCTGGAGCGCAGTGGTGCAATCCTTCACTGGGAGGATTGCAACCTTCGCCTCCCAGGTTCAAGCAATTCTCCTGCCTCAGCCTCTTGAGTAGCTAAGGTTACAGGTGTGCGCCACTATGCCCAGCTAATTTTTGTGTTTTTAGTAGAGACAGGGTTTCGCCATGTTGGCCAGGCTGGTCTTGAACTTCTGACCTCAGATGTTCTGCCTGCTTTGGCTTCCCAAAATGCTGGATTACAGATGTGAGGCACCACACCTGGCCTATTCTTGGTTTTTGTTTTGCTTTGTCCATACTACTGGCATTTTTAGGTTGCTGCTTCTCTAGTTCCCAGTCAGAGGGAAATGAGGCAGAAAGAAACCCATTGCCTTGTTGTTTCTTGGATCCGGAGATCATGACCCAATTGGCCTTCCTGTCTCTGCCTTTTGGAGAGGTTTTCAGCAGTACTCAGCAGGACAAATACGGAAAGCATGACATCTCAATCTTTCCAGAAGAGATCTCCATTTTGAAATTCATCTTTGAATCAATTTCAAAAGACATCCCGTTGGTATTTCTGAACATCTTGCCAGTTTTTCATAAGTTCTAGGAGATGGTGTGGTTATTTGGGTTGGGTTTTTTTTTTTTTTATAGCAACAAGCATATGAACTTCGGGTAGGACTTTTTGACTTGCTTGTCTGTAAATAAATACCTGCTTAGGATTGAAAAACTGCTGAGCAGTAACATAAATACTTCACTAACATGTAAAAGAAAGCCTGGCAACTCATGCGCAAATCAGTTCTTGGTTCCTAACGATGGAAGTTGTGGGGATACCTCCACACTCTTGCAGTCATAGCATTGTGTTCCAAAGAAACCATCGGATCTCGAATCTACGTAACCCTCAAGACGAAAATATGTGCTGCTGAATTGAAACTAGAGCTATGATTGGGATATGGCTAATATTTTATGCTTTAGTGATTCATGCTTATGACTTCTTTTTAGCTAATGTAGAAAATAAATAAAATAGTTCTTAAAGACCAGTAAAAATATTTGGTAAACGGAAACAAATGTCAAATAATCTCTAGAGGAAGTTCATCCTTGCTGTTACCTCTCTTGTGGATGAGCTTGTTAAAAGTATTATTATTATTATTATTATTTATTATTTTTTTTTTTTTTTTGAGACAGAGTTTTGCTGTTGTCACCCAGGCTGGAGTGCAGTGGCGCGATCTCGGCTCACTGCAACCTCCGTCTCCGGGGGTCAAGCGATTCTCCTGCCTCAGCCTCCCCAGTAGCTGGGATTACAGGCACCTGCTACCACGCCCGGCTAATTTTTGTATTTTTAGTGGAGATGGGGTTTTGCTATGTTGGCCAGGCTGGTCTCGAACTCCTGACCTCAAGTGATCTGCCCGCCTCCATCTTCCAAAGTGCTAGGATTACAGGCGTCAGCCACCGCGCCTGGCTGAGTTTGTTAAAATTAAAGGTGAGAATGTTTGCTGCTTAGAGATGTTCTGCAGCTGTAATTTATGGAAAATAAGTGTTAAATGATTCAAATAGACAACAAAATATATGTATCTTTAAAATTTTTTTTTTTTAGCATTTATGAGACCAGTACAAACCACTCAAGAGGAAGATGGATGTAGCTGCCGATTTCCAGAAGAAGAAGAAGGAGGATGTGAACTGTGAAATGGAAGTCGATAGGGCTGTTGGGACTTCCTTGAAAAGAAGCAAGGAGATACGAGTCATCCCGCTATCACAGCTTTCAAAATCAAGAACACCATCCTACAAATACCCAGGATTCCCCCAACACATGTTCTTTCCTCAATGCCAATGAGTCGTCCTTTAAAAACACACCACTTCTTTTTTTTTTTTGGACAGGGTCTCACTCTGTCACCCAGGCCAGAGTGCAGTGGCACCATCACGGCTCTCTGCAGCCTTGACCTCTGGGAGCTCACATGATCCTCCTGCCTCAGTCTCCTGAGTAGCTGGAACTATAAGGAAGAACCACCACACCTGACTAACTTCTATTTTTCGTTTTGGTAGAGATGGCATTTCATCATGTTGTCCAGGCTAGTCTGATACTCCTAGGCTCACTTTGGCCTCCCAAAGTGCTGGGATTACGGACATGAGCTGCCATGCCTGGGCAAAATAATGCACCACTTTTTTTTTTTTTTTTTTTTTTGAGACAGAGTCTCGCTCTGTCGCCCAGGCTGGAGTGCAGTGGCCAGATCTCAGCTCACTGCAAGCTCCGCCTCCCGGGTTCACACCATTCTCCTGCCTCAGCCTCCCGAGTAGCTGGGACTACAGGCACCCGCCACCTCGCCCGGCTAGTTTTTTGTATTTTTTAGTAGAGACGGAGTTTCACCATGTTAGCCAGGATGGTCTTGATCTCCTGACCTCGTGATCCGCCCGTCTCGGCCTCCCAAAGTGCTGGGATTACAGGCTTGAGCCACCGCGCCGGGCATAATGCACCACTTTTAACAGAACAGACAGATGGGGCCAGAGCTGGTGATAAAAAAGCATTTTCTAGATACCACTTAACAGGCTTGAGCTAGTTTTTTTGAAATCCAAAGAAAATTATAGTTTAAATTCAATTATGTAGGCCAGTGGTCCAACTACAATGATAATCAAAATCAGTGCAGGTTTGTGTTTTGGTGCTAATATGACATATGACCGTAAGCCACAAGGTGCAGTAAGTACCCCAGCTGAACTTTCCATTGGTTCTGGCATGTAACATGACATGCTTCACCGTCAGGGGAGTTTGAGGAGACTGCCTGAATTTGGGGTCAAGGGCAAAAAACCTCAGGCCTGGAGGAAGTTTTGGAAAGAGTTCAAGGGTCTGCATATCCTGTACACCTTCTGCCTTTGTCCTGCTCCCTTTTAAGCCAGGTTATATTCTAAAAATTCTTAACTTTTAACAAAATATTTTATATAAAAGCAAATAAATAAACCACATACAATAGGTGTGAAGTACAGTGAGAAAATGAGCACCTGTGGACTCATCGTCCTACGACAGCACTAGAGTGGGGGCCGCCAAACTCCCATGGCCAAACCTGGTGCACCATTTGCCTTAGTTTGTTTGCTTGCTTGAGACAGAGTCTTGCTATGTTGCCCAGGCTGGAATGGAGTGGCTACTCACAGGCACAATCATAGCACACTTTAGCCTTAAACTCCTGGGCTCACATGATCCACCCGCCTCAGTCTCCCAAGTAACTGGGATTACATGTGCAAACCTGGCATGGCTGCCATTGTTTGGCTTATGATCTAAGGATAGCTTTTTAAATTTTATTTATTTTATTTTTTTTGAGACAGGGTCTCGCTCTGTCGCCCAGACTGGAGTGCAGTGGTGCGATCTTGGCTCACTGCAACCTCTGCCACCTGGTTCAAGCAATTCTCATGCCTCAGCTTCCAGAGTAGCTGGGATTACAGGTGCGCACCACTGCACCTGGCTAATTTTTATATTTTTAGTAGAGATGGAGTTTCACCATGTTGGCCAGGCTGATCTTGATCTCCTGGTCTCAAGTGATCCATCCACCTCGGCCTCCCACAGTGCTGGGATTACAGGCATGACCCACTGGGCCCAGCCAGCTTTTTCATTTTTAAATGGTTTAAAAGTAATCCAAGGAAGAATAATAGCTTATGGCACATAAAATTATATAAAACTGAAATTTCAGAGTGAATAGGTAAAGTTCTACTGGAACACAGCCACACACATTTATTTATATACTAAGACTGGCTTTGCACTACGAGAGCAGTGTTGAATAGGTGTGACAGAGACTCCATACACCACAAATCCTAGAATGTTTAATATCTCAACACTTACAGGGTCAAAGTCAAGGTCAGAGCCGCCATCCGTGTGCTGCTTTCTCCCCTCACCTTCTGCCCATCCCCAGGCAGCCTCTCTTAGGAATTTTGAGTCTATCTTTCCCTTGCTTAAAAAAATCATTTCTCATGTAATTATGTATCCTAAAACTATGTTATTTAGTTTGGTTTGTTTTTGAGCTTTATGAAAATTGTATTGGGCTATATGGAGACTTCTGTGACTTGCCTGAATCGCTCAAAATTATATTTATAAGACTCATTGTGGCAAGGCATGGTGGTTCACGCCTGTAATCCCAGCACTTTGGGAGGCCGAGCCGGGTGGATCACCTGAGGTCAGGAGTTCGAGACAAGACTGGCCAACATGGTGAAACCCCGTCTCTACAAAAAATACAAAAGTTAGCCAGGCATTGTGGCGGGTGCCTGTAATACCAGCTACTCAGGAGGTTGAGGCAGGAGAATCGCTTGAACCAGGGAGGCGAAGGTTGCAGTGAGCCGAGATTGCACCACTGCACTCCAGCCTGGGTGACAAGAGCAAGACTCTGTCTTAAAAAAAAAAAAAAAAAAAAAAAAGACTCACTGTGTTGTCATGTGTAGCTTTAGTGCATTCGTCTTGACTCTGCTGGAAATATGCCATTATTTATAGATCTATCCTCTACCAAGAGATGCTGGGTTTTTGCCAAGTGTTTCAAAATCATGGCCAATGTTGTCATGGATATTATTTCACGCATCTCCTCTGCAGAAGTGTCTCCAGGGAAAGTTTCTAAAAATGGAAGGCTGGGTCTTAGGGCATGTGATGCTCAACTTTACAAGCTAGTGCCTATATCAGTTAGGACATGCTAAGTTATGCAGAAATAACAAATAATTCCCCAACTCTTAATAGATTACAACAAAACAACAAAGGTGCATTTCTTTTTCTTTCTCTCTTTCTTTTTTTTTTTTGAGACAGTGTCTCACTCTGTCTCCCAGGCTGGAGTGCAGTGGTGCGATCTTGGCTCACTGCAACCTCTGCCTCCTGGGTTCAAGTGATCTCCCTGCCTCAGCTTCCTGAGTAGCTGGGACTACAGGCCCACGCCACTGTACCTGGCTAATTTTTGTATTTTTAGTAGAGATGGGGTTTCACCATGTTGGCCAGGCTGGTCTCAAACTCCTGACCTTAGGTGATCTGCCCACCTTGGCCTCCCAAAGTGCTGGATTACAGGCGTGAGCCACCATGCCCGGCCATTTCTTACACTTTTGTATGACATGCCTATTGCAAGCTTGCCATGCCTCTGTCCCATGTTATTTCACTCTGGGATTTAGGTGGAGGGAGCAGCTTCTATTTGGAACATTGGCCATCACATGGCAAATGGATATCTGTCATTTCTGCTCCTATTTAGTTGGTTCTACTGTAACCTCTTTTTTTTTTTTTTTTTTGAGACGGAGTCTCGCTCTGTCGCCCAGGCTGGAGTGCAGTGGCGCAATCTCGGCTCACTGCAAGCTCCGCCTCCCGGGTTTACACCATTCTCCTGCCTCAGCCTCCCGAGTAGCTGGGACTACAGGCGCCCGCCACCTCGCCCAGCTAGGTTTTTGTATTTTTTAGTAGAGACGGGGTTTCGCCGTGTAGGCCAGGATGGTCTCGATCTCCTGACCTCGTGATCCACCCGTCTCGGCCTCCCAAAGTGCTGGGATTACAGGCTTGAGCCACCGCGCCCGGCTACTGTAACCTTTAGAGCAAATCACGCAGCCTAGCCAGGCATCAATAGGGCAGAAAAGTATAATCTTTAAATAGGGGGGAGGAGAAAATATTTCTGAACAATGGTCTACTGCAGTAACAAATTGCTTTTCCAAGTGGCTCTCCTAATGTACCCCCGTCAGTCATACAAGTGTCATGTAACTATCCCATCGATCCACATCCTTGCCGCCCTCTGGTACTATCAGGTGCCCTTAATTTTGCCAAGCCAGTGGGTACAAAATGAGATCTCACTGTGGTCTTAGTTTGCATTTGTTTGGTTACTGATGAGTAACTTGTCACATATTTATATACCATTTGTGTTTATTTTTTAAATAAAATGCTTGCTCATGCTTTTTTGCTCATTTGAAAAAAAAAACTTGGGGCCGGGTGCAGTGGCTCATGCCTGTAGTCCCAGCTATTTGGGAGGCCGAGGTAGGCAGACCGCTTGAGCCCAGGAGTTCGAGACCAGCCTTGGCGGGTGGATCACATGAGGCCAAGAGTTTGAGACCAGCCTGGCAAACATGGTGAAACCTCATGTTTGAATGAAACCCTGTCTCTACAAAAAATACAAAAATTAGCCGGGTGCAGTGGTGTGAACCTGTAGTCCCAGCTATTCAGGAGGCTTGCTTGAGTCTGGGAGGCAGAGGTTGCAGTGAGCCGGGACTGCATCACTACACTTCAGCCTAGGCAACAGAGAAAGACCTTTTCTCAGAAAACAAACAAACAAACCCAAACGTGGTTGTTTGTCCTGATTCCTAAAAGGTCTTTTTGTATTCTAGATAATAATCTTTGGTCAGTTATATGTGTTAAAAAATATCTCTTTTGTGGCTGGGCATGATGGCTCACGCCTGTAATCCCAGCACTTTGGGGGGCCGAGGTGAGTGGATCATCTAGGTCAGGAGTTCAAAACCAGCCTGGCCAACACGGTGAAACCCTGTCTCTACTAAACAAATACAAAAATTAGCTGGATATGGTGGCAGGTGGCTGTAACCCCACCTGCTCCAGAGGCTGAGGCAGGAAAATCGCTTGAACCCAAGAGGCAGAGGTTGCAGCGAGCCAAGATTGTGCCATTGCACTCCAGCCTGGGTGACAAGAGTGAAATTCTGTCTCCAAAAAAAAAAAAAAAATATATATATATATATATATTATATATATATATATATATATATATCCTTTGTAATTTATTTTTCCCTTTTTAAAAATTTTTATAAAATTTTTTTATTTTTATTTTTAGTAGAGGTGAGGTTTCACTATGTTGCCCAGGCTGGTCTTGAACTCCTGAGCTCAAGTGATCCTCCCCACTCAGCCTTCCAAGGTGCTGGAATTGCAGACATGAGCCACCGCACCCCTCCTGTTTTTCTCTAATTAATGGTGTCTTTCTTTGTCTTTCTGGTAATAAGCAAAAAGTTCTTCATTTGATATGGTTAAATTTATAACTGTTTTCTCATAAGGTTAATAATTTTTCCGGCCTGGCTAAAGAAATCCTTTTCTGCCCCAATACTATAAAGATGTTTGCTCACATTTTATTCCAAAAGTTTTGAGTTTTGTCTTTCATCTTTAAATCTAACATATCAGGAATTGGCTTTTGTGCCTGTTGGGAGGTAGTGATCTGATTCCGTGTCTTGCATATAGGTAACCACTAGTCCCTGCGCCATATGTTCAATGCTTCATCCTTTTCCTACGGGTCTGCAATCTCATCTACCATCCATCAAGTTTCCATATGGCCACAGGTCTGCTTCTGGGCTCCCCGTTCTGTTCCATTGTCAATTTGTCTATCCTGTGCCAATATCACACTGTGTTTATTACAATAACTTTGTAACAGCTCTTGATATCTGGTAGGACATCTCCCTCCACCTTTTTTTTCTACTTCAGAAATGTCTTAGCTAGGCCAGGCATGATAGCTCACGCCTGTAATCCCAGCACTTTGGAAGGCCGATGTGGGTGGATCACCTGAGGTCAGGAGCTTGCGACCAACCTGGCCAACATGGTGAAACCCCGTCTCTACTAAAAAATACAAAAATTAGCCAAGTGTGGTGGCACGTACCTGTAATCCCAGCTATTTGGGAGGCTGAGGCAGGACAATTGCTTGAACCCGGGGGATGGAGGTTCAGTGAGCCGAGATTGTGCCACTGCACTCCAGCCTGGGTGACAGAGTGAGACTCTGTCTCAGAAAAAAAAAAAAAGAAAGAAATGTCTTGGTTATTCTTGGTTCTTTGTTCTTCAATATGAATTTTAGAAGCTGAATTTGAAAAGATTTGGATTGGAATTTCATTAAATCTACAGGTCAATTTAGGGAGAATTGACAGTTTCACAGAATTAAGTAATCTGGTGTTCCAATAAGAATAAGAGAACAATTACTGGCCGTACGATTATTTCCAAATAGTAGGCAAAGCAAAGCTTAGGAAGTATACTGGCGCCATTTCAGGAACAAAGCTAGGTGTGAATTTTTTTGTCTTTCCAAATCATGATACTATAAGTTCTAAAGTGCTTTCTCCTCTTGGCTCTGGACACATGGTGTTTAATTACCTGCTGTTCACTATCCTCAAACAGAAAGAGACCTAATTCTGTGGTCATGCCCCCACAGAATTAGGGCATCCAAGATAACTGAGCGAGCCTCTCATGTGTCCTAGATTACAAACCAAAAATCCACATTTATTCTGTGGATAAAGGAGGCTGTGTTTATGATACAGACTGCGATATTTTTATCATAGCCTATTCTGGTATCATGTGCAAAAGCTATAAATGAAAAACACAGGAACTTGGCATGTGAGCCACTGCTCCCCGAAATGATAATAAATAAGGAAGGAACATTGAGATGGAATAAAATGATCCCCTTCTGGGTTTAATTTAGGAAATTCCATAGTTAGGTTTCATAGAAATAAATGTAAATTTCTATGATTAAAAATAAATTAGCATATTTAGGGATATACAAATTATAAATCATTTTCTAAATGCTAAGAACAAGCTCAGGTTTTTTTCAGAAGAAAGTTTTGATTTTTTTCTTGAGTGGAAGATATCACTCTGATGGAAAGTTTTGATGTGAGGGGCGGATGACTACTAAAGTGAGTGTCTTCCCCCACAGGAAGATGTTTCCATCTGTGGGTGAGAGGTGCCCACTGCAGCTAGGGAAGGTTACGTATGCCCTGTGTGTGGTAGGACTTGGAGAGTGATCTTTATCAGCGTTTTTATTTAAAGGACTCTCTAATAAGACACGAATCTATGATGTTCACAGAAAAAAAAAGAATAAGAAAAAAAGACTTTTTTTTTTTTTTTTGAGACAGAGTCTCGCTCTGTCGCCCAGGCTGGAGTGCAGTGGCCAGATCTCAGCTCACTGCAAGCTCCGCCTCCCGGGTTTACGCCATTCTCCTGCCTCAGCCTCCCGAGTAGCTGGGACTACAGGCGCCCGCCACCTCGCCTGGCTAGTTTTTTGTATTTTTAGTAGAGACGGGGTTTCACGGTGTTAGCCAGGATGGTCTCGATCTCCTGACCTCGTGATCCGCCCGTCTCGGCCTCCCAAAGTGCTGGGATTACAGGCTTGAGCCACTGCGCCCGGCTAAAAGACTTTATTTTAAAAAGCTTTGTATAACTATTGCAACATCAAATCATAAAGGCTAATCATGAAATAAGGTGCCATGCTTTGTAAACGATGGAATCTTAGGCTTTAGTGCTGAAGAATGCTAAAGATTTCCAGTATGAGATTCCTTTTCCTTCCAATAATTGACTTATTAGTCATATAAAAATGAGTGCTGTTGATCGGGTGTGGTGGTTCACACCTGTAATCCCAGCACTTTGGGAGGCCAAGGGGGATGGATCACCAGAGGTCAGGAGTTCAAGACCAGCCTGACCAATATGGTGAAACCCTGTCTGTACTAAACAATACAAAAATTAGCCAGGTGTGGTGGCACGCACCTGTAATCCCAGCTACTTGGGAGGCTGAGGCAGGAAAATCGCTTGAACTTGGGAGGCGGAGGTTGCAGTAAGCCGAGATCGCACTACTGTACTCCAGTGTGACAGAGCGAGACTCTGTCTCAAAAAAAAAAAAGAATGCTGTTTTTGGCCGGTTGCGGTGGCTCACACCTGTAATCCCAGCACTTTGGGAGGCTGAGGCAGGTGGATCACGTGAGACCAAGAGCTCGAGACCAGCCTGCCAAACATGGTGAAACCTCATCTCTACTAAAAATACAAAAATTAGCCAGGCATGGTGGCACACGCCGGTAATACCAGCTACTCGGGAGACGGAAGCACGAGAATCACTTGAGTCTAGGAGGTGGAGGTGGCAGTGAGCCAAGATCACGCCACTGCACTTCAGCCTGAGAGACAGAGTGAGACTCTGTCTCAAGAAAGAAAAAAAAAAGAATGCTGTTTTCCTGGCTTGGGCAACATGGTGAAACCCCATCTCTACCAAAAATATAAATAATTAACTAGGCATGATGGCCCATGCCTGTAGTTCTGGCTACTTGGGAGGCTGAGGTGGGAGGATCACTTGAGCACAGGAGGTTGAGGCTCATTCATGAAGCCATGAATGTACCACTGCCCTCCAGCCTGGATGACAACATGAGACCTTGTTTCAAAAAAAACCAAAAAAACAAAAAAACCCTGTTTTTACATCAATATTGATTCAGATAGCTGTATTTAAAATTCACTAAGCCGTTGAAGCCTTTCAAACACCTTTTCCAAATTCATTGAGGAGGCAGATTCTGAGACATTCATTGAAGACGCTGACTATGGGATCCAAATGACTCCTTCACTGAACTAGCAGCCATCCAGGTGTCTACTCTGCACCAGGAACCACATCAGGACACAAGCACAAGGATAAAACACACTTCCCAGCTGGGAACTTTCATTCAAGGGGAATGGCACGTCCAACCTGATAAGATCCACACGTCCACATGATAAGGTAAAACTCACTTCCCAGCTCTGGACTCTGGGGGGGCCCCAGTGGAGGGCACATGAGGTCACAGGTAGAGCCAGAGGGATCACTGGGGGTTGGGAGTTCGAGACTAGCTTGACCAACATGGTGAAACACCGTCTGTGCTAAAAAATATATAAAAATTAGCCAGGCATGGTGACACACACCTGTAGTCCCTGCTACTCAGGAGGTTGAGGCAAAAGAATCACTTGAACCTAGGAGGTGGAGGTTGCAGTGAGCTGAGATCATGACACTGCACTCCAGCCTGGGCAACAGAGTGAGATTTCATCTCAAAAAAAAACAACAAAAAAAAAAGGAGGATTTGGGTGTTATAAAGTTCCTGCCCAGGTTCCCAATCAGGTCTGTTTATGCAAATAAAAGACTGAAACTTGCTTAGTTTTGATTGGTTTATGCAGCTGCGTCCTCATTGGTTGATACAGCTGAGCTCTGGTTGGTGGAGGCAGGTGAGCTCCGAAAGTCCCAACATTAAGAAGGTGCTGGTTTTCAGGAATCTCCGAGGTACCTGTGTGACTTCTAGTTAGCAAATGGCCACTTGGCTCTATGTTAAATTTAGGCTCTGTTCGCCACTAGGGATCTATGTTGAAGAGTTGCCTCTTTCAGGTTCATCTTTCTTCACAGAAATGAAACAGTGTGACCACAGTGAGAAAGAGATGAGCCTGTCAAACCCCGATCAGTGAGTTAAGATGGCATTTGACCAGCACATGCTGGCATACCAAAGAAATCCCTGGATAATAGTTCTTAGAGATTTCTTTTCACTACTGTTGTTTATTTAAGGTATATAACAAGCCAGAATCCACAGAAAACTCCTTCATCTGATTTTTTTTTTTTTTTGAGACAGAGTCTTGCTCTGTTGCCCAGGCTAGAGTGCAGTGGCGTGATCTCAGCTCACTGCAAGCTCTGCCTCCCTGGTTCAAGCAGTTCTCCTGCTGCAGCCTCCCACGTAGCTGGGACTACAGGCACCCACCACCACTCCCGGCTAATTTTTGTATTTTTGGTAGAGACAGGGTTTCGCCATGTTGGCCAGGCTGGTCTCGAACTCTTGACCTCAGGTCATCTACCCATCTCAGCCTCCCAAAGTGCTGGGATTACAGGGGTGAGCCACCGTGCCTGGCCTGATATACTTAAACAATTTTGAGGCCATCTAGTGTCAGGGTTAACTTCACGGGCTTTGGACCCAGTCAGATTGAGGTTGGATTGCAGCCCCCACCTTTTTGTAGCAGAGGGTCCTTAGGCAGTTTACATAATCCTGTAAACCCTGGTTTCTTCGTCTGTAAAATTACATGGGGCTGTTTCAAAGAATAAATGAATAAGGTATTTAGTCCAGTGCCTCGTTCAAATCAAGCACCCAATAAATGCTCTTCTTGGATTCTCATTTAATAAACATGAGTAATGTATTTAGCCATGCTCGGTACAATAGCACTCACTTCTATTAACTAATTAAAAATTTCTGATGCAAGAAATGCTTATAATTCAGTGCAATTATGATCGCACATCCTGCAATTGTGCTGTTTCCAAATATAGACCCTGGTTCTAAGAGGCCCCAAGAAGGCAATCCAAGCAAACTGTCTAATGTGGGGGACACCTGCTGTGCACCTTTGCAGTCTGATAGCGGTCGGTCGTTGGGCCCCAATTCCTCCTCATTCACTACAAAAGCACTGGGAAGTTGAAATTAGCCTGAGCTTCCCTTTGATGTAAAACATTCTGTAGAGTCAGGCATGGTGGCTCACACCTGTAACCTCAGCACTTTGGGAAGTGGGTGGATCACTTGAGCCCAGGAGTTCACGACCAGCGTGGGCAAGTTAATGAGAGTTAATGAGACCTATGTCTCCACAGAATATAATTTTTTTTTTTTTTTTTTTGAGACGGAGTCTCGCTCTGTCACCCAGGCTGAAGTGCAGTGGTACCATGTCGGCTCACTGCAAGCTCTGCCTCCCGGGTTCCCGCCATTCTCCTGCCTCAGCCTCCGAGTAGCTGGGACTACAGGCATGCACTACCACGCCCGGTTAATTTTTTGTATTTTTAGTAGAGACGGGGGTTTCACCGTGTTAGTCAGGATGGTCTTGATCTCCTGACCTCGTGATCCACCCGCCTCGGCCTCCCAAAGTGCTGGGATTACAGGCGTGAGCCACTACGCCAAGCTAGTTTTTAAAAATTATATTCTGTGGCCGGGCGCGGTGGCTCACGCCTGTAATCCCAGCATTGTGGGAGGCCAAAGCGGGCAGATCACTTGAGGTCAGGAGTTTGAGACCAGCCTGGTCAACATGTTGAAACCCCGTCTCTACCAAAAAATACAAAAATTAGTTCGGCGTGGTGGCAGGCGCTGTAGTCCCAGCTATTTGGGAGGCATAAGCCCAGTCCTAAAAATTATTTTTTAATTGCCTTTCAAAAAGGTACACGGATACGCTTTGGCTGTGTCCCCACCCAAATCTCATCTTGAATTGTAACTGCCCTAATCCCCCCGTCTCCTGGGAGAGACCTGGTGGGAGGTAACTGAATCATGGAGGAAGGTCTTTCCTGTGCTGTTCTTGTAATAGGGAATATGTCTCATATGATATGATGGTTTTGTAAAGGGCAATTCCCCTGATGCCCTGTAAGATATGCCTTTAAGGCCAGGTGTGGTGGCTCACGCCTGTAATCCCAGCACTTTGGGAGGCCGAGATGGGTGGATCACAAGGTCAGGAGTTCAAGACCAGCCCAGCCAATATGGTAAAACCCAGTCTCTACTAAAAATACAAAAATTAGCCAGGCATGGTGGCACACACCTGTAGTCCCAGCTACTAGGGAGGCTGAGGCAGAAGAATTGTTTGAACCCGGTAGGCAGAGGTTGCAATGAGCTGAGATCATGCCACTGCACTCCAGCCTGGGCAACAGAGCAAGACTCCATCTCAAAAAAAAAAAAAAAAAAAAAAGATGTGCCTTTGCTCCTCTTTCACCTTCCACCATGATTGTGAGGCCTCCCCAGTCATGTGGAACTGTGAGTCCATTAAACCTCTTTTTCCCTTATAAATTACACAGTCTCAGTTATGTCTTTAGTAGCAGCATGAGAACAGAGTAATATATATGCCAATTTACGTACCAATCAACGACGCAGAGCCACAGAATTTCTAAATCAGAGGGGAATAGAAGCCCAGACCCAGAGAGAGAAGTGGCCTCTCAAGCTTGTGTAGCTGGTGTCTGATCTGACCAGTACCGGGTTCTGCTGGCTTCTAGGGGTGGTCTTAGTTTACTAGTCATGATCCCCCTTTTTTTTTTTTTGAGACAGAGTCTCACTCTGTTGCCCAGGTCAGAGCAATCAGAGCAGTGCAATCTCAGCTAACTGCAACCTCCCACTCCCAGGTTCAGGCAATTCTCCTGCCTCAGCTTCCCAAGTAGCTGGGATTACAGGTATAAGCCACCATACCTGGCTAATTTTTTTTTTTTTGAGATGAAGTCTCACTGTGTCACCCAGGCTAAAGTGCAGTGGTGCAATCGTGGCTCACTGCAAACTCTGCCTCCAGGTTCAAGCGATTCTACTGCCCCAGGCTCTGGAGTAGCTGGGATTACAGGCGCCCACCACCATGTCCAACTAATTTTTGTATTTTTAGTAGAGACGGGGTTTTGTCAGGTTGGTCAGGCTGGTCTCAAACTCCTGACCTCAGATGATCCACTGCCTTGGCCTCCCAAAGTGCTGGGATTACAGGCATGAGCCACCACGCCTGGCCGAATTTTTGTATTTTTAGTAGAGACAGGGTTTCACCGTGTTGGTCAGGCTGATGTCAAACTCCTTGTCTTCAGAAATCCTCTGCCTCAGCCTCCCAGAGCGCTGGGATTGCAGGCATGAGCCACTGTACCTGGCATAACCTGATTTCTTGACACCCAAGGACAGTCAGAACTTTGCTTCCATTCTCACTCTTTCACTTTTTTAATCTACTAGTTTATAAGATCAGCCACTCATACTTTTTTGTTTTTGTTTTGAGACAGAGTCTCTCTGTCACCGAGGCTGGAGTGCAGTGGCACGATCTCAGCTCATTGTAGCCTCTACCTCCCAGGTTCAAGCAATTCTCTTGCCTCAACCTCTGAAGTAGCGGGGATTACAAGCGGGCGCCACCACACCCAGCTAATTTTTTTGTATTTCTAGTAGAGTTGTGGTCTTGCTATGTTGCCCAGGCTCCCAACCTCAAACTCCCAACCTCAGGTGATGCTCCCACCTCGGTATCCCAAAGTGCTGGGTTACAGGTGTGAGCCATTGCGTGCAGTCCATACTCTTTCAATAATTATTTTAGCTTCATTGGCAAAGGCTGATAATGATCGTATGTGTCTTTCTGATTGTAATTATGGGATGTTTATAGATATTAGGCACATACTCTCCTTGATCAGGGCTTCACTAGAGACTCTTTGGCTCTCTAAGTCAACTGGTGTTCAATAGTTTGAATTCTCACCCTGGACCTTCCTCCTGCTGACCGTGTTTGTGGGGTTGATGTTGGTTTGGTATGGGTGACTGGCATCCATATTGGTGTTCTCACTCTTGGTGTTGGGTTAGCATTAGTGTTGATATTGGCATTCATGGTGCTGATGTCTCGCTACAGTTTTCTGTCCAGCCTGTACTCAAGACAGGAAGTTCGAAGAGTTTCTGTGCAAGTATGAACTTCAAGGGAGCAGTAGGAAGGAAAGTCAAGAAAAACATTCTGGAATGATCTTAGAAGTTTCTTTTCTTTCTTTCTTTCTTTTTTTTTTTTTCAGCTGTATCATAAAGAGAGATAAACAATTAAGACATTCACCAGTTCCTGTTGCAGAGACCTCTGGCTGTATGGATGAAGGAAAGGTGTGTGCCTCGATTCTAATGCAAGTGAAACCAGCATCTTTGCAGGAACATGGAAAAGAATGTTTAGAAAAATTGATTCCCATTTCAATATTTAGTATAATTTACTCCACTTATCATGAAATGCTTCTTCACAAATTTTATGAAAGCAGGAACTGCCCCTACGGGATAGGAACTCCATGCACCTCATGCAATTCTATGGGTGTTGAAAGAAGTACTTGCTGGCTAAGTGAAAGCCTCAAGACTGAAAGGCAACATTCTATTATAGCAGCAGCTGGTTACTCAAAACAAGATGCTCACCTGGAAAGAACTCTGTGTGTCCCTGACCCCCACCCCCACCCACTGGCTGTGAAGGAGCCCTACAGGCCCCCCTCTGTGCCCAGCAAGACAAACTCCCCAGACATACCTCACTCCAACAAGACACTGCCCCATCTCATCACTATGAAATGTCCAAGAAGAGAGCTAAATGTAAAACCAATCACCCACCTTCCCCTAGGAAACTGTCAGCCCAACCTCAACAAGCCCTACATCCCTGCTGACCTTGGAACCACCAGAAAATAAGAAACAATTCACCAAGGAAGAAATACAACTTGTCCTTAAATACTGAAGAAAGATGTTCACTTCATCCAGGGAAGAGCTGATGTTGCAGTCTTGAGCCTGGAGGCCATCTAGAAGCAGAATTCCCTTCTTCTTGGAACACTGCAGTCTTTTTCTCTTGAGGCCTTCAACATGTTGGAAGAGGCCCATCCACATTGTGGAGGACCATCTGCTTTAATCAAAGTTTACTGATTTATTAGGTCGGTGCAAAAGTAATTGCAGTTTTTGCCACAGTTTTAATGGCAAAAACCACAATTACTTTTGGAATGACTTAGTTCATTACGGCCTGGCACAGTGGCTCATGCCTATAATCCCAGCACCATGGGTGGCCGAGGCGGGTGCATCACCTGAGGTCAGGAGTTCGAGACCAGTCATACCAACATGGAGAAACCCCATCTCTACTAAAAATACAAATTAGCCGGGCGTGACGGCCTATGCCTGTAATCCCAGCTACTCGTGGGAGGCTGAGGCAGGAGAATTGCTTGAACCTGGGAGGCGGGGGTTGTGGTGAGTTGAGATTGCGCCATTGTACTCTAGCCTGGGCAACAAGAGCGAAATTCTGTCTCAAAAAAAAAAAAAAAATGTTAATCACATATAAAAAAAGATACTCTCACAGCAACATCTAGATTGATGTTTGACCAAAAACTGTTTACTGTAACTGTAACCTAGCCAAGGTGACACATGAAATTAACCATCATAGAGGTAGTTAGCTGTGTTGGCAATGTTTATTTTCTAAGCTGGGCGGTGGAGATGCATGTATTCATTAAATTATCCTTTAAGTCCCCTTTCTATGTGTTTTTTGTTTGTTTGTTTTTGTTTTATTTTTGTTTTTGAGACAGAGTCTCACTCTATCACCCAGGCTGGAGTGCAGCGGCACGATCTTGGCTCACTGTAACCTCTGCCTCCTGGGTTCAAGCGATTCTCCTACCTCAACCTCCCAAGTAGCTGGGTTTACAGGTGCCTGCCACCACACCCAGCTAATTTTTATGTTTTTAGTAGAGACAGGGTTTCAGCATGTTGGCCAGGCTGGTCTCGAACTCATGACCTCAGGTGATCTGCCCGCCTCAGCCTCCCAAAGTGCTGGGATTACAGGCATGAGCCACCATGCCCAGCCCCTTTTCCATGTCTTAATAACACATAAATACTGCATAACATGTAAATATTTAATAAACAGCAACAATCAGAATATATTCTGGGCCGGGCGCGGTGGCTCAAGCCTGTAATCCCAGCACTTTGGGAGGCCGAGACGGGCGGATCACAAGGTCAGGAGATCGAGACCATCCTGGCTAACACGGTGAAACCCCGTCTCTACTAGAAAATACAAAAAAAAAAACTAGCCGGGCGAGGTGGCGGGCGCCTGTGGTCCCAGCTACTCGGGAGGCTGAGGCAGGAGAATGGCGTGAACCCGGGAAGGCGGAGCTTGCAGTGAGCCGAGATAGAGCCACTGCACTCCAGCCTGGGCGACAGAGCGAGACTCCGTCTCAAAAAAAAAAAAAAAGAAAAAAGAAAAAAGAATATATTCTGAAATAAAAGTAAAAACAAATTGACTACACATGTCTACTTTCTTTTGTTTTTTTAGGAGATAGAGTCTTGCTTTGTCATCCAGGTTGGAGTGCAGTGGCACAATGATAGCTTATTGCAGCCTCAACCTCCCAGGCTCAAGAAATTCTCCCACCTCAGCCTCTCAAATAGCTGAGACTACAGACATGCGCCATCAGGCCCGGCTAATTTTCTTTTTTCTTTTTTGTAGAGACATGGTCCCATTGTGTTACCCAGGCTGGTCTCAAACTCCCGGGCTCAAGTCATCCTTCCGCCTTGGCCTCCCAAAGTGCTAATGTGCCCGGCCATCTTTGCTTTTCATTAGACACAGTCCTTAAAAGCCAGGTATAAGATAAAAATTGATATTAGAACTCCCCCAAAATTAGGTTATAATTAAATCAATGAAAAAAGATTGTAATATAAATTTATTTTTAAAATGTATTCTAAGATCTAAATTTCTAAAATCACAAAACCCTAAAATTCTAACTTTAGCTGTTATGAGCAACAAACCTCTTTCACCTAACCCTTGTGTGAAAGGTACATCAGATGAGTAATAAAACACAGGAAGTTCGTTTTTGAAATCAAAATTTGAAGTACTGGTTAAGTAAAAACAAAGTGTCAGTTTATTTTCATGGGAAAGATGAAAGCTCGCAGGTTCTAATGGGGTTGTGGCTCTTCATTTCTTCCCTCCCTCCCTTCTCTTGCTATTGCTAAGCTGACACTTAAATGTAGTTATGTGACACTCCTGTGCAAGTGTCTACTCCTGCAACCCCCAATCTTTTGGATTTCCTTGGTATTTAAAAATCAGACAATAGGCCGGACGTGGTGGCTCATGCCTGTAATCCCAGCACTTTGGGAGACCGATGTGGGAGAATCGCTTGAGTCCAGGAGTTCGAGACCAGCCTGGCCAACATGGTGAAACCCCGTTTCTACCAAAAATACAAAAATTTGCCAGGGGTGTTAGCGGGAACTTGTAATCCCAGCTACTACTCTGGAAGTTGGGGCAGGAAAATGGCTTGAACATGGGAAGGGGAGGTTGCAGTGAGCTGAGATTGTGCCATTGTACTCCAGCCTGGGCAAAAGTGCGAGACTGTCTCAAAAAAAAAAAAAAGAGAGAGAAAGAAAAAAGAATAAAAGGAAAGAGGGGAGGGAGGGGAGGGAGGGGAGGGGAGGGAGGGGAGGGAGGGGAGGGAGGGGAGGGAGAAAAGTCAGACAGTAAACTGGAGAACAAAAAACGCTCTACCACGAGAGGGCAGTAGATACCACCAGTGCGCAGGCCTCCTTCGAGATCAAAGGGAAGGCTCTGGATGCTGAAGGAACCCTGGGATTCTCTAACTTAGGCCCGTTCTTCAGGGATAGGAAGGAGATGGCTAAGAGGGTCAGCGACTTACCTGAAACCACGCCGCCATTGGCCCGCGTGTATTATCCTTAAAGACTCACGTGCCACCTAATTAAAGGGAAGGAAATAGGAAGCGCTGGCCGGGGACCCTGGCTCACTTCTTCAGCACTTTGGGAGTCCGAGGTAGTAACATCACGTGAGGTCAGAAGTTCAAGACCAGCCTGGCCAACATAGCGAGACCCTCGTCTCTATAAAAAATTAGATTAACAACAACAACAACAACGAAAAGAAATAGGAGGCTCCTTAGTAGGGACGCCCTTCCCCCATAACTTAATAGTCCAACAATGATGTGCAAGTCGCCTAAAGAAAGAAAATGTATGGGGAGTGAAAGTGTGGAAAAAGCCACACTGACGACCCAGGCCGTCTTTAGGCCCCTACGACGTGAATGGGAATGATTTGCAGAGTCTTTACCAAAATGACTACATTGTCAGAACTTCCACGACTTCCTGCTTTCCCCCAGAGAATCACCCGTCCCTGTTGAAGAGACAGGCACTCTGCCCAGAGCCCAGAGAGACCAGAGATAATTTCTAACTTCCATACAAAAAAGTGGGGTGGTACCAATCAGGACAAAACTCTCCCTGAAGGAGTCAGACCTGTATAACACTCACCTGGAGGGGGCAGAGACAGCCTGGAGCCTAAAGGCTGTGTCTGATCCCAGACCCTGTTGCAGGAGCTGGTGGGGAATTGCCGCCCTCCGCAGTCCTGCCTACCCAGAGTCACAGAGCCCCCAAGCTTCCCTCCCAGCCTGGTGTTACCAGCGCTGAGTCCAGCCCTGCTCTCAGTCACCCCTGGCCATTCTCTCCCACCTCATCCATCACCCTCTCCCTTGCACCCACTCCCTCTAGGGTCACTGGATTTCCTTCTGCTCCTTGAATCCACTAAACTTTTCTCTGACTTAGGACATTGGAGTTTGCTGTCCCTTCTTTCTAAAATGCTTTTCCCCACAGACCTCACACATTCAGTGATCTGCTGGGCCAGTCTGCATGGATCCTCATAGGCATCTCAAACCCAGGGTGTTCCAAACTGACCAAGGGGTTTTGTTTTGGTGGCAATGAATTGAACCAGCTCCCCCATGAAGTCCATTTCCTCATTTGTAAAATGAAGACAATAGCACCTACCTTACAGGCTTTTTGTGAGGATTAAATGAGAATACACACACACACACACACAGATGAATATATATACACACAAGTATATAGCAGCTGTATGTATATTTGTATATATATACATATGTATATAGCATATACAAATATACATATAAAGCATGTAGCACAGTGCCTAATCCATAGAACATCTCAATGAATGACAACCTTTACAGTAAATGCTAACATTTTCCTCCATAAAGCAGCCCCTTCCACCTCCTCTCCAAGGGAGAGATCAGATTAGCACCTTTTGACTTTTTCCTCTCTTTCACCACCCACCTTTAACAAAACAACAAATCCCAGTGTGTATTTCTAGAATCCAATGCATTCTTCACATCCTACTCCCACTGTCCTAATTCATGCCTGCGTTATTTCTGGCCTGGATTATTGCAGTAGCCTTCCAATAGCCTGCTTCAAATCCAAGCTCCATTATTTAATCTATGTAGGATGAAAGCTTACCATGCGATGACAGACTACTATGAACAGCTTTTTGCCAGTACATTTGGAAACTCAGACAAAATGACCAACTCCCTAGAAAAAACATAACTTACCAAAACTGACTTAAGAAGAAAGAAAATGTATGGATAGTCATAAAATGATTAGGGAAATTGAAACAGGAGTGAAAACCTTTGTCAAATTAAACTTAGACCTGGATGACTTTCCAGGTAAGTTCTCCTAAACTTTCATGGAGTGGATCATTCCTAACTTATAAAAACTCTTCCAGAGAATAGAAGAGTGGTTATCTTCTCTTAGGTATTCTATGAGGCCAGTGTAACCTTGATACCAAAACCAGGCAAGGACAGGAAAAGAAAGAGAAATAAAAGGCCAATCTCAATCAGGGACATAGAGGCAAAAATATGAAACAATTTTTTTTTTTTTTTTTTTTTTGGAGATGGAGTCTCACTGTGTTGCCCAGGCTGGAGTGCAGTGGCATGATCTGAGCTCACTGCAACCTCCTCCTGGGTTCAAGCAGTTCTCCTGCTTCAGCCTCCCGAGTAGCTGGGAATACAGGCGCCGGCAACCACTGCGCCTGGCTAATTTTTGTATTTTCAGTAGAGATGGGGTTTTTGCCATGTTGGCCAGGCCAGTCTTGAACTCCTGACCTCAGGTAATCTGCCTGGCTGGGCCTCCCAAAGTGTTGAGATTACAGGCGTGAGCCACCACACCTGGCCAAACAAAATATTAGTGTGGTGTTTCATGCCCACACATTATTTAACCTACCTTGCTCCCTCCTGTCACACTCATCAGTGTGAAGAGACCTTACCAAACAGGCTTTGTATGAGCAACAAGGCTGTTTATTTCACCTGGATGCGGGCGGCTGAGTCTGATAAGAGAGTCAGCGAAGGGAGATGGGGTGGGGCCGTTTTATAGGGTTTGGGTGGGTAGTGGAAAATTACAGTCAAAGGGGGTTTTTCTCTTACAGACGGGGCAGGGTTCACAAGGTGCTCAGTGGGGGAGCTTCTGAGCCAGGAGAAGGAATTTCACAAGATTAATCGCTCAGTTACAGTGGGGCGGGAACAAATCACAATGGTGGAATGTCACCAGTTAAGGCAGGAACCAGCCATTTTCACTTTTTTTGTGATTCTTCACCTGCTTCAGGCCATTTGGATGTATACGTGCTGGTCACGGGCATATGATGGCTTGGCTTGGGCTCAGAGGCCTGACACCTCCCTCCCTCCCTCTCTCCCTTCCTTCCTTCCTTCCTTCCTTCCTTCCTTCCTTCCTTCTTCCTTCTTTCCTTCTTTCCTTCTTTCTTTTTTTGGAGACAGGGACTGGCTCTGTCTCCAGGCTGAGTGTGGTAGTACAATCTTGGCTCACTGCAGCTTTGACCTCCCAGGCCCAGGTGATCCTCCCACCTCAATCTCCTGAGTAGCTGGGGCTACAGGCATGCACCACTATGCCTGGCTAATTTTTAAATTATTTGTAGAGAAGAGATTTCGTTATGTTGCCCAGGCTGGTCTTGAACTCCTGAGCTCAAGTGATCCTCCTGCCTTGGCCTCCCAAAGTGCTGGAATTACAGGCGTGAGCCATTGTGCCTGACCATTTATTTGCTATTTCTACATTCAGGCGGTAGAGCTAAGCTTTCCTCCACTTGAGCATGGAGTGACTCATCTGATGATTCCAGGTTATAAAAAGTCTGTGGCTTCCCTGCTGGGTACACTCTCGCTCTCTCTGCGATTGCTGGCTCTGCAGGAAGCCAGCTGCTATATCTGAGAGCCTACATGTTGACAGTCACACAGTAAACCTGGAAGCAGATCTTTCCCTGGTGGAGCCTCCAGATGACTTCAGCTCTGACCAACACATTGACTGCAGCTTCATAAGTGACCCTGAGCCAGAACTCCATAGCTCAGCCCCTCCTGGACTCCTGAGAAAACATGATATAACAAATGCTTGCTGTTTCAAGCCACTAAATTGTGGGATAACTTCTTACGTTAATATAGTTCACAAACAAAATCTAACGTTTAAAAAACATCATAAGGACAGGTGCAGTGGTTCATGCCTGTAGTCCCAGCTACTCAGGAGGCTGAGGTGTGAGGATCACCTGAGCCTGGGAAGATCGAGGCTGCAGTGAGTCGTGATCATACCACTGCACTCCAGCCCGGGCAACAGAGTGAGACCTTGTCTCAAAAAATAAAAAGGACTAGAAAGGAAATTCCTTAACTTGAGGGAAGAGAGAAACTCTCTCATATTGTTTTATACTCAGTACCTGTTTTAAGAAGAAACAAGGAAGTAAAACCAAAGGCAGGCAGCCCAGTGCCAGGCACCAGACCCAAAACCAGACCCAAAACCAGGCCTGGGCCTGCCTGGCCTAAACCTAGTAGTTAAAAATCAACCATGACTTAGCAACCGATATTATCCATAGATTCCAGACATTGTATGGAAAAACACTGTGAAACTCCCTGCTCTGTTCTGTTTCACTCTGACTACCAGTGCATGAAGCCCCTGTCACGTACCCCTTAGATTGCTCAATGAATCATGACCCTTTCATGTAAAATCTTTAGCGTTGTGAGCCCTTGAAAGGGACAGAAATTGTGCACTCGGGGAGCTCAGATTTTAAGACGGTAGCTTGCCGATGCTCCCAGCTGAATAAAGCCCTTTCTTCTACAACTTGGTGTCAGGGGTTTTGCCTGCGGCTCGTCCTGCTACAAACTGATAAAGGATATCTAAAGAAAAAAATTAGTAAACATTATTATATTATTTTTTAAAAAATACCTAACTACATCGACTCAAAGTAAACATTACTCTTAATGAGAAAATGTTGTAAGTGTTTTACTTATGAGCTGAAAGAGGATAAAGATGGTCACAATCACGTGGGATCCCTCAGGCCTCTCTGTTTTCTTTCTGTGTCCTTTCTGAAAATCAGATTGTCTTGACTGCTCTCTGGTATGGTTTGAATCAGACCGTATTTGTGTCGTCAGCAAATCTCATGTCTAATTGTAATCCCCAATGTTGGAGGTGAGGCCTGGTGGGAGGTGATTGGTCATAGGGCGATGCTGTTCTTGTGATAATGAATGAGGTCTCACGAGATCTGAGATCTGGTTGTTGAAAAGTGTGTGGCACCTCCCTCCTCTCTCACTTCCTCCTGTTGTGACCACATAAGATGTGCCTGTTTCCCTGTCACCTTCTGCCATGATTGTAAGTTTCCCGAGGCCTCCCCAGTCATATTTCCTGTACAGCCTGTGGAACCTCGAGCCAATTCAACCTCTTTTCTTTATAAATTACCCAGTCTCAGGATTTCTTTATAGCAGTGTGAGAATGGACTAATACAGTAACCCAGTCAACTGTATAGGTTTTGTCCAATTGAACCCAAATCAGGGCCTTGAACATTCCCAGGCACTGATGAAAGTACCTAGGTTTACTAGAAAAAAACTGTCTCTAGCTCTGGACCAAACCTTCATATAACGCTATATTCTGAGCCCCCTTGCTGTGAGATGCCTAGTCAGAGCACCCCTTCTCTCTGTCCATCTTGAGGGTACTCTGCAGTTCTCGGTATGTAAGTTCCCCTAATACACGCTTTTTTCCAGACTGGCGTTTAGTGCTTATTTTCTTTGTAAATTTAACTGGCCTGATCTCAGGACACTTTGGGGTACTCCTTTTTGGAAATTCCCCTGCCTCCACTTTTGGGGGTAACTCCAGCCACAGGTTTGATGGGACAAAACAATTGCCACTTATATTTTACATGTATCGGGGGTTCTAGACAGTAACTTAGGACAAGAAAAAAGAAATTTAAAGTTTGAAGATCCCAAAGGAAGAAACAAAACCATTCTTATTTGCAGATGGCACGGTTGTATACATGGACAACCCCAAATCTATAGAATACTAGAAATAACAAGAGAAGTTCATCAAGACGATTGGCCATAATATTCATGTACAAATCAGTTGACTTGTAACCTATCAGCAACAATGCATAGTAACAACAAAACCAGAAGGTTCCTAGGAATGCTTTACCAAAAGAAGGATATGACATATATACAGATTATGAAACATGATCAGGCGTGGTGGTTCATGCCTGTAATCCCAGCACTTTGGGAGACCGAGGCGGGAGCATCACTTGAGGTCAGGAGTTTGAGACCAGCCTGGCCAAACATGGCGAAACCCCGTCTCTACTAAAAATACAAAAATTAGCCGGGCGTGGTGGCAGGTGCCTGTAATCCCAGCTACTCGGGAGATTGAGGCAGGAGAATTACTTGAACCTGGGAGGTGGAGGTTGTAGTGAGCCAAGATCGCGCCATTGCACTCCAGCCTGGGCAACAGACTGAGGGAAACTCTGTCTCAAAAAATATTATGAAACATTAATGAAAGACATTAAAGAAGACCTAAATAATGGAGAGACATAATATGTTCATGGATAGAAAGTCTCCATATTGTAAAGATATCTTTCTCTCCAAATTGATGTATAGAGTCAGTACAGTTTCAATAAATGTCTCAGAGATTTCCAAGGAACTTGACAATGTGACTCTAAAATCTTTAAAATTTATATAAACAAGCAAAGGGTGAAGAATAGTGAAGTCATTCCTAAACAAGAATAGGATAGAGGGACTTTCCCTACCAGATAAACAAGCATTAAAAGATGTAGTAATTTACAAAGCATGGTATCGGCAGAAGGAAAAAGAAGGTGACCAATGGAATGGGAATGGAGATCCCAGAAACAGATTTACTACATGTACAATGATTTTCAAACAGGAATATCCCCAATAACTCATTATTTACGTCGTAAAAAGTAAACAGATTCTTAGAAGCTATATAATGACTTAATGCACATCATCAAATATGCCAAGACAATGTAGAAACAGAAATCTCATGTAATTTGGAAGTGAAAATTACTCAAATATAATTTTATACATAATTTATAAAGTTTTTTTTTTTTTTTTGATCAGGTACAGTGGCTCATGCCTGTAATCCCAGCACTTTGGGAGGCCAAGATGGGTGGATCCCCTGAGGTCAGAAGTTCAGGACCAGCCTGGGCAACATGGTGAAACCCCATCTCTACTAAAAGAATACAAAAATTAGCCACTCATCTGTAGTTCCAGCTACCTGGGAGGCTGAGGAAGGAGAATCACTTGAACCTGGGAGGTGGAGTTTGCAGGAAGCTGAAATCATACCACTACACTCCAGCCTGGGTGACAGAGCAAGACTCTGTCTTAAAAAAAAAAAAAAAGCTTCTTTTTCAATATACAGGTTCTGATTAACCTAATTCTCTAAGAAAAATTAGAAAAAAGTCTAGCATCTGGCACAGAAAATCTTATCAGATATTTCAGTGACTATATCATAAAAAATTTTATGTAATAGAATAATTTCTTTTTCTTTTTCTTTTTTTTTTTTTTGAGACGGAGTCTCGCTCTGTTGCCCAGGCTGGAGTGCAGTGGCCAGATCTCAGCTCACTGCAAGCTCCGCCTCCCGGGTTTACGCCATTCTCCCGCCTCAGCCTCCCGAGTAGCTGGGACTACAGGCGCCCGCCACCTCGCCCGGCTAGTTTTTTGTATTTTTTTTTTAGTAGAGACGGGGTTTCACCATGTTAGCCAGGATGGTCTCGATCTCCTGACCTCGTGATCCGCCCGTCTTGGCCTCCCAAAGTGCTGGGATTACAGGCTTGAACCACCGCGCCCGGCCAATAATTTATTTTTCTAAACCAATATGGGATAACATTTTAAAACTTCTTAAAGGCTTCCTCAGGAACATTTTCCACTAAGAACAACACACACATACACACACACATATTAAAATTGTATTCAAAGGCTATAATTTATAATATAATATTATAAGATTAATATTCAGTTCCATGAACGTTTGGTAGAAATCATCTGTAAAGCCACCTGGGATTAGGTTTAATTTGATGAAGTTTTAACCTGTGTCTTAATTAATCCATCTAGAACTGATTTTTATGTTTGGTGTGAGGTAGGGACACTCTTTCTTTCTTTCTTTCTTTTTTTTACATGGATAAACATCCCTTCCCCACTTATCTGCAATACCACTTTTGAGAACTCAAGTATCTAATTACAGAAAAAATGAAAACACAGTTTTTGAGCTTAACTAAGACATTAAAGTTCAAATAACACCTAGAAAACAATTCTACTCTACACTGATAATATTTTCCTTGGGAAGCATTTTCAGGAGCATTTTCATTTGAAAGGAAAACGTGACATTTGCTCCCTCCACTTCTGTTATCTTGAACCCGGGATATCTTGATGTATAGAGTCAGTACAGTTTCAATAAATGTCTCAGGGATTTCCAAGGAACTTGACAATATGACTCTAAAATCTTTAAAATTTATATAAACAAGCAAAGGGTGAAGAATAGTGAAGTCATTCCTAAACAAGAATAGGATAGAGGGACTTTCCCTACCAGATAAACAAGCATTAAAAGATGTAGTAATTTGCAAAGCATGGTATCGGCAGAAGGAAAAAGAAGGTGACCAATGGAATGGGAATGGAGATCCCATCTGATGACATAAATACAGACAGTCATTTATCTCAAGTACTGATACAAAAATGCATGTTGCATCTAGGGGTTAACATATCCAGCACTGGCTTGGAAAATGGAGAGAACACATCCTTTGTACCATAATGACTTGATGCATATCCTCAAATATGCCAGGACTAAGAAAATGTAGACACAGAAACCTCATGTAATTTGGAAGTGAAAATCACTCAAATAGAATTTTATAAATAATTCATAAAGCTGCTTTTTCAATATACACAGATCCCGTGAAGCATATCCAACTCTTTTATTTCAGTTACAAAATGAAATTCCTGAATGAAACTTGGCGATTTTTGAGTAAGAAATTGAGATTGGGCAATTCAAGCTCTTGTTTAGCTTTTATTATAAAGGAGGATTTTTCAGTTTCCATCACATCAGATGGTAGTTATCTGTCAATTAATAATTGACAATTTACTGATTTTAAAACAAGTCTGCACTCCTCATCTTCCTTTTACTGAGATTCTCAGTCCTGAAGATTTTCTCCTGCACTGAGCACACCAGCTTTGAATCACTCTGTTCCCTAAGAGTTAAAGGGAATAGGATTAAGAGGGGAAAAAAAAAGATCACTGCAGACATTTTCAGTTTAGGCCTATTTTTTTTTTTTTTTTTTTTTTTTGAGATGGAGTCTTGCTCTTATCACCCAGGCTGGAGTGAAGTGGTTCGATCTCAGCTCACTGCAACTTCTGCCTCCCGGGTTCAAGGGATTCGCCTGCCTCAGCCTCCCAAGTAGCTGGAATTACAGACGCCCACCACCATGCCCAGCTAATTTTTGTAGTTTTATTAGAGAAAGGGTTTCCCCATGTTGGCCAAGCTAGTCTCAAACTCCTGGTCTCAAGTGATCCACCCACTTCAGCCTTCCAAAGTGCTGGGATTGCAGATGTGAGCCACTGTGCCAGGCCTAGGGTTAATTTTAACCCATAAACTGAGTGGTGTGCTCTCCTTATGCACAAAGCCGATGAAGAAGATACAAGTTAAACATCTGGACAGTTACAATGATATAAAAAATAATAGAGGCAAAAAAATAAATAAAAGATTATAAACAACTTCCAGGTTTGGTTCTGTTTGAGCCAGGGTCTTGCTCTGTTGCCCAGGTTGGAATGCAGTGGTGTGATCAGAGCTCATTGCAGACTTGAACTCCTGGGCTTGTTCCACTGCACCTGGCTAATTTTTGTATTTTTGGTAGAGATGGGGTTTCACCATGTTGCCAGGCTGGTTTTGATCTCCTGACCTCGTGATCTGCCCACCTCAGCCTCCCAAAGTGCTGGGATTACAGGCATGAGCCATTGTGCCCGGTCATATTTTTTATTGCAAAAATGTTATTCTGTTTATTCAAGGTAGAGTCCATGGGTCTCTAGCCCTAGAATCACACGGGAATTCACTAGCAATGCAGAGTCTCAAGGCGGGGCCGGGGGTGGGGTGAGCAGTGGCTCACATGTGATACGTGATTTGACCTTAGTGCACTGGCCAGGGGTCGGCAGGCATGGTTCTGTTTTATTCACCACAGCCCTTGTGCTAAGAAATCAAAGAGGTTGGGCACGATGGCTCATGCTTGTAATTCCAGCACTTTGGGAGGCCGAGGAGGGTGGATCACTTGAGCCCAGGAGTTTGAGACCAGCCTGGGCAACACGGTGCCACCCCGTCTCTACAGAAAATACAAAAACTAGCTGGATGGGGTGGTGTGGGCCTGCTACTTGGGAGGATGAGGTGGGAGGATCGCTTGAGCCTGGGAGGTTGAGGCTGCAGTGAGCTATGATCATGCCACTGCACTCCCGCCTGGGAGACAGAGCAAGACCCCATCTTAAAAAAAAAAAAAGAGAGAGAGAGAGAGAGATAAAGGGCGGATCACGAGGTCAGGAGATTGAGACCATCCTGGCTAACACGGTGAAACCCCGTCTCTACTAAAAAATACAAAAAACTAGCCGGGCGAGGTGGCGGGCGCCTATGGTCCCAGCTACTCGGGAGGCTGAGGCAGGAGAATGGCGTGAACCCGGGAGGCGGAGCTTGCAGTGAGCTGAGATCCGGCCACTGCACTCCAGCCTGGGCGACAGAGCGAGACTCCGTCTCAAAAAAAAAAAAAAAAAAAAAAAAAAGAAAGAAAAAGAAAAAGGAAAAAAAGGAAAGAAATTAGAGAAGTGGTGCAAACCCAGAGAGAACAGTGGATGGGGTAGAGTTCAAACATCTCCATCAAACATCTCCATTTACTTTGGCGAGACACAGAGTGACTAAGCAACAGTTAAGGGGCCAAGCACCCCCATCATTGGGCAGAGAGAGCTTGGCATGGCAGCCAGACCCAAATTCTCTCTCTAGCTATGCCTCTGACTCACTCTACAGTTTTTAGACAAAGAAGAATCTATCATTTCCCAACTGTGGCATAAAAGTGAATGATGGCGTAGGTTTTTTCCTTCTGTTCAAGGTGAGGGAGAGGACAGTCATATTTTAGTGCGTTGTAAGTTAATATTAAAAAGTGCAACAAAATATACGGATGAGTGTATGGAGGGGGGCCTTGAGGGCAATAGAGCATTAGGTGCACCCGCTCCCAGCCCTGCGACTGTGCCCTCCAGGAGCAGCATCAAACCAGGCACAGAGGTGACCAGGCCAGTAAATACTCTCAGCTCATGATCTTAGAGTCCTCACAAGATGTTTGTCTTTCACATGGCAGCACTGTTGGGGGTCTGTGATGTGTCACCACCTATTTTTGCAAAATTGGTATTTCTGGAAGCATTTAAATCCCTGGGTTTGGTTTGTTTTATTTATTTATTTTTTTGAGACAGGGTCTGGCTCTGTCATCCAGGCTGCAGTGCAATAGCACAATCTCAGTTCACCGCAACGTGGGATCAAGTCATCCTCCCACCTCAGCCTCCTGAGGAGCTGGTTTTTGTGTTTTTAGCAGAGATGGGGTTTCACCCCATTGTCCAGCCTGATCTCAAACTTCTGGCTCAAGTGATCTGCCTGCTTTGGCCTCCCAAAGTGCTGGGATTACAGGCATGAGCCATTGTGTCCGGCCTAAATCCCCTTAATATTTTGTTCCTACTATGAGCCAGTGCTCTGTGTTCAAGGATTGTAAAATCTTGACAAACTGTCCAAAAAAGAGAAAGTAAATAAGCATAGTATAGACATTTAATAACACTCATTATCACTTTATTCAGTCAACAAACACTTACCAAGCTCCTTTTGCTAGGAGCTAGGAGCATGAAGGTAAGGAAAGCATAGCCTCTGCTCTGAGATTTCACAAGACAAGTATTAATACTAAACCAAACAACGCAGGCAGAATAACAACCTCTAAAGATATCCGCGTCCTATGCTCCAAAACTTATGAATGTTTTACCTTACATGGCAAAAAGGACTTTTCAGATGTGATTAAGGATCTTGAGGTGGGAGAGTTCCCTGGATTATGTGGGTGGGCCCAGTGTAATCACAAGGGTGCCTTTAGGTGAAAGACAAATATCGGGCTGGGTGAGGTGGCTCACGCCTGTAATCCTAGCACTTTGGGAGACCGAGGCAGGTGAATTGCTTGAGTTCAGGAGTTTGAGACCAGTCTGGGCAACATGGCAATACCCCACCTCCCTGCCTCTACTGAAAATCCCAGCAACTCAGGAGGCTGAGGCAGGAGAATCACTTGAACCTTGGAGGTGGAGGTTCCAGTGAGCCGAGATTGAGCCACTGCACTCCAGCCTGGATGACAGAGTGAGCCTCCGTCTCAAAAAGCAAAAACAAAAGCAAGATGCATGAGGGAGAACCAGTGTCAGAGTCAGAGAAAGACTTGAAGATGCTGTATCGCGAGCTTTGCGGATGGAGGCAAGGCCAGGAGCCCACAAATGCAGGCGGCCCCTGGGAACTGGAAAAGGCAAGAATACGGATGCTCCCCTGGAGCCTCCAAAGGGAAGGAAGCCCAGGTGACTGCTTGATCGTAGCTCAGTGAGGCCCATTCAGACTCCTGATCTCCAGGATGGTAAGAGAATAAGATTGTGTTGTTTGAAGCCACCAGGTCTGTAATACAGTAACTTATTACAGCAGCAACAGGAAACTCGTGCACCGACACTGACCATGCAGTGACAAGCGTCCTGCAGTGCTGCTCTCAGGCACGATGGAGCTATAGCTACTGGAGGGCAAGGTGGGGGCCCAGGGAGGCCACTGGCTGGTTCTCCCAGCCCTGCATCTTGAGGGATGGGTGGAACTTCACCAGGCAGAGAGCCGGCACGTGTGTATACATGTGTTAAACTGTCACCACCATCAAGACCACAGGCAGAGCCATCCCCCAAAGCCTCATGACCTTTTATCTCCTTGAATCCCCCATCACCAAGCAACCACTCACCTGTCTGCTGTCACTATAGATGAGCTTGAATGTTCTAGAGTTTACATAAATGAAACAATAGCATATGTTCTCCTTTTTTGATCTGGTTTCTTTCTTTATAACATTGTAATAATTACTTTTTAATTGACAAATAAAAATTGTACATATTTGTGGTACACAGCATGGTGCTTTAGGATATCTATACATTGCGGAATGGCTGAATCAAGCTAATGAACATACGTATTGCCTCATATACTTAACAATTTTTTTTTGTGATGAGGATACTCAAAATCTACTCTCACAATTTCCTTCCTCCCTCCCTCCCTCCCTCCCTTCTTTCTTTCTTCCTTTCTTTCTTTCTTTCTTCTTTCTTTCTTTCTTCCTTTCTTTCTTTCTTTGACGGAGTCTGGCTTTGTCACCCAGGCTGGAGTTCAGAGGTGTGATCTCAGCTCTCTGTAGCCTCAGCCTCCCCGGATCAAGTGATTCTCCTGCCTCAGCCTCCCAAGTAGCTGGGATTACAGGCACCCACTACCACGCCCGACTACTTTTTGTATTTTTAGTAGAGACGAGGTTTCACCATGTTGGCCAGGCTGGTCTCGAACTCCTGACCTCAGGTGATCTGGCCCTCTCAGCAATTTTCAAGTGTATAATGCATTGTTAATGATAATCACCATGTTGCAAAACAGACTTTAACTTGTTCCTCCTCTCTCACCGACACTTTGTATCCTTTGCTCTGCATCACCTATTAACCACCATTCTACTCTCTACTTCTATGAGTTCTTTTTCTGGTTTCTTTCACTCATCATAATGATCTGGAGATTCATCCATGCATGTATTGATAGCTCATTCCTTTTCAGGGCTGAATAATATTCCACTGCATGGCTGTACGACCATTTGTTTGCCCATTCACTTCTTAGCAGGCATTTGGGTTGTTTCCAGTTTTGGGGGGTGTTACAAATAAAGCTTGAAAGAACACGTGTACGTGAGCCTTTGTGGGGAAGCGTTTTCTTTTCTCTCAGGTAAATACCCAGGAACAGAGTGGTTAGGTCTTTTTCTTTTTCAGATGGTCTCAGTCACTCAGATTGCGGTGCTGTGATCCTCCCACCTCAGCCTCTCAAGTAGCTGGGACCACAGGTGCACGCCACCATGCCTGGTTCTTTTTTTTTGTAGAGATGGGGTCTCACTCTGTTGTTCAGGCTGGTCTTGAACTCCTGAGCTCAAGGGATCCTCCTGCCTTGGCCACCCAATATCCTTTACTCTTAATAGGTTGTGAGCATCTTTCCATGTCAATGTCTAATTTACCTCATCATTTTAATGCTGCTATTAACGTCTTTGTAAATGCATCTGTAAACCTTCTGGTTATCTCCCTAGGATGTGTTCCTTGAACTGGAATTGCCAGATCAAAGATGATCTACATTTAAAGATTTTTGACTCACATTCCTATTTTAGGGCTTCCTAAATTTTCACCATGAAGACAGAAGAGCCACCTAGGCTGGTATTTGCTTCTGTCTGTCCATGGCCCGTAGGGAGAGGGTAAGTACTTCTCAGGTCACTTGCAAGGGCAGGGGAAAACCTGACTCTTAGCTCATGGCAATTAAGTCAAGAGAAAGGCTTAGAATGTGAAGAAGTTGAGGAGACTTTTTAGGGCACTTAAGAAAGTAATCCTTGGCCGGGCGCGGTGGCTCAAGCCTGTAATCCCAGCACTTTGGGAGGCCGAGGTGGGTGGATCACAAGGTCAGGAGATCGAGACCATCCTGGCTAACATGGTGAAACCCCGTCTCTACTAAAAAATACAAAAAACTAGCCGGGCGAGGTGGCGGGCGCCTGTAGTCCCAGCTACTCGGGAGGCTGAGGCAGGAGAATGGTGTGAACCCAGGAGGCGGAGCTTGCAGTGAGCTGAGATCTGGCCAGTGCACTCCAGCTTGGGTGACAGAGCGAGACTCCATCTCAAAAAAAAAAAAAAAAAAAAAAGAAAGTAATCCTTGTGGTTGATTTTGTTTTTATTATTTTAATTCCACTCTTAATGGAGGGGGGAGGGGCTCTATTTTAAAGAGAGCTTAAAGGAGGATTTTTTTTTGTTTTTGAGATGGAGGCTCACTCTGTTGCCCAGGCTGGAGTGCAATGGCACAATCTTGGCTCACTGCAACCTCCACCTCCCAGGTTCAAGCGATTCTCCTGTCTCAGCCTCCTGAGTAGCTGAGACTACAGGCACCCACCACTCCTGGCTAATTTTTGTATTTTTAGCTAATTTTTGTATCTTTAGTAGAGACTGGGTTTTGCCATGTTGACCAAGCTGGTCTCAAACTCCTGACCTCAAGTGATCCATCTGCCTTGGCCTCCCAAAGTGCTGGGATTACAGGCATGAGCCACTGCACCTGGCCGGATCTTTCTTATATTGAGTTCTTTCTTTTCCTTCCTTCCTTCCTTCCTTCCTTCCTTCCTTCCTTCCTTCTTTCCTTCTTTCTTTCCTTCTCTCTTTCTTTCTTTCTTTCTCTTTCCTTCTTTCTTTCTTTCTTTCTTTCTTTCTTTCTTTCTTCTTCTTTCTTTCTTTCTTTCTTTCTTTCTTTCTTCTCACTTTTTCGAAACAACATCTTGCCCTGTTGCTCACACTAGAGTTCAGTGTCGCAACCTCGGCTCACTACAGCCTCAACCTTCCAGGCTCAGGCAATCCTTTCACTTCAGCTTCCTGCTTAGCGGGAACCACTGGCTCACACCACCACGCCTGGCTAGGTTTTGTAATTTTTTTTTTTTTTTTATAGAAATGAGGTCTTCCTATGTGGCCAAGGCTGGTTTTGAACTCCTGGGCTCAAGTCATTTGTCCACCTCAGCCTCCCAAAGTGCTGGGATTGCAAGCATGAGCCACCACACCTGGCCACATTCTACTTTGTTACACTTTCTCATTTGTCCTCTCTGGGGCTTTTTTTTTTTTTTTCATCAAAAAGTTCACCGCCATTATTATCACAGCTAATATGTGTTGAGCGTTTCCCTTTATGAGCACCCTAACCCCGCACCAGCCCTCGAGGAGTTATAAGCATACTCTTATTGTCCACAATCTGCTGGTGAAGAAATCAAGAAGCAGAAGGAAGTAACTTGACCAAGGTCTCATAGTTGGTCGGAGGCAGGGCAGGATTCTCACCCAGAAAGTCTGTCCAGAGCCCCATGGATCTACTCATGTCCACAGGACAACTCTCAAAATGTTCACAGTCAGCCCCCGTGTTCCTCCGACCATCCTACAGCTAATTGTTCTTGGCTGACTCAAGTATTTCTTAATCTAAGTGACGGTTTCCAGAACATCATCTGGACACAGTTGGGTTTGTCAAAAGTTCTGGTGAAATCTTACACTTGTCATGTGGTCTGATGAAGCAGGAGCACAGACTTTTAACCTCCTTTGTCTTAGACATCGTGTCTTTGAGGAGATGGCCAGAGGATTTTCAGCAGCCAGGGCTTCAAGTTGGCTCCAGCAGACAACGGAAACCTTGGAGTAGAGACAGCACTGAAAAGGGAAAAGGAATGAAAAAGAAAAGTACAGACATTTTCCGGAAAAAGCTATACTACTGACCTTATTAGTGAATGAGCGCTGGCAGTGACTCACAGATGACGCATCAGAGGTTGAGCCTGGCCTCTGGGGGAACAGAGGTCCTGCTGGGGTGGGGTGGGAGTGGGGACATGCAGGCAGAGCCAGTCTGAGGGATGGGGAGGAGGAAGGAAGAAAATGCTTAGTGCTCTTTTGGAATTGTTACATTTCAGGAGAAAGTGTCATTTATGTGAAAATGAATGTGTGGCTGGAACCACAGCCTAGGTGGAAAAGGGGATTAGAGAGAGAGATGTGTAAATCATAAACCGAGAAGTAAAAGTTAGAGATAAACTTTAAGTGTGGCCCAACCACGAAGTGAATCAATCGGGGATTTGGGTGGTTTTGGTTCACTTGATGGAGAGAAGCAAGTGTTTAACATGCGAAGCTGTTTAATGTGCTCAGTTCCTAGTCTGGTCCTCTAAAATCTTAGACCACTTAGGCAACGGCCAGGCCAAGACTCGTAGCATCTTTCACAGCTGCCCTTTAGTCTTTGGAAAGAGCCCCTTGTGCTGCTGCAGGGGATCACGTTTGCCTTTGAGACCCACTGAAATTCAATCCTATTAAACACCAGTCTAAGTGGCTTCGTTTTAAAAACTGTTCACTGACGAATATCGCAAGTTCACTTATCATCTGCTTTAAATTCCAGATACATTTATTGCTGCAGATAAAGATTTAATCTTTTTTTTTTCCTTTTGGAGACAGGGTCTCGCTCTGTTGCCCAGGCTGCAGTGCAGTGGCACGACCTTGGGTCACCGCAACCTCTGCCTCCTCTTGGACTCAAGCAGTCCTCCCACTTCAGCGTCCCGAGTAGCTGGGACTATAGTCATGCACTACCATGTCCAGCTCATTTTTTCTTTTTTTTGTAGAGACAGGGTATCACTATGTTGTCCAGGCTGGTCTCAAACTCCTGGGCTCAAGTAAATCACCTGCCTCAGCCTCCAAAAGGCTGGGATTATAGACGTGAGCCACAAAGATTTAATCTCGTTGTTATGTGTGATTACATTCATTATTGGGAAGAATAATTTCATCCTTTTGCTTCCTACTTTCCTACTTTTAATCTCTACTTTGCCCTCCAGATGGCAAACATGTGCCCAAGTCCAGTGGCAATGGAGAGGCTCCTCTGGCTGCTCACACCTTGCTGTGGAGGGAGACACACTGCAGGGTGTTGCCTGCAAGGAGGGCCACTTGCAGGGCTCCCACAATGGAAAAGGCTGCTCCAGCAACCTAATGCCATAATGGAACCTCTCGAATAACAGTACAAACAGCCTGGCAATTTTCATGATACTGTCATGGTCCAAGTCCTCCACATGCAGAGAGAAAGAAAAAACAGCCTGGCCACAAGAATGGCCAGATTGCGCTTTTCTTTTCTTTCTTTCTTTCTTTTTTTTTTTTTTTGAGACGGAGTCTTGCCCTGTTGCCCAGGCTGTAGTGCAATGGCGCAATCTCAGCTCCCTGCAAGCTCCGCCTCTCAGGTTCAAGCGATTCTCCTGCCTCAGCCTTCCAAGTAGCTGGGATTACAAGTGCCCGCCACCATGCCCAGCTAATTTTTGTATTTTTATTAGAGACAGTTTTCACCATGTTGGTCAGAACCAGAACATGCTGGTCTCGAACTCCTGACCTCCTGATACTCCTGCCTCGGCCTCCCAAAGTGCTGGGATTACAGGCGTGAGCCACTATGCCTGGCTGAGCTTTTTTCCCCTCTGATTGTCTTCCAATCAAAAACAAGCAGTAGGAGAGTAGCTGTGTAATATAATGGCGGTGCTAATTAGAAAGCTGAAGCAGAAAGTGAGAGCAAGATTGAAAGGCAAGGAAAATTATGCTCTGGGGTAATGCCAAGGTTTTGACAACTTAATTCATTCTTTGGCAACTGCTAATAGCTCCTTTGTGAGCCTTCAGTTTCACTTCCACCTGGCAGAACCCGCTCCCGTAAGCTCATCTGTGAGCTGCCTTTTAATGAAAAATGTACTCTAGCATGGAGACTGATTGCTCTACATCGTTCGGAAAGCAAGTACTACTCATTCAAAATAATGTGTTATAGTTACAGATGAGGGTTACTTAAAAACACTAGCTTGAACAATATATTAAGCATTCCTGTCTGAGATGGATAAAGCTATTTAGAAATGACAAATATTTTTCTCTGTTCCAATTTGATAAATATTAATAATTTATATCACTTGGAATAAAGCTATCATCTGTTCCCTCAGCCTGGGCCGAGATGGGTTTGGAGCCAGCAGTTCTGATAGCAGGAGAGAGCCAGGGGTTTTGAGGCCCCTCCCGGGGAGACTCGGAGTGGGCAGGGAGCTCTTTGTGTCAGACCTTCCCGACGTCAAAGTCCTACTACCGGGTAGGGCACAGATCCACATAGAGGTTTACTCCTGGGTACCTGGGATACCTTACACCTTGGAACAGGTGCGGGGCGGCTGACTTCCGATGGGTCCGAGAGACAAGATCCTTTGATTCCGGGGATGGAGCAAGAAACTGGGGCCCCACAAGGGCCACACCGGCCCAGGGTTCCGACCCCCACCTCCCCCATCCCCTCACCACCACCTGGGCCTCCGGCCCGATAAGCCCCTCCTTGCCTCTCCTGGCCTCGCCTTTCCTGATTTCCCCACCTCACTTTTCCTGGCTCTGCCCCACATTGTCCTAGCCCCGCTGAGCCTTGACCATGCCATCTAGCTCTGCTCACCACTCCAGGCCACGCCCATTCTTCCCTTGCGACGCCCACCCCATTGGCCCCGCCCCTCTGGCCCATGCCACGCCCTCTCAAGTCACGCCCCGCTTCACCCGCCTCACCTTGCCAGACCCCGCCCAGCCGTGGCCTGTCCTCACCTCGCTCCCCTCCCCGGCCCCGCCTCTATCCAGGCTCAGTAGAATTCTAGGCAGGAGGAGTGGAGGCTGGGTGGGTTGTGCTGGAGGCAACTGTAAGGATCCCGAGTCGCCGTTCCCTGCCCTGTCCTGTCCTTAAGGCCAGCCTACACCGAGGCCATCTCCTGTCCTTCCTGGGAGGAAGTATCCCATACTCCCTGAGGCTGGCACGAAACCCGCGTTTGGGCCGCCATTGTCCACCTCCCAGACCAATGGACTCGACCCAGATGTTGGTTAGCAAAGCACCTACGAAGGCTGCCCTGTGGTTACATGTTGACTACCAAGGACGCAGACATATGGACAAGGAAGAAACAAGAAAGGAAAATTCACCTTTGGAAAACTTTCCAAAGATGTTCCCTTTCCAAATGAGAATTATATACAATGCTATAAAAGTTGTGGAGAGATGGATGGATGGATAGATGATAGGTGGGTGGATGGATGAATGGATGCATGGATGATGGGCGGATGGATGAATGAGTGGCTGAATGGGTGGGCGGATGGATGGGTGGGTGAGTGGATGGATCAGTGGGTGGATGGATGGATGGATGAATGTTCGACGAGTGGATGGATGAATGGATGCATGGATGATGGATGGGTGGGTGGCTGGCTGGCTGGCTGGGTGAGTAGGTGGATGAATGGTGGATAAAATGGGTGGATGGATGGCGAAAGATCGACTGGATAAATGGATGGATGGGTTGTGGATAATGAGTGAGTGTGTGGTTGGATGGATGAAGCTACACTTAATTATCTTTTGGAAAAGCGGTCCTGAGAATCAAGACATTGAAATATTCTGCTAGAAAAGATCACAGGTTGGCTGGGTGCGATGGCTCATGCCTGTAATCCCGGCACTTTTGGAGACCAAGATGGGAGGATCGCTTGAGCCCAGGAATTTGAGACCAGCATGGGCAACATAGTGAGACCTGCAGTAAAAAAAAAATACAAAAATTAGCTGGGTGTGGTGGTGCTCCTGTGGTCCCAGCTACTCAGGAGGCTGAGGCAGGAGGATCATTTGAGTCTGGAAGGTCAAGGCAGCAGTGAGTCATGATCACACTACTGCACTCCAGCCTAGGCAACAGAGTGAGACTTTGTCTCAAAAAAACAAAACAAAAAAAAATCAGATGTTATTTGGCCAGGTACATATGTATCACACAGATAACATGTTCTTTAATTAATGCTCAGCATTGCCAGCAAATATTTATTGAGCGCATACTGTGTTCCAGGTGATAAGGATACATCAGTGAAAAAATACAGGCATACTACAGAAACATTACAGATTCAGTTTCAGACCACTGCAATAAGTGAATATTGCAATAAAGTGAGTCACAGAAATTGTTTGGTTTCCCTTTGGGAGGCCGAGGCAGGTGGATCACCTGAGGCCGGGAGTTCGAGACCAGCTTGACCAACATGGAGAAACCCCCATCTCTACTAAAAATACAAAAATTAGCCAGGCATGGTGGCGCATGCCTGTAATCCCAGCTACTCAGGAGGCTGAGGCAGGAGAATCACTTGAACCTGGGAGGCAGAGGTTGCAGTGAGCTGAGACACTCCAGCCTGAGCAACAAGAGCAAAACTCTATCTCAAAAAAATAAAATAAAATAAAGAATATTTTATTGCTAAAAAAGGCTAATGAGCATCTAAGCCTTTGACAAGTCATAATCTTTTTGCTGGTAGAAGATCTTACCTTGGTGTTGATGGCTGCTGACTATCAGGATGGTAGTTGTTAAAGTTTGGGGTAGTTGCGGCAATTCCTTAAAAATTTTTAAAAAATTGATACATGATAATTGAACATATTTATCAGTACATGTGATATTTTGATACATGCATATAATATGTAATGATCAAGGCATTTAGGATATCCATCATTTTGAAAAGTTACCATTTCTTTGTGTTGAGAGCATTTTAAGTCTTCTAGTTGTGAAATATGAAATACATTGTTGTTAACATGTAATGCAACCATAGTTACATTACTGTGCTATCAAACACTGGAACTTATTCCTTCTCTCAAGCTGTTTGTTTGTACCCACTAACTAGCCTCTCTTCAACCCCTCCCCATCCTTCCCAGACTCTGGTAACTATCATTCTACTCTCTACATCCATGAGATAAACATTTTTAGCTCTCACATATGAGTGAGAGCATGTAATGTTTGTCATTCTGCGCCTGGCTTGTTTCTTCTAACATAATGAATTCAAGTTCAATCTATGTTGCTGCAAATGACAGGATTTTATTCTTTTTAATGGCTGAATAGTATTTCTTTATCCGTCCATCCCTTGATGGACACAAGTTGATTCTACATTTTGGTTATTGTGAGTAGTGCTGCAATAAACATGAGAGTGCAGATATACCTTTGATGTACTGATCTTCTTCCCTTTGGATAAATATCCAGTTTTTTCATTTTTTTGGGAAACCTCCACACTGTTTTCCATAATGGCTGCACTAATTTACATTCCCACCAACAGTGTATAGCACTAATTTACATTCCCACCAACAGTGTATAAGAATTACCTTTTCTCCACATTCTTGCCTGCATTTTTTTTTTGTCTTTTTGATAATAGTCATTCGAATTGGAATATGTATCTCATGATGACTTTGATTTTCTTTTTCTTCTTTTTTTTTGTTTTTTGAGACAGAGTCTTGCTCTGTCACCCAGGCTGGAGTGCAGTGGCATGATCTCGGCTCACTGCAAGCTCCGCCTCCCAGGTTCATGCCATTCTCCTGCCTCAGCCTCCCAAGTAGCTGAGACTACAGGCACCCGCCACCACGCCCAGCTAATTTTTTTTGTATTTTTAGTAGAGACGGGATTTCACCATATTAGCCAGGATGGTCTCCATCTCTTGACCTCGTGATCCACCTGTCTCGGCCTCCCAAAGTGCTGGGATTACAGGCATGAGCCACCACGCTCGGCTGATTTTGATTTTCATTTCCCTGATGATTAGCAATGTTGAACATGTTTTCATATATCTGTTGGCCATTTGTATGTCTTCTTTTGAGAAAGGTCTATTCAAATCACTTGCACTGTTTAATCGAATGATTTGTTGTTGTTTTCTGTTGAGTTGTTTGATTTCCATGTATAGTCTGGATATTAGTCCTTTGTTGGATGAATAGCTTGCAAATATTTTCTCCCATTCCATAGGGTGTCTCTTCACGCTGTTGATTGTTTTCTTTGCTGTGCAGCAGAGTTTTAGTTTAATATAGTGCCATTTGTTTGTTTTTGTTTTTGTTGCCTATGCTTTTGAGGTCTTAGCCATAAAATCTGCCAAGACTGATGTCCTGAAGCATTTCCTCTATATTTTCTTCTAAGGTCTTAACATTTAAGTCTTTAATCCATTTTGAGATGATTTTTGTCTATGGGGGAGAGATAGGCATGTAGTTTAATCATTCTGCATATAGATACTCAGTTTCTCCAGCACTATTTATTTATTTATTTATTTATTTAGAGTCAGGAACTCACTCTGTTGCCCAGGCTGGAGTGCAGCGGCACTATCATAGTTCACTGTAGCTTGACTTCCTGAGCTCAAGCAGTACTTCCACCGGAGCCTCCCAAGTAGCTGGAACTACGGGCACTATCCACTACACTCGGCTAATTTTTAAAGTTTTTGTAGAGATGGGGTCTCCCTTTGTTGCCCAGGCTGGTCTTGATCTCCAGGGCCCAAGCAATCCTCCCACCTTGGCCTCCCAAAGTATTGGGGTTACACACATATGCTACCACACTTGGCCACCATTTATTGAAGAGGATGTCTTCTACCCAATGTATGTTCTTGGTGCTTTTGTTGAAAATCCATTTGCTGTGAATATATGGATTTATTTCTGGGTTTTCTGTGCTTTTCCATTGGTCTATGTGCCTATTTTTATACCATACCATGCTGTTTTGGTTACTAACTTTATAGGACATTTTGAAGTCAGGTAATATGATGCCTTTAACTTTGTTCTTTTTGCTCAGCATTGCTTTGGCTATTCAGGGTCTTTGTGGTCCCATACGAATTTTAGAGCTGTTTTTTCTATTTCTGTGAAGAATGTCATTGTATTTTGATAGGGATTGCACTGAATGTGTCGATTGCTTTGGGGAGTATGGTCGTTTTAACAATATTAATTCTTCTGATCCATGAACATGAGACATCTTTCAGTTTCTTTGTGTCCTCTTTAATTTCTTTCATCAGTGTTTTGTAGTTTTCCTTGTAGAGGTATTTTACATCATTGGTTAAATTCATTCCTAGGTTTTTAAAAATTTATTTTATCGCCCTTGTAAATGGGATTTATTTCTTGATTTCTTTCTCAGTTCATTATTGGTGTATGGGAACACCACTGCTTCTTGTTTGTTGGTTTTATATACTGCAACTTTACTTAATTCACTTATCAGTTCTAATAGTTTTTTGGTGAAGTCTTTAGATTTTCTCTATGTACAATTATGTTATCTGCAAAGAGGGACCATTTCACTTCCTCTTTTTCAATTTGGATGCCTTTTATTCCTTTCTCTTGTGATTGCTCTGGCAAGGACTTCCAGTAATATGTTGAATCAGAGTGGTGAAAGTGAGCATCCTTGTCTTGTTTCAGTTATTAGAGGAAAGGCTTTCAGCATTTCCCCATTCAGCATGATGTCAGCTGAAGGCTTGTTATATATGGCCTTTATTGCGTTAAGGTATGTTCCTTCTATGCGTAATGCATTGAGAATTTTTATCATTAAGGGATGTTGAATTTTATCAAATACTTTCTGTGTCTATTGGGATGATCATATAGCTTTTTGTCCTTCATTGTGTTGATGTGATTTATCACATTTATATGTTGAGCCATCTTTGCAGAATCCCTGGGCTAAATCCCACTTGTTCATGATGTATTATCTTTTTCATGTGCTGTGGGATTGAGTTTGCTAGTATTTTGTTGAGGATTTTCATGTCTATGTCCATCAGGAATATTGGCCTGTAGTTTTCTTTTTCTGTTGTGTCCTTGTCTGAGTTTGGTATCAGGGTAATAGTGGACTTGTAGAATGAGTTTGGAAGAATTCCTTCTCTTTTGGAAGAGTTTGAGAACAATTGATGTTAGTTCTTTGTAAGTTTGGTAGAATTCAGCAGTAAAATCTTTCAGTCCTGGACTTTCTTCGGAGACTTTTTATTAGTGATTCAATCTCATTATTTGTTATTGGTCTGTTCAAGTTTTCTGTTTCTTCCTGGTCCAATCTTGATGGTTGTATGTATCCAATAATTTATGTATTTTCTCTAAGTGCTCCAAATTGTTAGTGTATAGCTTTTCATAAAGGTCTCCAGTGATCCTTTGTATTTCTGTGGTATCAGTTGTAATTTCTCCTTTATATTTTTGATTTTCTTTATTTTAGTGTTCTTTCCCTCCTCCGCCCACTCCCCGCCCTGTTAGTCTAGCTAGCAGTTTTATTGATTTTGTTTATCTTTTCCAAAAGTCACATTTTGGCTTTTCTGATCCTTTGTGATTTTTAAAGCCTCTATTTGATTTACTTCTGCTTTGGCTCTGATCTTTTAAATTTTTATTTTATTTTAAAAATTTGAGACAGGGTCTTACTCTGTCGCCCAGGCTGGAGTGCAGTGGCACGATCACAGCTCACTGCAGCCTTGACCTCCTGGGCTCAAATGATCCTCCTATCTCAGCCTCCTGAGTAGCTGGGACTATAGGTGTATGCCACCATGCCTGCCTATTTAAAAAACTTTTTTATATTGATGGAGTCTCACTATGCTGCCCAGGTTGGTCTAAAACTCCCAGGTTCGGCCGGGCGCGGTGGCTCAAGCCTGTAATCCCAGCACTTTGGGAGGCCGAGACGGACGGATCACGAGGTCAGGAGATCGAGACCATCCTGGCTAACATGGTGAAACCCCGTCTCTACTAAAAAAATACAAAAAACTAGCCGGGCGAGGTGGCGGGCGCCTGTAGTCCCAGCTACTCGGGAGGCTGAGGCAGGAGAATGGCGTGAACCCGGGAGGCGGAGCTTGCAGTGAGCCGAGATTGCGCCACTGCACTCCAGTCTGGGCGACAGAGCGAGACTCTGCCTCAAAAAAAAAAAAAAAAAAAAAACTCCCAGGTTCAATCAGTGCTCCCCCCTTAGCCTCCCAAATTGTTGGGATTACAGGTGTTAGCCACTGCACCTTGCTTTGATCTTTATTATTTCTTTCCTTCACTAATTTTGGGTTTGGCTTGTTCTTGTTTTTCTAGTTCCTTGAGGTACATCATTAGGTTTTTTATTTGAAATATTTCTTCTTTTTTGATATAGGCATTTATTGCTATAAACTTCCCTTTTAGCACTTCTTTTACTGTATCCCATAGATTTTGATATGTTCTGTTTTCATTTGTTTCAAAAATTTTGTTGTTGTTGTTGTTGTTGTTGTTAGACAGAGTCTTGCTCTATCATCCAGGCTGGAGTGCAGTGGCACAATCTTGGCTCACTGAAACCTCTGCTTCCTAAGTTCAGGCAATTCTCACGCCTAAGTCACCCGAGCAGCTGGAACTACAAGCGTGTGCCACCACATCAGGCTAATTTTTGTATTTTTAGTAGAGATGGGGTTTCTCCATGTTGGCTAGCCTGGTCTTAAACTCCTGGCCTCAAGTGATCCACCTGCCTCAGCCTCCCAAAGTGCTGGGATTACAGGCGTAAGCCATCATGCCTGGCTTATTTCAAGACTTTTTAAATTTCCTTTTTAAATTCTGCATTATCCTGGTGGTCACTCAGGAGCATGTCATTTATTTCTGTGTATTTGTATAGTTTCCAAAGTTTCTCTTGATATTGATTTCTAGTTTTATTCCGCTGTGGTTTGAGAAGATACTTGATGTGATTTTGATTTTAAAAAATTTGTCGAGATGTTTTGTAGCCTAACATGTGGTCTATCCTGGAAAATGTTAATGTGCTGATGAAATGAATGTGTATTCTGCAACTGTTGGATAAAATGTCCTGTAAATGTCTGTTAGGTTCATTTGGTCTAAAGTGAAGTTTAAATCCAATGTTTCTTTGTTGATTTTCTGTCTAGATGATCTGTCCAGTGCTGAGCGTGGGGTGTTAAAGTCTCCAACTATTATTGTATTGGAGTCTATCTCTCCCATTAGCCTAATAATATTTGCTTTATGTATCTGGGTACTGTGGTATTGGGTGCTCATATATTTAGAATTATAGCTTCTTGCTGAATTGATCCCTTTATCATTATGTAATGACCTTATTTGTCTCTTTTAACACTTTTTGACTCAAAGTCTGTTTTATCTAAGTATATTTACTCCTGGCTCTTTTGGTTTCCATTTGCAGGGAATATCTTTTTCTGTACTTTCACTTTTAGTCCATATGTGTCTTTACAGGTGAAGTAAATTTCCTGTATGCATCATGTAGTTGGGTCATTTTTTAAATACACTCAGCCAATCTATTTATCTCTCTCATTTTTTTTTCAAAGGTGGGGTCTTGCTGTGTTGCCCAGGCTGGACACAAACTCCTGGGCTCAAGTGATCCTTTCATCTTAGCCTCATGAATAGCTGTGACTACAGGCACATGGCTCCATACCTGGCTCTAAATATTTTAAGTAGGCAACTTAATTTAATCAATTTAAACTCAAGGTTATTATTAATAGGCAACAACTTATTTTTGTCATTTTAAAACTTGTTAAAAAAATAATAAAAATTGTTTCTGGTTGTTTTGTATATTATCCTTTGTTCCTTTCTTTCTCTCTTACTGTTTATCATTGCAGTTTAGTTGTTTTCTGCAGTGGTAACTTTTGAGCTCTTTCTTTTTCTCATTTGTGTGTTTGCTCTACCAGTGAGTTTTATACTTTTGTGTGTTTTCATGATGGTATCTACCATCCTTTCACTTCCAGATGTAGGAATCCCATGAGCACCTCTTGTAGGGCTGGTCTAATGATGATAAATTTCCTCAGTTTTTGCTTATCTGGGAAAGACATTATTTCTCCTTTGTTTTTCAAGGATAGCTTTGCTGGGTATAGTATCCTGGCTGGCAGTTTTATTATCTTCCAGCACTGTAAACATATTGTCTCATTCTCTCCTGGCCTGTAAGGTTTCTGCTGAGAAATCTGCTGGATTCTTTTATATGTGACTTGACACTTTTCTCTTGCTGTTTTTAGAATTCTATTTGTCTTTGACTTTTGAGTTTGAATATAATGTGCCTTGGAGAAGACCTTTTTGGATTGAATCTATTTGGGAATCTTTGAGCTTCCTGTATCTGGATGTCTATATGTCTTGCAAGACTTGAGAAATTTTCAACCAAAAAAATTTTTTTTTTGAGACAAGGTCTTGCTCTGTTGCCCAGGCTGGAGTTCAGTGGTGCAACCTCAGCTCACTGCAACCTCTGCCTCCTGGGTTCAAACGATTCTCTTGCCTCGGCCTCCTGAGTAGCTGGGATTACAGACGCATGGCACCACGCCCAGCTAATTTTTGTACTTTTAGTACAGACGGGGTTTCACCATGTTGGTCAGGCTGGTCTCGAACTCCTGACCTTGTGATCTGCCCACCTCGGCCTCCCAAAGTGCTGGGATTACAGGTGTGAGCCACTGCACTCAGCCTTTTCAATGAAAATTTTATTAAGTATATTTTCTATACCTTTGCCCACCTCTTCTTCTGTAGTACCCAAAATTTAAATATTTGATCTAGAGTGCTTGCTCTAGTCAATTGTTGAAGCTGTAAATTGTATTTTTTATTTTATTCATTTAATTCTTCAATTTGAGGATTTATGTTTGGTTCTTTTTTATGATATCTATTTTGTTGTTGTTGAATTTCGCATTCAGATCACGAATTGCTTCTCTGATTTCTTTGCATTGTGTATCTGTGTTCCATTGTGTTTCACTAGGCTTCTTTAATATCATACTTTTGAATTCTTTTTCAGGCAGTTGGTATATCACTCTTTCATTGGAGTCTGTTGCTGGAGAATTATTTTGTTCTTTTGGAAGTGGAAGTGTCATGTTTCCTTGCTTTTTTATGTTTTTTTTTTTTTTTTCATTGCTGTTATTGTTATTTTGATGGAGTCTCCTCTCTGTTGCCCAGGCTGGAGTGCAGTGATGCGATCTCAGCTTACTGCAACCTCCGCCTCTCAGGTTCAAGTGATTCTCCTGCCTCAGCCTCCTGAGTAGCTGGGACTACAGGTGTGCACCAGCACGCCTGGCTGATTTTTGTATTTTTAGTAGAGACGGGGTTTCACCATGTTGGCCAGGGTGGTCTTGATCTCCTGACCTCATGATCTGCCTGCCCCAGCCTCCCAAAGTGCTGGGATTACAGGCATGAGCCACTGCGCCCAGCCGCTTGTGTTCTTATATTGATATCTACACATTCAGTGCAACAGTTGCTTCTTCTAATATTGTGGAGTGACTTTCACAGAAAAAGACTTTTTTTCTGTATATGTGTCTGTAGTATTGGTTGGGTAGGGCACTTTGGCTTTGATTCTAAGTGGGCACAGAAGTATAGTCTTTATGAGATTTTTTTCAGCACCACTGGTGGTGGTGGCAAGCCAGGTGTGCCAGTCCTTGTGCCCCTGGGTGGTATATAAGGGTACTAGTGGTAGTGGGTATAGGCAGGACAATCTTTGGGTCTCCAGGTGACTTTCTCAGGTGCCAGCATTGGCAGTAGTGGGCTGGGTGGGTGAGTGGGTCTCATGGTTGCATAGTATTGATGATACCAATACTGGTGGTGAACGAATCCATGCCCTCCCCTCTCTGCAGCACATGCTGGCACCAGCATTGGTGGCGACAGGCTGGGTGGACCCATCCTCAGGCTCCCAAAAGGTGTGTACAAGTGCTGGTGGTAGCAGCAAGTGGGATGGGTCAATTCCCAGGCCCCTGATGTGTGTGGGTGCTGGTGATAGTTAGCAAGGTGTTCCTGTCCTCAGCACCCCCCCGGTGTAAGCACATGCTGGTGGCAGCAGGTAGGCAGGTTGATCTCCAGGCCCCAGACAATGTTCATGGGCACCAGGAGGCTAGGCAGACTCATCCTCTGGCTCTGGGGATGTTTGTGTGGGTGCTGGTGGCAGCAGGAGGGCCAGATCAATCCCCTGACCTCTGGACAATGTGCATGGGCACTGATGGCTGTGCCAGGCAAAGGGACCAAATGGTATGCACAGGCACAGTCTATGGTGGGTGAGGTGGATGGATGCCTAGGCCCCTGGAGAGTAGGCTTGGGTACCAGCAGTGGTGCTAGTGAATGGGGCAGACCTGTCCTTAGGTTCCCTCCTGGCATGCATGGGTGCTGGTGATGGGTGGGGTGAGCCAAGCCTGTCATCAGGCTCCCCAATAGTTTGCATGGGTGCCAGAGGCCATGGGCAAGGTGGGTTCATCCCTAGGTTCAGGGACTGGTGGGTAGTGATGGTGGGCGGGGTGGGCCTGTTCTCAAGTTCCTGAATGATGGCTGGTGCTGGTGCTGGTGATGGGAAAAGTGGATCACCCTCAGTGGCCCCACCTTGATGGTGCACACAGGCAGTAGCAGCCGTGGGTGGGCTGGATCAGTCCCTTGGCCCTCAGATGATGTGCACAGTCACTGATGGTTGTGGTCAGTGGGTGAGCCTGTCCTCAGGACTCCCGAGGGTGTGCATGAACACAGCTGTGATGGGTGGTCAATCTCCCAGCCCCTGGATGACACGTGGAGGTGGTGGTGGCAGTGGTGAGTAGAGTGGTCTTGTCCCCAGTCCCTGGGAAGGTGCCCAGGCAAGCTGGTCCCCAGGCCTCCTGAAGGTGCTTGCAGGTTATATTAGTCCATTTCCACACTACTATAAAGAAATACCTCAAACTGGCCGGCCATGGTGGCTCACGCCTGTAATCCCAGCACTTTGGGAGGCTGAGGCGGGTGGATCACGAGGTCAGGAGATCGAGACCATCCTGGCTAACATGGTGAAACCCCGTCTCTACTAAAAATACAAAAATTAGCCGGGCGAGGTGGCGGGCGCCTGTAATCCCAGCTACTCGGGAGGCTGAGGCAGGAGAATGGCGGGAACCCGGGAGGCGGAGCTTGCAGTGAGCTGAGATCCGGCCACTGCACTCCAGCCTGGGTGACAGAGAGAGACTGCGTCCAAACAAACAAACAAAAAAAGAAATACCCGAGACTGGGTAATTTATAAAAGAAAGAGGTTTAATTAACTCACAGTTCTGCATGGCTGTGGAGGCCTCAGGAAACTTACAATCATGGCGGAAGGCAAACGGGAAGCAAGGACCTTTTTCACATGGCGGCAGGAGACAGTGTGTGTGAAGAAGGGACTATCAAACACTTACAAAACCATCAGATCTCATGAAAACTCACTCACTATCATGAGAACAACACGGGGGAAACCAGCCCCATAATCCAATCACGTCCCACCAGGGTCCTCCCCAGACACGTGGGGATTACAATTCGGATTACAACTGGAGATGAGATTTGGGTGGGGACACAGCCAAACCATATCCCAAGTGCACAGTGACCCTACTGTTGGGGGGATGGTGGGGTTTCTGGCAATGGCAGTGGTCCCAGGCGGGCAGCTCTGCGGCTCTGGGGAACATGGGCTTTGTCTCCCTTTGTCCCGGGGCAGCCTCCCTGGTGTGCTGCACCACCCATTCCCAGGTTATAGGACATGCATAGACTAGATTGCTGGGAACCCAGTCACCCGCATTGTGAGGCTGCAGCCTCTGGGTGGGGACATGGCAGAATGTCAGCAGGACGCCATGGATGTGGAGATGCAGGGGCTGTTGAGCCCCAGAGCGGGATGGGGTCTGGTCGGGGGTGGGCTCTCAAAACGGCGCTGTGCTGCAGCTGCTCGGGTCTTAGGGGGTGTGTAGGACCCATCATAAAATCCCTTTTTGGAACAATGCAGGCATCTCCCTATACTAGTCTCAAAGCCCACGAGGGCCAAGGGGCTTTCTGTGGCTAGGACTGTAGGAGTCTGTGGTGGGAATGTGACCTTGTGGCGATCTCTCATTTACCTTTTCCCTAAGCTGGGGAGTTTCTCCTGGATCTGAGCTGATCTTGGCTGGGCCGGCTACTTCACATCCCTCTCTTTCCATGTTTCAGAAGTTCCTTATCCCTTCTCTCTGAATTTCGGTGTTCTCTCTTAGCTGCTCTACTTGACATGTGATTATTCATTTGCTGTCTGAGTCCTTTGTGAAGGAAGTGAGTGCTGGGTGCCTCTGGTCACCATCTTGAGCTGAAGAATGTTTCTTACCATTCACAATTAAAAAAAATAAGACAATGATGAGGTTTGCTGCATCAAATGACTCTTTCACAAAACATTCCTCTGTAGCATATGATGCTATTTAATAACCTTTTACTCACAGCAGAACTTCTTTCAAAATTGGAGTCAGTTCTTTCAAACCCTGCCAATGCTTTGTCAAGTAAGTTTATGGAATATTCTAAGTCCTTTGCTGTCATTTTAACAATATTCACAGCATCTTCACCAAGAGCAGATCCCATCCCAAGAAACCATCTACAAGATGGTCTTTGCTCATCCATAGGAAGCAACTCCTCATCAGTTCAAGTTTTATGAAATTTAAGCAACTCAGTCACATCTTCAGATCCCACTTCTAATTCTAGTTCTCTTGTTATTTCCACCACATCTGCAGTTCTTTCTTCCACTGAAGTATTGAACTCCTCAAAGTCATCCATGAAGGTGGAAATCAACTTCTTCCAAACTCTTGTTTATGTTGATTTTTTTACCTCATTCTATGAATCACAAGTGTTCTTAACGGCATCTAGAGTGTTGACTCATTTCCAGAAGATTTTCAATTGACTTTGCCCGGGTCCATCAGAGGAATCACTATTTATGGCAGTGCTAGCCTCATGAAATACATTTCTTATACAATAAGACTTGAAAGTCAAAGTTACTCCTTGATCCATGAGCATCAGAATGGATGTTGTGTTAATACACATGGAAACAATAGTCATCTCCTTGTATATCCTAATCAGAGCTCTTGAGTGACCGTGTGTACTGTTTGTGAGCAATAATATTTTGAAGAAATTTTTTTTAGAGCAGCAGGTCTCAAATGTGGGCTTAAAATATTAAAATATTTAGTAAACCATGCTGTAAACAGATGTGCTGTCATTTAGGCTTCATTATTCCCTTGGTAGAGCACAGGGAGAGTAGATTTAGCATGATTCTTAAGGGCCCTAGGATTTTTGGAATGGTAAATGAGTGCTGACTTCAACTTAAAGTCATCATCTGCATTAGCTCCTAACAATGGAGTCGGCCTGTCCTTTGAAGTCAGGGATTGACTTCTCCTCTCTAGCTAGGAAAGTCTTAGATGGCATCTTCTTCCAATAGAAGGCTGGCTCGTCTACACTGAAAGTCTGTTGTTTAGAGTAGCCACCTTCATCGATGATTTTAGCCAGATCATCTGGATAATCTACTTCTGCTTCTCCCTCAGCACTGACTGCTTCACTTTGCACTTTTACGTTATAGAGATGGTTTCTTTCCTTAAACCTCATGAACCAACCTCTACCAGCTTTCAACTCTTCTGTAGCTTCCTCAACTCTCTCAGCCTTCACAGAGTTGAAGAGAGTCAGGGCCCTGCTCTGGATTAGGCTTTAGCTTAAGGGAATGTTGTGGCTGGTTTGATCTTCTATCCAGACCACTAGAAATTTCCCCATATCAGCAAGAAGGCTGTTTTGCTTTCTTATCATTCATGTGTTCACTGGAGTAGCACTTGGAATTTCCTTAAAGAGCTTTTCCTTGGCCAGTTGTAAAACTTGGCTAACTGGTACAAGAGGCCTAGCTTTCAACATGTCTTCTTCATTAAGCTTAATCATTTCTTTTTCTTTTTTTTTTTTTTTGAGATGGAGTCTCACTCTGTTGCCTAGGCTGGAGTGCAGTGGCGCAATCTTGGCTCACTGCAACCTTTGCTTCCTGGGTTCAAGCAATTCTTCTGCCTCAGCACCCCGAGTAGCTGGAACTAAAGGTGCCCGCCACCACACCCGGCTAATTTTTTTGCATTTTTAGTAGAGACAGGGTTTCACCATCTTAGCCAGGATAGTCTCGATCTCCTGACCTCATGATCCACCTGCCTCAGCCTCCCAAAGTGCTAGGATTACAGGTGTGAGCTACCGCGCCTGGCCAAGCTTAATCATTTCTAACTTTCTATTTAAAGTGAGAGATGTGTGACTCTGCCTTTCAGTTGAACACTTAAAGGCTATTGTAGGGTTATTAATTGGCCTAATGTCAACATTGTTGTGTCTCAGGGAATGAGGAGGCCCAAGGAGAGGGAGAGATGGGGAAATGGCCAGTTGATGGAGCAGTCAGAACACATATTTTTATCAGCTAAATTTGCTGTCTTATATGGGCACTGTTTGTGGTGCCCCCCAAAAATTTGAATAGTAACATGAAAGATTGGCTGGGCATGGTGGCTCACGCCTGTAATCCCAACATTTTGGGAGGCTGAGGTGGGTGGATCACTATGTCAGGAGATTGAGACCATCCTGGCTAACACGGTGAAACCCTGTCTCTACTAAAAATACAAAAAATTGGCAGGCGTGGTGGCAGGCGCCTGTAGTCCCAGCTACTTGGGAGGCTGAGGCAGGAGAATGACGTGAACCCGGGAGGCAGAGGTTGCAGTGAGCCCAGATTGCATCACTGCACTCCAGCCTGGGTGACAGAGTGAGACTCAGGCTCAAAAAGAAAAAACCCACTGAGCACAGGTCACCTTAGTAGATATAATAATAAGAAAGAGTTTGAAGTACTGTGAGAATTATGAAAATGTGGCACAGAGACTCAAAGTGAGCACACACTGCTGGAAAAATGGTGCTGATAGACTTGCTCGATGCACAGTTGCCATAAACCTTCCATTTTAAAAAAATGCAATATCTGAAGTACAACTGAGTGAAGATCAATAAAACAAGGTACGCCTGCTGACATGGCCCTGCCCTCATGGACCTGCCAATGCCAACAAACCACACGTCAACAAACTCACAGCACATTGTGGGGTGCAGGGCTGTGGAGTGAAGCCAGGCTGGGTCAGGGGCCTGGGAAGTGAGGAAGGATGCTGGGGCTGCCCCTGTAAAGGACTCCATGCTTCTACACCATAGAGAGAGCACGTTGTGTTACGTAACTGATAAGTATACAGAGGAGCGGGAAGAGAGCAGGGCTGACCCTCACAGCTGCTCTTGTGTCCCACTCAACAGCGAGGATTTCACGAACATCAGCTCAGACAAGAGCACACATGATGGCACCAGATCAAGACAAAGACAAGACCACTCTGCCTGCAATTTTGTCTGCTCAGATCAAAGCAAGAACGTTGGAACAAAAAAATGATCCCTCATCACCTATCCTGGCCGATGTCAGTGATAGCTGGTTTTCTGCCAACAGTGGCCTTAGCCTCACATGGCTCTTTTAGCCTTTTAGGTGAGAATTATTAAGAGAGCCAAGCATAGAATCACCCCCTTCTTCCTGACGGCGTCCTGGATCCTCCCCCAAATCACCCAACTCAAGCCCAGACACTCTAAGTCCTTTTGGATATTACTGAGACCTCCTCATGGTTACCTGTGGTTTTTGGTTTCATGAAACGAGTAAAAAAACTCAATTTTGTTTGGCTATAAGTGTGCTCCTGGTGATCTTTGGCTAGAGAACGTTGACAATGGAAAAGTAATAAAGATCAAATGATTTGAGCAGAAACAATAGTTTAATATCCTTTGTTTTTAGGAACTTGAGGAGAGATTCTCTCCCTCTAGCTCTACACTGGAGGACTCTGGTCAGCAAAAGGCCTTGAATGACCATAAGGAGAACTTTGGAAATCAAAGCTTAGCTACTGTTTCAGTGGACAAGAAAGTTTTCTCACCTGAAAAATCGAATTCCTCTGTGAATTGTTAGGTCCTCGGATGCGCTACGCAGAATTTACTCAGTTTGGTGATCAGATTGGAAATGGAATACAGGTGTCAAGGGTACTGTCTTAGTCTGCTGGGGCTACCATAACAAACGAACCGACTGAGAGGCTTCAGCGACAGAAATGACATTTTTTGCAGTCCTGGAGGCTGAAAGTCCAAGATCAAGGTGTTGATAGGGCTGGTTCCCCCCAACAAGGCCTCTCTTGAGCTTGGCTTGTAGACGCCTTCTTCTCCCTGTGTCCTCACACGGTCGTCCCTCTGTGTGTGTGTCCTCATCTCCTCCCTGTAAGGACACCAATCCTAATGGACCAGGGCCTCCCTTACTTTACTGGCCTATTTAAAGAGCTCGTCTCCAAATACAGCCACCTGCGAAGGTGCCGGGGGTTAGACCTTCAACATGTGAGTTTTTGGGGGGACACAACTCAGCATGTAACAGCGATGTTCCATTATTTATGAGTTAAAGAGAAGAAATAGAAATGAAAACTGTCAAGTAAAATGAGCCAGCTGGCCCCGTTCAGCTCAGCATCCACTCTCCCTGCCGAGCCATCACACGGAGCACAGCTGTTGGGGCTTTCATTTCCATTTAACTTCACACCCGGCTCTCAGCAGCAATTAATATTCTCGGTAACTAAAAGTCTCCTCTGATAACAGTGATATGAGAAAAATGCTGGCTGAAGCCTTTCAGGCATCATTCAAGTGACATTTGAGTCATTTCCTTGGACCTCTCTCAATCGAACATCCTAGGTAATTGGATGAATCAGATCAATAAACAGAGCGGATATTTATTTCCACGTCAGCCTTCCTCTCCGCTGGCCATCACTCAGGTGCATGACACAGCCCCCGCTGGACTAGATCCAGACCCGGAACGTCGCTCCTTGGCAGCCCATTCTTCTTTGTGCAGCAGCCTTCTAGGTCACCAGGATGGTGACGGACATTTCTGCAAGAAAAATGATGCCTGGAAGTTAAGCCTCAGCCCATCTGTGGCTGCCCACAAGGTCCCCGAGAAAGGCGGCATTTTCAAGGCCTGTTTTTCAAAGTATGTTATAAAGACCTCGGCCTGTGGAACAGCACTCTTATCCCTAGGAATGCAGCCGTTTCCGCACATGCTCACCTCTATTTTGGGGAGGCATGGGCAGAGCCATGTGGTCCAACCTCACACAATTGCTTCTCTTGGACACCTCCACAGTGGCAGTACCCCAGCCAGCGGGGGCTGCCCGTGAAAGGGCTCAGTCACACACCTCCCACCTTCCCAGATGGTCAAGGTCATTTGAGGGGATGTCAAATACAGTGAAAGGAACCTACAGTCCTGCCAGACCTGGGTTCCCACTGCAGGCCCATCAAGGTCACCTGCAGGACCTTGGCAGACCTCTCTACCTTGGGCAGCCTCTGTCATCTGGAAAGGGGTGTTGCTGCAGTTCCGTGCCTCTTTTCTAGAGACACTGAGCATGTGCTGCCTGCCTTAGTCTGTCGGGGCTGCTATTACAGAACACCATAGAGTGGGAGCTTAAACAACGGACATTCATTTTTCACAGTTTTGGAGGCTGCAAAGTCTAAGATCAAGGTACTGTCAGATTTGGTGTCTGTTTTTCAGATGGTGGCCTTCTTTCTTCCTGTGTCCTCACAAGGCAGGGAGAGCTCTCTTGTCTCTTCCTGTTTTTATAAGGGCACTAATTCCATCATGGGGGCCCCACCCTTATGATCTGACCTACCTCCAATCACCTCCCAACAGTCCCATCTGCAAATACCATCTCACTGGGAACTAGGGCTTCAATGTATGAATTTGGAGGACATATTTAGACCATGGCACTGCCCCTAGAATGCACAGAGCCCTGGGACACCTGCATAAATGTTGATACCATCATCATTATCCCACTGGTAGAGAACATGCCAAGGCCACCTAGGTTGTTTGCTCACTGCCACACAGGGCGACAGGGATGTGGGCCTTCTGGCCCTCACGGGTGAAGACAGGCTTGTGGACTGTGGTGGGTGTGTCTGTTGGGCTGGCTGGGCCCTCACTGCCCCCACAGACCCCTGGGGGTACCCTTGACAAGTCAGTTCCCTGATGTCCACACTCCCTGCTACCCCACAGGGCCGAGTGCTTGCAGGTTGCCTCAATAGATGTTGGTAGAAAGATTATAAAATTCTTCCTGTGAGTCTGAAGCAAAAATTAGGATTCTAAAACCCAAGCTCATCCTCCTGCAACTGGATGAGGCCTTATCTCTGGGTTGGATGAGCATGTGCCCACAAGAAAGCCGTCACCAGGCCGGGCGCGGTGGCTCAAGCCTGTAATCCCAGCACTTTGGGAGGCCGAGACGGGTGGATCACGAGGTCAGGAGATGGAGACCCTCCTGGCGAACACGGTGAAACCCCGTCTCTACTAAAAATACAAAAAACTAGCCGGGCGAGGTGGCGGGCGCCTGTGGTCCCAGCTACTCGGGAGGCTGAGGCAGGAGAATGGCGTGAACCCGGGAGGCGGAGCTTGCAGTGAGCTGAGATCCGGCCACTGCACTCCAGACCGGGCGACAGAGCAAGACTCCGTCTCAAAAAAAAAAAAAAAAAAAAAAAAAAGAAAGCCGTCACCCTATTTGTAATAAATCAGTACAGGTATTATTGTAGAGACTCTGCAGTGAAAGTGAAAGGAACATGCATTAGGAGAAGGCTAACCCAGCAAGACACCCTCATTAACAAAATTGTCAGAGCACAGAAAAGCAGAAGACAGCCTTTTTTTGTGGATGTGCTGGCAGAACTATGCATTCTTGTTCAGGATGTAGAAGCTATTGTGCAGGGAGAGAAGCAACATTTTGAAAGTGTGAGCTATTTTGTGCTAATCCTCTTCTAATTTTTTTTTTCTTGGTCTGATTTAACACATCTTCATTGCAACCAGCTGTATGAGTATGCTTGGGCTACTGTAACAAAATACCACAGACTTGGGGAGCTTAAACAACAGAGACTTACTTTCTCAGGTTTATTTATTTATTTATTTATTTTCGAGATGGAGTCTTGCTCTGTCACCCAGGCTGGAGGGCAGTGGCGCGATCTCACCTCACTGCAGCCTCCACCTCCCGGGTTTAAGCGATTCTCCTGCCTCAGCCTCCCAAGTAGCTGGGACTACAGGTTCCCGCCACCAGGCCTGGATAATTTTTCTATTTTTATTAGAGATAGAATTTCACCATGTTGGCCAGGCTGGTCTCGAACTCCTGACCTCAAGGGATCCACTTGCCTAAGCCTCCCAAAGTGCTGGGATTACAGGCGTGAGCCACTGCGCCCGGCCTTCAGATTTATTTTTTCGAGATCAGCGTGTCAGCAGGAGTGGCTTCCCTGAGGCCTCTTCTTGGCTTGTAAATGTTTGTCTTTTCCCTGTGTCTTCACATGGTCCTTTCTCCGTGTGCATGTGTGTCTGATGTGACTCTGTGTGACCAAATCTCCTTTTCCTATGAGGACACCAGGCCTATTGGATGAAGGGTCACCTGATTGACCCCATTTTTATCTTTTTTTTTTTTTTTTTTGAGACAGAGTCTCGCTGTCGCCCAGGTTGGAGTGCAGTGGCGTGATCTCGGCTCACTGCAAGCTCAACCTCCCGGATTCATGCCTTTCTCCTGCCTCAGTCTCCCGAGTAGCTGGGACTACAGGCGCCCACCACCTCGCCTGGCTAGTTTTTTTTGTATTTTTTTTTTTAGTAAGGACAGGGTTTCAGCATGTTAGCCAGGATGGTCCCGATCTCCTGACCTCGTGATCTGCCCATCTCGGCCTCCCAAAGTGCTGGGATTACAGGTGTGAGCCACCACGCCCGGCTGACCCCATTTTTATATTAATGATGTCCTTATAGGCCCTCTCTCCAAATACAGTCACATTCTGAAATACTGCAGCTTAGGACTTTGACATATAAATTTTGGGCCAACACAATTCAGTGCATGACACCAGGCAATATCTAATTGTGTTAAGTTCTTCCTATTTTGGGGATCCCCTTTTTTTGCAAACGGAATCAATAATGTTTTAAACTTACTTAATTTCGGCCATACGCAGTGGCTTATGCCTATAATCCCAGCACTTTGGGAGGCCGAGGCGGGCAGATCACCTGAGGTCAGGAGTTCAAGACCAGCCTGACCAACATGGTGAATCCCCGTCTCTACTAAAAATGCAAACATTGGCTGGGTGTGGTGATGCATGCCTGAAATCCAAGCTACTTGGGAGGCTGAGGCAGGAGAATCGCTAGAACCCGGGAGGCAGAGGGTGCAGTGAGCCAAGGTCGCACCACTCTTCTCCAGCCTGGGCAACAAGAGCAAAACTCTGTCTCAAAACACAAAAACAAAAACAAAAACACTTACTTAATTTGATCATCAGTGATAGAGCCCTTTACAGGCCTGGTACCGTGGTCAGCCCTGGGGATGAAATGATGGTGGGGTTCAATGGGGTGACATGTCACAGCCCTAGCATGGCACTGGCACTGGCATCACACGCTGGCCCTGAACTTCTATCCTGGGTGGAGGAGGCGGGCCAGCCTGCAGCGTAGTAATCGCCTTCCCTCCTTTAGGCTCCCCGGGAGGGAGGAGGGGGAAAGCTCAGTGGAGCCCTTGGCTGCGTCTCGGAGATAAGGTTGCGTTCTGTACGACTCAAAAGCACCATGAGCAGAGGAGAAAATGCAGGGCCTAGGATGGGTGTGGGTGGTGCCAAGGGACATGACTCTGAAGCTGGCGTGAAGTCCAGAGCTGGAGCTGTCTGTGGTACTTTGTGATGGCAGCCTACACAAACACACACACCAGCCCCTGAATCCAGGCTGGCCTGGGGCCTCGCTGTGACTTGGAGAACGCGGTGGAAGCGCCTCGAGACACGCTGACACTTCCACTCTTGCCCCCCTGCTGCCCTGAGATGCCTTGTGAATTCTCCCAGGCAGACCCCCTGGGGGATGAGGCCGTGTGGAGAGAGAGGCCCCACTGCCAGCCGGCACCAGCCTCCAGATAGGCGACCCAGGTCGTCTTAGACAACTGGGGCCACATGAGTGACCCCGGGCCACAGCAGCCCCAACTGCTCACACACAGATAGAATCATGAACCAATTAAATGGTTGTTGTCTTAAGTCAATATATTTTGGTGGGGATGGGGGGTTCTTACGCAGCAATGGATAACTAGACATTAAATTTGGGCTGGAAACTAAATAAAATAAATAAAAATAAGATAAAAATAAATACAGAGCCCATGCACCAGGCTAAAAGGATTTCCCAAAATTCATTCATTCAGTAAATGCTATTTGAGTGCCCACCAAGGTCAGGCACCGTTCTAGGCACTTGGGATACATCAGTTAGCAAAACAGACAGAGCTCTCTGCTTTCATGATAACCCCGATACACACAGTAAAAAATAAAACGTGGTAAGTGAGATGGGAGAACATTCTAAATAGACAGGGTAAGAGGAAATAGAGGGGTAAAAGATGGCAGACTGCAATTTTAAATAATGGCTGTCAGATGGGCTTGGTGGCTCACGCCTGTAATCCCAGCGCTTTGGGAGTCCAAGGCGGGCAGATCACCTGAGGTCGGGAGTTTGAGACCAGTCTGACCAACATGGAGAAACCCAGTCTCTACTAAAAATACAAAATTAGCCAGGCGCGGTGGTGCATGCCTGTAATCCCAGCTACTCAGGAGGCTGAGGCAGGAGAATCACTTGAACCCAGGAGGCGGAGGTTGCAGTGAGCTGAGATTGAACCATTGCACTCCAGCCTGGGTGACAAGAGCAAAACTTCGTCTAAAATAAAATAAAATAAAATAAAATAAAATAAAACAAAATAAATAACGGCTGTCAGGGTAGGCCTTACTGGGAATGTTATCACCTACTTACCTGAGGAGAGACTAAAAGGAGGTGAATGCGGTACCCATACAGCTATTGGAGGGAGAGCATTGCAAGCAGAGGGAACAGCCAGTACAAAGGTCCTGCTGTAGTTTGGAAATTGAAAATTGATCCTCAGTGTTGGAGGTGGCTCTAATGGGAGGTGTTTGGGTCATGGGGGTGGACCCTGATGAAGAGATGAATGCCCTCCCTGGGGTGCAGGGCGGTCTGTGAATTCTTGCTTTGTTAGTTCCTGAGAGAACTGGTTGTTAAGAGAGCCTGGCCCCTCCCCTCTCTCTCTTGCTTCCTGTCCTGCTATGTGGTCTCTGCACACACCAGCTCCCCCTTGCCTTCTGCCATCAGTGCACTCACCAGAAGCAGATGCCAGCGCCATGCTTCCTGTACAAGCTGCAGAACTGTGAGCCAAATAAGCCTTCTTTCTTAATATTAAGGTTGGTGCAAAATTAATTGCAGATTTTTGCTGTTGAAAGTAATGGCAAAAATCGCAATTAATTTTGCACCAACCTAATAATTTAAGCCTCAGGTATTCTTTACAGCAACAGTAAATGGACTTAGGCCCAAATATAGGAGCATGCAGGAGACGTGGTGGGAGAACTGCAGGAGGAGAGGCCTGGCCCAGCAGGCTCATGGTGAGGGCTTTGCTTTTCTCAGAAGAAAGAGGTCTTTTAGGCAGGGTGTGGTGGCTCACACCTGTAATCCCAGCACTTTGGGAGGCCGAGGTGGGTGGATCACCTGAGGTCAGGAGTTCAAGAATTAGCCGGGCGTGATGGCAGGCACCTGCCATCCAGGCACCTGCCATCCCAGCTACTCAGGAGGCTGAGGCAGGAGAATCGCTTGAACCCAGGGCACGGAGATTGCAGTGAACCGAGATTGTGCCATTGTACTCCAGCCTGGTAACAGAGTGAGACTCCATCTCAGAAAGAAAAAAAAAAAAAAAAAAAAAGAGGTCTTTGATTAGAAACCAGTATTCTGACCATCAGCACCTGGGGGAATCCTGAAGTCCAAAACCTACTTCTCACCAAAGTAGAAATCTGAACAGAGTTTGCCCTCACATGTTCTTCACACTCCACGCCACCTGCCAGACGCTGTGCTAAACCACCTCTGGGGACCTGCTTGCTTCCACCTTTTGTCCCAGGGAAAGGGGACTGTTTTCTGAGGGACGGGGCAGTGGTAGGCACCAAGCCTGGCTGCCTGGGGCCAGGCTCGGCTCTACCACTCACTAGCATTGGCCTGGGGCCTGCTGCGGAGGCTGCTGTGAGGACACTGTATGCAAAAGGCAAATCAGGTCAAGCCCACCCCAAGAAGACCCAGCTACGTGATCGCCTTTATGGAACCATCTCTCTCGTGACACCAGAGCGTCTTCCAGCTGCCGGCCCTCTTCTCTGCCCCCTTTCCAGCAAGACTCTGCAAAAGACTTGGTGCTCGTGGTTTCCACCTTTCTCCCCCTTTTGTTTCTTGAACCCACCCCAACCAGAGTTTCAACCCCCTAGGCCACAAAAACAACTCTTGCAAAGTTGCCAGCATTCAGCTGCCTTCCTGACCTCTCTCCCAGGGGTTTAAAACAGGCAGCCCAAACCCACACTTCCAAACCAAGTCACTGACGATCCCCTCCACCCTTTTCCAAACTCATTGCACAGTTTGGTTACAGGTAACGTCACCTTGCCAGGTTCTCAGGCCCAAAACTTTGGGATCATCCTTGGTGTTCCTCTTTCATACCCAGCACTCCTGCATGTACTGCTGCCTCTTCCTTCAAAATGGACGCAGGGATCTGACCCCTTCACAAAGGCTGGAGGGAGCCTTTTTTTTTTTTTTTTTTTTTGAGACAAGGCCTTGCTCTGTCACCCAGGCTAGAGTGCAGTAGCACAATCTTGGCTCACTGCAACCTCTGCCTCCCGGGTTCAAGCAAGTCTCCTGTCTCAGCCTCCCAAGTAGCTGGGATTACAGGTGTCCACCACCATGCCCAGCTAGTTTTTGTATTTTTAGTGAGACAGGGTTTCACCATGTTGGCAGGCTGGTCTCGAACTCCTGATGTCAAGTGATCTTTCTGCCTTGGCCTCCCAAAGTGCTGGGATTACAGGTGTAAGCCACTAGGCCCAGCCTGGAGCAAGCCTTTTAAACATAATTCGGCCCGACCATGGTGGCTTATGCCTGTAATCCCAGCACCTTGGGAGGCTGAGGCAGGAGGATGGCTTGAGCCCAGGCATTTGAGGCTGCAGTAATTAGTGATCGCACCACTGTGCTCCAGCCTGGGCAACAGAGCGAGGCCCTGTCTCGAAAAATAATAATAATAGAAATAAAACGCAATTTAGATTGTGCCATACTGTTCTTCGAAATGGACCTGCTATCTCATTTTAAAACGGAAATTCCCTACAGTTGCTTCCAGAGCCTATGTGACCTGCCTTTCTGCATCGCTCTGGCCTCAACTCCCACCCTTCTCCCCCTTGAGCCCTCTGAACCACACGGGCCTCCTGGCCGCTCCTCAAACAGGCCTCGTACAATCCCCCCACAGGGTCTTTGCACTCGCTGCTCCATCTGCCTGGAGGCTCTTCCTCTCAGCTAGCTGTGAGGCTCTCCACGTTTGCTGCAAGCCTATGCGGACCCTCTCCAGGAGAAGAGCCCTTCCATCCCATCACCCATCTGAACCTACTCAGTTCTCTGTGGCATTGATCACCACCTGACACTGAACATAAACTCGGTGAGGCTTTGTCTGTTTTGTTCATTGCTATGTCCCTAGTACCCCACACAGTCCCTGGCACATGCTCAATGTTTGTTGAATGAGTGAGTGAATAACATTACTCACTGTTTAACGAACACTCTTTTTGTCTCCTCATTGCTATATATATATGTATGCACAGACACACACACACATATATACACACACACACCTCTCTCTCTCTCTCTGTGTATATATATATACACATATATACTTTGTATATGTATATATCTGTATATATACACATATATATGTATATACACACATATATATACATACATATATACACACACACACTCACAGAGAGAGAGAGAGAGAGACAGGATCTCGCTCTGTCACCCAAGCTGGCATGCAGTGGTTCAATCTTGGCTCACGGCAGCCTCCTACTCCTGGGATCAGGCCATCCTCCCACCTCAGCCTCCTGAGTAGCTGGGACTACAGGTGCATGCAACCGTGCCTGGCTAATTTTTCATATTTTTTGTAGAGATAGGGTTTTGCCATGCTGCCAAGACTGGTCCTGGACTCCTGGGCTCAAGTGATCTGCCCGCCATGGCCTCTCAAAGTACTGAGATGACAGGCATGAGCCACCATGCCCAGGCTTCTCATTGCTACTAAATAACAACACCCCAGATTCCTCGATAGGGTCACGTGACATAGCCCCACTGCTCTCTGGTTTTATCTGGCTATGTCTAGTCCTTGGCAAACATGCTGGGTGCATGGCTCGGGCTGTTCCCTCATCTGACTCCAGGGCCTTTGCACTCACTGTTCCGTCTGCCTGGAGGCTCTTCCTCTCAGCTAGCTTCGAGGCCCTCTCCACGTTTCCTGCAAGCCTAGGCTGACCCTCTGCAGGAAAAGAGCCTCTCCTGTGAAGCCCCCACCATCTCTTGAGGGGACCAGCACTGGGCCTGTGACCCCCAGGCATTATTGCTGCAGCTGACAGATGAGGCATTCAGTAGTCACTTAAGCCAAATGGTTATCTGAAATATAGGTGACGAGAAACGAAATCTAGAATTCCTGTCGATTAGATTAAATTAAAAATTTAACATAAATTAAAGGTCTATCTGAGAGCCTCCAACCTATGATTTTCCATTAACACAAATAAGAATGGACCCCGATGATGTCTGCAGGAAGTTCAGAAGTCCCATGTCCGTTGAATATGAGCTGCCCTGGTTTCAGGCATCCTGAACTTCTCTGGACCCAAGTCTGCCCATAAAAATGGTACAAACATTGCAGTATTCGAAGCACACACAAGCATATTCCTCATAGATCACCCCAAATTATGATATTTATTTGGCAATCGGTGAATAGGCTTTAAATATTTGGCAAAGTCAATTCCTATCAATTTCTCTTCATGGACTCCTCACAGCGGAGGAGAATCAACGTCACCTCATGTTTAGAAGTTATGACCAGCTGGGCACGGTGGCTCACACCTGTAATCCTATCACTTTGGGAGGCTGAGGCAAGTGGATCACTTGAGGCTAGGAGTTTGAGACCAGCCTGGTGAACATGGTGAAGCCCTGTCTGTACTAAAGATACAGAAATTAGCTGAGTGTGGTGGTGCACACCTATAATCCCAGCTACTCGGGAGGCTGAGGCGTGAGAATAGAGACTCGCTTGAACCCCGGAGACGGTGGTTGCAGTGAGCTGAGATCGTACCACCGCACTCCAGCCTGGGTGACAGAGTGAGACTCTATGTCAAAAAAAAAAATAATAATAAGTTACTAGAAGTTATGATCATATTATACAAGGGCAAAAGTATCAGCAGGGAGAGGGAGTGTACATCAATTTCAAAACAAAAACTGAAAAGAGGTTTGTACTTTTTATGACACGCTTATCCAGCGGATAGGAGTCCTCCATGGACAAAAGCCACCCCAAATATTAATGGTTTACTTCTTTATGACACACAGAAAATGCTCCTGTCTTTTCAGAATGTACTTTGTTTGCAGTTAATTAGAGGAGTCCCACCTCTCGGGGTGGTAGTTGTTCATGTACGTCCTGGCACAGATGTGAAGCCATGCTGCTTAATGCAAGGGCCATTAGGGTGGAATGACGTGCTCAGTACATTTCTGGGACAAGGTGACACTGTCATTGATGGTCTGTTGAAGGAAAGAAGCTAATTTTCTTTTAAGCGTAAGCCTTTAGGAGTAACTTAATTAGGCCATGCTGTAAAACCATCACTAATAACTGTCAGAAGTACCCCCTGAATCACCAGGGAATGACAAAGCTTGGCAAACAGCCTCTTCCTTGGAGCCCAGGAGTTCACCTCCCACCTCATTTTGAAATGGTCCTCACAGGTCTTCAAAGTCTCCCTCTCTCTTGGCCTGAGTCCCTGCTTCCTCTTGGTGAGACTTCATGAGTGCTTTACACATATATAAACACGCATGCGCATAAACATGCACATGCAATACACAGACAGACAATGTAAAACAACTTTTTTCTTCTTTTTTTTTGAGACTGGGTCTCACTCTGTTGCCCAGGCTGGAATGCAATGGCATGATCACAGCTCACTGCAGCCTCAACCTCCCAGACTTAAGTGATCCTCCCACCTCAGCCTCCCAAGTGGCCCAGACCACAGGTGCACAATTGCTCCCGGCTAAGTTTTGTATTTTTTGTAGAGACAGGGTCTCACTGTGTTGCCTAGGCTTGTCTCAAACTCCTGGGTTTGGCGATCTTCCTGCCTCAACATCCCAAAGTACTAGGATTACAGGCGTGAGCCACCATGCTCCACCAAAGAAAAAAAATCTCTTTATTTTCAATTCTGTAAAATGACACCACCAGTGCTTGCCCACAAGCTCATCTTTTTTTTTTTTTTAACATAGTAGTAACTACCTGATATTCTAGTTCTTTTATTATATTTTCCAAGTTTTTAAAATCTTTTAGTCACTATTTTAATGATTACTAAAATTAGATTTTGACACTTAATGCACTTATTTTGGGCATTGAGGCCAAAAGGCTGAATTACAGGAGAGATGGGGGATTGTGGGGAGAGCAAGGGTGAGTAGGGAGAGGAAGGGGGGAAGGGGGCGAGTCAAGTCACTGAGGGCAGAGGTCAGAGGTCAGAAGGCCAGCGGGATCCTGGTCCCTGCTCCTCCACTTTTCCTGGGATTCTGGAAGCTATCCAGTGTCTCCAACATGCTTCGTTTTCTTTCTTGCTTTCCTTTCTTTCTTTTTTTTTTCTTTTCCTACAGTCTTCCTTTGTGGCCCAGGCTGGAGTGCTGTGGCGCGATCTTGGCTCACTGCAACCCCCGCCTCCTGGGTTCAAGCGATTCTCCTGCTTCAGCCTCCCGAGTAGCTGGGATAACAGGTGACCACCACCACTCCCGGCTAATTTTTGTATTTTTAGTAGAGACAGGGTTTCACCATGTTGGCCAGGCTGGTCTCAAGCGCCTGGCCTCAGGTGATCCACCTGTCTCGGCCCCCCAAAGTGCTGGGCTTACAAGCGTGGGCCACCGTGCCCGACTGTTTTCTTAAATTGGACGGAAGTGGTTTCTCTTGGACGCTAGGTTCCGTCCTCTGTCCGACCCTGCTTGGGGGCCGGGGGCTGCTGACAAATATCTGTCGAAAGAGCTAACGAGTCTTAAGTGATTTGAGCACTTTCCATCTTAGAGAACAGTGTGCGAGCACTCGCCCTGAGCACCCCTGCAGAGGCCTCCGGGCACTCGCACGCAGCCAGCCTGGGCCTTCAGGAAGATTCCCCAGCTGTCAGCAGCAGGGGCCCCCCCAGGGACTCTCGTCACTTGCTTTATTTGCCCTCACAGGAATCTTCTTTCAGTTCGTCTTCCTCGGAGGCCACGCTTCCCGACTTCTTTCACCAGAGGCTCCACACTCCACTCACTGCTGAACCGATGGCTGCCCTGTTCCTTTCGGCTCCTGCTCAGATGCCCCTTTCCCAGGGCGTCCTGAGGGCGCTCTCTGAAATCACACTTGCCCTGACCACCTGCTCCTGTATTGTCTCCCTGTTACTGCTCTTCATAGCAATAAACTATTCCTACAGCATATGTTAATGTTGTTGTCTATTGCCTCCAGTCAGGAAGTTCATGAGAGTAGAAACTTTTTATTTTGTTCACTGTTCTTTTCCCTGAACAGAGACTCCCATAGGGCTGGTGCCCCACTCACTGATTCAACTAATATTTATCGAGTCTGCCTACTGTAAAGGATAAATACATAAAATAGTGCGATAGCCAGGTGCAGAGGCTCCCACCTGGAATCCCAGCAATTCACGGGGCTGAGGCATGAGAATCTCTTGAGCCTAGGAGTTTGAGACTAGCCTGGGCAACATAGCAAGACCCTGTCTGTAGAAAAAATAAAAAAGCCATGCACGGTGGCTTGCGCCTGCAATCCCAGAGGGTTGGAAGGCTGAGGCTGAGACAGGAGGATTGCTTGAGGTCAAGATTTTGAGACCAGCCTGGGCAACACAGTGAGACCCCATCTGTAAAAAAAAAAAAAAAAAAAAAAAAAAAAAGGAAAAAAATTAGCTGGGCATGGTGGCATGTGCCTGTGGTTCCAGCTATTTGGAAGGCCAAGGTAGAATTGCTTGAGCCTGGGAGGTCAAGGCAGCAGTGAACCATGATCATGCCACTGAACTTGAGCCTGGGTGACAGAGTGAGATCCTATCTTAAAATAATAATAATAATAATAGTAATAAAAATGGCCAGATGTGGTGGCTCACACCTGTAATCCTAGCACTTTGGGAGCCTGAGGCAGGTGGATCACTTAAAGCCAGGAGTTCAAGACCAGCCTGAAGTCCTTTTCAAACCTTTTGTTTGAATGGCATGATCTCAGCTCACTGCAACCTCCACCTCCCAGGTTCAAACTATCCTCCTGCCTCAGCCTCCCGAGTAGCTTCCATGTGGGTTTATGAATGGTTTCTTTGTTTTGCTGTACAGAATTCCATTGTGTGAGATGGCACAGCTGCTTTACCCATGCACCTGTTGAAGGACATTTGGGTGGTTTCCAACTTTTCACTATTATGAATAAAGCTGCTATGAAGGTTTACCTGTGTACAAATGACTTGGTATATACCTACAAGAGGTATTTCTGGGCCGCACAGTTAGTGTATGTTTTCCTCAGGGCTTGTGCCACTCACTTCCCATCCAACGTGTAAGCAGCCCAGGTGCCTCTCTATCTTCCCCAGGACACGTGGTATTGTTAGTATTGTTAGTCTTTCTAATGGCGGCCATAATGGTGGGCGTGGCAGCAGCACCTTGTGATGGTAATCTGTGTTTCTCTGATGACTAATGATATATATATTTTTTTCCCTGTGCTTAGAGCTACTTTCATATCTTCTCTTGTGAAGTCTTTTTCAAACCTTTTGTCACATTCTATCGCCCAGGCTGGAATACAGCAGCATGATTTCAGCTCACTGCAACCTCCGCCTCCCAGGTTCAAGTTATCCTCCTGCCTCAGCCTCCCGAGTAGCTGTGACTACAGGTGCTTGCCACCACGCCTGGCTAATTCTTTTATTTTCTGTAGAGATGGGGTTTCACCATGTTGGCCAGGCTTGCCTCAAACGCTTGGCCTCAGGTGATCTGCCTGCCTCGGTCTCCCAAAGTGCTGGGATTCCAGTGACCTGTGCCCTGCTCAGCCTTCTCATTTTCTTACCAGTATCTTGAGCAAATGTTTCTAATTTTGATAAAGTCCAGTTTATCAATTTTGTTCATTTATCTATTGATTGATTTACAAAAATGGAATCTATGGTATACAGCATGACTTGTTTGTTTGTTTGTAGATGGAGTTTCGTTCTTGTTGCCCAGGCTGGAGTGCAGTGGTGCAGTCTCGACTCACTGCAACCTCTGCCTTCCAGGGTCAAGCAATTCTTCTGCCTCAGCCTCCCGAGTAGTTGGGATTACAGGTGCATGCCACCACGCCCGGCTAATTTTTGTATTTTTAGTAGAGATGGGGTTTCACCATGTTGGCCAGGCTGGTCTTGAGCTCCTGACCTCAGGTGATCCACCTGCCTCGGCCTCCCAAAGTGTGGGATTACAGGCATGAGCCACTGGGCCTGGCCCATCATGATGTTTCGATACATTGTGGAATGGCTGAATCAAGCAAATTCACATGCGTATTACTTCACATTCTTAGCATTTTTTTGTGATGAAAACACAAAATTGATTTTTAGAAATCTTCAACTGTACATTGTTATTAATCAGAGTCACCCTGAGTTACATAGATCTCTTAAATTTTTTTTGTCTCAATTTTTTTTCCTGTGTGATTTGTGTCTCGTCTAAGAAATATTTGCCTAACCTGAGGTTGTGAAGGTGTTCATGGGTTTTTCCCCTACTAGTTCTATCATTGCATTGTAATCTTTTTTTTTCTTTTTTCTTTTTGAGACAGGATCTCGCTCTGACACTCAGGCTGTAGTGCAGTGGGGTGATCTTGGCTCACTGCAGCCAAGATCTTCCAGGCTAAAGTGATATAGGCATGCACTACCACACCTGGTTAATTTTTATATTTTTGGTAGAGACAGTGTTTCTCTATGTTGCCCAGGCTGGTCTTGAATTCTAAGCTCAAGTAATCCTCCTGCCTCAGCCTCCCGAAGTGCTGAAATTATAGGCTTGAGCCACTGTGCCTGGCCTATCTTTGTAACTTTTGTGTTTAGGTCCACAGAAAGTTTTGAGCAAAGAACTACCGTGATCGGACTTATACAGATGCCTCTGGCATCACTCTGCTGTGCTGAGCCTGTGGCAGGCCCGAAGGCAGACTTCAGGACACTGGTCAGGAGACCTTTCCACCCATCCGGGCTTGGACCAGCCTGGGCAGAGTACAGTTGGGAGTAGAGGGCTCATCTTGGAAATGTTTATCAGCGAGTTTTCTGGTGTAAGTCCTTCCTCCCTCCTTGCTGAATAATCATCAACTTTATGAAGTTATTTCCTTTCTCTGAAGATTCAAGTGCTTGCGGCTTCGCATGAGGCCATGTGTACGTACAGAATTGTCTTGAGCCTTGAGCAATGTTTGCTACGTATTTTAACTTTTCACTGCTTTAAAGGAAATAGCTGGTTTTAAGTTTTAATCCACAGATTGTCATTCTTCAGGGATGGCAGCCCCAAACACAACATGACAACTCGTCTACTCACCCATGAAAGATTAAAAAATGGAAACCAACGTATTTCATCTTATGCTCTGCGTCACTTCTGCTCAGACTCATAAATCCACATCTCTTTGCTTTGGCCACTTCAACTCATATCCAATCCTTTCTTTATTTCATGATTTATTGCTGTAAGTTAGCTCTTTTGCCAGACTTATAAACTCACTGTTCTTCATATAATACCTACTTTGTACACTAGGCAACAAGACAGTTAATTTATTGTCTATGACTTGTTACCTTGAAAAATTACATCAATGCAAAGTGATTGCCTTTTAGCCTCTGTAGCCAATAAATGCATTTTATTTTTTTTTGGAGAGGATGATGTGAGGTCATAGGATCATATATATAATCAGTGAGCAGAATGAGAAGGAGCGAGTTGAAAGTTCTCTAAGACAGAAGCCAAGAAGGAAGACGTCTATCTCGTAGCAATCATGTATAAGCTGGCCTCCTGCTGTTTGCTTTTCATAGGATTCTTAAATCCTCTCTTATCTCTTCCTCTCCTTGACTCCGGGGAAGTATCCCTTCAACTCTCAGGTAAGATTTTTTTTTTCCCTTATGTTAGTCTTGAAAGAGCCTTTACCAGTCTTAAATTCAATGTTAGAGATAAGAATGGGATTCCTGTTCAAAGGAGTCTTGAGTCTTGTTCTATCAATAGTCCCAGCTTTGAAAAGAATATTAAAGGATCCTTAAGGCACATTTTAGATGTAGTAATGGATACAGTTTTTTTTTTTTTCTCTTTCTCTCTCTATAATGTAAAAGGAGAAGAGGAGAATTGCTTGTTTCATGTTACCTCTGTAGTTGAAACTCTTGTTTTGGGTGATATATATTTTTTTCCAATTTAAAAAATTGCATGAAATTTAAAACATCATTACTTTTAGTTTTTACTTTAAACAAACTGGTTGAATGTAGCACTGGTTGTTCTAATTATAGATTAATAGTGGATTTGTTTCACCTTATGTTTAAAAAATCTGATATGTGTTCTATGAAACAAAAATGTTTACTAAAATGTTTTTAAATGACAAACTGGGGAGCTAGGGAGTTCACAGACTTCCGAGTATATTGATCATTTCCTTTTGATTTATGTTAATTCAGTTTAAGTCTGAATTGAGTTAAAGAAATACGTATCAGTCAAGTAGGTTCTCATTTTGCCATTATCTTTCCATTTAAAGAAATGAGAAGGCTAATGCTTAGGGATTAGGTTCCATCAAAAACTTAACTAGATATAATCTTGTCTTTAATCTTGAGTACTTCTAGGCTTTTTTTAAATAAAGAGAGAGAAAAAAAAAACCCTCTTCTAAGCCAAGGATTTTATAGTTTCTAGTCTCTAAAAGTTCATCCCGAGCAGCTTTCTGATGATGGTCAAGCACTGTCATCAGGCACTGTCAACCAACTTCCCGAGTCACTGAGATGATCACTGACTGTCCTCTTAACAGTTCAACACAGGCATTAACTTTACTGAATCTCTCCTATTTACAAAGAAACAGCACACATCTCAAGATGAAATAAAAAATGAAAATATTCAGCTACTACTGTCATCTTAAAAACTTTACAAATAATCTAAGAAACTTAGCTGAAATGAGTGTAGCATCTCACACAAACTCGAAACAAGTGGCAGCTTATCTCAGAATTTGTTCTCATTGATTTCTCCAGAAATGAGCTTTCCTGTCAGCATGTATAGATGATCAAATTTTATAGATTTTTATTAACAGTCTTCAGAAGTGCTGTGAATGTGCTCAGATGCCTTTATGATGATCTGCTCACTGTCCTCCAATCAAGGTTGCAGCTATTTGTAAGCCTGCGGCACGCCGGTGCCACACATGGCCTCCCACCCTGACTCCCACAGCCTCGAATCACAACACAGCAGCAGGTCTGCATTTACCATGCCTCACACGCACTTCATTTAGCACACTCCGGAGTGCCCTTTCCACACACCTTAAGCACACTTACTATGCATTCTATATGCCATCTGGTCGACCACATTTCACATAGGGAACGCCACAATCAAGTTCCTTACTGATGATTTTGAAGCCGATTCTAAGTATAATAATTGTATTGAAATCTTGAAGTTCAGTAAGAGGTGATACCATCTTACTGGATTTATAGGAAGATCATAAACAATCTTCTTTTTCCTCTCCAATTTCACCACCCAAATATCTAAAAGCAAAAAGGCAGTAGGCAGCAGTAGATAAGCAGAAATGAGGGAGAGTCAGACGTTTTGAACCAAAATGGTTTTGAGACAGGCTGGGGCTCAGCCCTCAGCTCTTATTCAAGGCAATCGAGGGGCTTGGCGCATCCCGCGGGTGTCAGATCCACGTCTCCAGGCTTCCCGTTCTGCTGGCTGGCACATGGGCTGGTAGCATTTCCGCCTCTTTTAGAACACCACTGATGACACATCGTGAACTTAGCGTTGGGCATTTTTCTAGTGTTCATCTCCCTGTCTCTGGTACTCTCCAAAGACACGAGGAACAGAAATAACCAACTGAAGCATGAACTGAATTGTAAGTATCTGCTTTTACTCTGTAGCACCTCATGAAGATGCGCGGTTAACTCCGGAGGAGCTAGAAAGAGCTTCCCTTCTGCAGATACTGCCAGAGATGCTGCTGGGTGCAGAAAGAGGGGACAGTCTCAGGAAAGCAGGTAAAATGCTTCTCATGTTTATAGTATGTCTGATTTAACTGCACTGAACTTACCGTCTGTCCTCATCTAGAATAGGTAGAGCCCTATTTTGGAATATAAAGATGAACTATATAAAATAATTACCAATACTCTCCCCTCCCGACCTGTGCAACCTTCTTTCCCCCAGCAGCTCCTTGCACACACCGTGCTCTTTGGTACCTCAGCATTTTGTCTTTCTGTGTGGACTTTTATTTTTGGGGGGTAGGGGTTGGTGGTAATTATTACAGTTTCCAGTGAGTGCAATTTAAAATCCTAGTTTCCCACTTACTGAAGCCTTAATCTTTCTGTACTCCAGTTTCTTAATCTATAATCAGGAATGATTAAGTTTCCACCTCAGAAGGTAACTTGTGAAGAGTCAGTGAGTCAAGGCAAGTAAAATGCTCCTTGAGTCACACAGAAAGTAATTAATCAAATGTGCTTATTCCTCTGTGGCCACATTCCTCCAAGCATGGACACAAATGCTTAGGAAGTTCTAGAAACAAAATTGAGCCTTTTGCTGGGCACAGTGGCTCATGCCTGTAATCCCAGCACTTGGGGAGGCCGAGGTGGACGGATCATTTGAAGTCAGGAGTTTAGGACCAGCCTGGCCAACATGGTGAAACCCCATCTCTACTAAAAATACAAGCATCAGGGCCGGGCGCGGTGGCTCATGCCTGTAATCCCAGCACTTTGGGAGGCTGAGGCGGGTGGATCACGAGGTCAGGAGATCGAGACCATCCTGGTGAACACGGTGAAACCCCGTCTCAACTAAAAATACAAAAAAATTAGCCAGGTGTGGTGGCGGGCGCCTGTAGTCCCAGCTACTCAGGAGGCTGAGGCAGGAGAATGGCATGAACCCGGGAGGCGCCGGAGCTTGCAGTGAGCCGAGATCGCGCCACTGCACTCCAGCCTGGGCGACAGAGTGAGACTCTGTATCAAAACAAACAAAAACAAAACAAAAAAACAAAAAAAATTAGCCAGGTGTGGTGGCGGGCGCCTGTAGTCCCAGCTACTCAGGAGGCTGAGGCAGGAGAACTGCTTGAACCCAGGAAGCAGAGGTTGCAGTGAGCCAAGATCTCACCATTGCACTCCAGCCTGGGCAACAGAGCAAGACTCTGTCTCAAAAAAAAAAAAAAAAAAAATCGAGCCTTTTAGTAGGCGTTAATAGACAGTTCATTTGTTGTATGTTTGATGAGCTACTGCACTGCTAAGTTACTGAGGACAATGCAGTGACTTTTGTGAACTCCAGATAAGAACAGGAGTGCCTGTCTGCATTCAAGAAAAGCTTGCTGCAATGTGGAAAAAGACCAGAAACTAGACACAATTTAGTAATATTATTTTGTATATTTTAAAACAAGCGTACAAGAGAAACAACAGATCTGACGAACTGGCTTCAAAACTGTTTTTCAGACTCGAGTACCAACATTTTTAACCCAAGAGGAAATGTGAGAAAGGTAAGTGACTCTATTTATGACTTGTTTAAAAAGGCGAACATTCTGTACTGATTTTACAGGACTCTGAATTTATGAACTAGAGAAGTGTTCTTGGTGGAAACCACACCTTAAAATAATTGGCCAGCATGGCCAGGCGCGGTGGCTCACGCCTGTGATCCCAGCACTTTGGGAGGCTGAGGCGGGCGGACCACCTGAGGTCAGAAGTTCGAGACCAGCCTGGCCAACATGGTGAAACCCCGTCTCTACTAAAAATACAGAAATTAGCTGGGCTTGAGTGGGGCCTGTAACCCCAGTTACTTGGGAGTCTGAGGCAGGAGAATCGCTTGAACCTGAGAGGCGGAGGTTGCCGTGAGCCGAGATCGCGCCGTCACATTCCAGCCTGGAGGATAAGAGTGAGACTTCGTCTCAAAATAACAATAATAATTGGCCAACATTATTTCAAAGCATTAATTTTTCCGAATTTTGATTGATATAAGATCTGAATGCAACAGGAACCTACCCAGTGCCTGTTTTGGGTAAATCAAGTAAGTTGTGAAAGAATGAAAAAAATAGGTGAGGTCCCTGCTCTCAAGTCTGGCATCCACTTGTGCTCTCATTCGCTATCTAACATGTGGCCCACTGCCAGCAGCCCTGGGAGCGCCTGGAAGCCAGTGAAGGATGCAGAATTTTAGGCCCACCTAGGACCTGTGGAAACAAAATCTGCATCTTAACAAGATCCCCAGGTGATTCACAGGCATGGGAAAGTGTAACGGGCACTGCAGGGTAACACCTAATGGAAGAAGACCATGCTCCAGACATTGACATGAACCATGTGCAGGAGGCCAGGCGCGGTGGCTCACGAGCCTGTCATCCCAGCACGGTGGGAGACCGAGGTAGGTGGATCGCTTGAGACCAACAGTTCAAGACCAGCTTGGGCAACATAGTGAAACCCCGTCTCTACAAAAAATACAAAACCTAGCCGGGCATGGTGGCGTGCACCTGTAATCCCAGCTACTCGGGAGGCTGGTGCAGGAGGATCACTTGAACCCAGGAGGTGGAGGCTGCGGTGAAAGATTGCACCACTTCACTCCAGCCCAGGGAACAGAGCGAGACTCCATCTCAAAAGAATACAATACGATACAATACAACACAACACAACACAACACACACAATACATACAACACACAGAAGACAATAAATGCACAGAATATGTTACTTTTTATTTATTTTTTGAGAGAGGGTCTCACTCTGTTACCCAGGCTGGAGTGCAGTGGCGTGATCTCGGCTCACTGCAACATCCACCTCTCAGGTTCAAGCACTTCTAATGCCTCAGCCTCGTGAGAGTAGCTGGGACTACAGGAGCCTGATACCATACTCAGCTAATTTTTGTAGAGATAGGGTTTCACCATGTTGCCCAGGCTGGTCTCAAACTCCTGGGCTCAAGTGATCTGCCCGCCTCAGCCTCCTCAAGTGCTAGGATTACAGGCGTGAGCCACCCGCCTAGCAACTGACATGATTTAAATAGAAGTCAGTCAATGAGGGTTTAGGAAAATTCAGGACCATCACTGAGCTGAACAGACTGGAAGGACACTCATTAGAGGTGGGGAGGTGGGCACAGGAGCCCCACTGGGCCCGGGACACTCTTGTTACAATTACAATCCAGGGAAAAACGCAAATACTTTTAAGAAATCCAATGTCTTGACTCAAGATTCCTTTTTCTTATAGGAATCTTCATTCATTGGTAACTTATCTGTTTTTTTTTTGTTTGGATTGTTTTAGTTTCAGGATTTCTCTGGACAAGATCCTGACATTTTACTGAGTCATCTTTTGGCCAGAATCAGGAAACCATATAAGAAACGTGAGACTCCTGATTGCTTCTGGAAATACTGTGTCTGAAGTGAAATGAGCATCTATTAGTCAGCTCAGAAACACCCACCTTAGACCACAAAAAATACTACAATAGTTGATTTGAAAACAGCGTGGAGAAAAACTAGGCAAACTACACCCTGTTCATTATTACCTGGAAAATAAATCCTCTATGTTTTGCACATATCATGAGTGGTTATTTTCCCTATAAACGTGTCCTGAAAATTTATAATTATTATTTTCTTCCATTTATCCTTAGACAATTCTTTGAAAATTCAGAAGCAAAGCTAATGAATGAAGAGAAGCAAACACTAAGAAAAAGTCACGCAAGTTAAACTTGTTTAATGACAAATCATTTAAATAAACTACATTATCTTAGCTATGATGGCCTCTCGACCCTTAAAAAAGACAACGTATTACTTAAAAAATAAATCATGGCCAGGCACAGTAGCTCACACCTGTAATCCTAGCCCTTTGGGAAGCTGAAGTGGGTGGATCACTTGAGACCAGGAGTTTGAGATCATCCTGGGCAACATGATGAAACCCTGTCTCTACCAAGGTACACAGATTAGCCGGGCGTGGTGGCGGCGCCTGTAGTCCCAGCTCAGGAGGCTGAGGCACGAGAATCACTTGAATCTTTGGGGCAGAGCTTGCAGTGAGCGGAGATTGCACCACTGCACTCCAGCCTGGGCAACAGAGGAAGACTGTCTGGAACATAAAAAATACAATAAACAGGGAGGCTGAGGCAGGAGAATGGCATAAACCTGGGAGGCGGAGCTTGCAGTGAGCTGAGATCCGGCCACTGCACTCCAGCCTGGGCGACAGAGCGAGACTCCGTCTCAAAAAAAAAAAAAAAAAAAAAAAAAAGCAATAAAATAAGTAAAATAAAACAAAATAAAATAAACAGAAACCAGTATCTTAGCGTGGAAAAGTCTCAAAGTTATGGGTGTCTGAGATGAAGGGTGGGAGCGTCTGATGCTCCTCGGTTTCTGAAGTTCGTGGGGGAAGCTCATGCGCTGAGATCCTTTCTCTCAGCTGACCAAAGTCCTAACACTTGACGATTTTAATCTTTTAACAGTGAAACTTGTATAATCTCAGTTTCTGTAAGCTCAAGGATCACAGTTTCTCACACTGGGAAAAGCACCTTGATGTCTCTTATAGAGAGAAGAAAGCTGAGGCAAGATTTAAGATTGTGGAAGAGCCTGGCTTACAAATTTTTAAAACCTGTGTAAGTACCGACTTCTATTCCGTGAATACATCTGTATAAATGTGGTTTATATATGTATAGAAGATACAGTGTGAACTCCTGAGAGTTCTGTGTGGGTCTCACACAGAACCATGTTTAGGGGAGGCCTGGATGTTTATGAGAAACTCGTTTCTCTCATTGAGCTCTGACATCCCACCACATTCCAGAGGGGTCTGCACCAACCAAACAGCAACACGCAACTGTGTCAATCTTGTCACTGACCATCACAAGTCTCCTAGACAGTACAGGTCTCAGGGAGTTTACCCTAAAGACACCAAGAACTTGGCCAGGCGCGGTGGCGCATGCCTGTAATCCCAGCACTTTGGGAGGCCGAGGCAGGCGGATCACAAGGTCAGGAGATTGAGACCATCCTGGCTGACATGGTGAAACCCCATCTCTACTAAAAATACAAAAACAATTAGCCAGGTGTGGTGGCATGTGCCCTGTAGTCCCAGCTACTCTGGAGGCTGAGGCAGGAGAATGGTGCGAATCCGGGAGGCAGAGCTTGCAGTGAGCAGAGATCACACCACTGCCCTCCAGCCTGGGCAACAGAGCGAGACTCTTAAAAAAAAAAAAAAAAAAGAAAAAAGACATGAATAACAAATCTAAGGGAGAGATGTTTTAAACTGCAATGAATGCACAAGCTCAGAAACATGCTAACATTGGGGATAGCTATGATAATACTGTGGCGTGTCTCTCAGTGTTGAAATTAAATCAGTACTAGTTCCCTGGCACAGAATGTTGACACCATAAAACTGTTCTGTATCAGAGAGAACTTAAAAGCGGAATTCCACTGTAGAATTCTGAAATCCCTACTCATATTAGTGATATCAGGTGATGATTCATACAGACTGGGGCTCTGCCATCAGGTTTCTAGGGTCAGATTCCTACTCCCAGTGCACACCAGCTGTGAGTCTCTGACCAAGTTCTTGACTCCCCTTGCCTCAGTTTATTTCTCTGTAAAATGAGGACAATAACAATGCTTATTTCACAGGGCAGTTGTGAGGATTAAATAATTCATGTCAAGCACTTAGACCAGCACCTGTTATAGTAGTATACACGCAAAGTATACTGAGCCATTTTTCTTCCTGCTTGTTATTATGATTTTTGATACAGAAAAGAAAGGTGCAAATGGTCTGAAAGGTGTAAACTTTAAAAAGCTCTGTTGGCTTCAGGATCTTGTTCCCTATTTTAATTTCTAGATTTTGTTGCTACCAGTTACACAGTCAGATCTTGTACACAGGTTCACCCTACAAAATCTGAGAAATTTTGATAACCGAATTTTATAAATTTGGCATTAGAATAAGTATTAAAAATATGTACATTGAAGTGAGGATTAACCCACTTATGCCAGAGACTGCAAAATTTTTTTTTGTTGTTGAGACGGAGTCTCGCTCTGTCGCCCAGGCTGGAGTGCAGTGGCCAGATCTCAGCTCACTGCAAGCTCCGCCTCCCGGGTTTACGCCATTCTCCTGCCTCAGCCTCCCGAGTAGCTGGGACTACAGGCGCCTGCCACCTCGTCCGGCTAGTTTTTTTTTTTTTTTAGTAGAGACGGGGTTTCACCGTGTTAGCCAGGATGGTCTCGATCTCCTGACCTCGTGATCCGCCCGTCTCGGCCTCCCAAAGTGCTGGGATTACAGGCTTGAGCCACCACGCCCGGCCAAAATTTTTTTTTTTTTTTTTTATGAAAAATCAGACCTTGGTGATGACCCTGAGCAGTAGCATATAAATAACTCCCACAAGTTTAGTGTTCCAATAATGGAACACTAGGTGTAAATGGGCTAAATAAGCCAATACATTTCAAAGTGCCTGCATCTTCATCCTCCACACAGTAGGTGCTCAGACCCACTGGCTAAGGCAAACACTGAATGTGGCTGAGAAAAGCACGGTTAACTAATATGAGGGTCCCTCAATAGATTATAAGAAACAGTTCTAAATGATACAGAAAACACATTTAAAGATCTGTTGACGTAGGGCCGGACAATTTCTCGCGTTTTACATGCACAGAGTTTATTTGTTGTTTTTACTTAAAAAGATACCCAATTGAAATACTAATGATTACAAACAAATTCAGAGTTAATTATAAATTCAGCTGAAACAAAATTTCAGTTCGGATTAAATTTACACTGTGAATTATAATGACGTTTCACTCAATTGCAAAATGATTTCCATTCACACAGCATCTTGTTTTTCACAAATCGTGACCTCTGACCAAAGAAAACACAGCTTTTTGGGTACATTCATGTAAACATTAAAGCCTATAATATACATTTTTATTACAATTTTCAATAGTCATTAATATAAAAAGTTAACAAATCTGAACAACAAAGTTTAAGCTGGGGAGAGCCCCCTCGGGGGGCGGCGGTCAAGCTGCTGAGCCCCCGCTCACCGCCAGCAGCAGGTGCAACCTGTGAGTGCGTGAACGCATCCACCCACAGGAGGAGCGCTCCTCATGTTCTGACAGTTCTGCCACAAGCACCAGTTTCAAATCAAACCTAGTATAACATATACTCCACAAAATGTGTACTAAGGCAAAGAAATAAGTACATTTGGATAATACAAATATCCAGAAACAATGGAAAAGAAAGGCTTCTATTAGAGAACATAAGGCTTAGCATATATGAATGCACAATGATCCTGAGAGCTACAGATACCATTTTTATTTACATTAGCAAAAACTGTATTACTACAGAAGGTCACTGACAGACAATCTACTGGCTGGTTAATTGTTTCAAATTTGATTCTTTATCAAGCAAAAATATCACACAACCTAATCAACACACAAAGGCTTCAGAAATCACTTAACCATCAAGATGGAGCAGACTGTAAGAGCTATTTATAAAACAGGAATATTTGCATGGAACTGCTTAATATTAGAGAATTCCAAGAACTGTCAAAGGCAGCATTTGAAAATAGTTCTGACATCTTAAGATGGAATTACCATCCAGAAAACCAACACTTCGAAAGGAAATCTGAGCTATGGGGATGGTCATCATGGATAAAAAGGTCGATTTTCCTAATCATTACCAGGATGCATTTACAAAAAGCTGTAAAACTTCAAAGGAGAAAGAGTATTTTCCTAAAAAAAAAACCATAAAAAAACAAAAACAAAAAAGGAAGAAAAAAATAAGTTAGTTTGTTGCAAGTTATATAAAGACAAAAGGTTACTTCCAAGTTTAAGAAGGAATCAGGGACTTCTCTAAAGAGCACCAGAGAGTGAGCTGATTTATCAAGTAAACAATCACACTCACTTCTTAAAAGACACTGTGAATTCTGTAGAATTCACTGTAGAATTCTGAAATCCCTACTCCTATTAGTGATATCAGGAGGTGATTCTCTACTACAAACGCCATAGAAGGCAGTGGTTGATGGAGCCTGCAGGGCCCTGTGGGCAAGGACAACTGAGCTCCTGGATGTTTTCTCCTTTGCAGTCCCCACGACACTTACCCCTGTTCAAGGGCAAACAAAAGGCAGTGCCAATCAGACCTGTGGTAAGGCTGGAGTGACCTCTTTTGTATAAATTGATTGGAAAGAAAGAGTTAACGGTTAGTTTTTGGTAAGAATGAACATTTAAACACAAAAGTATATAAGAATGATACTAACTTTTACATTACTTGTAAAACTTTTCACAATCATTATTTTAAAAACAAAAACACTGAAAAGGGCAACAGCACTGGTTGAGTAAGAAGCTCTTTCAACATTACACACGCAAATGCTAATGGAAACTCTCACAAGAATTGGCCCATGGTAAGCGGATCGATTTTTAAGATAAGGCTTTCAGAATTTCACTGGAAGGTGGGAAATCAATAGGAAAGGGATCTACAAGGATGAAGGCCAAATCTCAACCCCCAAAACCTGGTTATCACAGATATGCTAATGGACAATATGTGCTAATGTGTTGTGAGAAAACCGGAATGTTTTATCTTAATTATGGAGGGGAACGCCAGGTTGAATGAAGCCTAAATGAATGTACTGCATTCATGGAAACCATTCTGAAAAGTACACAACCTGTAGGTGGGATTTTTTCAAGCACTCTAAGGGGAAAATGACTTACGTAACAGAACAAAATAAATGAGGCTAAGGTTTGGGGCTCATTCTAGCTCTACTTCTAATTATAATTTACTCTGGGTGACATCTGAAATAAAGATACACATACCTCTTTAGAGGCCATCCAATCTCTTTAGCAGACAATTCAACTACAAAAAGAGCCTAACTGGCCATTTTAATGTATCAGGAACAAAGAGAAGTAAGATTTTGTATACAATGTCTGCTTCGAAAAGATTATGTGTATTAAAAAATCAAGAAGAAAAAATCTTAACATTCAATGATAACTTCAAGGTCATTTAAAAGTCCAGGACTTAAAAAGGTCTGTATGTGTAATGTGTCTTGGAAAGGGTATGAAGGTTCATCCTCACAGTCACTCAACTGCTGTCTTCTGCCAGAGCCTGACTGCAGGATGTGGCCGCACCATCAGCTGAATCCTCATTTTCGCAAGTGACACAGGCCTCCAAAAAAGAACAAAAGCAGGCAAGTTACTTGATGTCAATGTCACCTGAAGTTTTAAAACAGTAAAAAGCTGGTCACAAGTTTCTAACTCCCCAACTTATTCAAGTCTGAAAATACTCATTATAGTTCATTCTTTACTACAACCATTTTTACTTTTTTTTTGAGATAGAGTCTTGCTGTGTTGCCCAGGCTGGATGGAGTGCAGTGGTGCGATCTTGGCTCACTGCAACCTCTGCCTCCTAGGTTCAAGTGATTCTCCTGCCTCAGCCTCCCAAGTAGCTGGGACTACAGGTGCCCGCCACCACACCCAGCTAATTTTTGTTTTTTAGTAGAGATGGGGTTTCACTATGTTGGCCAGGCTGGTCTTGAACCCCTGATCTTGTGATCCACCAGCCTTGGCCTCCCAAAGTGCTGGGATTACAGGTAGTAGCCACTGTGCCCAGTCTCATTCTTTATTATTAAAAGGCAAATGACAAATTGTTTAAATACAGTCATGTGCCACATGACGTTTCAGTCAACAACAGACTGCATATATGATGGTGGTCTTGTAAGATTATCCTACCACATTTTTTACGGTATCTTTTCTATGTTTAGATACACAAGTACCACTGTGTTACAACCACCTACAGTATTCAGGACAGTAACAGCTGTACAGGTTTGTAGCCTAGGATCAAAAGGCTGTCCCATAGAGCCTAGGAGTGACTGTAGCAAGCTGTTCCACCGAGGTTTGTGTGAGTGCACTCTAGGATGCTTGCACAAAACATCTCCATTACTAAGTGGTGCATGGACTGTGCTTTTGTTTAAATTGCTGTGGGCCTCATTTTTCATATACCTGTCTATTTACAACCAGAACAACACTGAAAAAAACAAAGACATTTACAATAACCAGCCCAGCTCCTGCTTTTTGGTAAGACCCTACCCAGCCATTCTTACATGACAGACACTCATTCTTTTCTTTGAAAATGGAGATGGGGAGATTATTCTGAGAAGATGGCAGAGTAGAAGACTAGGACTCTCTCTCCTCACCTAGACAACCTGACTGACAAAATCAGTCCGAGGAAACTATTTGGAACTTGAGTCTATCTGAAGGCCTGCAACTTTCTGGGAAATGCTTAGAGGGTAAGCTGTGGTTGCCTGTGGTCAATTTCAGCTTGAAGCACAGCAGCAACTACCCATCCCTGACCCTGGGCAAGGCACGTGTTCCTGGAGTACCTTGCACACAGCTTGTGGGAGTCAGAGTGGGCAATAAGGACCCTGTCTTCCAACAATCAGAAAATAAGAATAAACCCTGGGAAAGGGGAGAATCAGGTTTCCAGAATTACGTTATTAGATTCAAATGTCTAGTTTTCAAACAAACAAAAAAAATCATTAAAGCATACAAAGAAATGCCAAAGTACAGCCCCAGCTTGTCCAACCCCCCGCTGCCCATGAGCCACATGTGGCCCAGGATGGCTCTGAATGTGGCCCAACACAAATTCGTAAACTTTCTTAAAACATTATGAAGTTTTTTTTGGTGATTTCTTATTTTTTAGCTCATCAACTGTTGTTAGTGTTGGTATATTTTATGTGTGGCCCAAGACAATTCTTCTTCTTACAATGTAGCCCAGGGAAGCCAAAAGATTGGACACCCCTGGTATAGCCCATTCAAAGGGAAAACATAAACCAAAAGGAAAAGTCTCTGAGAAAGATCAGATAAAAGAATTGCGAGACAAAGATTTTAAAACCACTGAAAGATGATCAAAGAACTGGTAGGGCACAGTGGCTCATGCCTGTAATCCCACCACTTTGGAAGGCTGAGGCAGGTGGATGGCTTGAGCCGAGGAGTTCAAGACCAGCCTGGGCAACATAGTGAGGTCCCAGCTCTACAAAAAAAAAATTAGTTAGCCATGGTGGTATACACTTGTAGTCCCAACTACTCAAGAGGATCACTTGAGACCAGGAGGTAGATGCTGCAGTGAGCCATGATCATGCCACTGCACTCCAGCCTGGGTGACAAAGTGAGACTGTCTTAAAAAAAAAAAAAAGAAAAAGAAAAAGCTGGGTGTGGTGGCTTATACCTATAATCGCAGCACCTCGGGTGGCTGAGGCAGGTGGACTGCTTGAGCTCAAGAGTTCAAGACCAGGCTGGGCAACGTGGCAAAATCCCATCTCTACAAAAATTAAAAATGTGCTGGGCATGGGTGCTAGCTACTCGGGAGGCTGAGGTGGGAGGATTGTTTGAGCCCAGGAGACTGAGGCTGCAGTGAGCCATGATCATGCCACTGCACTCCAGCCTGGGTGACAGAGTGAGACCTTGTCTAAAAAAAAAAAAGAAAGAAAAAGGTATGGAGAAAAATCAAGAAAACAATGTACAAACAATGTAAATATCAATGAAGAGACAGAAAACCTAAAAAGAAGCCAGAAAGAAATTCCGTAAATAAAAAGTACAAAACTGAAATGGAAACTTCACTAGAGGGATTCAAAAGCAGATTTGAGCAGGCAGAAGAAAGAATACATGTATGAAGACCGGACAACAGCAACTATCAAGTCTGATGAACAGAAAGAAAAAAGACTGAAGAAAAGTCAACAGACCTGGAGGACGTGGGAAACAAGTGGACTAACATAAGCACTACGGGGGCCCCAGAGGAAGAAAAAGAGAAAGAGACAGAAAGATTATTCAAAAAAAGAATGGCTGAAAACTCCCCAGGTTTGATGAAAAACATGAATGTAAACATCCAAGAGGGTAAATGAACTCCAATTAGGATGTACTCAGAACTTGGAGATCCACACTGTAATTAAATACCGTGAAGTCAAAGACAAAGACAATCTTAAAAGCAGCAAGGGAGGCTGGGTGCAGTGGCTCACGCCTGTAATCCCAGCACTTTGGGAGGCCGACGCGGGCAGATCACGATGTCAGGAGATCGAGACCATGCTGGCGAACACGGTGAAACCCCGTCTCTACTGAAAATACAAACAAATTAGCTGGGCGTGGTGGCAGGCACCTGTAGTCCCAGCTTCTAGGGAGGCTGAGGCAGGAGAATGGCGTTAACCCGGAAGGCAGCGGAGCTTGCAGTGAGTGGAGATTGTGCCACTGCACTCCAGCCTGGGAGACAGAGCGAGACTCTGTCTCAAAAAAAAAAAAAAAAAAAAAAAAAAGCAAGGGAGAAGCAACTCACACATGCAGGAGATTCTCAGTAAGATTATCAGCAGGTATCTCATCAGAAACTGTGGAGTTCAGAGGGCAGTGTCCCAGTGTATTCAAAGTACTTAAAGAAAAAAACCTGTCAACTAAGAAATCCTTTGCCTGGCCAAAAGTAAGGGAGAAGTGAAGACATTCCCAGACGAACAAAAGCCAGGGAGTTTGATACCACTAGACCTACCATCCTAGGAATGCTATCAGAAGTCCTGCAGGGTTGAAATGAACGCACATGGACAGTACCTTGAAGCTGTATGAAGAAATAAAGATCTCAGTGAAGGTAAGTATTATGATTGCAACAACGATGTGTAATTCCACTTTTTGTTTTCTACATGATTTAAGAAACTAACACATTCAAAGAAAACTAGTAGTCTATAAAATCCAGTATTATTTTAGCTTTGATTTGTAATCCCATATTTTGCTTTCTATATAATTTAATAAATGCATAAAAATAATTATGTCTTTGGAAACACAATGTATAAAAACCTAATTTTATAACTTCAGTAATTGAAGGAAGATGGAGATGGAGCTCTATAGAAGCAGAGTTTTTGTAGGAGGTTATCAAAGTTAAGCTGGTATAAATTCAAATTGGAGTGATATGTTAGAATGCTAAATGTAATCCCCACGGTTATCACAAAGAAAATAGTTACACAATATACACAACAGGAAATGAGCAGGGCATTACATTTCACTTCAAAAAACGAACTAAACACAAAATATGACAGTAATGCAGGAAATGAGGGAAAAAAGTCTTTAAGGCACACAGAAAACAAATAGCAAAATGACACAAGTAAGTCCTTCTTTACCCGTAATTACTTTAAATGTAAATGGGCTAAATTCTCCAAACAAAAGACAGAGATTGACTGAACAGATTTTGAAAAGCACTATTCAGATATATGCTGTCTACTCACTTCAGATGTAGACACAAATAGGTTGAAAGTGAAAGGATGTAAAAAGTTACTACATGCAAATAGTAACCAAGAGAGTAGGTGTGTGTAAAAGTCACACCAAGACAAATAATGTATGATTCCACTCATATGAGGTGTGCAGAGTAGTCAAATTCATATGGCTCTTGCCTGTAATCCCAGCACTTTGGGAGGCTGAGGCAGGCAGATCATTTGAGGTCAGGAGTTTGAGACCAGCCTGGCCAACAAGGTGAAACCCCATCTCTACAACAATTAGCTGGGCGTGGTGGTGTGCGCCTGCAATCCCAGCTACTCCGGAGGCTGAGGCAGGAGAATGACTTGAACCCAGGAGGCAGAGGTTGCAGTGAGCCAAGATCACGCCACTGCACTCCAGCCTGGGCAAGAGAGCAAGACTTTGTCTCAAAAAAAAAAAAAAAAAAAAAAAAGAAAAAGAAAAAAGAGAAAAGAGAAAAGAGAAAGAAGACCAGTGATCGCAAAGGGTTGGAGAAGGAGGAACGGGGAAATTATTGTTTAATGGGTATAGCGTTTCAGTTTTGCAAAATGAAGAAAGTTCTGGAGATGGATGGTGGTGATGCTGCATAATGTGAAGATATTTAATATTCTTGAATTATATACTTAAAAACAGTTCAGAAGGTAAATTTCACGTTATGTGTATTATACCACAATTAAAAGTGTTAATTTTTAAAAGTGGGTAGTAGGATTTCATTGTCTTGCTTACTTCACAAGCCTTAATATATTTTTTAAAACACCTAACTTTACTCTTTTTTTAAAGTATTTTTACACACACACACAAACACACACAAATTATTTGTCTTTTTTGAGACTGGCTGGAATGCAGTGGTGAGATCATAGCTCACTGTAGCTTCAGTTTCCCTGGCTCAAGCAATCTTCCTGCCTCAACCTCCTGAGTAGTTGGGACTATAGGTGCACGGCACCACACCTGGCTAATTTTTTTGATTTTTATTAGAGACGCGTTTGGCTATGTTGCCCAGCGTGGTCTCCAACTCCTGGTCTCCAATTGGACTCCCGAAGTGCTGGGATTATAGACGTGAGCCACTGGACTAGGCCTACTTGCTTTTGTTTTTAACTTGACCCTTCAGCCTCCCATATCTTGATACTTGTGGGAATAAAGATCTCATTACTAGTACAACCATCACTACCATTACCACAGCTGCCACCAACACTGGTTGGGACCACTGGTAAATCAAAGCTTTACTGTTCAGGCTATTCACAAAAAAATCTCACTGAGAAGAACTCATAACAGCAAAAAGACACTTAGGTCCCATTAAAGTTTCTGCTTGATATGAATACTACCTCTGGTGTGAATCTTACATCTTTTTTTTTTTTTTTTTTTTAACTCTTTTCAAACATGCAGACATATTTGAAATACGTAACAAATCACCTATCAAATGCAGTCAATTACACATCAAAGCAGGTGTTTTCACTCTTTATTGTCCCCTAACATTCCAATTGGTAGAAGAAAAAACCACCTGGAGGCAAAAAGACCTGTGTTCAAAATCCAATGAACTGCATGGCCTTGTATTAATTATTTAACATGCGTATACCTTACTTCTTGCTTATCGGTAAAGAGAGAATAATAATACCTACCATAGAGGTCAACTGTGTGGATTAACGTTTTCAGTGGGATCATGCAAGAGCATGACCTATATTAAAACCACTACCTGGCCAAAATACATGAGTATATGACAACCATTATTGTTGTGCTTACTTGAATGTCGATTTCTTGAGGGACAGTCTGGCTTTGAATCCAATTATACACCTTGGCCAGCTCCTCTTTTTGCCCATGAGAAAACTGGGGCTGCTGCTGCCTCATAGTTTCTAACTTTTCTAGGTCTTCTTTTAGTACAACTTCTTTAACCCTGAAAACAAACAAACAGAATCATAATAGTCCTGAATAAGACACAGGGTTTTTTTCATGTCATGTAAGAACAGCACTTCTTTTTGGCTGGTAACACACCTTACACTTTCTAATACATGAGGCATACATTAAAAAAAAAAAAAACTAGATCATTTCCTTGTCAAGTTGGTAAAGGCTTTTTTCTTGGTGGAAAATATCTATATGATGTTTTAATGAGGTGTATGGAAGAAAGAGATTTCCCTTAACTTTTTTCTTTTAGAATAAGGCAAAAAAAATCAAGAGTCTAAAACAAAAAAGTTCTTGTACTTGTGTGCCATCTTGGAAAGCACCGACTTTGTTTCCTTGTCTCATGATGTGTAAGATCTGTTTAGTCTGGATCTGAATATAGGTGATACTATCACTGCCATCCTTATTTTAAGAAATCATTCATCACTTGACTTCAAATGAATAAATTTGAAAATACATTTCTCAAAAGGAATTTATAAAACATTCAATAATTATTTTGTCTTTAAAAATACATTAAGAAACCATAGGCCAGGTGCAGTGACTCACGCCTGTAATCCCAGCACTTTGGGAGGCCAAGGTGGGCAGATCACCTGAGGCCAGGAGTTCAAGATCAACCCGGCCAACATGAGGAAATCCCATCTCTACTAAAAATACAAAAAGTAGCTGGGTGTGGTGGTGCATACCTGTAATCCCAACTACTTGGGAGGCTGAGGCAGGAGAATCTTGAACCTGGGAGGCGGAGGTTGTAGTGAGCTGAGATGGCACCATGGCACTCCAGCCTCCAGAGTGAGACTCTGTCACAAACCAACCAACCAACCAACCAACCAACTCCGTCTCTACTAAAAATACAAAAATTAGCCAGGTGTGGTGGTGCACACCTGTAATCCCAGCTACTAGGGAGGCAGAGGCAGAAGAATCTCTTGAACCCAGGAGGTGGAGGTTGCAGTGAGCCAAGATTGCTGAACTGCACTCCAGCTTGGGTGACAAAGAGAGACTCTGTCTCAAAAAAGGAAAAAAGAAACCACAAAAATAAAAAAGTGGGTCTTCTAAAGTGCTTTCTTACCTCTCAGGTACCTGATATGTCATGAGAACACACTCAGGTGTCTGCCGTATCATTCTCCAGATGGACTCTTCAGCGACATTAGGAAATGTTTCTTTTTTCTGTACATCCTGAGATTGCTGCTCATTTTGGGTGATTTTAGAATAAACACTACTAGTAAAGTATATACTGCTGTCGCTGCTTCCTGTCAAAAATCAACAACAAATAATTAGAAAAGACCTGTCTGACTGATTTGCCAAACTGGCTCTCATTCTTTAAAGACTCTTGCCTTGGACAGTCCTCCTCCTCAGCCAGTCCAACCATTATTTCCGGGAAAGTTCCTCTTCCCTGTGAACAGCCTCCTGGTTCTTTGGTCTTCCTGAGATCTTTTTTTCCATTCTTAATGAGCTATCACTCTCAAGGTTACATACACTGCCCTTTATCATCACCCATAACTGTTCCATCTCCAAAATCATTAACATCTCAGCTGCACTTTCTCATTGGCTTGTTCAATTATTTCAACTATAAATGTGTTAACAGTGTGTTAGTCTTCCTGTAGTTCCTTCATTATTCAGCCTGGAGTCCTCAGTTAATCATTCAGTAACACACCTTGCAATACCTTAGACTTATTTTTCCCTCTGACTTTTCATAACTGTCAAAATGCCAACTCCAATAAAGCCAATTATTGACTTTGTTCTTACCTAAACCCAAGTAGCCAAATACGTAGAGAAAGTCACATACAACAGGGTACAGTGTTTCTACAATAAAAAAACTCATCATCACCAACCTCAAATGCACCATTAAAATGCTACAGTTCTCTGGTCATGCACTAACCTACCCCCAGCAATGACTATTTTCAACCTCTCTATTTCCTCCTCAATCTCACCTATTTTATAAGGAAAAAAGGCATCAGAAAGCAAATTAATCATCTTTATGATACCAAACATACACAATTAATGATATATGTACCCCCTCCTCACCTTCCTCCTCTCACAACAGAGAAACTGTTCATCCCAAGGACCATCCCTTTATGGCTGCTATGAAGCCTTATGGATCATTCCTTTCCTAGCTTGCATTTGACCCTTCTAGATCCTTCTTACTGACTTTGAAGGAATTAAAAATACCAAACAATTTGTCTAATTTTTTAAAAAAAGTGTGTATATAAAAAAGTAATAAAAACATTTTCTTCATTAAAAAATATCTTTAGGTTGGGCGTGGTGGCTCACACCTGTAATCCTGGCACTCTGGGAGGCCAAGATGAGAGGACTGCTTGAGGCCAGGAGTTTGAAACCAGCCTGGGCAACACAATGAGGTTCCATTTCCATAAAAATAAAAAATTAGCTGAGTGTGGTGGTACGTGCTGGTAGTCCCAGCTACTCAGGAGGCTGAGGTTGGAGGATTGCTTGAGCCCAGGAGTTTGAGGCTACAGTGAGCTATGATTGCATCAGTGCACTCTAGCCTGGGTAACAGAGTGAGATCTTGTGTCAAAACAACAACAACAAAACACCCACACAAAACAACTTTAAGAGGTTATTACTGATTAAAGCAAAAATAATAACAGTGTTATTGTGGGTTTTTTTACACATTAAAATGTATGACAAAAATAGCACAAAAGACAAGGAGGACATGGAAGTACTCTGTCTTAAGGTTCTAATAAATAAAGTGATAGAATAGGTATAATATTTGAAGGTAAACTGTGATAAGTAAAAGATGTGCACTATAAAACCTAGAGCCGGCTGGGCGCGGTGGCTCACACCTGTAATGCCAGCACTTTGGGAGGCCGAGGCGGGCGGATCGCCTGAGGTCAGGAGTTTCAGACTAGCTTGGCCAACATGGTGAAACCCCATCTCTACTAAAAATACAAAAAAATTAGCCAGACGTGGTGGCGCACGCCTGTAGTACGGGCTACTTGGGAGGCTGAGGCAGAAGAATTGCTTGAACCCGGGAGGTGGAGGGTGTAGTGAGCCGAGATGGCACCACTGTACTCCAGCCTGGGCAACAGAGTCTCAAAGAAAAAAATAAGATAAAATAAAAATGTAAAAAAAGTAAATCCTAGAACAAAAACTTAAAAAAAAAAAAAAAAAAAGGTATGCTTGAGAAGCCAACACACAACCCAAAAGGAGGAGAGTAGGAGGAAAAAAAGAAAGGGCAGATGAGACAAACAGAAAATTAGTAGCAAGATGAAAGATTTAACTTAAACCTAACCATATCAACATTCACATTAAAGGTAAATAGTCTAAGCAAGCATTGCAGTTAAAAGGCTGAGACTGTCACATGAATAAAAATACCCAACTATATGGTGATTATAAGACTTACTTTAAATATAAAGACACAGATAAGTTAAAAGTAAAAAGATGGAAAAAATTTACCATGTAAATGCTAATCAAAATAAAGCTGGACTGGATACACTGATATCAGACAAAGCAGACTTCAAAGCAAGACATATTTCAGGATAAAGAGAGCAATTCATCAAGAGAATATAATAACCTTAAGTGTATATGCACTAATAAAAGAGCTTCAAAATACATAAAGCAAAAACTCACTGCACTATAAGAAAAAATAGAGAAATTCACATTTATAGCTGGACATATAAGACCTGTATCATAATAACTTATAAAACTGATAGAAAATTATAACAGAAAGTTGGATCAACGTTATCAACCAACTTGATCTAATTTACATTTAATGAACACATGACTCAACAACAGCAGAAAGCATATTCTTTTCAAATGCACATGAAACATTTATCAAGATGGACCAAATTCCAGATCAATGTCTCAGTCAATTTAAAAAATACAAAACAATGTTCTCTGACTGCATTTAAATTAGCAACAAAATAAAAATATCTAAAAAAGAAAAATCTCCAAATATTAGGAAATTAAGCCTTTCTAAATAACTGAAAGATCAAATAAGAAAATACAAGTGAAATTAGAAATATTTTAGACTGGCCAGGCACAGTGACATATGCCTGCAGTTCCAGCTACTCAGGAAGCTGAGGCCAGAGGATTGTTAAGCCCAGGAGTTTGAGAGTGCAGTGAGCTGGGATCATGCCACTGCACTCCAGCCTGGGCAACAGAGTGAGACCTTGGTTCAAAAAAAAAAAAAAAAAACTACTGAAGCTGCATGAAAATAAAAATACAACATACCAAAATTTGAGGGATGCAATGGTTAGAGCACTCAATAGCATTAAATGTTTTTCTTGGGGGGAAAAAAAATCTCAGTTCAAAGACCCAACAAGCTTCTACCTTAAGAAATAAGAATAAAACAAAAAATCCAAAGTAAAGAGAAAAGAAATAATAAAAATTAGAGCATAGGCTGGATGCAGTGGTTCACGCCTGTAATCCCAGCACTTTGGAAGGCCAAGGCGGGCGAATCATGAGATCAGGAGTTCAAGACCAGCCTGGCCAACATGGTGAAACCCTGTCTCTACTAAAAATGCAAAAAATCAGCCGGGTGTGGTGGCAGGTGCCTGTAATCCCAGCTACTCCGGAGGTTAAGGCAGGAGAATCGCTTGATCCTGGGAGGTGGAGGCTGCAGTGAGCCGAGATCATGCCACTGCACTCCAGCCTGGGCGACAGTGCGAGACTCCGTCTCAGGAAAAAAAAAAAATAGAGTATAAATCAATAAAATAAAAAAACCAAAAAGCAATAGGCAAAAAACCCCCAATGAGATCAAAAGTTCTTTGAAAAGTTATTAAAATTGATATAGAGTCAGACTGAATGGGAAAATATTAATACCGGCAATAAGAGGGGTGCATTACCATACAACCTATCGACATTACCAGGAAAAGGGAGTATTTAAAACTTTATGCCAACACATTCAACAAATTACATAAAACAGATACATTTCTTAAAAGATACAAATTGCCAAAGATCACGAAGAAACTGATAACCTGATTAGACCCTATCTATTAAAGAATTTAAATTTGTTATTAAAATCCTTCTTACCAAGAAAACTCCAGGCCCAGAAAGATTCACAGGTAAATTCCACCAAACATACAAAGAAGAAATAATAGCAGTTCGGCACAAACTCTTCCAGAAAACAGAATAGCAAAGAATAGTTCCTAGCTCATTTTTTGAAGCTAGAATTACTCTGATACCAAAACCAGACAAAGACATTACAAGTAAAGAAAGCGAATGGACCAATAGTCTGCACAGAGATGCAATAATGTGTAACAAAACATTAGGAAGATAATCCAACAATACATAAAAAAGGACAAAAGAGCATGACCAAATGCAAGGTTAATTTATTATCAGAAAACTGATGTACTTCACCATATTAATAGAATAAGGGAGGAAAACCACATGATTATCTCAACAGATGCAGAAAAGGCAACTCAGCAGACTAGCAGCAACAGAAGGGAACTTCCTCAATCTTTTAAGGGCATTCAAGGAAAACTTATGTTTAACATCATAGTTAAGGTGAAACACTGAGTGCTTTCCCCTTAAGACTGTGAACCAGGGAAGTGTCTATTTTCCTATTTCTATTAAACACTTCACTGTGGGTCCTAGCCAGTTCAACGAGGCAAGACAAATAAATAAAGACATACAGACAGAAAAAAAGAAGTAAGATTATATTTGCAGATAATAAAGACTATGTAGAAAAGTCCTGCAGAATCTACAAGAGCTACTAAAACTAATAAATGAGTTTAGCAAGACTGCAGAATACGAGTTAAAAACACACAATTTGATTACATTTCTACATGCTAACAACAAACAACTGCAACTTGAAAATTTTAAATGCCATTTACAGTAGCATCAACAATTATAAAATCCTTAGAGATAAATTTAGCAAAACATGTGTAAGAATTGTAGGCTGAAAACTATAAAACACGGCTGAGAATAATTAAAGACCTACATAGAGAAATTGTCTTGTGGATCAAAATACTCAGTATCATTAGGAAGATAATTATTCACAAATTGATCATCCACAGATTCAACACAATTTCAATCAAAACACCAGAAGACTTTTTTGTAGAAACTGAGAAATGGAATCTATAATTTATATGGACAAAGGACCTAGAATATGCAAAATCATTTTGAAAAGAAGAATTAAGTTGAAGGACTTACTTCACCAGACTTCAAGACTTACTTGAAAGTTACATTACTCAAGAGTGTGGTATTGGCCTAAAGCTAGCCATACAGATCAGTGGAACAGAAAAGAGAGTACAGAAATAGACCCACACATATATGGTCAAGTTATTTACAACAAAGTCGTCATGGCAATTTAATGGGGGAAAGATTAATCCTTTGAACAAACAGGACAGGAACAATTAGATATCCCAATGTAAAGAAAGTATATTGACCCTCATACCATACACAAAAATTAACTCAAAATGGATCACAGATCTAAGCTATAAATGCTATTAAGGGTGCGTCTCAACAGCATCATGCTAACTGAAAGAATCCTAATACGAAAGATGGCATGCTGTCTGATTCTATACATAAATCACAAGAAAAGCAAAACTAAAGTGACAGCAAACCAGTGGCTGCCAGGAGACCAAGGGTCAGGGCAGAGATGGACTAGTGAGGTTCACGGAACTTTTTGGGGTGACAGAAATGTTCTATATGGTGATTATGGTAGTGCTTACACTAAGGTACACATCTGTCAGAATTGTTTGTACCCCTAAAATTGGTGAATTTTATTGTGCATAAATATACCCCAATATACCTGACAAAAAGAAAAAAGGAAAAAGAAAAAAACCTTGTACCTCCACATCAGTGCCTGGAGTACACAGTGAGAGCTTATCACATAGTGAATGCCTGGCAATGGAGTTTGAAACATTGGTTGTCCTGATCCACTACCTGATGCTGCAGAACCAGTTCCGGATGGAGATTCGCTGGGAGGTGACCCTGTGGACAGAACACTGGCAGTAGGATGGGATGGAGTCCCGCTGGGAGGCGATCCCATGGACAGTGTCCTGGCAGTAGGATGGGATGGATTCTCCCTGGGAGGTGACCCCGTGGACAGTGCACCGGTAGTGGCAGGACTGCTCTCACTGCCACTGTTGCCTGTAACACACTGCTAGAAAGTAAGGGCAATGAAAAGACACTTTAATCTTCTTATCACAAAATACAGTAGAGTCCTCCTTTATTCATGGTTTTGTTTTCTGTAGTTTGTTACCTGTGGTCAACCGAGGTCCAAAAATAGTAAATGGAAAATTCCAGAAATAAACAGTTCGTAAGTTTAAAATTGTGAGCCATTCTGGTAGTGTCATAACATTTTGAGCTGTCTCATTGTTTCCAGCCTGTGATAAGAATCATCCCTTTATTTTGTGCCTCCACACTGTATGTGCTACCCACTTGTTAGTCGCTCAGTAGCCGTCTTGGCTGTCAGATCTACTGTGGTGGTATCGTAGCGCTTGTGTTCAAGTAACACGTATTTTACATAATAATGGCCCCAAAGTGCAAGAGGAGTGATGCCAGCAATTGGGATACGCCAAAGAGAAGTCATAAAGTGCTTCATTTAAGTGAAAAGGTGAAAGTCCTCAAGAAGGAAAGGAAAAACCATGTGCTGAGAGTGCTACAATTTTAGGCAAGAATGAATCTTCTGGCCGGGCGTGGTGGCTCAAGCCTGTAATCCCAGCACTTTGGGAGGCCGAGAGGGGCAGATCACGAGGTCAGGAGATTGAGACCATCCTGGCTAACACGGTGAAACCCTATCTCTACTAAAAAATACAAAAAACTAGCTGGGCGAGGTGGCGGGCGCCTGTAGTCCAGCTACTCGGGAGGCTGAGGCAGGAGAATGGCGTAAACCCGGGAGGCGGAGCTTGCAGTGAGCCGAGATCATGCCACTGCACTCCAGCCTGGGCGACACAGCAAGACTCCGTCTCAAAAAAAAAAAAAAAAAAAAAAAAGAAGCTTCTATCCGTGAAACTGTGATGAGTAGATTTTATAACTGTTCTATGTTATTAGTTACTGCTGTTAATCTCTTACTGTTCTTAATTGATAAATTAAACTTTACCATAGGTATGTACAGTATGTATAGGAAAAAAACATACTGTATATACGGTTCAGAACTATTCACAGTTTCCAGCATCCACCAGGGGTTTGAAACATATCCCCTGGGTAAGGGAGACTACTGTAACTGGAAGATCTTCAACTTCATATGTTAAACAGAATAAAATTTACATATATAACTAAGAAGTAAAAACTTCCCAGCCTATCCCTAAGAAGTAAGTTCCTTTGTAAGTAGTATTAAGGCACTACTACTTTCTCAGTACCTGCTACATGCCAGGCACTGCACAAGTAGTTTTTTTGTCACTCAGCAAATACATACTGAACATTTTATACATTCTAGGCACTGTGTCAAATACGAGGAATATAATAATGAACAAAACAAAGTTCCAGCTCTCTGGGAGCACCCTCTGCATAGGGATAAGTACTATATAAATACATCATTTAGCCCTCAGAGTAAGTTATGAGGATTCATCTTTCCATTTTCCTAATAAGGAAACAGAGGCAAAGAAAGGTTAAATAACTTGTCTAAGTGAATCTAACTAGTGACCGAGCTGGGATTTGAATCCATGTCTTAATCCATAGCCCAGGCTTTACTCACTGTAATACACTGCCTTGCCTTAGATTTTTAGCAAGCACACTGATACCAGGCTTTCAAAAGTGAGCATATTTTCTTGATTTGTATCACTAGATTTTGAGTATCTGTTAAAGAGGAGTATTATACCTTGAAGGGAAGGTCAAAGAATCTGTGTAAATATTCACACTTGCCTTGGATTCTATACCTAAATATAGCAACATCAGATTCCAAAGTTTAAACTGCTAAATAAACCTGAGAATGGCTTTTTAGGTAAAGGGAGGAAAAGTTAAAGGAAGTAGACCCAAAATGCTTTTGATTTTGAAAAAATGACATGTTTAAGTGTGAAACTATAAACTGCCTACTCTACTGATAATAAATAAAGTAGCTCCTAACCCTTCATACACACTTGCTGTCCTGCGACTGTGCATGAAGAAGTACAATCGTTAAATTGTCAACATCGCTTATTCCTATCTCACCAGACCATAACCCCGGTTGTAAGTAAACAAATACATATTATAGGCAATGAACACTTCAGCGTAATACGTGGATCGAATTTTAAAGAGCGGAGGGAATCCAGTTCACATGAAAACTTAAAAGCACTTTGGAAAAAACCTCACAAAGTATCTAAGAAACTAGAATATAGATGATTCTTTCGTGTCTACTTTCCAAAGAGAGCCAGGCAGATGTGTTTCGTGTTTACACACAATTAGGCTGACAGGCTAGCTCACAGTAGCCATGCGGATTACCTACTGAGGATGTCTGCGCTGAGTCCCAACGCGACCACCTTAACTTTGGTAAGATATTCACTTTCTCACTTGAGCGCTGAAAATGAGCATCACTTACATACTCAGCTTGTGGGCACGTATTCCTTCTCATCTGATCTGGAGATTCAGAGGATCTGGGCATCTCTTCCTGAAGTAAGTTTAACTGTAAGGGCGAGCTGCTTCTCGAAGTAATGAACGGGTGCCCCTGGCTTTGTGCCTCCCACTTTTCCTCCTCTCCTGTGCGGTTGGTTACTGAAGGGGGTGGGTCCACGGTTGGAGTCATTGCTGACGACGTTGAGGGTGATATCGCAGAAGAGGCTGTCGCCCCCAGGAATGGACATGGAAAGAACGATGGCGACAACAGAGGGCAGACATGGGGGTCAGGCAGGAAAACGGTCATAAAAGTATCCAAGTAAGGAGAAGAGAAAGCTGGGTAAGGCTGCAGGCCCTTGGACAACGGCGGCCCATGCAGGCCTTCCGGTGCAGTTCCGGGGGTTGCGTATTCTCTTCCGGGACAGGTCGCGGCTGGGAGGGGAAAAGCTGGGATGAAATAAGGGGCCTGGCTGGGCACCATGGCGGCAGGTGGGAAGGTCGGGCCCGAGGTGTGTGGAGAGGAGGCCGTGGAGGGGCAGCAGGGCTGTGCGTTCTGACGCGCTCCCCTGTGGGGACCAGAGGCCGCGTTCGAGCTGCTGCTGTCCGGCGGCTCCGGCAGCTTCTTCCGTTTGTGCTTCCCTTTCCTGCAGCCGGCCAACTGCGTCTGCTTGGAAGTATAATCTCCTGGAAGGATAAAGATAGAGGCAAATTATGTAAAATTAAACCCAAAAAGAAGAGAAGGATGCCACTTACTGGTAGTTATAAGTCGCTGACAACGAATGTGCATTTGCAATACTACCCAGAATGGCAAAAAGTGGCTCTAAAAACATGAACAAAATCCGGATAAAAACAGTTGCTATCAAATAAACTTATTTCAGCATCTCTCAATCAGTTTCTCACAAAAAACGTTTCTCAGATCTAGCATCTAAGAAAGAACCTACCTAAATTGTTGATGTAAACAATTGTTTTAGCATCTTTCCATCAGCTTCTTACAAGTGAAACTCCTATTGTTTACTCCTTATCTCCTAGTCCTTAGATATAGTTTGTAACATCTACATAGATTAATGGCATTTATTTTTTAAAACTTATGTACCTTGAAAATATGAATATTTAGCTTTGCTTCTGCTTTCTTGCTGAAGATAGGAGCTGTAGGGGGATGACAGGATCTTTTCTCGGAATTTATCAACATAATTCTGCTCTTCCTTCTGGGTATGGGCTGACAGAACAGCCGCTGTGAGCCCCACATGTTTAAATTCTTCTGAGGTCAAAGGGGCTGGCTGCATGTTCAGAGTCCAGGGCTCACAGACGAGGGTGGCATCCCTGGCTGAGGTGGAAGAAGACATACTTAATTTTAATTCCTATCAATTATTTGTATTGATTTATTTTACTTTGTTAACTGCCTTTCAATACATTTTTACAAACATTATTGTAATTGCTGGAATACAAAAAATCATTAGTCTAGCATAAAAATTATTGATTTTCTGTCTATATTCTTTGCACAAATGCACATCTTACAGTTGTAATAATCAATATGTACACATTTATTTAAATCTTGCTTTTATTGTAAACATTTTTCTCCCTGAATTCTTCAGAATTTTTTTATCTTTGAATTTATCTTTTAAATAGGTAATCCTGTGGTTCAAAAATCAGCAAGTATTAATAAAGACACGTAGTAGTACATTCTCCTCACCCCGTCCATGCTCTGTCTAGTTCTCATTTGTTACCCCTGCAGAAGACCATTCCGCTGGAGTGCAGTGGCGCCATCTTGCCTCACTGCAACCTCTGCCTCCCGGTTCAAGTGATTCTGCCTTAGCCTCCTGAGTAGCTGGGACTACAGGTGTGTGCCACACCACGCCTGGCTAAGTTTTGTTTTTATTTTATCTTATTTTATTTTATTTGAGATGGAGTTTTGCTCTTGTTGCCCAGGCTAGAGTGCAATGGTGCAATCTTGGCTCACTGCAACGTCTGCTTCTTGAGTTCAAGTGATTCTCCTGCTTCAGCCTCCCAAGTAGCTGGGATTACAGGCATGTACCGCCACGTCTGGCTAATTTTATATTTTTAGTAGAGACGGGGTTTCACCGTGTCGGCCAGGCTGGTCTCGAACTCTTGACTTCAGGTGATCCACCTGCCTCGGCCTCCCAAGTGCTGGGATTACAGTCATGAGCCACCGCACCTGGCCCTTCCAATTTATTATGTATGAACAAGCATGAACATAGATTATCTTCCTCCGTGACCCCATCTTTACCCAAAGGCACATATGTACATTAGCCATCAACGCACCTTTTTTACTTTACCGTATCCCTTGGAGAACTTTATCAATGGCTGGACAGTTGTCTCATACTTTTACACTGCTGCGGAGTTCCATTTTATATGCATAGCACAGTTTACTAAAGTGAACATCTGTGGGTGGATTTTGGGTTGCCTCTTTTTATCTGTTTATTTATTATTGATATATAATAGTACATTAAAGTTTATTTTATTGATATAGAATAGTTATATATATTTTTGGGTTGCTTCTAAAAAATTACTTCTAAGAACAAAAGATTTTGTGGTGGACACTGTGGAGGGCTCCCCCAACATCCATTCCGGCTTGCCCCTGTGGTGCAGTATCCAGGTGGTTTGGGTGGATGTGGCCCCACTCTACATCCAGAAGTGGCCTGTGATAAATCAACACCACAGGGGGCTTTGCTTCTGGCCAAGTTGGAGTAACAGGGACCAAACTTACCCTCCTGTCTGAGATTAAAAAAAAAAAAAAGGCCTAAATATACAAAACAATAGGTTTCAGACACTGAAGGGAAGTGACCCCCGAGGATAAGAAACAAGGGAGGTGAGCCCGAGGACTGCCCCAGCGTGCAGCCTAGAGGATTTCCAAGGATTCACCAGGGCATTCATGGGAGGAAAACACTACGAGAGGATTAGCAGGAACAAGAGCTGAAGCTCACACAAGCTACGGAACAGCAGCGGTTCCCATCCGCCAGACTAGAGACTCTCCTAATTCCCGAGGCATCACAAGGAGCACTCAGGAAGGTCTCGCCTTGGTAGCAGAGGAAAAATAGGCCTCGACTACACACTACTGGTCCTGCCTAGCAAATTTAAAAAGCAAAGCCTGAAAGGATCAATCTGTTTCCAGGTAACTTCACTGGGACCCAGAATAAAGATCAAGAATATTTACAGGAATACAAATATATTTGGTACCCATTCACAGTATCTGGCATCCAATTAAAAAGAATCACCAGGCATGCAAAGAAGCAGGAAAATACAACCTCATAATAAGGAAAAAAGGCACTGAGAAACTGAGTCTACAATTTATACAGACAAAAGACCTAACAGTCAAAGCAATCTTGAAAAAGAATAAAGCTGAAGGATTTAAACTACCTGATTTCAAGACACTGTACAGCTACATGAACCAAGACCCCTCTCTACTGGTATAAGGGGTTTATCAATTTTGTTCATCTTTTCAAAGAACCAACTTTCAGCTTTAATTTTCTCTACTGTCTGTTTTCTATTTTGTCGATTTTTGCTTTTGTCTTTTTTTTTGCTTTTGTCTTTTATTATTTCCTTCATTCTATCTTGGACTTATTTCATTCTTCTTTTGCTAACTTTTTAAACTGTAACTTTAGATCACTGATTTGAGACATTTCTTCTCTAACAGCATTTTTAAAGCTATCGATCTTACAAGCCCCGTTTTTAGCTGCACCCCATACATTTTAGTATGCTGTACTTTCAGTCTCATTGATTTGGAAATATTTTCTAATTCTCTTTGTGATTTCTTTTTTGAATCATAGATTTACAAATGTGTTGTTTGATTTATAAACTTTTGGGTTGAGACATCTTATTACTTATTTTTAATTTAATTCACTAGCCAGAGAACAGTTTACATACCATCAATCCTTTTAAATCTGAGACATAGTATAGTCCAACATGTCGTATTTCTCAGTGAACATACTGTGTGTACTTGAAAAGGCTGTGGATTATGCAGTCACTGGGCCTCACATTCTCTAACTATCAATTAGATCAAGGTGGTCGATAGTGTTGTATGGATCATCTGCTTCTTATTTTTTCTATATATTTTTATCAATTTTCCAAATATAATTATGGAAAGTCTATTTGCATATTTTTGCTTCATAGCTTTCAAAGCTGTTATTAGTGAATATAACATTTATGACTGTTATGTCTTTCCTGATGAATTGACCGCCCTGTCATTATGAAATGATGTCCTGGAATCTATTTTACATACATTAATAAGTCACTGCAGCCTTCTGATGTTTACTGTTTCACTTGTGCATTTTTTTCCGTTCATTTACTTTCAATCCATTTGTGAATTTCATTTGTACTTTGTAGAGAGCATGTAGTTAGGTCTTGAGTTTTTAAAATTTGTTTTGAGAATTTTTGCCTATTATGTATTTACTTATTTTTAGACAGGGTCTTGCTCTGTCACTCAGGCTGGAGTACACTAATGTGATCAGAGCTCACTGTAGCAATGAACCCAAGACGGGCTCAAGCTGGGCTCAACTGATCCTCCTGCCTCAGCCTCCCAAGTAGCTGGGATTACAGGCGTGGGTCACCACACCTGGCTAGTTTAAAATTTTTTGTAGAGATGGGGTTTCACTGTATTGCCCAGGCTGGTCTCAAACTCCTGGCCTCAATCTTACCTCCTCGGCCTCGTGAGTCCCTGGGATTACAGGTGTGAACCACTATTCTTGGCCCAATTTTTGCCTTTTAATTGAAGTGTTGAGTCAATTTTATGTCATCATTGACATAGCTGGATATAGAGCTATTATCTTATTATTTGGTTTGTTCTGTTTCTTTTTTGTTAATCTTTTCCTCCTTTCCTGCTCTTCTTTTGGATTGAGTATACTTTAAAATTTCATTTTATTGATTGGCTTAGCCATTGTATCTCATATCCCATCTTTTAAAAAATTATTTTAGGGCTGGGCGCTGTGGCTCACGCCTGTAATCTCAGCACTCTGGGAGGCCGAGGTGGGCAGATCACCTGAGGTCAGGAGTTCAAGACCAGCCTGGCCAACATGGTGAAATCCTGTCTCTACTAAAAATACAAAAATTAGCTGGGTGTGGTGGCAGGCGCCTGTAATCCCAGCTATTCAGGAGGCTGAGGCAGGAGAATCACCTGAATCCAGGAGGCGGAGGCTGCAGTGAGCCAAGATCATGCCATTGCATTCCAGCCTGGGCAACAGAGTGAGACTCCTTCTCACAAATAAAATAACGTAAAATAAAATAAAATTTAAAAAAAATTAATTTTTTGTAGACAGAGTCTCACTATGTTGCCCAAGCTGGTCTCAAACTCCTGCATTCAAGCAATCCTCCTGTCTTGGCCTCCCAAAATGCTGGGGTTACACGCATGAGCCACTGTGCCTGGCCTACATTCCATCTTAATTAGACCCTGCTTTAGGTTCAAAATATCTGTAATGGCAACGACTCCTGGAGACTAATGGTCAATACTTGATTCCCTACTCTACTACTCATGGGCTGTGTGATATTGGGCAAGTTAAGTTACTTTGCCTATTTGTGGCTTCATTGTTCCACATATGAAATGAAGATATTAACTTGCAAGGAAATGCATTTGTGACCACGGTCCTCAGACACAACTCATTTGAGTCAGGATGCAAACTGAGGGAATGAATATGAGCTTTTCAGAAAGCAAAAGAAATAGAGATATGTTTTAAGGAACATCTGGACTCTGATTCTGCTTTTTCTCCATGGAATAAAGATGTGGCCCTGTAAATGTTGAGGATGATTTAAGATCAGGAGAAACTAATACCAATAAAAATTTCCTAAGCATACAGATTTTAGTATAAATTCATTAAAAATGGTAATATAAGAGCAGAGTATAGAAAGCAGAGTGGCAGAATAAAAAAAAGAGCTTTTCATATTGGGTGATACCCTCCCTTCCTGCATGGGCTGTATTATGGACAGCTACATGCCCATACAGGAATGCAAAATATTAAAAGGCACACTAAAAAATGTGCATATGCTCCTCTGTGGAAGGGCTAGCTCAGTTCCAGTGAAACTCTACTTTTGACTAGAAACGTAATGCTCTCTGGTCTTTCCCCACCAATCCACAGATCTCCTGTCAGTACCATGCTCTCCATCTCACAGGTTGTTGGAAAGATTTAATGAGATCATACCAATGAAGAACTAAGAGCAGAGAGTGGCACAAAGAAATGGCTCGACACATATTAGCTGATAGACCACTGGAGACTAGCAAAGATAAAGCACAGATCATGTGAAAACCCAATTTAACATATTTGTCACCATTCCTTCATCTACCCAAATTGTTATTAGTGATGAAAATGTCAAAAGGACAGGTAGCAATAAGGAGGAATAAAAAGAAGACAGTAGAATAATTACCAAGTAATTATGGTGTTAAATGAAGAGTTTTAAAGAACTCTATTCATTGCTATCACACCAATACAAAAATCTGAACGCATGTGTGACTGAGCTCATCACAACCTACAGGATGGTGAAATGCAGGTGAAAGGAACACATTCTTTAAAAGTCAGCAAGGAAGTAACCTCACACAGTCCCATCTATAATTGCATTAACAATGGCTAACACTAATTGAGGGCTTACTAATACCTACCTACTAGGTACTGTATTAAGTGCTTTTTATGTGTCAACTGATTTCACTGACAAATAACGTAACTGAGAAATACTGTCCAAAATATGTAACCAACACAAACGTGATGATGTTTCCAGAAATACTTTTACTGACTAAAGAAAGGAAAAAATATGTGTAGTTTAGAAGTTATAACTGAGCAAATGATATTCATGACTTTTGTTTTCTTATCACAATGTAGTTAATATTGAGTATATTTTTAAAGTAAGAGGCAAGCGTGGTACCTGTCTCTGGTGGGACGTGGACAATGGTGCTACTGTAACCACACTGGCTTATGCCCGACCCCAAACTCAGCACCGCCGTGGACAGAATCTGTGGAGCTCCTCCTCCTGCGTCTATGGACCGTCCATTTGTTGGCATTTCTGATTTAGGTATGGTTGGGATTTGCAAACCAGCTGGTGGTGTAAGAGAAACTGACAGTGAAAAGAAAAATTCCCAACAAGAAATTTATATAAAAGACCCAGTTTACAGAAGTTTGTAACTGAGAAATTAAACCTTACTGGCCATAAAGAGGTAATATGAAACCAGAATTTTATGCTTACAACAAAATAAATATAAGACATTAAAGAGAAACATGAAGGATGTATTTACAGTTCTTTGAATTTAACTCCGAGGGGCATTCTTGTTACCTTGTAAGGCTTGGACATCATCTGCCTTGTGGTTCTGTTTGTCTTCTTCTGAGGAGGAAGAAGTTGTATTTGTACAGGAGATACACTTTCTTTTTAAAGCTGGAATGTTGTAGCTCTTCAGGTATCTGTAACAACATAATTAGGCCACATATTCTTAGCTGTTCCCTAACTGTGCCATTTCCCACCTCTTTGCTTTTCTCACGCCACTTCTGTTTGGGATACTTCATACTTTCCTCTTTGATAAAGTCTTCCCTGACCATCCTAGCCTCAATCACTGGATTGTAACATTTCTTTTACTGTGGTCTTGAATTAACCTTCAAATCTTATGTCACGGGTGTCCAACTGGCTTCCCTGGGCCACACATAAAATACACTAATCATAACTGATGAGCTAAAAAAAAAAATCACAAAAAAACTCATAATGCTTTAAGAAAGTTTATGAACTTGTGTTGGGCTGCATTCAAAGCCGTCCTGGGCCACATGCAGCCTGTGGACCGCGGGCTGGACAAGCTTGCCTTACACCATTTAATTTTGACAGAAATAGGTCTTGTCTTCTGAACTATACCACAGTTCCTTCAAAGAAGGAATGCATCTTCTAGCTTTTTGTGCCTTCTGTAATGTTCAGCGTATGTGTTAGGCACGCCATCAATATCTACTGATTTATAGGGAAACACCAAGTCAGAGCAGCTATTAAAAATTCTATGAAGTCTCTACAGTGACAGTGTATGCTTTTGGAACAGACTTACATGGTATCCAAACTTGCGGTCTCATACCTGATGACACTGTCGATACAGTTGATCTGTTGATAGGATGGGCTGTGCTCATCATTCCTCAAATCCTCATAAGGCTCAGTGTACACACTATTATTTTTCAGTGTTTGGTGGAAGGAAGTAAAGGTTTTATATTCACCTGAAACAGAATAAAGGGATGTGCAATTAAAGGTACCCAGCATGTAATTAAGAACATATGCTTTCTTACTAAAATTAAATCATGGCACTTTATCATGTATATATCAATAGAATACTATGCAGCTATTAAAAATGAGTGCAGATCTAAAATGCACTAATAGAAAGATATCCACAACACACAATGTGAATAAAATAAGGTGCACAGCACATTACATATAGAATGGCTACAACTGTATTTAGAAAAATAAGTAATGAAACCAAAATTTCCAGCAAAGATTATCAAGGAATGAAACCATAGGTTTAAGGTTGATGGGGAACTTTCCAATGTTGAGCTGACACTGCCTATACAACTGATCAACCCTGGCAATCACTAAGGGTGGAATGTGGGAAGACCTGTGCGTCTTACGTGATGCTGTGTGAAGTACACAGCATCTCCCACGTGGAGCCTGTGTCCAACAGAACTTTCTGTGATGACTGATGGATTATTTGTGCTGACTAGTATGGTAGCCACTAACGTACCTATTAAGCACTTGGAATATGGCTAGAGCAACTGAGAAACTAAATAATTGTATTACATTTAACTGTATTGAATTTGAATTTAAATTGCCAAATGTGGCAAGTGGCCACCATTGTAGACGTAGGTACAGAGAGAAGAAAAAACCTCCAGGCTTAAGCACTAAAAACTTCCTGTAAAGGACAATGAGACAATAAAGGAGACTGAAAAAGGGCAGCTGGAAAGATAACAGAAAATCCTGCAAGGTTCGGCTTCACAGTAACCAAGAATGAAAACTTTCTCAAGGAAGGAGTAACTAATTACGTCATGTACTACTGAGAAGTTTTGTAGAAGTGTTAGATGCTGGTCATTTTTAGCTGGCTTGGAAGAGGCTTCTCTATTTTCAGAAGGTATTACGGAAAAATGACTGTATTACCTTTCACTCATTAATGATTTTTAACTTTTAATTTTGAAACAATTTTAGACTTGAAGAGTTGCAAAAACAGTACAATAGAGTTCCTATATGCCTGTCACCCCGCTTCCACTAATGTTACCATGGTCTACAACCATAATAAAATGACCCGAACTAGGAAATGAACAGTGGTACCATTCTACTAATTGGAAAACAGATCTTCTTTGGATTTTATCAGTTTACCACTCAATGTTGTTTTTCCATTCAGGGTCAGAACTTTAGTGGGATGGCCTTCGATTTGAGTTTCTCTGATGTCTTCTCATGATTAGATCGAGGTTATGCATTTGGGGAAAGAATGCCACTGAGGTGCAGTGTCCTTCCTCGCGCATCATCCCAGGGTACATGATGTCAATATGTTTTGTTACTTTGTTCACTGGTTAACATGGTGAACATTGTTTGTCCTGTGTAAAGTTACTATTTTACAATGTAATAAACAAATAATATGTTTTGGAGGAATACTTTGCGATCACCCAAGTATTCTGTTTCTTTAAAACTTCTCAAAGTTTAAGTTCCCCATTAACCTTTCACCTGTAGTTTCGTTCCTTGATAATCTTTGCCTGAACCATCTGTTTTATTCTTTTTTTTTTTTTTTTTTTGAGACGGAGTCTCGCTCTGTCGCCCAGCCTGGAGTGCAGTGGCGCGATCTCGGCTCACTGCAAGCTTCACCTCCCGGGTTTATGCCATTCTCCTGCCTCAGCCTCCTGAGTAGCTGGGACTACAGGCGCCCGCCACCACGCCCAGCTAGTTTTTTTTTTTATGTATTTTTAGTAGAGACGGGGTTTCACCGTGGTCTTGATCTCCTGACCTTGTGATCCGCTCGCCTCGGCCTCCCAAAGTGCTGGGATTACAGGCGTGAGCCACCGCGCTCGGCCTGTTTTATTCTTTTTATTTGGCATAGTATACTAACACGTGTCTATCCATCCCTCTGTATATTAAACGAAAGGGGCATGAGTCCACACTGAAACCATTCGCGCCAATCCAGCATCATGGAGTTCCTTCCCTTCGGCTGTGTGTGGCTTTCCTCTAATAGTGAGGAGTCTGGTTATCGTTATCGATAGCGGCTTCCACAATTTGTTCAACCCTAGTATAAAGTCGCTTTAGAATTGCTACCCCGTACTCTGGTGGAAAACGAATACACCAACTTGAGTACAGCGTTTGTGCACATTCATAATTTTGTATTTAGCCCTAGGAGATCCAGTTGCAGCGCTGTTTTCCAAAGCTACTGAGCTCTATTCTTCCCCACCCCTTCCGTGTGTTTAGTCCTGTCATCTGTAATGCAATCAGATTCACTTGTCACAGCCTGCATCTCATCTTGGGTTCTCTTTGCATTTTGGGGTGAGATGGAGTGCACAAATCTGTGGGTTTTGGCAAATGCACAGAAAGTTGTGTATCCATCACCACAGTAACCAAAAGAACATTTCCATGACTTAAAAATGTCCTTACATTGTCTCCTCTACCCAATCATAGTAAATACTGATCTGTTTTCCAGAGCTAGAGCATTCCAGAAAGAACGCTTTTCTGGAATGGAATTGTATAATATGTAACCTTTTGGTTCTGCCTTCTTTCACTTAACAAAATGTATTTAATATTTATATCTACAATGGTCTGTGAATCAAGTTCATTTCTCTTCACCATTGAGTAGCATTTCACTGTGTGGATATATATAGCTTATCCATTCTGCTGAATGACATTTGGGTTGTTTCTGTGTCTGGCGAGTAACAGTGTAATAAATATTCACATACAGGTTTTCATGTGAATTTAAGTTTCTATTTCAGTTGGGTAAATCACCAAGAATAGAATTACTAAGGTACATGGTAAGAGTATGTCTAACTTTATGGGAAATGTCAAACTTTCCCAAAGTGGCTGTACAATTTGGCATTACCTCCAGCAACGGGTGAGTGTTCCGGTCACTCTGCATCCTTGCCAACACTTGGTACTGTCAGTTTTTTAAAAAAATTTAGCCATTCTCAAAGACGTGTTGTGGTATCTCACATGGTTTAAATTTTTTGTCTAATGACTTAGGCTCAGCATCTTTTCATGTTATTTGCTGTTTATGTATCTTCTTTAGAAAAATGTTGTTTCTAACTGGGTTGTCTTCTTGAGTTCTGAGCGTTCTTTATGTACACTGGATATAACTTCATTATTGTATATAAAATTTGCAAATATTTTGTCTTTTCATTCTTATCAGTGTCTTTCAGGTCTGACTGCATGCGTTCAAGGTGGTATGGTCATAGTTACCAGTGTCTTTCAAAAAGGGGAAGTTTCACATTTTGATAAATCCCAACCTGTCCTTCTTTTCTTCTTTCTTTTGTTCAGTATGGCTAAAGACTTACAATTTTATTACCCTTTGATTTAACTTAGTTTCTCTTTTCAATTCCATTGGTATGTGGTCTTTATTATTGCCTTCTTATTGCTTACTTGAGATACAATTTGTTCTTTCTCTTATTTTTAAGGAGGAAGCTTAGATTACTGAGTCGAGACCATTCTTCTTTTTTCCATATAAACACTCAATGCCGTATATTTCCCTTTAAGCAGTGTTTTAGGTATATCCCGTATATTTTTTGTTGTCTTTTCATTTTGTTCAGTTCAAATTTTTTTGAGATGGAGTCTCGCTCTGTCGCCCAGGCTGGAGTGCAGTGGCGGAATCTTGGCTCACTACAAGCTCCGCCTCCCAGGTTCACACCATTCTCCTGCCTCAGCCTCCTGAGTAGCTGGGACTACAGGCACCCACCACCATGCCTGGCTAATTATTCATATTCATACTGAATATGAATAATTTTTTTTGTATTTTTAGTAGAGTTGGGGTTTCACCGTGTTAGCCAGGATGGTCTCAATCTCCTGACCTTGTGATCCGCCCACCTCAGCCTCCCAAAGTGCTGAAATTACAGGCGTGAGCCACCACACCGGGCCCAAAATGTTTTTATTTCCCTTGAAACTTCCTCTCTGACCTGTGGATTAATTTATAAGTATGAAGTTACTTAATTTCCGAACATTTAGGGATTTTCTAAATACTTGTTACTGATTTCTAAATTTGATCTATTATGGTTAGAGAATAAACAGTGTATGATTTCTTTTCTTTAAAAATGTTTTAAGATTTGTAATATGGCCATAATCTGATCTGTTCTGATGAATGTTGCATGAAAAATATGTGTTGTGTTGTTGGGTCAAGTGTTCTATAAATGTCAGTTAGGCAGACCTTGCTGATAGTGTTGTTCAAGTCTTCTATAGCATTACTAATTTTCTGTCTACTTCTTTTATCAATTACAGACAGAAATGTGCTGAAGTCTCCAATTATCATTGTGAATTTGTCTATTTCTCCTTACAGTTTTACAGCTTTTACTTCATGTATTTTGAAGCTCTGATATTAGATGCATAAACATGTAAGACTTTTCTATGTTCTTAAGGAATCAACTCCTTTATCTGTTATACAGTCTCTCCTCCTAACTCTGCTAACATTCCTTATTCTGAAGTCTACTTTGTGTAATGATAATACAGCTTACCACTTTCTTTTGATTTGTGTTAGCATGATATATCTTTTCTACTCTTTTGCTCTTAACCTATGTTTATTTTCACAATGGGTTCTTGTAGATAGTATGTAGCTGGATCTTTTCATCCAATTTGACAATTTCTTTCTTGTAAATTAGTGTGCTGAGATTATTCATATTGAATATGAATAACTGAATTGAATATGATTCATATTCATATTCAATACATTAGTGATTGTTGATATTGCTGGATTAAAGTATACCAGCCACTAGTTATTTTCTATTTGTTCCATTTGCTCTTTATTTTTAAGTGTATTTTTAGAGATGAGGTATGGCTATGTTGCCCAGGCTGGACTCAAACTCCTGGGCTTGAGTGATCCTCTCACCTCAGTCTTCTTAGTAGCTGGCACATGGCACCACTCCCAGCTTCAGTTCCATTTGGTTTTGGGCCACCATTTTGGGTTAAGTGTCTTAAATTCCATTCTACCTCCTCTATTAACCTATTATTTATACTTAAAAAAATTTTCAAATTGTTTTTCTGAAGTTTCCAATATATATTCTTAAGTACTTAGTGTCTACCTCCAAATAATAAAATACTGTTTCAAATACAGTATAAGGACCTAATAACAGTATATTCCCAATACCTTCCACCCAACCTCTGTAGTATTGTTGTCACAAAGATTACTTATATATACGCTATAAATCCAGTTTGCTGGTTTTGCTTTAGTCCATTACCTTTATGAGTAATTTTAAAAATTAAAAAATAGAATTTTTTTATCTTCATTTATTCCATTTCCAGTGCTTTTCACTTCTTTGTGTAGATTCAAGTTTTTGGTCTGGTATCATACTCCTTCTGTCTTAAGAAATTCCTTCATCAAAAATATTTATCAACATTCACATATGACAACAAATGTTTTTCAATCATTATATGATTGGCATTGTTCTATTTATTTGGTAACTATTCTGAGTAAGGGGTAAAATTCCATCTGGTGTGTCTGTGTGTATCCCTTTAAAAATGATTTGTACCTATCTACAGAGTGCCTAGATTTTCTCAAAGCACTATCCACAGAGACATTTCTCTATTTATGTTATAAACACAGTGTATTTCTCTATTTATGTTATAAACACAATATAATCACTGACAAGGGAAAATTTATGTTCATGTTTGCAAAATTACATGGTCAATTGTAAAGCATTAGCAGCATCAGAATTCATCAAGAGATGATAAGTGGAGACTTGATAGACAATGTCTGTATTTAGACAGCTTGAAAACTATATATTTTTGGTACAAGTCTGTATTTGGTAATATTTTCTTCTAATTTCATTTAAATACATCATCCTGTTTTGTCTTGAAAAAAAAATTCCTTTAGCACTTCTTATGGAATAAGTGTGCTGGAAATAAATTCTCATAATATTTGTTTGAGAAAATCTTTATATCACCTTTATTTTCTTGAAGATCGTTTTCACTAGGTACAGAATTCTGTGCTGACAGTTTTTCTGGTTGAAGATGTTACTCTATTGTCTTTTTAGTGTGCATGGTTTCTGAAGAAATGTCTGTTATAATTCTTATCTTTGTTTCTCCGTACGTAATCTTTTTTTCTGACTGCTTTCAAGATTTTCTTTTTTCCATCAGTTTGAATATGATATGCCCAAATGTTTTGCTTTGTTTTTGTTCTGTATTTAACTTACTTGATGGTCTTTGGCCCTGTAAAAAATTCTTGACCGCTATTTCTTCAGAGATTCCAATTACACCTATGTTGGATAGTTTGAGGCTGTCTCCAAATTCTTAGAATGCTCTATTCTGTTTGCTTCATTCTTCTTTCTCTGTTTCAGCTTGAATAATGATTCTTTTCCAGGCTGTGTTGAATGCTATTGAATGTGTTCCTCATCTCTGGCACTGATGTTACAGATGTTACATTTCCATTTGAGGGTTTCTTTCATGCCCATCTCTATGCTGTGATTACCCACCTGGCCCTGCATGGTGCCCACTTTGTCCACTAGCCTTTAATGCATCATTCATAATTATTTTACGTTCCCTGTCAGATAGTTGCAACTTCTGTGTCCTATCTGAGTCTTGTTCTGATGATGGTTTTGTCTCTTGGGAGGGTTTTTTTTTTTCTTTTACCTTCTTGCCCATCCATATGCTACATAATTTCTTGTTGAGAACTGTGTAACTTGTGTAGCATACAGAGACTGGGCATGCCTTTCCTTCTTTTAGACCTCTGTTCGAATTAATCTAATTTTTAGGCCAGGTTTGAGTATTGTAATGGATTTACAGGATGTAGAACAGTTTTCAAATTCCTCTAGTTATACCTTTTGCCTCAGCTGGTGGCTGGTTTGGTGGGTCATTTTTTTGTTTTTTCTCAGTATCTGCTCCACTTTCAGCTTTTGGTCTTTCCTTGTCATTGTGCCTCGGAGAGGGTCTGTCTTCTGCAAGTTACTTGACTCAGGCTGTCGGTGCGCTGGAATCCAGTGCTACATCTTTCTTCTCCCTGCAAATATGTTTCTCTCCTTAAATTTTAGGCCTGCTGGCTGCTCTGTAACCTCAGCACTCTGAGTTGTCAAGAAAGGTCTTGAACTTGCCTTTCATCCAGATTTTTCTGTTGTAAATTTGGGGTGATGCTGTTTCTGGCTCTCTACTTCCCTGAAAAGAAACTGGAAGCAACCTCACTCTGAACCTGTTCAACTTACGGGTCATCTTCTCTCACTCAGGCATTCCATCACCCTAGACATGGACACTTACTTTTCCTGGATTTCCTCAATGATGTCTCTTGAAGCTGGCCTCTGTACATGTAGCCGAACGGGCTTTACATATCCCTGTTGTTCCTTGCCCTCCCATATTAACTTTTAAAATCTCCCTTCTTATTCTACCTTAAAGCATTATTTGCTCTTATATTGTAAGAAAGGTAAACATATAAATTTTAAACCTGAAGTTCCCATAAAGCATGTAAACAATGATCATGCTTAACTAAGCATTTTCCTTTTCATTGGTATATATCTCTAGACAATTTCTAACATTTAAATCATAACATTTTAAAGTTGTATCTTCATGTCTCTCAAGTAAAGAGTATAAAGGTTTCTTAGCTCTTTAAACTTGTAGGTCTCCAAATGTTAATAAAATCAAGATCTCCCAGAAACATTGGTTCTCCAAAGCTGTACCAAATGGCAAGAGTTCTTCCTTCTTCTTCAAAGTCACATCCTGTGTGTGCTATTAGAGCCAAATATAAGAATCTGTCTAAGGAGTGGGAACATTTCAGTTTCTAAAGTAGCTGCGTAAGCACATGGAGTTACCCGCAGCTTCAATTTTATAAAAAATCAATGATGGAATATTGCCGTCTACTTAAAGATACAGCCTTCAAAAAAAAACAGTACCAATGGTATTACAAGATCCATGGTAGATGATAAGAAACTGAATAATGCAGGAAGTGAGAAGGGAAGTGAAGTGAGAAGGGAAGCTATTCTGAGGACAGAAGTCAGTATGTGAAATTCTGATACTACCATGAGATCCTAGGCCCAGGCAGCTGTGAGTAGGACTGGCAAGACCAGAGAGTGAGAAAAACATTTAGACATTTTAGCTTTAAAACTTCCTAAAAGAAATAGCACTGCTAGGACATGGAATAATAATCTATATAGTAAAATTGTATTTAAGATAAATTTTTCTGCAGAGTGGGAATGTGGGGGTTTCGAGGGACAAGAATAAAAAAAGCAGCTGTTATTCCTGTCTTGTGCCCTTACATGTAACAGCAGAAGAAACCAATGGAATGCTCACCTTCCTATCGAGGTGAACAGAAAAAAATGAAAGAACAGGACTTGCTCTATCTGGGGAGTCCTATAGGCTCCACTATGGTTTGAATGGGTGTGTCCCCCATGATTCTTATGTTGGAACTTAAAACCCAATGTGACAGTGTCAACAGGCACATGTTCCCATGAATGGGATTTGCAACCTTTCAGAAGGGCTAGAAGGAACTAGCTAAGTCTCTTCCTGCCTTTCTGTCCCTTATGCCATGTGAGGACACAGCGTTTGCCCCCACCCAAGGAAGTGATGTTCTCTGAGAAGCAGAGACCTGGCCCTCACTAGACACTGAACCTGCCGGTGCCCTGATCTTGGACCTCCCAGCCTCCAAAACTGTGAGAAATAGGTTTCTGTTCTTTATCCATTATCTAGTCTCAGGTATTTTGTTACAGCAGTACAGACTAAGACGGTTCCCAGTGATGTCACCTATGGGAGCAGCAGTTTGACTTTTTGTGGTATAAATCATGTCAAGTCCTGAAACGTATAGCTGTTATCATTACTGACCTTAGAAATTTCACCGCACTGTGTAAAACGTCTACATTTGACAATGATAGAGATTAATAACATTTAGTGACCAAGATCCATCACAACTTCCAAATTATATTAACATTCAGGAAGAAAAATGAAGGGAAAGTTAGCTAAATTTAAATGTCAATCTAATTTGATTTCCATATTATTGAACTTCCCTATGCCATACAATACAACTAGGTTAACTTTTCAATATGATGCCAGTTTTAGTACTGATCCAGCTCTTTTGGAGTGCTCCTCACCTCATATGTGAGAAAAGTAAATACACGTCAAGAAAAGAGCCAAAGTTTTTCGCTGAATTTAGGTCACAAAGATTTCTGTTTGAAATGACGAAAGGGATTTTCATTTTAATATACTTTATTATTTAAAATGCATTCTAAAATCCACTCTTTTTGTTTAAAGAGATGCCCATGCAGGGAGGAAAATCTATGATTTGTTGGTATTTTCAAGAAAAGTTAAGTCTTCAGTAAAAGTGAACTGCAACTATTACAAATACATTCTAATACCACTTACTTTCAAAACAGTATTTGCTGTTGCCATTATTATTACTACTATTACTATTGCTATTTAGGCAAATCAAGAAATATGACAAGCACCAACACAGGGTCATGACTTTATGCTCATGAATCACATATGTGACATCTATGTAGAGAGTGACACCCACAGGAGGAGATCCTTGGGGAGGACTCACCACCATCATTTGCTGACTCACCACCACCATTCCGTTCTGTGCGTGTCCCCGTCACTGGCTTGAATGATGATTTGGTCATTGACTCGATGTAGAGCTGCTGACCCAGATTCTTAATTTTGTTGACACTGGCATAGACCTGCTGCAAGGTCATCTTAGGGAAAGGAAAGATAAAATATGTTTCAAAAATTACGAAAATGTCCACTAAAAGATACATAAACAAAATACACTTAGCTTCTGCTTCTCTGAAGACACAATGATTAAAGCACAGTAATCGTTTTAATTCAGTTTCCTGCACCATGCCACAGGATACTGGTACCAACAAATACTAAATAAATCTGTTCAAGATATGCTAATTTTTAGAATGCATACAATTAATTCAAATATCACTTTCCAAAGGTGGTATCTTCTTTTTACAGACATTTTTCCCAAAGCAAAATGGATGAAAATGCCTGTTATCAGATGAGGTCTTCGAGTCAGGAATATATACTAAGATGTTACCACATGCAGAACTGAGGTAGTACAGAAAACACGACGCCTGTATAAGGATGTGACATAAGCCCATGCACCTGCTCTGCCTTTGTCTCTTCCACACAGTGACCGCTGGCCTCACTGGAGGAGGCGATGCTGACAAGCTGCTCCTGCGACCCACTGCTCCCCAGGCTCCCATAGCCGCTGGACACACTCACGTGAACTGGCTAGAAGGACAGAGAGGAACAAGTCCAGAATTGCTGGGTGTCTAAATGCAGCCACCTCAGAGCTCATCTAGAATCATCTAAAAATTAAGATGACAATTTCTGAAATCCCCAATTAGGTGTGTGCAGGTTAGTACTTTTAATGCTGACACGAAAGGCACTCCTCTGTCATTTCGGTAATTCTCAAGGGCAAAGTCTTATGTTCTAGTCTAGGTAGGTACTTCCAGGACAACACATTGTTAAAAAGCCATAGTATAATTAATTTTTTAAAACCTGAAAATAAACTCTAGTTCTCTATGTCCAGTTTAGAACAGAGAGAACAAACTAAATATATATTGTACTTTTTCCAAGAACGTGGCAGGTATTTCATGCACCCTGGAGATTTTACAGGAGACATTCTGAAAACCACTGAGAACAGTTACTCTACGTGACACCATCAGTTCTATTTCCCACTTATTCACTGAATCTCTTGTAGAAAACACCTTTGGTATTTCTTCTCAACACACGCATTTCCCCACTTTTACCTTACAATAGTTAAGAGAAACTGAGACCTACCATCCCTCTCCTCCCATCTTTAAAACTGAAATTATTTAAAAAATCCTGAAGCCAAAACCCAAAGGCTGAGCACACTGGTGCCTCTGCAGTGTAAGAATTCTCCCAGTCACTTGGTTTGCTGTCTTACAATGGGTTCTTACAAAAATATTCTGTGTAACACAGAATAAGGAACAAACAATACAATTTAATTTAAAAACGAAAAGAGAAAGACAAACATTTCTGGAATGCAGAGGGCAAAGACTTGTTTCCCTTTACAGTTTATTTTTGTAAAGTGACTTGACTGAGCATTCAAACAAAACACAATTGGGGAATTTTGTATTTTTAAAAATCTCACCTTACCTGTAAGAGAAGTTTGTAAATTTGTTCTTGTAATTCTGTTACGTCTTTGTCATTATTGTTCATCTTCTTAATTTCGGTAGCAAAAACATCCTCATTTACTGGGCTCCTAGAAAATTCCCAGTGAGAGACTGAGTCAAACAATTTAAATGTGAAGTCGAAAGTGATTTTTAATAGACTATTCCAAGATAGATCTATGCTTTTACAAAACAATTTTTTGACTCCTAAAAGAAAATATGAGGCTAGAATTCTACCCATGGAGGTACAGAGACTAATAAGAGACAAATGAGACATTAACAGGCCCCTTAAGTTTCTCTAAAGCACTCATCTTTCTGTAATGATTTCAGTGTTATTTATGTACAAATCTAAAATTAGTGACAAGTAACCTCCTTAGCTACTAAAATATCTTCCGCAAATAACTGGTTTCAAAATTTGACAGTAACTGAGTAACTTACTATAAGAATTTTAAAGGCCCCAAGTTTGCCAAACAACATTTAACGTTTAATGCACCTAACACTTAAGTTATCTAATTAAGACGGTTCTGCAACCCACCCTAGTGGTGAAAATGTAGCTATTACAATACCTTCGGTCTGTCTTACATTCCAATTTTAGAGCATCTATGACCCGAATACAGTGAATGGCACACATGCCAACAGAGAGGATCACAAAGAAGGGAAGGAACTGATGTCTACTTGGGACCTTCTATGTGACAGGCATTGTACTAGTTTTTTTTTTTTTTTTTTTTGAGACAGAGTCTTGCTCTGTCACCCAGGCTGGAGTGCAGTGGCGTAATTTCAGCTCACTGCAATCTTTGCCTCCCAGGTTCAGGCGATCCTCCTGCCTCAGCCTCCCAAGTAGCTGGGATTACAGGCACGTGCCACCATGCCCGGCTACTTTTTGTATTTTTCGGAGAGACGGGATTTCACCATGTTGGCCAGGCTGGTCTGGAACTCCTGACCTCAAGTGATCCATCCGCCTCGGCCTCCCAACACCGCACCCGGCCTGTACTAGTTTTTATAACATACAAGAATACCTAACATTTTGAAAACCCTTATTTTCAAGTGCTTTACAAGTATTTTCTCCTTCACGTGATTAAATTACATTTTCCAGGCGGCCTGGCAGGTAAGGGGGAAGCAGATGTTCACGAAGGGACCCGAGTCTGGGCTCCAGAGCCCACACTGTGTGCCACCACACTGTACTGCCTGTGGGTACCTTGGTAAAGCAAGTCCCATTCATGAGGCACACTGAATCAGCTGCCATCAGCTCATAGAGTCCTCACAACAACCCCGGAAAGCAGGAATTATCCCCGACGCAAAGTCAGGGGATGAGGTAGTCTGAGGAACTGGCCCAAGTTCACATAACTGAGAAGCAGCAGTTAGGATGTGAATCTGCCTATGTCTGACCCCAAGCCTGGGCTGTCCTTTTCCATTAGGCCCGCCTGCCGTTTCTCAACTGATACATGCAGCTCAGTTACCTAAAAACGGAAACAGTTTCCCAAAGGCAGAAATTATCAAGAAAATCACAGGATGCTGACAGTGTCATAAAAGCAGTCAGGAATATCGCCACGTGTAGGGACTATTCACTCACCCTGCACATTCTCATCACAGTGGAACAGCTGTACCAATCGCCTTTCTCTCCCTTAGCATCTAGCCTGTATCTAGATCAATATCTATCTGCATGCTGTCAGGTACACCGTATGTCTGTGGCAAGCAGTACCTGAATATATAACCTTATTTCACAATCTGACACACTATACGTTTTATGTCACTGTCTCCCCCTATATCCCACTGCCAGGTAAGCGCCACGGGGTGAGGCATTTTGCCTATTTTGTTCACTCCTGGATCTTCAGTACCTAGAACAGTGTCTGGTCTATAGCAGGCGCCCACTACATATTTGTTAAAGGAACAAATACATGATTGATTGATCTGGGAATAAAAGTACACTTGGTTCCTAATATAAACACATTGTGAGCTTGAAAACCTTTCAGAGGTATTTGGAATTTATTTTTTGAGTGAAATGGAAATAGAACAGATTGCTTTATGAGATTTACGTATTCCTAGTTGTGAAAATTTCTGCAAAACTAAATTGTGTATATATACATATTTTAAAGACAGGGTCGTGCTCTATTGCCCAGCCTAGAGTGCAGTGGTGCAATTCTGGCTCACTACTGCCTTGAACACCTGGACTCAAGCAATCCTCTTGCCTCAGCCTCCTAAGTAGCTGGGAGGACTACAGGCACGTACCACCATGCTCAGCTAATTTTTGTTTTTACATTTTTTGTAGAGATGGGATCTGGCTATGTGGCCCAGGCCAGTCTTGAACTCCTGGCCTCAAGTGATCCTCCTGCCTCAGCCTCTCAAAGTGCTGGGATTACAAGAATGAGACATTAAAGTGTATTTTAAATCAGTAATTATGTAATGCAAAACTGATCAATCTGCAGACAATAAGGAGACAGCCTTCACGAAACAGCAATAAAAATGCCATGAAATATTACGTTGCTGTGTATGTGAAGTAGGAGTAAGAGAGAAAACTTGGCTGCAGTCTCCACTTTCACTCCTCCCCAAGTGAATGTTACTCTAGCTCACTCAGTATGGATTTTACCTATGAGAGCTGAGGACACCTGACCTGCCTGCGTGCAGTGCTGCTGGGAAGGACTGAGAGAGATAGGCAGGGTCCCTTGCTAAACAGTCTCGCAACCCCCTTCCCATTTCAACTGTCACACTTACCAAACTCTAGTTATATATGACAGTGCCATTTTTATTTACTGTCTCTCCCATTACAGTGTGGGTTTCCTGATGGTAAAGAGAACGTTTTGATTACCATCACATTCTCAAGGCCTGGTACACTGTCTTACACAGAGCTTTATACTTTATAAATATAATGAATAATTATTATTTTATGAGCAAGATGAATACCTACTAGACCTTAAATCCTTTCCCTCACATAATCTTTGTTGTTAAGATGTAAATACTGGTGTAATTTTTAAAAATACTGAAAACATTCTGAATATTCACAATATTCACTGTTGCGTAATTTCACATATATTTCATCAAAGAACTGAAAAGAGAGCTTCAGAAATCTAGGCTGTATCTTTAACTCTGACTGGGGCCAGGGAACACAGACCATCAACGAGCCCCAGATGGAAGCCTCATGGAGGCATCTTACTGGCTGTGGTTTCCTACATTCATGCCAAGCAACCATCGGATTTCATGTTCATTTCCCAATAGGTTTCCGTACTTGGGGCGGGGAGGTTGGGAGAAGGGACAAAGTCCTTTCTGAGCAATACAAATGGTAATTACTTGGCAGCTGTATTTCTTAATAATCAAATTCGTTTTCTAGCACAAATCAGTCTCATGAGTTAGGGCGGCCAGTTGCCCATTTCTTCCATTAAGTTCTATACATGCTCTGCAGAGAGGCCAAACCCTGGAGTAGAAAGAGGTAAGAGCAACCTTGAGACCTCTTCTCACCACGGCTCTGCACATCATCTCTACTGTAATATTAACAGGTGATTCAAATACGTCTTACTGGTTCTCAGTTTCATGTTCATGTAGACAATGCTGTATAACAAGATACCAAAAAACATAACTTCTCAATCTCAGCATGATACTGGAGTCAAGTAAAATTTCCATGCTTAAAAAAAATAGACATCAAAGGGAAACCTAGAGCCAGGTCAAAAGGCCTAGAGTTCAATTAAAAATGGACCAAAGCGTTGGGCATGATGGCTCACACCTGTAAGCCCAGCACTTTGGGAGACCAAGGTGGGCAGATCATTTGAGGTCAGGAGTTCAAGAGCAGCCTGGCCAACATGGTGAAACCCAGTCTCTATTAAAAATACAAAAAATGAGCTGGGCGTGCGCCTGTAATCCCAGCTACTGGAGAGGCTGAGGCAGGAGAATCGTTTGAACCTAGGAGACGGAAGTTGCAGTAAGCTGTGATCGCGCCACTGTACTCCAGTCTAGGTGAGAGAGTGAGATCCTGTCTCATTAAAAAAAAAAAAAAAAAAAAAAAAAGGACCGAAGATTCAGGGGCCTAGGGGTACTGCAGCCTACAGGAGGTAGTGGGCCGGGTTGGTCTCATTCCATTCCACATGATGCTGTTACATGGACATGCAACAGCAAGCAAACAAGCCAGTGTCGGCTGTGCTGCCGGGAAAAGAAGTATTAAAAAATGGACACAGGCCAAGCGCAGTGGCTCACACCTTCAAAATCCCAGCACTTTGGGAGGCTGAGGCAGGAGGATGCTTGAGCGCAGGAGTTTGCAACCAGCCTGGACAACATAGCAAAACCCCATCTCTACAAAAAATACAAGAATTAGCTGAATGTGTTGACAGGTACCTGTGGGCCCAGCTACTCGGGAGGCTGAAGTGGGAGGATCACCTGAGCCAGGGGAGGTTGAGGCTGCAGTGAGCTGTGACTGCATCACTGCATTCCAGCCTAGGCAACAGAGGGAGAACTTGTCTCAAAAAAAAAGAGACACAAATAAGTGGAATTTGATGGCAGAAGGCTGATACAAAAAGTTTTTTTTTTTTTTTTTTTGAGACGGAGTCTCGCTCTGTCACCCAGGCTGGAGTGCTGTGGCCGGATCTCAGCTCACTGCAAGCTCCGCCTCCCGGGTTCACGCCATTCTCCTGCCTCAGCCTCCCGGGTAGCTGGGACTACAGGCGCCACCACCTCGCCCGGCTAGTTTTTTGTGGTTTTTAGTAGAGACGGGGTTTCACCGTGTTAGCCAGGATGGTCTCGATCTCCTGTCCTCGTGATCCGCCCATCTCGGCCTCCCAAAGTGCTGGGATTACAGGCTTGAGCCACCGCGCCCGGCCATAAAAAGTTTTACATGCTCACTAAAGAGATATTTAAAATAGAGAGGAAAAAAAACAAAAAAAAAAAAAAGAAAAAGAAAAAAACACCTGTAGGTCGTAGTATCTACACATAACCGAAATTCATATTTTATTTCCTTTCAATCCTCTTTTCCTTATTTCATAGTATGTTTATGTTTTAAACATAATTATAATCATAGGTACAATTTTGTATGCTGATTTTTATATTTAATGTGTCAAATATTTTTCCATGTTATGTGATCTCTGCAAAAATTTTCATTGACCAGCATAATAATACATCAAGCAAATATTCCAGATTTTACTTAATGATGGACATTTAAGCTACTTTAAAGCTGATATTATGACTTACTTTAAGGCTCATGGTACATATTGTCAAACTATCTTCCCAAAGCACCGAAAAAAAAAATCTATGCTTTATTTAGTTCATGTGTCAACTAAGTCAGAGGGCAGTCAATAAGCTAAGGAATATTATTTGATACAAGAGATGTTTTAGAAAATATGAAAACTGACTGGCTTACGTTCGAACTTTATGCCGACCAATGATGAAAGAAACCTTCCGGCTCCAGGGATTCACAAAGCTGGACCAGCTGGAATCCAGTATGATGTAGTCTCCATTTTGAGTACAAAATCGAATGGGAGAATGTTCAAAGGGAGGATGCCCTGCATACTTCAAGACTATATAAAATAAGACAAAAATAGGATTTATGTAACATAGATACTGATTATAAATGTCCTTTTTAAGCCATTTATTTGTAAATGTTTTAGTGGTTTTTTTTTTTTTTGAGATTGAGTCTCGCCCTGTTGCCCAGGCTGGAGTGCAGTGGCACAATATTGGCTCACTGCAACCTCCATCTCCCAGGTTCAAGCAGTTCTTGTGCCTCACTCAGTCTCCTGAGTAGCTGAGATTACAGGCGTGCACTACCATGTCTGGCTAATTTTTGTACTTTCAGCAGAGGTGGGTTTCACCATGTTGGCCAGGCTGGTCTCCAACTCCTGGCCTCAGGCGATCCGCCCAACTCAGCCTCCCAAAATGCTTAGATTATAGATGTGAGCCACTGTACCTGGCCTGTTTTAGTATGTCTAAATAGAAAACAATTGCTTTAGCAGCTTCAATATAATGCCTATCTGGTTAAAGGTTGCGCTCTAATGAGATGAAAAGAAAAATTACAACAAATCAATGAGAGAAAAACATTTCCTCCTATAAAGGAGTAGGTCCTGACCTTTTTGGTGTATGGCAACCATCAGAGAACGATCTTCAGGGTGCAGGTAGCTTAGGATCGATGTTCCGATCAGGTCCTGAGGTAGGTAACCCAGCAAAGGCACTGCTCTGGGATACAGATACACAACACAGGTGGCATGTTATACTCATCAGGTAATTCTTACAATTTATATGTTTTTAAAAACACTTCTGTATTTCACTCTAAATGTGAGACAATTTTATGTAAAGCTATTTATCTTAGCATTTATAAAAACAACAAAGAACCCAAGTGCCTATCCTGGGGGAAATGGCTGTATAATCTAACACGTTGGTTATCTGACACATTGCATCAAAATCATCTAGGAATTTGCTAAAATACAGATCCACAGGCTCGCTGTAAGCTTACTAAATCAGAATCTCTGGAAGTAAGACCAGGCATCTGTATTTTTAGCAAGTTCCTTAGAGGACTCTGATGCCCTCCATAATTGTGTTTATGTTGCCATTTAAAAGGTCTACAAAAAGCACATTGTAATGTAGAAAGATGCTGATGATGTTAAATGAATAATGCAGGTTGCTAATTCATACAGCATAATTAAGATTACATAAAAACAATGTCAGGTGCGGTGGCTCACGCCTGTAAATCCCAGCACTTTGGGAGGCTGAGGGGGGGCAGACTGCCTGAGGTCAGGAGTTCGAGACCAGTCTGGCCAACATGGTGAAACCCCATCTCTACTGCAAATATAAAAAAATTAGCTGGGTGTGGTGGCGTGCGCCTGTAATCCCAGCTACTTGGGAGGCTGAGGCAGGGGAATTGCTTGAACCAGGGAGGTGGAGGTTGCAGTGAGCCAAGATCGCACCACTGCACTCTAGCCTGGGCAACAGAGTGAGACTCCATCTCAAATACAAAACAAAACACAACAAAAAAAACAATGTTACCCAAAAGGTAATATAAGATAGACAGACAGCTAGTACACAGAAATAGTTTCAGGATAAAGGTTCATGGGAAACTTACCATGGTAAGACTAAGGATGCCTCAGAAAAAACTGGATTCCATAAATATTTTCCATGTGTAGAAACCCACAAATATTTTCTAATACAAGAGATTTAAGCTATTTTTAAAATTGTATTTAGCTGAATTTTCTTACTTTATACAGATTAAGTATTTCACACATTACTATTTGGTTTCAAGGTAAATACTATCAAATACACTCATTTTCAGATGTTAAATTTTTTTAATAAAAAATTATCAAAAAACGTTTTTGACATTTTTGCTTTACAGTTATGTGTGGTGTGGTGCGTTGGTTCCCAGATTTTTGAATTTCATGAGTAAGTAAAATGTAAAAATAAATATGGGGAAAAATTGTGGGATACTGGTGTAGTGATAGTGATATTTACTTTTTCCAAATAAAGATATTAAAAAACAGCAACAAGCAGTAACACCTACCTACTATCACTATCCTTTAAATAACAAAGACTATTTCAACATCCCCCAAAAGCAGGAAGGACAGAAGTTCAGAAGTTCAAAATAAAGAACAATTCTTTATAAAAAATAATCTGTTCTCCCCACCTTCGCCTCCACTTCAGACTAACCAAAATTTCATCATGAACTGTTTTGAGAAGCACTTGGCAAGTGGAAATAACACCAGAATAGGTGCTAGAAGACCAGAGTCTCGGTCCCAGTTTGAGCGCAGATACTATACATCTGTTCTCAGCAAACTGGCCACTGGGTTCATTATCTTCTCTGTAAAATGAAATAATTCTTGGCCCAGCTAAAGCATACTGTTGAGAAATCAAATATAACTTGTAATCACGTTCTCATGTGCAAGATATTTATATTAAAAATTTAGACAACATATATTTCCATTTAACAAAGATCAAATAGGCAAATGGACAGATTTCAGTTATATAATGTGTAAACATGCAAACATAAACTTCTTCACATTTATATTTATTTTCAGAAACAAATTTATTTTCGGCTTAAAGAAGTGCTTACCTTTCATCCACTTCCAGAAAAACACACCCTGGGGTGTGTGTCGTGGTAAAGATTCTTTTATTCACTGGGATTCGAAGAGCTGTGAAAAAAAAACAAAGACCCATTTAAAGGCAAATATCTGATTAATCATCCACTTAACTAACCACTTAACATATTAAAAAGAGAACAAAATCTATATGAAATGGCAGAAATCTCATTTAGGGCCTGGCCTTCAAGCAGCCAAAGCTACAGTTAAATAATAATTTCATCACTAACTACATTTTAATTAGGTAAAAATGTGAAGCCTATTAAAGTCAATTTTAAACACAGAGAGAATGAATGTGCACATTAAATAGTTTTCTTTTTTTTTTTCTTTGGAGACAGTCTCGCTCTGTCCCCCAGGTTGGAGTACAGTGGCACGATCTCGGCTCATTGCAACCTCCGCCTCCCAGGTTCAAGTGATTCTCATAACTCAGCCTCCCAAGTAGCTGGGATTACAGGCACCTGCCACCACACCTGGCTCATCACAAATACTAGTTAAAACTGGAGTGACTGAAAAGTTTAATCAGATTTAGTAGCTGCATATAACTAAACAAACAAAAATACTACAAATATTATTTAGTACCATATGGATATTCTTAGTGTAATAAAATTGATATGGTCAGTTCTATTCTAATGCTTGCTTTAATAATGAAGTGTGGCCAGCCTTGGTGGCTCACGCCTGTAATCCCAGCACTTTGGGAGGCCGAGGCAGGCCGATCACTTGAGGTCAGGAATTTGAGAGCAGCCTGGCCAACATGGTAAAACCCTGTCTCTACTAAAAACACAACAATTAGCAGGGTGTGGTGGTGGGCGCCTGTAATCCCCGCTACTCGGGAGGCTGAAGTATGAAAATTGCTTGAACCTGGGAGGTGGAGGTTGCAGCGAACCGAGATCGCAACACTGCACTCCAGCCTAAGCAACAGAGCAAGACTCAAGGAAAAAAAAAAAAAAAAGTGATTGATATATTAGGGAACAATCTGAGCAAGTGCTAATATCTCATTTCCTTGTGCACTATTTTATTTTCAAGAAACCTTCAGTGAATGCAGAAAACAGCATCCAGTTGAAAGGAACCACTTACATATACACAATAACAAGTGTGATGGCTGACATCTATAATCCCAGCACTTTAGGAGGCCAAGGCAGGAGGATCACTAGAGCCCAGGAGTTCGAGACCAGCCTGGGCAACACAGTGTGACCCTGTCTGTACAAAAATAAACAAGATTAGTTGGGTGTGATGGTGCGTGCCTGTGGTCCTAACTACCCTGGAGGCTGGGGCGGGAGGATCACTTAAGCCCGGGAGTCTGAGGCTGCAATGAACCATGATCACACACTGCACTCCAGCCTGAGTGACAGAGCAAAACCCTGTCTCAAAACAAAGCAAAACAACAAAAAAAGAATACACAAAAACATGCATACACACCTCAAACATCTACCTGCTACCTCAGTCCATCCTGTGCTATGACCCATATTTATTGAAGTGTTTGTATATTTCCTAATCATTTAACAGGTATGAAATGATTATCATTTTTGTTCCATTTGTCTTATTTTTAATATGCAACTTTTTTAGTTTTGTGCTCCTAAACCCATTTTTCCCATAAGCCCTGTGGTTTTTATTGTATGACTGTTACTTAGGATGGTAATTTGTAGGAAAGCATACGTCATTTTACATCTGAACTGACTTCTCAGTAATACATGGAAACTGCCTATGTATTGATATATGCATGATATATGCATTTAGAAATATAGTTCTGCTCGTAAAAGATAAAATACACGTTTTACTCAGGGAGTTTCAAAACACTTCAAAAACATAAAATCACTCTTGTGGCTTCTCTGGGAAACAATTTCAGCACTCTTATTTCACACAACACAAACAAAAGGCCACACTGACTGGGTCACCAGCAGAGGGAGGACTAGAAGACTGTATGTCACCAAATCCTGTGCTGAGACCATTCGTTCAGCCATGCTGACCATGAAGGCAATGCCATACAAGAAGCCAAAAGTCGTAAACAGACACATCAATGAAAACCAGCTTCAAACGCCTGAAGAGTTTAAGGGTCAAATTGGAGACCCAAGAGCTCTTTTTTTGTTCTATGACTGACGTAAACGGACTTTCCCATGTTCCTATCTGATTGCTGACATTTCTGCATCTTATCTACTGATTTACCTTCATAACCAGAGTGAATCTTTTCAACCACAGTGAGACAGCAAGGTTCCGATTCCGATTCTGGCTGGCCAGGACGATGTACATAAATCAGATAGGGGATGATCCGGAATGGGGAGTGACGCTTCTCCTGCTTTCTGTCTTCACCCCCACTGAGGAGATTAAAGATATTAGTGCTGGTCCTGATGCACCCTACTGGCCCATGGCAAAACAAGGCTGGGAGAAATGTTTTATTGGTAATTTCCAAGAGAGATATACCCACATCTAAAATGTTTAAACATGTTTGTTTTCAAAAGAAAGAATATAGTAGCTTAAATTTTCTATATTATTCAACAAGTAAGAGGTTGTGTAAAGAACTGGCTTAGCTTACTGTGAGTGTAAAAACAGAATTAGTGGTTCCATGACTTTTCTCCTAGCCTCTATGCACTGAATTCCCAGTTTGACTTTTCCCCTTCTGCTATGAAGAGGGACAAGCATAATCGTCTCATCTCACATATCTACATCAGGTGTCACAAGAGAGAAAACGGGGTCCCCTGCAATCATCCCCTGGGGCCAGTTCTCAGTCGTCCCTTTCTACACTCTCTAAGAACCAATTTTGTCTCCAGCTTCAGTGATGAGGGCCCTTGCACGAGGTCAGGCGCTCCATCCATAAAGGCATCTGGCTGAGGAGGAAAGAAAAAGTTGAGGCTAAAACCAAGCTCAGCAAGCCCTGTCCCTGGCACGCTCCTTTCCACTCCTCACAAGAACCTCTCGGCAGGGGCGGCTCTGATGACCTCAAAGATCACAGCTGCCCAGCAGACGCTTCTACTGGCAGATGCCACTTCACCTAGAAGTCAAAAAGCCCAAGACTGAATTCACACTCCCCAACTTTTACCAATCACCTGTTTACTCTCTCGCCAGCACGTAAAGGTGTGACTGCCAATCCTAAGGAGGTCTTTAGTGCTGCCAGAGATTCTCTAGTCTGTTCCTACTTCCCCCTCATCTTTTTTTTTTTTTTTTTTTTTAAAGACAAGAGTCTTGCTCTATCGCCCAGGCTGGAATGCAACGGCACAATCTCGGCTCACTGCAACCCCCACCTCCTACCCAGGAGTACGCAGCCTCCTGAGTAGCTGGGATTACAGGTGTGCGCCACCACGCCCAGGTGATTTTTGTATTTTTAGTAGAGATGGGGTTTCAACATGTTGGTCAGGCTGGTCTCAAACTCCTGACCTCAGGTGATCCGCCTGCCTCGGCCTCCCAAAGTGCTGAGATTGCAGGTGTGAGCCACCGCGCTCGGCCCCACCTTGCTCTTTCTCTTCTCCCACACACTCCAGAATCTTCTTCCACTCTGCACCCTCAACTGATGACCTTGCTTCCCATTTCACCAAGAAAAGAGAATCATTGGGAAGTGAGCTGTGTCCCGGTGCTGCTAACCCACATCCATGCTCACACCTTCTGGCTTCCCTCCCCATCCGCAAATGCATTTTTCAGGTTGATCCAGCCCAAGGGTTTTAAACGCCATTTACACGCTGATGACCCAAATATCTACCTCTAGCCTGGAAGTTTTCCTTAACTCCAGACTCTCATAGAGTCTCAACTTAGATATTCAACAGGTATCTCAAACTTAGCTTATCTAAAGCTAAGCACCACATTCTTTCCCTCCTCCTCCAGGAAGTTGCTTTTCCTAGAATTTCGTCTGCCTCAATAAATGGTAACTCCAGCCCCAAACTCCTGGTGTTATCCTTGACTCTTATTTCACACTCACTCCAAATATAACCCATTAATAAAATTCTGGTAATTAGCTCTTAAAAAATATCCAGAGTATCTCTTCTCAGCCTTTTGGCTAAGATCAAGTGTAAAAAAAATCCAGAATAGGCCAGGCGCGGTGGCTCAAGCCTGTAATCCCAGCACTTTGGGAGGCCAAGACAGGCGGATCATGAGGTCAGGAGATCGAGACCATCCTGGCTAATACGGTGAAACCCCGTCTCTACCAAAAAATATAAAAAACTAGCTGGGCGAGGTGGCGGGCGCCTGTAGTCCCAGCTACTTGGGAGGCTGAGGCAGGAGAATGGCGTAAACCCGGGAGGCGGAGCTTGCGGTGAGCTGAGATCCGGCCACTGCACTCCAGCCTGGGCGACAGAGCAAGACTCCGTCTCAAAAAAAAAAAAAAAAAAAAAAAATCCAGAATATACAACTATTTCTACCTCCCCTGGCATGCTGGCCTATACCCCGTACCTCTGTAACAGCCTCCAACTCCCCTCCCTGTCTCCCTTCTTCCCCCTCCAAAGTATCTTCAACACTGCAGCCAACACCAGCCTTTCATAATGGAAACTGTTTCTGGGCCAGGCACGGTGGCTCACGCCTGTAATCCCAACACTTTGGGAGGTCAAGGAGGTTGGATCACTTGAGGTCAGGAGTTCAAGACCAGACTGGCCAACATGGAGAAACCCTGTCTCTACAATAAATACAAAAATTAGCTGTGGTGGTGCATGCCTGTAGTCCCAGCTCCTCGGGAGGCTGAGGTAGGAGAATCGTTGGAACCCAGGAGGCAGAGTTTGCAGTGAACGGAGATTGTGCCACTGCACTCCAGCTTGGGGGGACACAGTGAGATTCTGTCATTAAAAAAAAAACAACAACAACAACAACAAAAAAAGGAAACTGAAATGAATGCTTCCTACCTCCGTTCACTGAAAATTCCTAGAAGCAATGACAGCCCTGCAGCAATAACCATCCCTATCATCCAGATTGGGTGCCATTTCCCACCACAAGGAACCAGGATCCTTAGAGAAATGACTGAGGCCACATCTGGGTTAAGGAATGTCTAAAATGAGTCTGGGGCATCTCATGCTTAAAACAATGGAAGCTGTCAAAGACCATGGGGCACTCTCACAAGGGTACAGGGGCCAACCCAAAGGGATTCCTACTGGCCTAAGATGGGACCATTTTGAGCCCTAAAACATGAATGAGAACTTTCTCTCTTAGAATGACACTCTGAAATATTGACGGAGGAAATCAGACGAGATCTGAGCTACACTGCCTGGTAACTTGGGAAGAGGGGGTTAAGGAACTGGTGCTGGCAGAGATCACACCAGACTGGCCAGGGTTCAAATTCTTAAAAAGCTGGGTGATGAGACCGTAGCAGCTCATCACATTATCTTTTCTTCTTTTGTGTTATGTTTGAAAATTCCCAGAAAAACATTTTGAAAATAATTAAGGGATAAACTGAAATAAAACACTTCGTGCAGAAGTCACAGGTCCCTGTGGTGTGGCCCGTGCTTCCCTGTCTTCTTCCATCCTCGCTCCTTCCACCACTCTGGCCACAGCAGCTCCATGTCACTCCTCCCACAGGCCAGGCATGGCCCACCCCAAGGGCCTCTGTGCCTGCTGCTCCCGCTGCCTGGAACACACTTTCTCAGACACTTGCCACCCCTCAGATACTAGTGTGGCTCACCCCCTGCCCTCCTTCTGGTCACTGTTGCCAATTAGGCTTCCTAAGAGCTCCTGGATCACCCTGAATACAACAGCAATCTCCCACTTCCCAGAACTCCCGCTCTTTGCTTTACTGTCTACACACAACTTATCACAAGCCAACACATAGGCATTTGAATATGTGTTTATTATTGGTCTCCTCCTCACAGAATTTAAGGTACATGAGGCAAGAACTCTGGATCCCAGCACTGACAAAGTGCCTGGCTCAGAGAAAGCACCCCAAAATATTTATTAACATCAGAAACACACATGGCACTTATTAGGAGGCAGGAACTGTTCTAAGATCTTCATACAACTCACTTGTGAATGATCCCTTGGAACAACACAGCCCCTCCCACTGCTGCGCCCTTCCTCAGGCCGTCCCTCCCAAGCATCCAGATCCTATGAGTTCAAGTACCCCAATTCCATGGAGTATTGGAATATTAGACTATTTCATCATGAGGGTTCTTCTTCTCTCTAAACATCTAGAGCATTTAGTAACTTCAATACTAAAACCAGCAATCACAATGTCATCTTAAAATACTTGCTCTTTTTATTATGAAAGAACATAATACATTATTTTCATCTTATATACATAACAACATATATAATATGTATTACATATATTACATATGTAACATAAAGGGAACACTAACAATATATTGCAGCAAATTTAAAAGATAAAAAAATTCAGTAGTAATTCCCACCAGCAATCAACCACTGTTAAAATTTTCATCTATTTTCTTCTGGTTCACTGTCTCTAGATCTTTTAAATCCTTCTCACAAATATAAATCTCTTGTTTTCTTTAAAGCTATTAAAAATTTCAAAAATTAATTTTAGGCCGGGTGCAGTGGCTCAAGCCTGTAATCCCAGCACTTTGGGAGGCTGAGACGGGCGGATCACAAGGTCAGGAGATCGAGACCATCCTGGCTAACACAGTGAAACCCCGTCTCTACTAAAAAATACAAAAAAAAACTAGCCAGGCGAGGTGGCGGGCGCCTGTAGTCCTGGCTACTCGGGAGGCTGAGGCAGGAGAATGGTGTGAACCCGGGAGGCGGAGCTTGCAGTGAGCTGAGATCCGGGCACTGCAGTCCAGCCTGGGCGACAGAGCGAGACTCCGTCTCAAAAAAAAAAAAAAAATTAATTTTAAATGTGACTGAAAAACAAAGAGCAAACAGAAAAGAGCCCAAAACAACGGTCATTTTAGTGTACTTCACATCTAGTGACTCTTATACAAATGCTCCCAGAATTAAGAATTATTTTTCTAGACTTTTTTCCTATCGTATTATTATTATTTATTTTTTTTTTTTGAGACAGAGTCTCACTCTGTCGCCAGGCTGGAGCGCAATGATGCCATCTCAGCTCATTGCAACCTCCACTTCCCAGGTTCAAGTGATTATCCTGCCTCAGCCTCCCAAGTAGCTGGGACTACAGGCGTGCACCACCACACCCAGCTAATTTTTGTATTTTTAGTAGAGACTCCGTTTCACTATGTGTCAGGGATGGTCACGACCTCTTGACCTTATAATCCGCCTACCTCTGCTTCCCAAAGGACTGGGATTACAGGTGTGAGCCACTGTGCCCAGTCTCCTACTGCATTATTTATCTAGTTTTCTCATGAGCATGTCTCTTCTCAATCAAAAACGAACTCCTTGTGGCAAGAAACAAGTCTTATTTTTTGTATCTTGCAACAGAAGTGAGCTGAATACACAACAATCAAACTAACTGCAAAATAAACTCAGAGTATAATCCACTGTTTCTGGCTTCCACGAGCCACTATACTTACCGGATCCTGCAGAAAAAAGGTTTCACCGGAGCACATTCATACCGTGGAGCTGTTAGAAAGAAAGATGCCTGGTCAGTCACTCCCTCTTAGCCAAGTCTTTCTCAGTGAAACAATGTCGTACCATTACCAAACAAAAAACTATTTTTTAAAAAAGAGAGAGAGGTCTCCTTGATTAAAATGGAACCCTCTTTCTCCATTTTGAGATCCAGTCACATCCTAGTATTTCCCAATTCTAGTATTGGGAAATACTAGTATTGGCTTTGGTACTGGAACCGTGAGCCTTAGGTGTAACAGTGAGAATCGGTTTTCTCTCTTCCCCTTATTACTTTCCATAGTTCCCAAACTGCCCATGTTCATTATCTCAAAGGTCAATGTAATGATCCTTGGACATAATTACTCTGGTGGTAATATTCCATTCCATTGTAATAGTCTGGACTTTTCTTTTTTTGAGATGGAGACTCGCTCTGTTGTCCAGGCTGGAGCGCAGTGGCATGATCTTAGCTCACTGCAAGCTCCGCCTCCCGGGTTCATGCCATTCTCCTGCCTCAGCCTCCTGAGTAGCTGGGACTACAGGCGCCTGCCACCATGCCCACCTAATTTTTTGTATTTGTAGTAGAGACAGGGTTTCACCGTGTTAGCCAGGATGGTCTCACAGTCTCCTGACCTCGTGATCCGCCTGGCTTGGCCTCCCAAAGTGCTGGGATTACAGGCGTGAGCCACTGCGCCCAGCCTACTCTGGACCGTTCTAAAAAATTGGGAATTCAGACTATTTTCAGCTTTTTAGCTATATAATTTTCTTTTTTTCTTTAAGCTCTTTCCTTGGATAAATTTCAAAAAGTTGTGTTCCTAGGTCAAATGATAGAATCGTTTTATGACTTTATTGTGTACAGATAAACCTCCAGAAAACTGTACCAATCTTCAGAGTTTTATTAATGTTTTCTCACAACCCTCATGCCAATGATTTCCTAGCAATTCTGTTGATTTCTGCATCAATTTTATTGATTTATGAGGTGGTAATTCAGATATGTCTAAATTTGCCTTAGAGGCAGATGAGGCTGAAATTTCTGCCCAGTGTTTGCTGACTGTATGTTATTTCCTCTGATTAGAGCTTCCTGAGTATCTTTTGGGCATTTGTTCACTGAAACAAGAAGTCCCCAGTTATAGGAAGCACGGAAAACTGTGAGACGTTCAAAAAATATACACTGAAGGTAGCATAAACAGTGAGAATCCAAAAGAACCAAAATATTGAATAAGCAGCCCAGGTCTTCAAACTTCTAAGAAACAATCACAGAAGAATCAGAAAGCATTAATAAAGCACTGAAGATTGGTATAATCTTTACAGAAAACAGCCTTTACTATGAGGTCAGTTTGCTTATACCATTTATTCATCACACCAGACACCTGAACTCCAACTGCACTCATTAGAAGTCCTGGACCACTGAAAGTCAGACTACGTAATCTAAGACAGCAGACATGAGCCCATGATGCATTTCCATTCCTACGCTGTAAATACGTGATGCTTGTTTCTAAAAGCGTGCTCTGAAGAAGTAATGGTCAGATCCTTCTAAGAAGTTTGTACAAGACATGTTAAACAGAAACATATTCTAATATAGGACCATAGGCTGACAACAGCTGAGTGGATTGCTTCCTAAGTCCTCTTGATGTTCTGTGTGCTCAAAATAAGGAATCGAAGGAGGTAACGCAGGCATAGCCTAGAAAGGGGGTGGCGTTAACCAACTGCTCTCAGTAAGAGTATCAATCCTTGAGATTTATAAGGCAAAAGTACAATATAAAGAGTAAACTAGAATTACATCATGCCTTATGGCATAAGTGAATTCTGAGATCCAAAAGAATTATTTCAGGGCATACTAATATTTTACACAAAAGGTAATATGGTTTGGCTGTATCCCCACCCAAATCTCAACTTGAATTGTAGTTCCCATAATCCCCACACGTCAAGGGAGGGACGTGGTGGGAGGTAACTGAATCATCGGGGTGGTTGCCCTCATCCTGTTCTGGTGACAGTGAGTTCTCATGAGATCTGATGGTTTTATAAGGGGTTTTTCTCCCTTTTGCTTGGCACTGCTCCTTGCTGCTGCCACGTGAAGGACATGTACCCTTCTGCCATGATTGTAAGTTTCCTGAGGCCTCCCCAGCCATGCTGAACTGAGTCAATTAAAACTCTTTCCTTTATAAATTACCCAGTCTTGGTATGTATTTATTAGCAGCATGAGAATGGACTAATACAGTAAACTTGTACTGCAGAGTGGGGTGCTGCCATAGATACCCAAAAATGCAGAAGTGACTTTGGAACTGGGTAACAGGTTGAAACAGTTTGGAGTGCTCAGAAGACGACAAGAAAATGTGGGAAAGTCTGTAACTTCCTAGAGACTTGTTGAATGGCTTTGACCAAAATGCTGATAGTGACATGGACAATGAAGTGCAGGCTGAGGTGGTCTCAGATAGAAATGAGGAACTCGTTGGGACTGGAGTAAAGGACAATTTTGCTATGCAAAGAGACTGGCAACTTTTGCCCCTGTCCTAGACATCTGTGGAGCTTCAAACTTGAGAGAGATGATTTAGGGTATCTGATGGAAGAAATTTCTAAACGGCAAAGCATTCAAGAGGAAGCAGAGCATAAGAACTTGGAAAATCTGTAGCCTGAAGCTGTGATGGAAAAGAAAAACCCATTTTCTGGGGAGAAATTCAAGCCTGCTGCAGAAATTTGCATAAGTAACAAGAAGCCAAATGTTAATCACCAAGTCAATGGGGAAAATGTCTTCAGGGCATGTCAGAGACTTCACAGCAGCCCCTCCCATCACAGGCTGAGGCCTAGGAGGCAGAAAATGGTTTTCTGGGCCTGGTCCAGGTCCCCACTGCTCTGTGCAACCCTGGGACATTGTGCCCTCCATTCCAGCTGTTTCAGCTCCAGCTGTGGCTAAAAGGATCCAAGGTACGGCTCAGGTTATAGCTTCAGAGAGTGAAAGCCCTATTCCTTGGCAGCTTCCATTTGGTGTTGGTACTGCAGGTGTGCAGAAGACAAGAACTGAGGTTTGGAAACCTCTGCCTAGATTTCAGAGGATGTATGGAAATGCCTGGATGTCTAGGCAGAAGTCTGGTACAGGGGCGGAGCCCTCAGAGAGAACCTCTGCTAAGACAGACGTGTAAGGGAAATTTGGGTTTGGAGCCCACACAGTCTTCAATGGGGGACTCCCTAGTGGAGCTGTGATAAGAGGGCCACCATCCTTCAGACCCAAGAATGGTAGATCCACCAAAAGCTTGCACTGTGTGCCTAGAAAAGCCACAGACACTCAATGCCAGCCCATGAAACCAGCCATAAGGGAGGCTGTACCCTGCAAAGCCACAGGGGCAGAGCTACCCAAGGCTGTAGGAGCCCACCTCTTGCACCAGCATGACCTGAATGTGAGATATGGAGTCAAAGGAGATTATTTCGAAGCTTTAATTATTGCTTTAGTGGATTTCAGACTTGCAAGGGGCCTGTAGCCCCTTTGTTTTGGCCAATTTCTCCCATTTGAAATGAGTGTATTTACCCAATGCCTGTGCATCTATTGTATCTAGGAGGCAACTAACTCGCTTTGGACTTTGCAGGCTCATAGGTGAAAGGGACTTGCCTTGTCACATATGAGACTTTGGACTTGGACTTTTGGGCTAATGCTGGAATGAGCTAAGACTGGGGGACTGTTGGAAAAGCATGATTGTGTTTTGAAATGTGAGGACATGCGATCTGGGAGGGCTCAAGAGCAAAATGGTATGGTTTGGCTGTGTCTCACTCAAATCTCATCTTGAACTATAGTTCCATGTGTGGTGGGAGGAACCTGGTGGGATAGATAATTGAATCATGGGGGCAGTTTCCCCCATGCTATTCTCATGATCATAAGTTCTCATGAGATCTGATGGTTTTATAAGGGGCTTCCCGCTTCACCTGGCTCCCATTCTTCTCCTTCCTGCCATCATGTGTAGATAGACAGATTTGCTTCCCCTTCTGTCATGATTGTAAGTTTCCCGAGGCCTCCCCAGTCATGTGGAACTGTGAGTCAATTAAACTTCTTTCCTTTATTAATTACCCAGTCTCAGGTAGTTCTTTATAGCAGTGTAAGAATGGACTAATACAGAAGGGAAATATTCCAGTAATCAGTAATCAGCAAAAATGAAAAGGCTGAAAAGACACAGGCAGTGCTGAAGGAAAAATACCTGGGGAAAAAATGGGAAAGACCTGGCAGACAATATTGTATATGTCCCGTTCACAGCTGTATCTGCATCTGGACTAGTTCTTGACCCACAGTAATTGTTAAATAAATGTTTACAGAACGAACAGCTAACAAAAGCAGAGAAAGAAATACAGACAATTAAAGGTTGAAAATGTATATTTAGGAAAGGGGAAGAGAAATAAAATCAATTATTTTTGAAAGATGGGAAAAGAGATGAGGTAGAAGCAAGCAGGGATGACACACGTTTTCTAGAGCTTATGTAACACTATTTTTAAAAGATGGGGCAATCTATAATTGGAATAAGAAACATGTAAAGCTATCCTTAAATTAAATTAAGTAGTGGGTAAAAAATTAGAAATAGTAGAATTTCAGATATGAAGATAAAAAAGTTATGGAGATCTGTTTCACAACAACGTAAACATCCTTCACAGCAATGGGGTGAATGCCTAAAAATGATTAAGATGGTGTATTAGGTCCATTTGCATGCTGCTGATAAAGACATACCCAAGACTGGGCAATTTACAAAAGAAAGAGGTTTAATGGACTTACAGTTCCACATGGCTGGGGAGGTCTTACAATCATGGCAGAAGGCAAGGAGGGGCAAGTCGAATCTTACATGGATGGCGGCAGGCAAAGAGAGAGAGCTTGTGCAGAGAAACTCCCATTTTTAAAGCAATCAGATCTCATGAGACTTATTCACTATCACGAGAACAGCATGGGAAAGACGCCCTCACGATGCAATTATCTCCCACTGGGTTCCTCCCAGGACACATGAGAATTGTGGGAGTTACAATTCAACATGAGATTTGGGTGGGGACACAGCCAAACTATATCATATGGTAAATAGTATGTGTTTTTACCACAGTGAATTTTTTTTTTTTAATTAGACAGAAGGGCTTGGAATCAAAGAGAAGGCTGATATATATATATATATATTTAAAGCTCTTTAAGAGACACTTCACAAAGAATATAAAATAATAAAGGATGACTGAAAAGAAATAAATTAAGATCCCACAGAACCAAATGTCACACAGAAAATTGTAATAGGTATCTTTGAATTAGGAAAAAAAGCATTCCAGAAGGAAAACAAAGTAATAAGACTCATAACTTTCAGGGGCAAGAGAAACTGTAAGACAGCTAATCATCTGAAAAAAAATTTTTTTTCCCCAGAAACAGAGTAACAGAGTTTCACTCTTGTCACCCAGGCTGGAGTGCAATGGTGTGATCTTGCCTCACTGCAACCTCTGCCTCCCGGGTTCAAGCACTTCTCGTGCCTCAGGCATGGGATTACAGGCATGCACTACCATGCCTGGCTAATTTTTGTACTTTTAGTAGAGACGGTGTTTCACCATGTTGGCCAGGCTGGTCTGGAACTCCTGACTTCAGGTGAGCCACCTGCCTCAACCTCCCAAAGTGCTGGGATTACAGGCGTGAGGCACCATGCCCAGCCTACTGATCCGAATTTTATCTCCAAAGTAAAATCTCTCATACAAGGAAATCATGAAAGAGGAAAAATATTTAATTTTAACTTAAAGGAAACAGAGCCTTCATAGCAACTAAACCACTATACGATATGCTGGTAATGAAATAATATTTATGACATATAATCTGTGAAACAGACCTGACAAAATGGAAAAAAATGCATTGAGTCTTTATGTTATTAGAAGGTTTTAAAATGCTGTTTTCATCACATAACTTTCTGTAACAGGAATAAGAAAAAACAGATAGTTTGCATGTTCTAAATAATGTGTTAATTTCTGTACTATTCCTGTAAGAATGAAACTGATCTTGATGAGGAAAGACAGACATCTAAACATCGGTCCTGTTACCTCTTTGGGTCCAGCTGTTCCAGAAGGGAAGCTGAGCTCTGGCAGTGTGCGCGTAGAATACCCTCACGTCTTGAGGGGCAAGCAGGTCAACAAAGTGAGAAGACGTCAGGACATCTTTCTTACGATTCAGGATCAAAGCAGCCTGTTCAGAAATGTGCACTAACCTTCCAGACAGAAATGAAAATACTGCCACAAAGGTATCCTATGAAAAACATTGAAAATAAATGCAAATATTGAGGTACTCGCCAGCAATATTCCCTGAAAGGCAAATTTCTTCTAGATCTCTAACATGATCAATATCTTAAAATACACAGGCACAACCTACAAATGCAACAAAACTCCTCTAAGAATTGTCTCCAACATCCTTCTTAAATATTCTCCTAAGACCCGCACTTCACCTATTGAAGGTTCGATTTCTATGCCAAAAAATATACTAGATCATTTTATGCAGACTAAACATACATATGGCACATAACTTTTCCTCTGCAAACTGTGCCTTACACCTGGGTGGACGGTGTTCTCGTCATCAACGCAGATTCTATGCTTTAAGACACGCTGAAGATTCACCTTCTTTAAGAAGCTGTCCGTGACAAACCTCATTACATAAGCATCACTGCTCTAATTTCTTCCATTACACATAAATGAAACTTATTTATAATCAGCAGTTTGTTTGCTAGCATTGGCATGCTTTCCTCTCTAGCTTTATTTTAAATGTCTTAAAAGACAAATATTTTCTTATTTTAAAAAAATCTCCATAGCACCTATTACAGTACTATGTACACAGCAGTCCATAAAATAAGCACTGTTATAATAGTAGGGATAGCTCATGTTCCACTATTACAAAATCTTTAAGTTACAATTATGTTGAGGTCTGTACAAAAAAATAAGTAATCTCCACCGTATCAACCAAACATGAGGCTCAATTACTCTGTCAAACAAGAAGAGAGATTAGAAAAAGATATACTAAAGGTCTCTTCCAAAATTTTATGAAAAATGACAGCATCTCAACTCACCTGTTCTATAACATCCAGTTGTTACAACTTGAAGTAGTAGATATTGGAACTAAGAATGATATAAATAGAAATTAACAATTCGGAGATTAGAATAAGATGCGGGAAATTACTCTGCAGTGTAACTTTTATTTTCTCTTAATTCAAGAGAGCTCGGGAATGCTAAGGAGCTAGAAGCACCTCATAACCAAAGTCACTGAACTGCACAGCACATAGAATGGGCTGCTTCTGCTTTTGGATGTTTTCTCTGGCAAGGGCGGAGAAGCTACACCATGCCTCTTTAGCAGTTCCTCCTTTGCTTCTCTCAAATTGTGGTTGCTGAAACGTTGTTATTCTTCTTAAAAACCTACATCTAGAGCAGGTCCTTAGGAAAAGTCACCCAGGTTGATATGGCAAAATGCATGAATTCTTACTGTGTTTTTGGAAGTGTGTTCTGAAGCAATAGTGGCCAACTCCTCAAGACTGTACATGGTCACATCTGCCTGAGGTGCTCCATTTTGACTGAGAATCTGGAAAAACTCACCGTTTGCTAAGAAACACAGGGAGATAAACAGGTAGTCCAGTGACAACAGTATCTTTAGGAAACCATTTTTATCACTATCAAGCTGGATTATTTTTTTCGGATGAGAACACCTTGCTGCATTTTTCTCAAAAACAGATAATTTTCTGCTTTTACCTAAACTACTGATCATTGTGCAAACTTAAGAGTTGATTTTATGAATTCTGCATGTTCTGGAACACAGGGAGCAAGATATATTTAAGGCACTAACAAAAAATTTCAGATGCATACACAATTTTTTTTGGAGGGGGAGCAGAAACTACTCCATCATTCAGGGACATATCATATATGATGCACTGAGGTTTGTGCTAAAGAGAATACGGCTTTAATGAAATCCCTTGAGATGTCAGAGAGAAAAAGAAAAGTGTTTACAACAGTTCATTTTTAGTGTAATAAATTCCTGATATATCATTACCACATTTTAAAAGTATGTGTACGGCATGTAAAGGTAACTATTTAGTGGAATGCATTTTTTTCCCCATAACTTCCATAGAAGACAATGTTTTTTTAAAAGGTTAGCCTTCAAAACGTGCTTATGCTAAACTCTACTCTCTTGCAACAAATGAGCAAAACATTGCATAGTTACTATACACTATTATACAGATAAAAGTTTTCCTGGTCTTTCACACGTGAAAAATTAAGACATGAATGGAATTGGCATAGATTTGCTCATCTTCCATAAAGCACCAGAAAAAGCTCAAAGTATCTGTCTGACTAAGACTCCACTGATCACTTCTCTGGCTGCTTGTGTGAGTCCTGGTGCACTTGTAGGATCGAATTTCTCTCCGGCTTGTTTACCTTGCACGCTGTGGACACAGCGGAGAGCATAGTTGAGGGCATCTAGAGTGCTTGGTTTATTGCGTCTCTCCGAGGGGAAGTATTTTTTCATTTCTTGGACAACCATGATAAGTTCTTCAGAAACTCTGTTTCGATCTTGCTGTTCACTGGAAGATAAAAAAAAATTACAACTTCACACCTATGAAGATAACAGCATCTTGCGGTTTAGGGAACACAAACTGCAAACCAGATAGGTTTCTAAGTAATCTACCGGTATCAGATCAATCACTCCACAGGCTGGTGACCCCGCTTCCTCCAGGTGGGGAACTTCAGGCAAAGCAACTGGTGAATGACAAACATTCTCCACTTACTTTCTCTTAATTCACCTGAGTCCCAACTCAGCTAACTTTTGTAACCACTTTTCTCTCCAGATACTCTTCGGTAATTTTCTTCAGTATCCCAGATCACTTCATCCTACGTTGCCAGAGTCTCCCCCTACACTTTTCCCCGGACTTAGAAACAAAACAATAAAAAGATTTAGGTCCCCCTTTCCTTGCTCCGGGAAGGACAACGAACGCATGGGGCCCTGGGCCTGAAGCCAGCGCGTCACCTGTGGCTGCTCTCTGCCAATTTCCTTTGCAGATGGAACTCGGGGCTCCACCGCTCCCCCGATTCTTCGTCCAGGGCCTTGTCCTCAGCCCCCCGTCCCCCGGGGCCAGGAGGTTCCCCGCGGGGCATCTCGAGGTCTCCGCGGGGCTCCATGTAGGGCTGGGACAGCCCGCTGCTTTCTTCTCACTCACTTTGCAGTCGGCGACAGACACCGGTTTCTCACTCTGGTCCGCGCCATGGCGTAAGAGGCGGCCACCACGAGCCAGGGGGTCACGCTCATCTCCGAGGGGCTTCTCCCTCCAGCATTTCCAAAACCCGGAGCTCGTTCGACTTTCAGAAGTCCGGCCTGTGGGGAGGAGACAGGGGTGACAAGGGACAAGTGGAACGGACGGTCCGACGCCAGCGGCCCGGCTGGCTGGGGCGCCCCGACCGCGCGGTCCTCACCCCTGCCCCAACTTTCCCTCAAGCCGAGGGCTGGGGCCTGTGGAGGCGGGCGGCTCGGAAGCGCCACGCTCCGGGAGCCCCCAGTCCTGAGGGCCGCACTCGCTTGGCCCCTCTGCCACGCGCGGGTGCCGAGAACTCCCGCCCGGCCGCGCACTCACCGCCTGCTCCCGCCCTCCGCCCCGCGCGCAGCAGCTCGCCGTCTGGGCCGCCCGCGCGCAGTCTCGAGGCACGCCGCGTGCCGGGCAGCAGCCGGAGCCGCGCCCCCCGCCGCCGCGTGACCGGCCCCGCCCCCGGGCCGCGCGATTGGCTGTCGGGGCCGACTCCGCGGGCCTCCATTGGCCCTGGGGCGGGGCGCGAGCCTGGGCGCCCGGGTTATATAAGCCAGGGCGAAGGGGGCGGGGGCCCCCCGGGGCGCGTTACATAACGCGCGGGCTCGGGCGGAGGCCGGCGTTGGCCAATCCCGGCAGGCCGGCGCGCGGGCAGGGGGCGGGGTGGCCCTGAGAGGCCTCAGGCCTGTGCCGCGCGACTGGAGTGTCCGGCCCCCTGGCACGGCGCCGGGGCGCAGCCGCTGAAGCAAGCGCAGAAATGATAGGGCCAGGAAGCTGCCAGCCACGCGGGGGCGGGACCCGGGCTCTGTGGGGCGGGGCGGGTCCGGCCCAACCTCCACGTGAGAGGCGGCCGGGGAAGGAGAGGGGAGTGACAGGCGGGGGCGGGGGTTGCTTGAGTAGGGTCGGGGGAGGCTGGAAAAGGGGACGGATGGGGGCGAGAGGCGGGGACTGGGGGCAGATGGGAGCGGGGGAGCCGAGAGACGTAGGGGGCGGGAGCGGGGGGTGGGTGCGAGGGTGTCGAGGGCAGGCAGAAGGGGGAGGGAGAGGCGGGGACTGGGGGCGGGCAGGGGCGGCCCGGGCCAGTTCTCTGGGGTCGGGTCCTGGAGGTTGTAGGTGGCTCCCCGCTCTCCGAGCGGGTGTGGGAAGGAGCCCAGGGTGGGGCGGGCTGCTGGCAGCGGACCTCGTCGTGCTTTGGGCGTCTTCCCGGGTTCCCACGGTTTTCACCGCCTGTGACCTACAGAGCCCACCCCAACCGCCTCCATCCTTCGCTAACTCTTTAGGTGAGTGGGGTGGACTTGGAGGAACCAGGCCGTAAAGCAGCCCTGGTAAAAGCCCACCCGGTTTTTAGAAACAGATTTTTTTTTTTAGACAGGGTTTTGCTCTGTCGCCCAGGCTATAGTGCAGTGGCGCGATCTCGCCTCACTGTAACCTCCGTCTTCTGAGCTCAAGCCAGTCTCCTGCTTCAGCCTCCCGAGTAGCTGGAACTACAGGTGCGGCCACCACACCTGACTAATTTTTGTGTTTTTGGTAACGCTGGTCTGTGTTGGCCAGGCTGGTTTCAAACGCCTGAGCTCCAGTGATCTGCTGGCCTCGGTCTCCCAAAATGTTGGAATTACTGGCGTGAGCCACCGCACCGGTCCAGAAACAGAATTTTGACGCTGGAACTTAAAACACTTCCCTGGACTTGCTAAAATTAGATTCATTTGGCAACTGGAGGAAGACAAATGTAAAAGACACTCTTTCAGAAAAGGACGGTGTAAAGCCCTTTGAAAAAAAAGGCTGAAAGCTCAGTTTAGATTGTATCTCAACACGTCAGAAATGAAAGGTACAGTGCAGAGTGTCGCCCCTCTCTGCTGCCTGGTACAGAAAAAATATTCAGTATTTGTTGGATGAATGAAATCGTATGCAAAGGAAGCGGGGAAAAGTGAAGTGGGTGAGTGTTCATGTGAGGTGTTGAATAAACCACCTTATCCTTCCGAGCGGTACTCTAGGTTGACTTGCCCTCCTCCGAAGCTGGGTTTTGTCAGACTGCATTCGTTCAGCATTTATTGCGTGCAGATCTGGGTAGGGACGCTTGGAATCCCAGGGGACAGAAGAGTGGACCAAAGTCCCTGCCACCCACGGAGTTGACGTTTTATTGAGAAAGACAAACCACCCCATAAATAAGTTCATAAAACTTAAAGGGATGTGTAGAAAACAAGCTACTGGAAGGAAGAGGAACTGGGAGAGAGGTGGATGGGGGAGGCCAGAGCCTCCCGAGATCAGCGAGGCAGGCCTCTGGGAAGACGGATTTCAACCTGAGATGAGAGGCGCCTGCCGCGGGTGGGGAAGTAGACCCTGCACAGCTGAAAGTACCTGCAAAAGACCTTTGGAAAGAAGTAAGTTTGCTGATGAGAAACCGAAACAATCAGGTCTCTTTCTCCCTCAGGGCTTTCTTGCCTGTTTTCATTCATAGCTTAACTCTGGCCTTCAAGCCACACCCTGATGTTGAAAGTCTCAAGAGCACAAGTCTCTCCAGTGTCAACAGCTAGCTATACTTTGGCGAAGTACTTTGCTTGGAGAAGAGAGAGCTGGAGAGTCGTGTGAGATGAGGTCGGAAAGTTAGAAAGAACCAGACCATGTTGGGGCCGGGCGCGGTGGCTCAAGCCTGTAATCCCAGCACTTTGGGAGGCGAGACGGGCGGATCACGAGGTCAGCAGATCGAGACCATACAAAAAACTAGCCGGGCGAGGTGGCGGGCGCCTGTAGTCCCAGCTACTCGGGAGGCTGAGGCAGGAGAATGGCGTAAACCCTGGAGGCGGAGCTTGCAGTGAGCTGAGATCCGGCCACTGCACTCCTGCCCGGGCGATAGAGCAAAACTCCGTCTCAAAAAAAAAAAAAAGAAAAGAAAAGAAAAGAAAGAACCAGACCATGGTGGGACCTGCTGTAATTCGGGAAAGGGACTTGGATTTTCCTATTGTAAACATAAGCAAAAGCCCTCTTCCACCCATATTATATTGTTTCCTAGGGGTTCTAGAGAAAGAATGGAAATACATTCATGGGGAAAATATCTACATGAACAAAACAGCGCCATGTGTCTGGGGATGTCCCTCACCCATCCAGACCTATCCCAGGGTCCATGTCAGCAGCCATCTAGTCTACCACATACACGGTCAGCTTGCATATCCCTTTTTAAAGACCATCTATTTAGGGAACTCCAAAGCCAAATCCTGAATTTTGGTAATTGTGTAAAAGCCAGTTTCCTCATCTATACTAAAAAGCACTTCTCACAAGGGGAGTGGTTTGCTTCTCTTCACTGGGGCATGGGGAAATGCTGGGTACTAAAAAGTAGTGTACCTAGAGAGGGGCTGGTGAGAAAAGGGGAGAGACAGTTTCAGAGCTTCTAAGGGCAGGTATGGGGAGCAGCAAGGAATGGCAGTTTCAGGACTTGGATCAGGCGCAGCTATTCCTCTACAAGAAACACAGGTGCCACAATCATGTTTATAAACACTTTATTTAGGTCACTACAGTGGGTAAGTTCCCAGCTAAGTGCACAGATACAAGCGAGGTATTTCTGGGTTAATGCAGGAGCCAGTGGGTTACATGGGTCTGAGCTCTGTGGCCAAGGGGCGAGCACCAAGGTTTCAGAGTCACACCCGGCCAGAGATCCTGCGCTGAGGGTGAGCTAGTGTCCTAACACTGCCAGCTGCATTCTTCTCACAGCTAGCCACACTGCAAGGCATGTCTTCAGAAGTAAATCATTTCAGCGATGTTAAGGGAACAGATGTTAAAGAAATGGAAGTTGTGTCCTGGTGCGTCTCAGCTGTTGCTGCTTTATAAGTTCTAATAGCATGTGAACAAGAGTTTTAGAATATTCCAGTAACAATAAGCCACAGAGCAATAAAGTCTGTGTCTTTCTCCCTCAGTGCCTCCTTGCCTGTTTTCTTTCATATCTGAATTCCCATCTTTAAGCTGTGTATCCTGATGTTGAGTCTTATGTATACAAGAAAAGTTTCTCCGATGACAAAGTTTCTTTGATGACAACAGCTACTTCCAGCATTCCCATCAACAGCATTCTCTGCAGTTGATGATATCAAAGCAAAGGTCTCTGGTTGGCTACTCTCTGTGAAAAGAGTCGCTCACCCCTGACCAATGCCTAATTGCAGGCATAATTTAGAAAACTGATTTAGGAAGCAGATGTGACTACAAATAGGAAACAAACTCCAAAAAGTTATTGTTTAGCTTCATATTTGGGCCAGATAATGATCAAGTTCACAGGTGGTCTTACTTGAGGCTACAGAATTGTTGCTTGCATAATTATCAGAAACATGTTGGAGTCCACAGCTGATAATCTGCCAACTGCTGGGTAAAACTCTTCTGTCTATAGGAATGAGACGGTCAGAGTCTACCTCAAACCTTCTCTAACCCCCAGGCAGAATACTGAATCAGAAGGGGAGCCACACTGTCTACAGCCTTTCAAAAGGAAGAAACGCCTGTTAAGATGTAGAAATTTCATACACAAGGTAATGATTTTAATTCTGAAGGGGCACCTTGAGTTTCATTTGGCAGGTTTCTGAATGTAACTATCAGGAATACACTTAAGGCCATTTTATCGGCATTTAACTTTTTGGCAAAATAGAAGCTTTGGTCATAGCCATAGTTCTATAAAATTTTTTTAAAGGAGGTTATTTCTGATTAAACAACATTTTTAGCAAGTGATACATAACAATAACAACAACGTAAACATCTTCAAATCTAATGCAAGAGCAAAAGCTCTTCACCAGCATCTTAAATATAGCGAGAGTCAGTAGTGCTTACAAAAAGTAGAGGGTTCTCTTCTAGGGAATCAGAAAATTATCAAAATAAGGCACAGCCTGTTGTTATCACAGATTTGTGTTAGGCAGTAGTGTTTTTTTCTCGAAGGCACAAGTTGGAAATCTGATTACCCAAAGTTTTAAAATATGGTTCTGAAAATAATGCCAAATGACAAGGGTAACTAACTGGGAGCAATGGCAATTCATTAGTGACAACATTACATCTAGATTACAGCACTCTGGAACTTAAGAAGGCCTCTTCATCAGCCCATACGTCAATCTGTAAAGACACTGTGCAACATGTGGACAGGGCTGGCCTTACTTCTAATTTGGAGTGCATATTAAAAAACAAAGGCACATTTCCTAGAAATTCAACTTTAACACAAAAAATAACATTTTAGACATAACAGTAGGTAAGCTTGATAACATAGCAGGCTCTAAGTCAAAAGTCTTGAAGAGGTTTCTTGAACAGCAGTTTTGAGTTCCGCTGGTTCTTCATGAAGAGACAACCCACACTAAGAAGGAGAGACGCAAAAAGGCAGAGGAGACAGCAGGTTAGTCTCTCAGTGCGAATCCCAAGCCAACATCCAATGATGCGGTCTAAATGTGATCAGAAATTAGACTGGGCGGATTTCCTACTACTGGCTTCTCTCCATTCTACAGAGGGCTAGAGGAAGGAGACTAGAGTCAAAAGGATCCAAGTCATTGTACCTTCTCGCTAAAAGGAAACATCCACTAACATCCATCTATCAATGAAAGAAGTCATGTTTCGGTTCTCATATACTGGGCTACAGATGGCAATGAGTTGTTTGAATATTATATAATAATAGTTGTGTGTGTGTGTATACATATATATTATTTATATAGCTATTTTTTTTTATATGCTAGGCACCAACGTAAGCAATTTTTATTTATTTTATTTATTTTTTTTGAGACAGAGTCTTGCTCTGTTGCCCAGGCTGGAGTGTAGTGGCACAATCTCGGCTCACTGCAAGCTCCACCTCCCGGGTTCACGCCATTCTCCTGCCTCAGCCTCCCGAGTAGCTGGGACTACAGGCGCCTGCCACCATACCTGGCTAATTTTTTGTATTTTTAGTACAGACGGGGTTTCACCATGTTAGCCAGGATGGTTCAATCTCCTGACCTCATGATCTGCGCGCCCTGGCCTCCCAAAGTGCTGGGATTACAGGTGTAAGCCACTACGCCCAGCCAATTTTTATATATTTACCAGATCTGTCCTTTAACAAGCAAACAAGCAGGTACTATTATTATCCCCATTTTACCAATGAGGAAACTGGAACCCAGAGATATTAAATTGTTTGTCCACGGCCATACAGCTGGATGGTGGTGGAACCAGGATGGATCACAGTTACTCCATGCTTTTAACCACTACATTACATAAAAGTAAATATATGATAAAAATATATTCAGAGAAAAGAAGTGGAAATGAATAAATTTTCCCTAATTTCAAAGGATTAATGTTTATATCAAATATTAAGACTTAAAACTCAAATACCTAAAACATTTATTAAAGAAAACTGAAAACCTTGGAATAAATGAACCTTTCTTTTTTTTTTTTTGAGAAAAGGTCTCACTGTGTCACCTAGACTAGAGTGCAGTGGCATGATCACGGCTCACTGCAGCCTCGAATTCCTGGGCTCAAACAATCCTCCTGTCTCAGCCTCCTGAGTAGCTGGGACTTACAGGTGTACACTGCCATGCCTGGTTAATTATTAATAATTGTTTGTAGAGATACTATGTTGCCCAGGCTGGTTTCAAACTCCTGGCCTCCCAAAGCTTTGGGATTACAGGTAAGAGTCACCACGCCTAGCCAAAACTAACATTTCGGAGGGAAATTTTAATCTGAGTCCTTGTACACAAAATCAATGGTCTGTGAACACATGGAGAAGACTTTTCCAATCAGTTTAGAGAAGGGTAACTCACCGATGATGATGATGATGAAGATAACCAGAACAGTAATCCCGATTGCCCACATCTGTAACAAAACACATATCCATATCACATTTCAAATGCAGACATAATGTGCTTGTTGAAGAGTATCATATAATATTCGTCTAGTCACTGAAAGGGAAATTCAGGTGCATACAGTCTGGAAGAATTCATAATTTCTAAAGCCTAAATTAAATGTTCTCAATTAGGGCCTGAAGGTAACTTCCCTGCTTTTTAAAAGATGTTCAAATGATGTGTGGCCTCTAGCTAGGCATTTGTTTGTGTCTACAAGTTTTCCACATATGGAAAGGCTGCTCAGCTTGCCCTGTGTCTCAAAGTGTCACTTGTAAACAAGGCAGAGGACAGGATACATCTGGATCTGGTCGCAGCATGCTGACTCGCTAACTGTATAAAATCTGCTTTGGCTCGTGCTGCTGGGAGGGCTGCTTTCTAGTCTTCTGTTGGGCACACTGTGGCTTTCTAGCATTTCTTTCCCTTGACCTTGGAACCATTCACAGAACTACACGAAAACTAACCAATTCCAGCCCTCTCCTATGTGTTTGGGGCCCTGCTGGGGTAGAGGGTTGGGAGGGGCTGATGACTGTGAGTGATTTTGGATATTCTTGTTCTACGTGCATCTTCTGAAGATCAGCCACAACACGTAAAGGATTCCTAGTGTGAGGCTAGGAAAGGGTGTGCAGTCAGTGTTTCAGATTCACAGTGCACCCACATTTCCATGTGGAGGAAGTCAAACCCACCTCCCAGAGTCATGAAAGTCCATTATCTGTAGCCTGTTAATTCTCTGAGAATGGAGAAGGGGGCTTAAATGTAAAGGTGAGTTAAAAGATAATTACCTTGCAATTCTTCCACCAATACTTCCTCTTCAACTTGGCTGCGCTCGTTTCAAATTGAGAAGCGCCTGCCTGCAGTGCATCTGCACGGTCGTCTAACTCAGAGAGCTTCTGGTCTCTTTCCAGAACCTTGTCCACATTAACTCGCATTATGTCCACCACCTAGATGAGTGTGATCACAACAAGTGAGTGTGATCACAAGTAATGCATAAAGAATGGAGGAATAGGGCCAGGTGTGGTGGCTCACGCCTGTAATCCCAGCACTTTGGGAGGCCGAGGTGGGTGGATCACCTGTGGTCAGGAGTTCGAGACCAACCTGGCCAACACGGCGAAACCCTGTCTCAGTACTAAGAGTATAAGAAAATTAGCCGGGCGTGGTGCTGGGTGCTTGTAATCCCAAATATTCAGGAGGCTGAGGCAGGAGACTCACTTGAACCCAGAGGGCGGAAGTTGCAGTGGGTGAGATTGCGCCATTGCACTTCGACCTGGGTGACAGAGTGAGACTCCACCTCAAAAAAAATAGAGGCACAGAGACTTCAAAGACAATCTATGGGCACATTGTTCTTTCAGGTCAGCACTTTGTTACTTTGAGCCAAACTTTCGCTTTAAAAAACATGAGCTCACTCTTTCATCATCAAAACAATCAGCATATTAAGGACAGAAGGGAATTTCTTTAATATGATGAAGGGCATTTATGGGAAAATCCACAACTAATATCATGCTCAATGGTGAAAGACCTCCCCCTAAGATCAGGAACGAGACAAGGATGCTCATTTCACACTGCCACTCAATACTGTACTGGAAGTTCTGAACAGAGCAATTAAGTCAAGAGAAAGAAAAGGCATCCAAATTGGAAAAAAAAGAATAAACCTATCTGTATTTGCAGATGATTCTCTCTATATAAAAAATACCAAAGAATCCACAACAAACTGCTAGAGCTAACAAATTCAGCAAAGTTGCAGGGTACAACAACACATAGAAATCAGTCGTGTTTCTATACACCAGCAACAAATAATCTGAAGTGGAAATTAAGGAAACAATTGTGTTTACAATAGCATCCAACAGAATAAAATACCTAGGAATAAATTTAACCAAAAGGTGAATGACTTGGACAATGAAAACTAGAAAACATTGCTAAGAGAAACCGCTAAGAGACATCATTAAATGGGAAAACATCCTATGTTCACACACTTGAAGACCTAATATTGCTAAGGGGGCAGTACTCCCCAAAGTCACTTCGCAATTTCAAAACTTAATACAGGTCGGGCGCGGTGGCTCAAGCCTGTAATCCCAGCACTTTGGGAGGCCGAGACGGGCGGATCACGAGGTCAGGAGATCGAGACCATCCTGGCTAACACAGTGAAACCCCGTCTCTACTAAAATAATACAAAAATCTAGCCGGGCGAGGTGGCGGGCACCTGTAGTCCCAGCTACTCGGGAGGCTGAGGCAGGAGAATGGCGTAAACCCGGGAGGCGCAGCTTGCAGTGAGCTGAGATCCGGCCACTGCACTCCAGCCCGGGAGAGCGAGACTCCGTCTCAAAAAAAAAAAAAAAACTTAATACAAAGCTACAGTAATCAAAACAGTGTGATACTGGCATAAGGACAAACATATAGACTGATGGAATAGAACTGAGAGTCTAGAAATCAACCTAAGCATTTATGGCCAATTGATTTTTGACAAGAGTGCCAAGGCCATCCAACAGTTTTTTCAATAAACAGTGCTGGGCCAACTGAAGAGCCAACATGCAAAAGAATGAAGTTGAATCCCTACCTCACCCTATATACAAAAAGTAACTCAAAAGGGATCAATAATCTAAGTGTAAGAGCTAAAGCCATAAAACTCTTAGAAGAAAACATAAGCGTAAATCTTCATTACTTTGAATTTGACTGTGGATTCTTAGATTTGATATCGAAATCAAGAACAACAAAAGGAAAAACAGATACATTGGACTTCATAAAAATTAAAAACTTTTGTGCATCAAAGAACATTATCAGGCCAGGTGCGGTGGCTCATGCCTATATTCCCAGCACTTTGGGAGCCCCAAGCAGGTGGATCACCTGAGGTCAGGAGTTCGAGACCAGCCTGACCAACATGGTGAACCACTGTCTCTACTAAAAATACAAAAAATTAGCTGGGCAAGGTGGTGGGCGCCTGTAATTCCAGCTACTCTGGGGGCTGAGGCAGGAGAATCACTTGAACCTGGGGCTTGGAGGCTGCACTGAGCTGAGACTGCACCACTGCACTCCAGCCTGGGTGACAGAGCAAGACTCTTGTCTCGAAAAAAAAATAAGGTAAGAATTAAAAAAGAACATTATGAAGAACGTAAAAGACAAGCCACAGAATGGGAGAAAGTATTTGTAAATCACATGTCTGATAAAGAAAGATTTAATATCCAGAATACATAAAAAACTCAAAACTCAAAAACAACCCAATTAAAAAATGGGCAAAGCCTGAACAGACATTTCTTTAAAGACACACAAATGGCCAATAAGCACATGAAAAGATGCTTAACATCACTAATCATTAGAGAAAGGCAAATGAAAACCCAAAGAGCTCAGTAGGATGGTTATAATCAAAATGGAAAACAAGTGTTGGCAAGGATGTGGAGAAACAGGAACTCTTGGACTCTTGCTGGTGGGAAAATAAAATGGTGCGGCTATTGTAGAAAACAATTTGGCAGTTCCTCGTAAAATTAAACATACAGTTACTATGACCTAGCAATGCTACTCCTAGGTATATATTCAAGATCAATGAAAGCATATGTCTAAACAAAATCTTTCCTGTGAATGTTTATAACAGCATTATTCATAATTGCTGAAAGATGGAAACAACTCAAAGACTCATTAACAAATGAATGGCTCAACAAATTGTGTATACATATACGATGGAATATTACTCAACCATAAAAAGGAACATGGTATAACACGTTACAACTTAAATGAATGCGAAAAACTTTGTGCTAAGTGAAAGAAGGCAGACGCCAAAGGCCACATACTGCATGATTCCTTTTATATGACATATTCAGAACAGGCAAATCCACAGAAAGAGAGAGCTGATTAGAGGTAACAAGGGAATGGGAGGAAGGGGAAATAGTGAATGATTACTAAATGGGTATGAAGTGTTCTGGGCTGATGAAAAAGTTTTGAAAATGGAAAGAGGTAACCGTTGCAAAATATTACGAATATACTAAATAACACTCAATTATATACACTTTAAAATGTTTAGTTGTATGTTATGGTAATTTCACCTCAATAAAAAACAACTCTCCTTAAAATTCCTTTGGTTAAAAAAAATTCCAATTTGATTTTGTAAGTAAAAAGAAGTTTCAGGCAGGACAGAATTACAATGGATTTCTTACTGGGAAAATCTAAAATTTTTAGAAGTTCATGAACAAAACCATCAGATCAAAACATTACTATATTATTTCACAACAGTATCTAACATAACTGTAACCGTTTTTTAGGGCAGCTAAATGCAGAAAGACCGAAACATATCTGTTGGACAGTGACAGCTTTTAGGAATGTGGAAATACTAGTCGGAATTTCTCAATCTTTTGCTGTGGTTCTCCACATACAGCGCAGAACAAAAGATGAAGGTCCTCTAGCTCAAGAATTCTACAAATAGAGATTTACTGGGCTAATGGAGTTTGACAGTATCTACTTTGTGTGAGTCAATGGACAGCCATTAGAGATGAATTCTACAGAGAGGCTTGTTTAGGCTGGATAACTAGTAAGTGGTCAAAGCATTTTGATAAAAAATCTGATCAGAACTGGTCTTGGCTTGAGCAATCTAAAGACCTAATCCTAACATTGTATTATCCTATTTTATAAAGTGGTTCTTGGGGAATATACTCAGGGAGTGGCGTTCATGCTTTAAGCATATGATTTTTTATTTTTCCTGAGCTAAATGTTATGAGCAGGTATGTGATTCTACCACAGGAAAACAAGCATGAAACCTAGAAAGTCTGACTTTTGCTTAGATCTTCCAGCACAGCAGGGAGCAAAGTTCTGTTACAATTATGATACAGTCAGAATTTGCTTTACATTCACACTTTCATGATACTTTTTCCAAACAGATTTCCAGAGTGCTCGTACTTGTTTAAAATTCATATTTCCAACATTTCAGAGCAATACCTCATCTACTTGATTTTGTGTCTGCTGAAGTCTTCGATTACTGCCAGCCGCAGCAGTTGGACCTGTAGACCTGGAACATGTAAAGGCAGGAGCACGAGTAAATTACGATTCCAAATACATTTTCTTAAGTATAAACATGTTACTCTGGGACTCTCGCTGTTAACAATTTCTTACATTAGAACTAAAGCAGAAAAAGAAATTCTTCCTGAAGCAATGAATAAAAGTTTTAATTACTTTTCTTCTAATTTCTCTATAATTTCCAAGACTGTCCCACCTACTAAAGGGACAAACGTGAAGGTTTAATAGGACCTACTTTGTATCCCTGCAGTATCTGATCCCACGACAGGTAAACTCTACTGTCCTTTTTTGAAACTGGTTCTAAGGCACACATCTGCTTGAACGTACTCAGTACTCTCCTGATCTTTTCATTGTGGCAGGAACTGTTTTCATAGTTATAAACAGTTATAGAATGCCCTTTTTCCAATATGGAAAAATAGATTAATTTACAGAAACAGAGTCAGGAACACTGGGATGCAGGGAGCGGTTGGTGTGAGTGGAAAGGTGTGTTGAAGCAATGCTTCCTCTTTTAGGAAGGTACTCTTTTTTTTTTTTTTTCTTTCCTCTTTTGAGAGACGGAGTTTCCCTCCTGTTGCCCAGGCTGGAGTGCAATGGCATGATCTCAGCTCACTGCAACCTCCGCTTCCTGGGTTCAAGCAATTCTCTTGCCTCAGTCTCCCAAGTAGCTGGGATTACAGGCATGCGCCACCACGCCCGGCTAATTTTGTATTTTTAGTAGAGATGGGGTTTCACCATGTTGGTCAAGCTGGTCTTGAACTCCTGACCTCAGGTGATCCGTCCGCCTCGGGCTCCCAAAGTGCTGGGATTACAGGCATGAGCCAGCGCGCTCGCCCCTGGAAGGTACTCATGTTTTAAAACCTTCATCAAAGGCTTTATTTCTCCCCATGCAGATCCTTCTTAACCACTCTGACTCTGAAGTCATTATTGGCTCCATTACTTGGAAAGTATCACTTTGGTTTTTCGCCTCCTCGAACAGATTACAGGTTCCTGGGTCTTCTTACTCTCTTCTCTGTATCCTAGATAGCACCTAGCATGCACCTTAGTATACAACAGTCTGATGGACTGTTTGAACAGTCACTTTACATCTGTCATGTGTCAGTGACCAGGGCTACAACAGATCTCATCGTCGTCCTCACAGAGTTTAGTGTCTGGTAGATAAGTAAGGACCATGCCGTGGTGCTAGACTCTTTCCATGCATTTTCTCCTTTAACCCTCATAACTCTCTGAGGGGAATATTACTCCCATTTTACAGATCAGTAAAGTGAGGTTTAAAAAGTCAACACAGCTGGCTGCCGTACAGTTTGTTTTTAGATCGGGTCCTGTGTACCTGGGATCCAGATCTTAACCACTGTGATCTATTGACACAGCAGCCTCAGCAGGAACATTCGAGGGGGGTCCCCAACTCCTGGAAGAAACCCGGGGCTTCCTCCGACGGTGAGCAATGAACAGAATGGAGGTGGAAGAGAGGGTCCTTGTGATTCTTAATCATTAGCATTCTCTGAGTGTTACCACTGGAAGCACCGGTTTGCAAGGGCCACAAGAGCGCTTTCGCTTGAGAGAGCGAAGGCCCACGGTTAAGTGATCTTTCCAGTGCAGATGCCCCTAGCCAGGCAAGGAGCTCTTCGGCCCACAGGGGCTCAGCACAGGGCCGAGGTCCTTTCCTTCGCAACTTCCGGGGCCCAGCGCAGAACTGGGCCGAGAGCGGGCCCTCCCGAACCAGGGCAGTGGTCCCCGTTCCTCTCCGGGACCTCGGGGACTAGAAGGGGAAGGGGCGAGGAGCGGGGTGCGGGCGCGCAACTCACTTCCTCCGGGAAGCGCCTCGCCGCCCCGCCCTCGCCCCTTCCGCGTCCGCCCGATGGCAGCGGAACCCGCCCAGCCCGTCGGCAGCCCGCGCCCCAAGGGCCACCGCCCACCCCCAGGCCTCGGGATCCCCGCGCAGCCCCGGCCTGCGTCCGAGCGGCAGCCGGCGGCAACTGGGCAGTACGGCGATCCCAGCGCGAGCTGCCGCCTGCGGGGCCCGAAGCCGCCCGCGTCGCGTAGCATCACTCACATTTTGGCAGCTGAGGCGGCAGCGGCGGCGGCGAGCGAGGGTCAGCAGAACAGCAAAGTAGGGACCGGAGGCCAAGGAGATGGGCGGAACGGCGCGGCTCCGGGCAAAGACGTCACTAGGCAGGGCCGGCGGGAGTGGGCGGGGCGCAGAGGGGCGCGCCGGAAGTGGGCGGGGCGTCGTGGGCGGGGGCGTCGTGGCGGGCGCGTCCAGGGCGGGGTCAGAGCGAGATGTCCCCTCCCCGGACTAGGTCACTTGGGAACTTGAGGGCCACAGGGGTCCCAGGGCGGTCCGGGCTCTGAAACGCAGAGTGCAGGTCAATACAGCTTCCTCTCCGCACCGCCGCCCGCGCTGGCGCTTGGGGACGTGGTCTGCAAACGTCGTGCATTAGGCACTGGCTGGGGACTGTGTGGATAAGTGAGGGTGGGCGCAACTCATGTTATTCTGGGCTCGGGACCATTTCTCTCTAACAGTATTAGAGACAGATGATTGGCTTCTGCTGAATGTTCCAGATTAATCTAGTGATCCTGAGGACACCATGTTTCTCTGAGAAAGTAGTTGAAATAGGAAGTCCATTTCAGCTATTTGTCACATGGGGTTGGGTTAGGTTCCCGCATCCTCATGTTTTCCTCGGTAACACAAATATTTGTCCCTGCAGATCATATTATAATCTGCTTACGCGATCCTTGGCATCAAGACTGTAGTTCCTTCATTTCTGTATTTTCAGGCCCTAGCACAGAATAGGTCCTCAGGTTTTGGTCGAAGGGAGGGAAGCACAAATCTGAACGCAGTGAGTTACCTTGTATATATTTGTCACTGAAATATTCCTACCAACACAGTTACCTACATCAAAAAATAAAACACTATAGGTGTTTGGTCATTGGTGGGTCTCTTAAATGAGAAGTGAAATATACAGTACTTAAATACTATGCTGTTTTTTCCAACTCTAAATAGAATACTTGGAAAAGGGAAACGTTAGTATATATTCGAATAAACGAGACTGTCACAAAGGCGGTGGGATTTGAGCTGGGTACTAGCAGAAAAGAACTTTCCAAGTAAGGGTTGGACAAACACCATGAACAAAGACAGCAGTGAAAATGGACGCAGTGTGCACAGACCACCTACAGGGTGCAGGTTGGGTACAAGTGAAAAGACGACTGAATAAAGAGGGTAAACAAGAAAAACGTCATTTAATTGTAGTGGGCCCTGGAAACCATTGACTCACGGACTTGCGAGATCCGTGCTGCACAATTTCTCTGGCAGTAGCGGCCAGATGGATTAGATGGACTAGGGAGCACTAGGGAGATAAGGAGAGGCTCTGCAGTGAAAGGGAATGGAGCAGCGATGACACAATACTCAGAAAGGAGGACGTTCGTCATCTGCTGGAAAATGCCTTTTAGAAGACTTCAGAGGATTGTAACTGAAAAGGTGAATTAAATTAGTGTCTTTATCTTTCAAATAACTGCACTGCCTTACACAAATGATTGATATGTTGAGCGACGCCTGGAAAGATAGGCGAAAAGCTCTCGGAATGGTGGCTGGAAGACATTTTTTCTTTCATGGACCTAGCTGAAACAATGTAACATTCAATGTCGAAACATTACATCTGGATCAGAAGGCAATACGTGACATTATTACATATGTTTTGAAACATGTGTCCATCACCTTAGATTTCACTACCCAGTCACATTAAAGCAAAACACACACGTAGTATGGGGAAATTTTCTTCATTTTTAATTTACAGCAGAAAGAATATAAAGCATTCAGAAAACATTTTCCATATTTTAAGGGCAATTCAAAACATTTTGCATGGTTTCCAGCAGCTGAGTTCTTCAACAGATCCATTGATTCAATGATGCTTTACATGCACAATTACAAAAATAAAACTTACAAAAAAGAAGACATCTAGACTAGTTTTACATGCAAGTCTCAGGGACCCCCCATTGGGCGCCAACTACTGTGTGGAACTGCCATAAGCGACCGTGCAGCCAGAGAGGGGTTCGTGTTACCGTCTTTATTTCGTTCACACAGTACAGCTGATTTCGAATGGGTAACAAGAATAGCAATTAAATCTTCAGGAGATAGAATAAGATTAGCTATTAATTTTATAATGAAATCCTACTCCTGGCACTTGGGAATTCAGATTATCCAAGAAAGCTGCGCTTACCTATCATCTTATATTCGAAATTAAGATTCATAACCAAGAAAAAGCGGTCAGAAATGCTTCGTTTCAGTGGAAGTGCCTTTTTGCCTCACCTAGGATTCACAGTTGTACTGGTAGGTTACACCGGTAGGCTTCAAACCTACTTCCTATCCCCTCCATGAGAACCCTCTTAATTCTATGGAAATCTCTATCATCTGTCATTTTCTAACGTATTCAGCTAATAATGTAACATGTGAAACATTAAAAAAAGAAAACGTGAGGGTTAAAGCAAATCCACTGAGGTCATTACTCTGGTCAAAGATCAGTTATTTGTACCATAATACATGGAATAAAGATATCTAAATTCAGTATTACTAGAGGATATTCTGAAAGAGCTGGCTTTCACGTTCTATTCTCGTTTATGAATGCAGTTGTGTTTGTAAATTACTCAGTGTCCTCCTATAGGCCAAACTGTGTAAAATAATAGGTATCTGGGGGACTGCAACAGCTGCAACATAACCCACACATTTAAAAACAAAATTGAGTCAGGTCAGTTTACAAATGTACAGGTGGCTACTAGTTGTGGGGCTGTCACTGTTGTCAAAGCTGATCACAAGCAGAAAGACATATACTGTACAGTAATTCGAGGTTGGCAGTGAAAGGAAGTAATTAAAAAACAAGTACAATTATAGAAAAGGCACCAAGAGCACTGACCCCAGTTTTTACCACAATCTTTTTGTATCTACCTTCCTTCCAAAGACACCAGTTTAAAAGCTTATTTGTGAATATTTTTAGGCTTCACAACAAGCCTTGAGTTTTAACTCACAGTTGGCAGCCAGAACCAAGAAAAAACATCTCAGCTTTACACCAACTGATCCTCAAACGTAACCTGGGAATTTTAAACTGGCATCAGCAAATGCAAACTTTATCCTCTCAATTTAACATTAGTAGTTTCATTGTTAAAAGCATCAGATTTCTTTGGCTCCTCATTATGTGGAAATAGTAATATACCATGCCATCTCTAAAAGACCAGTCTGCATCTTTTTCCTTTTTAGTTATTTTTTTTGTGTGCAATTTTATTACATTTTCTGATTTCCAGCAGGAGATATGGAAACGTGACATTTTTCTACTTTTCATACTATTTCTTTTGTCAGGTTTTTAAATCATTCTAAGTGTTCTTTGTTGGAGTGAGTGGATGGTGTTAAGCTACATACTGATTCATCTTATGATTATCTGTTTTGCAAAAGTAACTTAATTTTCTTAAGCAGTATTAGCATTCACATTACTTGGCACCATTGGCAAAAAAAATTTAAATAAAGTAAACTAAACTCCTGGTAGCCAAAATTAAATGTAAACATATCCTTTTTTTTTAAGTAATGTTACTCTGCCTTTTTTCCTAAGTCTAAATACAGTAGCTTTTTTTTTTTTTTTTGCAGTGTAGTCATGCTTTAGCAAAATGTTCTTCTAAAGAACATTTAAAATAAAGTACTCTTATAGTGAAATAAAGTTTTTTTGTTTCATTTTACAGACCATAGCCACTAATGCTTTGCTTTTGTTCATTTCTTTTTTCTTGATTTCATGCACATATCTCTTTGTTTTAATATATACAATATATACAAACAGTACATCCACATTTTTCTCGCTCATTCAGACACAACTATACAAATAATTTTATCTTGCCATGTTATTGACCTTTGTGAATAAAATATTTAGCAATTAATATAATCCCTTTCAAATATTTTCTCACTTTTCATTTCTACCTTCTATATATACACAGAAACTGCTCAGTTTGGATGAGATATAGCCAAAAACATGGAATTTACTGGCCAGAACGCAGCACCACGCTGATCGTTTAGGTGGCAAATGTCCAGGCAAGATTCATGATTCCTTAGAATTACTACAGCTTCCAAGGTTACTAGAAAAGGCTACATGCTTTACCAATTCTTAAGTAATTCTCATTGCACATGAAAGTAAGGCAAAAAAATTAAAGTGCTGAACATGAAAAAGGGGACAAGATGATTACTACCCTCGCAGGTTCTTGGAAGGTGGTGGGGACAAGAAAATAATTTAAACTCTGTGAGCTGCTTCTCATTATTTCCCATGCATTACCCGTTTACCACACACCTGCCCCTCTGCAAATTTCCACAAGACATTAAAAACCTGCAGATTTCAAAAGTTGCATTAAGTGTGCTGTAGAGATTAAAACAAACAAACAAACAAACAAAAATAAACAGTGAAGGAAATGAGAACACACGGACCCAATAAAGATTTTTGTATGATCTAAGCCCTCCACTGAGAATCAATCCCAAAGATTCAGCTTCTTGGAAATAACCGGCAGGTGCAGGAACAGCATTCTTTTTTGTTGCTAGTATAGCCCCACCTTTTCTTATCTATATTTTTGGTATAAATATTTGTACAGTTCCACACGATGTTTGAATACAGCCCTATATGAGAAGGAAATGGCTTCTTCCTGAGAAGGGGAAGCCTCTTTCAATTCCTCCTGGTGTCTTGATTTCCCGTGATCCAACAGAAGATTGAGTTCCAAGATGTCTTGCTGATCAAATTAAAAGTTGTCCATGAAAGTGCAAATGCAATGACCAAAACATTCCTGTTAAAATCCTGCAGCTGATCTCCCCAAAACTGCAGAGGGATTTTGTGTGTGTGTGTGTGTACGTGTGTGTGTGTGCGTGTGTGTTGTTGCATGTCTCTGCTAAAAACAGAAATGAAAACAGTCTGAAAAGCAATGTCACATTGCTAAGGGATGCTGCTGTATGTCTTCAAGTTCCTTGGCCTTTTTCAATTCTTTCACTCTGGAAGAGAAACAAAACAGAACAGCAGGCGATAACTCTATAGTGAATTGCGACCAAATAAAGAAAAGGGTATATTACCACACCCTCTGAACTGAAGAGCCAAGACTAAAACCCTTTTTGAGGATTGATGGCAAAAGAAACTCCTGTGAAATTGTTGGAGAAAATATTCAAAGAAAAGATGTGACCCTTCTTAAGGTGAAAAAAAAATCATTCTAAAGCTTTGCTCTACATCAAGTGCTCTAAGAATACGGCAAAATCAAAGTCTAATGTATTAAATCAAGTGTGACAATCACATGTTTATCTTAATAAAAATTTAGTCAAATAACTTTCTTTTTAGTCTGGTGGACCACCATTAATGTCCTATCACTCCATGTGATGTAAATTAGGGAAGCTGTACATGCATTTATTTAGCTTTTTTTTTTTTTTTTTTTGAGACAGTCTTGCCCTGTCGCCCAGGCTGGAGTGCAATGGCGCCATCTCGGCTCACTGCAACCTCCGCCTCCCAGGTTCATGTCATTCTCCTGCCTCAGCCTCTCGAGTAGCTGGGACTACAGGCGCCCGCCACCATGCCCGGCTAATTTTCTGTATTTTTTGGTAGAGATGGGGTTTCACCATGTTCGCCAGGATGGTCTCGATCTCCTGACCTTGTGATCCGCCCACCTCGGCCTCCCAAAGTGCTGGGATTACAGGCGTGAGCCACCGTGCCCAGCCTATTTAGCTTTTAATATATCTAAGGATTAAGTTACTATTGCTTTGTTCATAGACTCAAGATTGTTAGCTTTCTTGAACCTAATCATACATCTGTACAACTCTACTCCTTCACACAGGTTTTGTGGAGGCTTTGATTTTTATAATTCCTTACTTTCCTCCCATTCCCCATTATAACTTAAAAAGACATTCAGGTTCCTCTTCCCAGTGATCCCAGATGGACAGCCATAGGGTGCGATACTGATAAGGTACTTTGTTCTATTCATCAAACATACTGTAGTAAACAAATTTAAGTAACGTTGTTATAGACTGAGTCATGGAAAGTTCACATCAGCAAATTACTTATTAATTATCACTGCCGATCTGTAATGTTTAATATAAAAATCAGTCTCAGTTTTTTGGATATGGCCACCTGATGCAGATGGGGTGCTGGGGACGCAGCTGTCTGCTGTAAAAGTATTTCTCTATACTCACAATTACAAACCTGCCTTAATAGCAGGATGGTCAAATGGAAGGCAATGCATGTGGTGTAAGTCCCAGTTTGTGGTACTGCATACCATATAATAACATTTGTTTCCCAAAAATGGGTGTGAGAGGCTAATTTTAGCCAAATAGGAGCAACAGTTTCTTAGGACACCCATACTCTTCTGCAACAGCATGACCAGGAAAAGGTGGATTTGTCGTGGTGCTATACAGAGGGCCATAATCTCAAATATATTTTTCTGATTCCCTAAGCGTCTCTCATTATCTTAAGTTATACCAGTAAAGTAAAACTTTTTTTTTTTTTTTTTTTTTTGAGACGGGGTCTAACTCTGTTGCCCAGGCTGGAGTGCAGTGAGGCGATCTCGGCTCACTGCAACTTCTGTCTCCTGGGTTCAAGTGATTCTCCTGCCTCAGCCTCCCGAGTAGCTGGGATTACAGGCATGCACCACCACTCTCAGCTAATTTTTGTATTTTTAGTAGAGATGACGTTCTGCCATGTTGGCCACGCTGGTCTTGAACTCCTGAGTTCAAGTGATCTGCCCACCTCAGCCTCCCAAAGTGCTTGAATTACAGGCATGAGCCACCAGGCCCGGCCTCAAGTAAAACTTGATAATAGGCAGAGAGAAAATATTGTGAAAAAACCAGTAATCAGTTATTGCTATACTGTATAGGTTGAGAGTCTGGAATGGCACATATGCTATAACAGCAATTTAAGAAAACACTTATATTTACCACTTCCCAGCAGAATCATTTCTGAGTATTCTGCAAAGTTGATATAATCTCTTCACAGAGAAGATGCTCTCTTTTAGAAGAAAAGCTTTATGATGCTATCAGTGATACTAAAAAGAATTATAATATTTGAAAACTTGCTTATTTGTCTGATTTACTTACTACATATACCAAGCGCTAGCTTGGTCCTAGCGTGATGTCTACAAATTGACAGTGACAGACAGTCTATCTCTGAAACTGCTGAATCTTTTCTTGTTAACAGGTACAGTTAGAATACATTGCTATGTTCAAGAGTAGATCCAAATATCACTAAGTTTTAAATTTTTAAATTAAATATACCATGGATTAATCTGGGTCATATTACAGTATAGAATTGTACATCACTAGAGGTCCCTAATTTTGGACATGCATACTTGATAAATAAATGGCTTTTTAAAAATTGAAACATGCTACAGTCTGTTCAATTTTTAAACATGCAGTATCTATACTAACATCCCTTTGGCTGGAAATGCAAGGCATGCACCGATGCCAACTTTGCTTCTGGACATGCAATATCGGTACTTGTGCAGACCTATCTGCTGAATTTTCGCAGCCTGTGCATGCTACTTCAAATGCTACGTTTTCTTTCTGCACTAGCACAGAACTCATTCACAAATATGCGACAGTGACTCCATCACTGATGAGATGTCTAGAATTTGAGGAATTCTGAACTCAAAATCTGATAGCATAAACACAAAGATGTTATACATTCACAATTTTTCTAGAATGAACAGGGATGCTTTAGAAATATTAAGTTCATCATTGAGATGAAATAAAAAGGAGAGTGAATTATAAACCAGAAATGTTTTATGTGGTTTCATACCAAAGAATCTATAATCAGCTGGTCAGGGTAGGTATACCCTAAAACATTTTTCTTTTAATTAAAATGGTCACATTTGTTTTTGCAGTTTTTTCAGTTTCTTTCAGAACCAATTAAAAAGTTGTTTTCATAAGGTTTTAAAGTTGTCATGTAAATACTCTGCTATGAAATTAGTGATGGCCTCACAGACCACTAAGTTAAGGAGAGGTGCATGTCCACATACAGTAACTACATAGGGAAAATGAGAACACTGCAATTTTCAGATATATTTTCCAGGCTTTCACGACTCCTGAGTTAAAGTGGAGAATTTAGTTCTTAGCTTCATGATAAAGTTATCATAGTATGCTAGTATTATACATGACATCAAAATGACTTAAATGGCACAAACTTTTTTTACAGAAAGTCGTTCAAGGAGGAATTAGAAAAAAAGAAAAGGAAAAAATGACAGAGAATACGTACTAAATTCCAATAACTATACAGGTTACATAATATCTGTTACTTTATGTAGTCCTCACAACACTGCCATTAGCTCCAATTTGTAAATGCAGAACCTGGGATGTATAGGAATTAAGCAATCTGCCCCAGTTCACACAGTTAATAAATGGCAGAACAGGGAATTGAGCCCAGGTTTGTCTGACTTCCAAACCTATAGTTTCAACATTCCGCTGCCTCTAAAAATATCTCCCAGGATAACACAGAAATTTTTAAAAAATCGTATTTTATTGTTCTTTTCCAAAAGATTTTATAAGAAACATGCATTTGGAAAATTTCCATGGTATGATATGAAATTAACAACAATTACATTTTCTCAACTCTAAGGTGTCATCTTTTATAATACACTATATTGATTTTATTAATAAAAAACCTTCTTGATGGGGGAAGACCCTCACATAAAATGTACTTATTGATTTTACGACACAATTATTTAGAATCCTAAAACATGTGAAAAGAACGTGTTTAAGAATCAAGGGAGATTTTTAGCCTCATTCTCCAATTTGCAATTTATAGACCATATTGATGTTAACTTACTTCTGAAAGTTGACATGAAATTCGGAGACTTACTATCTGCCCTAGTGAAATCATAAATGAAGTTTTATGTTACTTGAGGGTAGATTATTAGGATGAGACAGTGGTGCTTAATTTTTGTTTTGTTTTAAATCAAATGTCAACTGGATAAAATAATGTTTGAATGTTACATTGCCTCCAAAGAAACAGAAAACAATCACATCACCAAAGTGATCTAGAGTAACATATACTAGAATTTTACAACAAATTTTAAGAAATAGATGTTTCAAATCAGAGTGTTTCAAATGGTTAAATTTAAGATCACCTTGTTATTAATTAAGGACATGAATGATTATTCAGGCAGATGTTAATTAAAAATAAATCTTTACCAATGAGAAGGATACAAAATAGAAGTTTAACCATTACTATCTCTGGGTGATTTTCCTTGGTTATTTGTATTTCCAGAATTCACTGCAATTAGTATGTGCTGCTTTTGTAATAATAATTATTCCTGCTTGTTAGCTTTTATGTTCTTCACTTATTTACAGACAAGGTTGCACAGGCTTGAGTGCAGTAGAACAGTCATAGCTCACTGTGGCCTGGAATTTCTTGGCTCAAGCAACCTTTAGCCTTAGCCTCCTGAGTAGCTAGGACTACAGGCACACATCACCACATCTGGCTAATTTTTAATTTTTTTTTTTTGTCTAGACAGGGGATCTAAATATATTGCCCAAGCTGGTCTTGAACTCCTGGCCTCAAGCAATTCTCCTGCCTCAGCCCCCAAAATTACTGAGATTATAGGCATGAGTTGCTTGTTAGTCTTAAAAAAAAAAAAAGTGAATTAGATGGTTTTCTATCCATCTGTTACTAATCTGTCTTACAAATGCTGTGATCACATTATGCAAAAACAACTGAAAAATTCAGTGGAAGGAAAAAAAATTCAATTTTGTAGACTGAAGCCAAAATCAATGGACTGAACTGGTTTCATTAACATTACCTATGTTGTAAGCAAATTTTTCGGTATACAAACTTGGTAAATATAGACAAGAATTTTTGAAATTGGAATTAGACTTGAAAATCCAGGACCTGTGGTCCCCATATCTATAGGACTTGGAACACAGGTGCATGATAAACTTTTGTGATGTTACACAAACTTAGCTAAGGGTTACTGAGTGCTCAGTTCTCTTAAGAAATTACAACTGTTAGACTCATTCAGGGCTAAGAAAGAACTGAATCTAAAAATGTCCAGGTTATCTAAAAAAAAAAAAATTATAATTGCACTTACTTCTAAATTCCCTTACACAGAAGACAGGCAAAGCAGTATTCCCCGAGCTCATAGAGGCAATGCAGGACAGAAGCTACAGTTCCCACAGCGCCAGTGCTGCCCTCAGGAAAGCTGCACGGCCACATTTCTGACTCCTATCAGTAACTTGCAAAGTAGAACTCTTATTGGCTCTGACTTAAGTAATTAGAATAGTAAGACTGACCTGTGACCATTCAGCTATTAACATTAAAGACAATCCCAGTATTTCCCCAAGCATTCTAGGCTGAGAATAATCACCACCTGGGATACCATTGTAGTCTCAATTCCCCCTCCCCAAAAAGTTGCATCGTAATGTACTGAAGTGATGTCGTAAGCAACAGCACTGAAAGCCAGCAAAAGCCCACAGGGTTTACTTCCATCAGACGTCCAATGATCATTTATGAATCAATGAAGTAGGCCTGCTTCAGAAACTTGTAGCAAACAATGGCTCCATGGGTAAAGCGTAAGGCAAAGCTGCTTCATTACATCTACTCAGTGATGCTCAGCCAGAGAAATGTCTCATGAGTCAGTGGAGTTCAGCGGGAATATTCTCGCAATGCTGGACGTCAAAAATAGACAGGGCAGCGGATGCGGCTTTCTGATTATTACCTGTTGCTTTCAGAGCTGCAATAGCTTGTGGGGAATTTAGGAAAAGAGAGATCTTGCCATTTTCCAGAAATCTCATTTGGATTGCAAAACAAAAAAGACAGAGAGGCCCAATAAGAATGACACAGAGCATGTTGTCTGCAATTTAACACACACCACTGTGTTCCAAAAATATTCATTTCCTAAAAGAGGCAAGTGAGACAAAATTACTTTGGAGATTTAAAATACATCCATGATGACACATCCCACGTTCACGTCTTACTTCTCATGAACACATCAGGCCATTTAGAAACTATGCCTCATGCCAAATTGAGCTACAGAAGTGTGAGAACACATTTGTTGACCCTAGAGCACTGTTTACTTCTCAGTACACTTCCCGGCATTGTTAGAGGACTGTCCCTTGGATAAAAGTGTACATAACACAGCCAAAAGTGCAAGCGTAATTTTTAGAACTTGGTAATGACCTAATGCAACTATGACCCCGGACTGCTCTCAGAAGCGCACAGCAGAGCTGCTCTGTTGAGACCACTACTTACCAGCTTCTGGCAAAGTGTTTGGAAACCCGCTTCTCAAATAAAAAGAAAATACGTTGTTTAAAAATGTGTGAGTAAAAAGTGTTATTTCTTCTTCCTCTAATTAAGGTCTTATTCCAGTAAAATAACTGCACCTGCCTTTACTGAACACAGGTGACTAGGCCAGCAGTTTATAAGAAATAGGTTATTTAAATACTAGCATTCCCACTGCTTTTAATAACACCTGTAGTGACTGTTAGAGTTTACAAAGCCTTCTCACAGGAATAGTGTCTCGTATCGGGAAACGAGGAATTTGTCTAGAAATTGCTTTTCAGAGAGTGGTGTCTCTCATCTATGAGAACACTTTCTACTGCCCATGAAAAATAAATGTCTTAGAGAAGTGGAAAGTCATTTTCTGTCTAGAAAAAGAGGCATTTTAGTTTTTATTTTTTAGGTCAAGCAAGTCTCAATACTTTGAGGATAAATCTGTTATGTAACTGAACTATCTGCTGACATACAAGGTATCTTGGTTTTTCTTTATGCAACTGAATAATATCCTGTTAGATATATTCAAAATCCAACTGAAAGTATCTTTTCAGCATATGTACTTTAAAAGTTTCTTAAACCTTAAAAATCCGTCAGTCATTTGCTGAGAAATCGCTTTTGTTGATTTAAATAATCTCTTTGTGTAGAACAAAAGTTCTCTCCTAAATACAGCTATTGTGTCCAAGGCAAAAAACAAAAACAAAAACAAAAACAAAAAACCCTGATGACAGTATGGAGAGTTTGTTAATTTCGCTTTAAGTTACTGGATAAATTAAGACGTAGCCCTGAAGGAAATGGGGGATAAAAATGAGTTGTACTCAGTGAAAAATATTTGGTGCTTTTCCTTAGCCTTTCCCAAGCAAACACAAAACATTTCAAGACACAAGTGGTATTTTCTGATTGCTCTGCTGCTGGAATTCGTCTGTCGTGTCTTAACGCTGCCTTTTTAGATCTCCCCCTGCTCCACTGACATAGGAGTTTGGGTCAGTTTTAGTGTTTTACAAATACTGTCCCCTAAAATTTAATCCTGTAAGTTTTCAAATATTATTTTTCTTTTCTTTTCTGAGACAGGGTCTCACTCTGTTGCCCAGGCTGGAGTGCAGTGGCATGATCATGACACACTGTAGCCTCGACCTCCTGGGCTCAAGCAATCCTCCCACCTCAGCCTCCAGTAGCTGGGAAAATACTACTTTTCAATGTATAAACCATGTCTTAAATATGGAATACTTTATGAATTAACAAAATAAGTATCTTCTTTAACATAATTTCCAGGACTATAAATCTTCCTCAGAGAATGCTCTGCCTCCCAAGAGTAATTTCAATTTGGGGACTCTTAAAGGGAGTGCCATTGTGACTTCTCTGATGGAAGAATGAGGGAGAGAAGATCTTATTGGTCATCACACAAAGCCATATATACGCTATTCCTCGGTTCAGAGAGTTAGCTAAATATCACCAGGATAGAAGGAACCTTCTCAGCCCCTATCTCTCAAACTTGCGTAGACGTTGTGAGGCATAAGGGGTGTCATGAGATTCCAACTTTCCATGCATGAGTACGAGTTTTAGGAGTTCACAACAGAATGTAGCAGGCATTAAATAAATTGAGGTTGGGATTCTGGTTTGCACTGAAAAGCACCTTCTGAAAATGTTTCTTAAAAATGGTCATTAACATAACAGAAACTAACAAGCTTCAAAAACGCATAAGCAACCACCTCCCGTAAAATGTTGTCCTTGCAGCAGGTGATATTGATTGCATGTAACATGCATGATACTACAACTTGTAGTTAAACTGAACACTAGGGCATGCATCTATTCTCTTGGAGGTTTTTTAAAATGGAAAGAAATATTATCTATATATATGCAAAGGGTGAGAGGGAATAGAGGGAGAAATGGAGATTTTTGTCCTTTTTTTTTCTTACATTTCAAAAACAAACATCTCTGACCCAGCTCTATCACAAGGGACCCGAAATATTTTAATTGGGAACAATTCCCTAAGTCTAAAGAGGATTAATTAGTTAAGTTTACGTAAGAGTATAGCTGCTTTTTTTTCCTCAAAAAAAACAAATTGTTCCTTCAGCAATTATTTATAGTTTTAAATAGATGAGCCTTTAAATTTTTAAAATTTTAAGGCTTTTAAGGCTTTTTTTTGGTTTTTCTTTTGAGACGGAGTCTTGCTCTGCCGCTCATGCTGGAGTGCAGTGGCACAATCTTGGCTCACTGCAACCTCTGCCTCCCAGGTTCAACAGATTCTCCTGCGCACACCACCACGCCCAGATAATTTTTGTATTTTTAGTAGAGACGTGGTTTACCATGTTGGCCAGGCTGGTCTCGAACTCCTGACCTCAAGTGGTTTGGCTGCCTCGGCCTCCCAAAGTGTTGGGATTACAGGCATGAGCCACCATAGCCGGCCCTTTTAAGGCTTTTAAATCTAGGGTTAAGGTCATTATTACAAAGGACTTAAAAAACTAAATTCTTCTATCATCAAGTTGGCACACAACAATCTGTGGGCCAAAATCCAGTCCAGTATCTATTTGTATATATAAAGTTTTATTAGAACACAGTCATAGCCATTCATTTATGTGTTGTCTGTGGCTGCTTTCCTGCTACATTAAAAGAACTGAGTAGTTGGGACTGACTGTACAGCCCACAAAGCTTAAGGTATTTACTATCTGGACTTTCAGAAAAACATCTGCCAACTCCTGGGTTAAAATATAATAAATAAAGATTAGCATCAACATAAGTCTAGTTAGATGGGAAATAATATGTCCAGAAACATTAGCAGTTAAAACTGCTAAGAGATTTTTTGAACTATGACCTTTTCTCAGAAATCTTAAAGATGACTAAATAAAGTATTAGTGTAAGGTTAAGAAGAGGGGGCATTGAATATAGTCGAGTTGATAGAATTCCCGTGTTATAATTTCAACTCATTTTTTCTCTTAAGATTATATATAAGAAACAAGTTGTCAAGATTTTGATAGATTTTGATAAATTCTATTTCTGGCTTTTTTTTTTTTTTGAGACAGGGTCTCGCTCTGTTGCTCAGGCTGGAGTGCAGTGGCATGATCACAGCTCACTGCAGCCTCAACCTCCCAGGCTTACATGATCCTCCCACCTCAGTCTCCCGAGTAGCTGGGACTACAGGCATGCCCTACCACGCCTGGTTAGCTTTTGATCTTTTGTAGAGATGGAGTTTCCCTATGTTGCCCAGGCTGGCACTGAACTCCTGGGCTCAAGCAATCCTCCCACCTCAGCCTCCCAGGCTTACATGATCCTCCCACCTCAGCCTCCCAAAGCGCTGGATTATAGGCATGAGCCATCGTACCTACCCTATTCTTGGCTTTGAAAAAATAGTTTTCTGACACTAAATCTTTGATTATAACTCAAACACATTATAGTTGCTTCTGGGAGACTTTTGCCTTTTGTCCTGCTTACAAATTAGCATCATATTCTAAAATCTCAGGAACTAAAATTACTCACTGTCATCTCTTTAAAATTCAAAGCCTATTGGAATCCCTACTCTTGTTATGTAGAATATAAACATTTAAGACATTTTACACCACATTTTCGTTATTCAGCATTACCATCGAGTGATGGAAGGCCAGTTCACTATTTTATAATGAATGTCCTGGGTTTGTACTGAAAGGGCAGCCTTATACACTGACTTACCTCACAGCACCAGGGAGGGGGAGATTTAGAAAATGCAACCACAGGAGCAGGGTATAGGGAAACAGCCATTCTCAGTAAGAAACAGGTTCATTTAAAAAAACAAAAACAAAAAACTAGGACCACCTCCTAGTGAGCCTCCTTGCTTTAGACATTTTGACAAAACAGTCATTGAGAAAATATCATGTGGCAAATTATCTTAATCACAAAAAGCCACTTGCTGAGTGTTTTCATGTAACACAGCCTTATTTGGCCGGGTACGTGGCCTACCAGCCCTGTTTTCGTCCCCAGCCTTCCTCTGCCACATCCTAGGCATGCCCTGCAGTGGTTTCGAACGGCCCTCCCTTTTACTCACTCATGCATTTGTACATCTAATGTATGTGACTGTTCTCCTGTCATATAAAATAGCAGTGTTAGTAATTAGGGTTAGTTTTTACTTGATTTTATTTCATTCAGAATGGATGTGAAACTTACTGGCATACCTAGGCTGCAGCCCCATGCAAGCAAGCAAAAAGCAAAATACTGAAAATGGAAGAGAAGAGAAACTGGCTAGCAGGCAGCTAAACTCACCCTTTTGTACAGCCTATGGTCCGCCAGGGGGCTTTAGACAGTAAAACAACACCAGAGAGCTATTAGCACGTGAGGGTCACAACAGAAATCTTATAAATAGCTTTATTTCAACAAAAAAGAGTGTGACATGGTTTCTTTTTTGGAAAGAAAGAAAAAGAGAGTGATGGTGGGGGTATGTGAAATGAGTAGGTAGAAAATTCACCAATTTAAGTCTCAAAAAATTGGGGTCATATGACTTAGAAATGGGACACTTCTGACTGATTCCTGAAGCCACTATCTACCTACCTTTTTGAGAGGGTGTCATATGAAGTTTTCCTTTTTTTTTTTTTTTTTTTTTTTTTGAGACAGTCTCTCCCTGTCGCCCAGGCTGGAATGCAGTGGTGCAATCTCGGCTCACTGCAACCTCTGCTTCCCAGGTTCAAGAGAGTCTCCTGCCCCAGCCTCCCAAGTAGCTGGGATTACAGGTGCACACCACTACACCCAGCTAATTTTTTATATCTTTAGTAGAGACAGGGTTTCACCACGTTGGCCAGGCTGGTCTCAAACTCCTGACCTCAAGTGATCCGCCCGCCTCGGCCTCCTAAAGTGCTGGGATTACAGGCACGAGCCACCGCACCCGGCCAAGATTTTCTATCTTAATAAGATTTTAATGCTTCTAAGGGACAACAGACATGATAGTTTCTTTTAAAATAACATTAAATAACTCGACCCAGAATGAAAATAGGATTACACACATCCTAAGGAAAATATGAGTTTAAAACAAACTTCCAGGATAGATTTTTAGGATTTCTTCAAGATCCTTAATTGAACATATTAACAGAATATACAGAAATGGGAAGTGAATACTGATCTTAGTGCAGAGGTGATAAAATCTGCCTATTTTTCTAACATCTGAACTGTAAATGGTCAAGAGCCAATAACATTTTTTATTTCATTCCAATTAATGCACAGGAATCCAGAGCCCATATCTGATGTTCTCTTCATAATGAACCTTCTTGTTATCCATCTTATGATGTTATTACCAGTTAAAACATACACTTAGGAAAGGCAAAAATCTTCATGAAATTTTTCTCTACCAGTTTACAGAAAGAGAACTCTAAAAACAAAAGTGAAAGGACTCCTTTGTTTAGCTTACTTTGTGGGGGCAACCTTTCATGAATTTATGTTTTGTTTAAATATCTCATGCTCTTAATTCTCTCAGAGTAAACACAGGACACAGCTTTGGCAAAAATGAAAGGGAGACGAGTGTAGGACTTTATGCAGTTTTGCTCCTACGTTACCCACACATTCATGCAAAGTCTGAGGATCAGGCTAGAAGAAATGAGGAAAAAGTCTAGCACAACTTAACTTGCAGACATTCTGGTTTGTCTGAAGTGGCCTAAAGAACAGTGGTGTTAAGGTAATTTTCTTGAAAATAAAATCTATCTGGAAAGTATCAACCACAGTGTTATGAAAGAAGATGTGATTCTGCTCAAAGTGGCCAAAGTCTATTGTTTTTAGTGCTGGATAGGGTCTTGCTCAGGTTTTTCATTTTGCAGGTCTAAGAGGAAAAGGGAGGAAGGAACTATGAACGTATTGGAGAATGTAAGGAAAAGGGCCCAGGTGAGTCCTTGATCTGTTCACCAAATAAAGAAAATCCACTACTCTATTTGGTCCTAAGTCCCCTGCAAAGTAAAAGGTATGACTGAACAATAAAGAAAAGAGGCTGCCTTAGGTGAGGCTCGCAGAATTAATTTCATGATCTTAGAGCCATACCCATTTTGGGGATGCATTTCCTAACAGGACGTCCTGTTTCAGATACTGACACTGGTATGTTACTCATTAGCCATCGTGGTGAAAAATCTCCCATCCTCGCACGGTGGAAAGCAAATGTTGCTGAGGCACAGGGCGAGTGAACACTGGCTTCTGCACGGCATGGTAGCTGGGGAAAACCATCTATCCTAGTGAATACTGTTTTTAAGTTTTCATGATGCTAATGCAGTGGCTGTGCATGTTTCCTTCTATGGTCACAAAAATAAATTCTTTTGTTAATTTAAGTAAAAGTACAAATAACCCATTAAACCTATTAAGTCTTAAAGGCAAGGTATTTTCAAAGCTAGCAATCAGATGGTTGTAGGAGTAAGAAAAACTAAAGCAAAATGAAACCTCCAAGGAGTCCAATTAAATATGAATACTAGGACTTTTGGTATAATTAAATAGGAAGAGGAAATAAGACATTAAAGAGCCTGCTTTAATGTTTGGTTCTATAAACTGCACAGCTCCTGACACACAGAGCAACAACCCAACCACACAGAAGGTGGTCTACACCCAGCTCAGACGGCCGCAGTTACAGACGTCAGACTGGAATATTAACCTGGATAAAGAACACAAACCACTTTCACCAGCCCTCTGAAATCTAAGTAGAGACGCTAGTCTTCATAAAGAAAGCTCCAATTTGAGAAACAAAGAGAAATTCCTCTGGCTTAGCTCCATGAGAAGATGCTACGTCCCACAGAACGCTGGGGTCACAGGACCCCATTTCCTACTAATTGAAGATATGCCCAGAATCTCAGATGTCTTTCTTTTCCTGAACAGCTGCATTCCAGCAATCTCTCCTGTTCCTCATCACGGACCAGCTTTAACTGCTAGTTTCATAATAGAGGATGTTAGCAATTACATGACCAGCAGAGGGCACCAGCTATTTGGTGGAAATTCTACATCAGAAAACTTGTTTGGAATTCATGGTTTTCCTTTCCTTCCTTGAGACTAGAAAGTGTTTTCTCTTTGGACACACGCTAGCATGGCAAAGGATTAGAGCAAAGAACATACTGCAATGTGGCGTATCAATCGCAGGTTAAAGAGAAACTTAATATTAAAAGCTAGTCCGACTAAGTTGACCTCACACCCAGATTAAAACAGAAAAACACGGGTATGAATCTCCATTGTTCAAACAGCATCGTCTGACATGGTTACCAGCGTTCCAAGGGTAGCAACCTGATCCCTACTTAAAGAGCTCTACTACCCTATTGTAATTTGGGACATCTGCCCTGATTATCTGCAGGGGGATTAGCTTTACATAGGAGTTAGTGAGGGTTAAGAAGGTCAGGGATGCTTCATCATTCTCCCTGAGCAGAATGTATAAACGAGGACTAGTGTACCTGTGGCGACAGCGGCGTAGAAACCTCATTATTTTTCGAGCAGCTTGATCCTGCTTTTTGGTTAGCAAACTGCTCCTGAAAAAGTCAGAATATTATTGTCACAAGAAGGGCACAGTAAAGCCCAATATGCGAAACTGGTCAGCAGTGACAGAGGACTCTGCATTAAGCAGTTCACGTAGCAAAGCCAACAGCATACGTTAAAGATGTATACAATCTGAAGGGGAATGAGTGCGTATGCTGTTTTCATAGTATCGAGTCCAGGCATCACTAGAGGAGAAAGGAGGGTGTGTGCAGGCGCCCTCAGCTTCAAGAGAGACTATATAAAGACTGAAAATAAAATGCCACTTAAATATTCTTTCACAATTTATTAGAAGCTCATTTTGCCGCAAAAGGCATTCTGGCATTAGAGAGGCTTTCTTAGTTTAGAAGGTGATTCACGGGAGTTGATACACTCTTTGGGCTATTGTGCAAATGTTCTGATCAATGTATTTTACTCGGCTCAACGTTTTTATCACAGTCTCTAAAATGGAACAGCTTAACCCTAATTACTCTTCCAAGGTTGCAGTAATTCTACAATTTCACTCATTTCCCATTTGCCCCAAGAATAGTCTTGCCTCTAATCCGAATGTAGCATCATATACATTTCAGTTACATTATGATTAGGGACAAGTTCTGTTTAGAAATAACTCCAAGAATAGTTTTTGTATTTTCACATTGAAAATCAGATTTCCTTCAGCCTCAAAGAGCATGTTTATATAAAATTACATGAGTGCTGGCAGCGGGCTGTACTTTTTTTTTCTTCTAAAAAGGAAATGGGTTAAACTACTATAATCGAGTGGTAACTTTCTGAGTAGAAACTGGTGCTGCCAAATTCTGATATAAGGTGAAATTGGGTGGCAATATCAAAATAATTGGGTGGGATGTAGAGAGAGCTAATAAATATTCAAAACCAGACTCAGCACAGGTGTTAAGTATACAGCCACCACGCCTAGAACGTTCTGGAACACAGTGACTGCCAATGCTTTAGGCCTGTCCCCAGACTCCAATGTCAGCCCAGGACAAGTCTTTCAAAGAAGTCAGAGTTCTCTTCCCTAGGGAGCTTTAACTCCATGAGCTCTTTTCCACCCACCTGAGTTTCTGTTGTACAATCACAGCCGTCCGGCGAGCCTGCCGTCTTTTGCCACATTTCTTATAACTTCGGTAGTACTTTTGGATCAGCACAGCAGCCCGTCGGCTCTGCTGGAATTTTTTTTGTTCATAGTAACTTCGGAATTTGCTCTGGATAAGGATGGCAGCCTGTGTCATCTTTTTATAAAGTGCATACTGCAGGGGAAACAAGAACAAGCAACACAGTAACAACAGAGGCCGCACAGGCTCAGCGTCCTTCGAGTTTACCGGGAAGGGAAGAAGAGAAAATGCTTTTCCCCTCTATTATCACATCCTCTGTTCAGGGTTTAATCACAAAAGAGGCAAACGAGGAAGCTTTACACCTACCTTTCCAAAATGTAAACTATTACTTTAACGGTTGCCTTCAGACATACTTTTTTCCCCTAAAACATCAAAATATTTAGCCCTTCTTGGAGAAAAATTTAATAGCAATACCCTTACACGTTTACGAATCTAAAACCAGATTTCGACAGGAAAATTTTAAATGCTTCAGATTAATATTTCCTATCCAGTTTTGAAACAGGAATATAATTTTTTCATGCCTTCCAATTCCCACCATACACAAATTGACTTAGCCGTCAGCCCCCGGTTGCTAACTATCATTCCACATGACAAGTTTCTGACTGAGTTACAAGGTCCCAAATACAAGGCTTATCATGAAACGCTGACACCTTTAAGCCATTTTAACCTGTAAAAGATGAACACTCGTAAGACCAACACGGTGGTGAAGCCGTGAAACATGGACGGCTGTCACAGTGCTGTGGGCGGCCCAGGAGGCAGTGCCAGGAGCCCTCCACCCAGCCCGCTGCAGAGCTACAGAAGTGAGGAATGAAGGCCCAGGGTGAATTCTCCTCAACCTCAGTCTCTAGGCACCAAAAATACAGAGCTCTCCATGGTCTTCAAACGTTATGTCCAAATTTCTAATAAAACAGAGTATGACTCTGGGGATGAGAAGCGGCAATGAAGCCCTTTGCTTATAAGAAGGCAACTTACCATTGCAAGGAAAAATATTCCCCAGAAAATCCCTGTATCTGCCTAACTGTATCTCTGGATGTATGAGGAGGTGAAATGAGGGAGGGAAACTGCCTTCTCAGAATCGTCCAAGAACCCGGACCCTTCTGCGAGAAAATTCTTTGGTCTTATCTGACCTGCTTCACCTTTTCACTGGTCTGAAAGTCTTTGAAGACAAGAATGCTGTAGCCTACAGAGCCCCGGTGGTTTCCATCATCTCCACCTGTGCACGTGACACACTCAGACCCATCGGGCCGTCGTGAAGTGCTTTGGGAAAAAGGGTATTTCCTTAGTGGCCACAGGGCTCACGGGAACTGGCTTAGATGGATTAACACCAGCCAAAAAATGTCCAGTTATGAATGTCGAAACCCACTCCAACTGAATAACCACGTGGTCCCCAGAGGACGGATGCACTGTGCTTAGGCGGCCTGGCAAGGGGGTACGTTTACTCCATGACCATGCCATCTTAATGGCCCCTCCCTGTAGCTGGTGATGGGAGTGAAGTTTGGGACTCTGGTGGAATGGTTTGTGAGAGGACTTGGGTGCATCATTACCTTCAAGGCTATCCATGTCAGCTTGGGGGAAAAACAGAAAATACAAGATTAATGTTAGATTGCTGAATATAATGAAATTAAAAACCAGAATCAATAAAACTCCCAACCAAGAAAAAAAAAAGGCAACCTGGCTATATTAATGCCTTCCGTTTTCCAAAATATTTGTTTTACAGTTGTTACTCTTTCCAAAAATAACGCCTTCTGTCTTCCCAGCTGTAGATGACAATTTCTGGGGAGGGTTATTTTTTTAAAAAAACCAAACTCATATTTTGGAATCAATACCTGTTGTAATCACAGACTTGAAACCTTCCTTCTGTGTATCACTTGTGCTCCCAGGAAGCCTGCTCACCAAACAGAAGCCAGTGCGGCTCCTTGCTGTAGAGCTATAGGCACTGTGGTGTCAGCGTTTGCACAATAAACCTTCCTTTTCTGGGATCATGAACTCAACTGGCTCGAAGCCGAAGACGTCCCCCCACTCCTATTAATCGGGCTTAATCCTAGAGAGGCTTGAGGAAACGGCAACCCGAATCAGAAACTGAGGCAAGTCCTGGATTATGACAAGGTAACAGAATCCCTAATAATCTATGTGACCATTACACATATTAGAATGTATTATTCCTGAAATAAAAATTTAGAACGACCTAAAGCACAATCTAATAAAAGGTTCTAGAATCTACTGACAGGCCTGAATGTTACCATGCGAACCAGTCAAAACTCCATTAGGCAATTTTTAATATTTTATAACCACCTCAATGATGAGAAAGGCCTAATATTCATGTAATTTCTCTGGGCTTCAGCTGCTTCATCTGTAAACTGGAAATAAATACTGCTTACTTCAAATAATTGCAAAAAGGAAATGAGATGGGGCACCTAAAAAATCTAGTACGTACTAGTTGCCCCAAAAATATGAGTTCCCTTTCCCATCTGACTAGTTCCATAACCCTACAAGTTGGTTTGCAAACAGTAATACTGCACGAAAGAGTACTTAGATATTTGTGTTGCACCTTTAACTAAGGTGAACAAAAGCAGTTTAAGATGTTCTGAGCTTCCTCTGATTTTCAAAGATTTTAACAATTCTTCATTTTAAAATGCATAAGAAGCTGAAAGGAAAATGGCCAAAGATTAAATACCTTCTGTAATTCAAACTCAAACGTAATACATAGCCAGCATTTACCTTCTCCAATCACCGTATCACACACTGGATTCCCCAGAGTTCTCTAATTACTAGGGAGTTTATGAAAGTATTGGACCATGGATCCTCCCCACAAAGATAATAGTGTTAGGATCAGACCAGTATCTCGGTAGGTAATAATACCAAAAGATCAAAAATGTGGACAAAAACTGTTTTGCGGTGCAAGTCTAATTGCAGATGGTTTTGTTTTCCTCTTTTTGTTTTAGAGACGAGGTCCAAGCTGGACTTCGATACCTGGGCTCAAGAAGATCCTCTGGCCTCAGCCTCTCGAGGAGCTGGGATTACAGGGACACACCAACCACCATGTCTGGCTTCCCCTGGTTTTTGTTTGTTTGTTTGTTTTGTTTTTGTTTGTTTTATCATGGCAGTTCAAACTAAGTCTCTGGCCAGGCACAGTGGCTCACACATGTAATCCCAGCACTTTGGGAGGCCGAGGCAGGCAGATCACTTGAGGTCAGGAGTTCAAGATCAACCTGGCAACATGGTGAAACCCCGACTCTACTAAAACTAGAAAAATCAGCTGGGCATGGTAGCACACGCCTGTAGTCCCAGCTACTTGGGAGGCAGAGGCAGGAGAATCGCTTGAACCTGGGAGGTGGAGGTTGCAGTGAGCCCAGATCGTGCCACTGCACTCCAGCCTGGGCGACAGAGCCAGACTCCATTTCAAAAACAAAAAAACAAAAAAACAGAAAAACAAAAAAACAAAAAACAAATTAAGTCTCTGTAATGAAGTACTAGATGTAGTGCTCTTTAGCCAAACTGCACACCAGGATCCTCAGTGGCCTCGGGTGGGGCACAGTTCCCTTCTGTGGTGCAAAACTGAGGTTTACCTGTTTATATTTTCTGTAACAACGCTGAATGACAGCAGCAGCTACTTCTTGCTGTTCCCGCAAGGGTCGACCCTTAAGGGTAAAGTAAGGAGAAAAAAATCAGTAATGATGAACTACCAGAAATATCAGCTTTTTATTACTATTCATTTAATGCACCTTCTCAGAGCTGAGATCCCAGGTTTACCAAAAAATATTGATAATTAATTATAAATGAGGAAAAATGAATTTATAGAATAAACCTCAGACTATCCTTGCTTCTAAATAAAACTATGATTTTGGAATGTTAAGTAGACTAAAAATATATTCCCTTTTAAAGTATTTAACAAATTAGGCACTGTACTATTTGTCTTGCCAGATCTCAACTATCTTTCCTAAGATAACCCCAACTACTTTACTTTTGGATCAAGGATTAATGGCTTTTAACACCTTTTTGGGAGTGGTTGGAGACCACTTTGAGAATCTGTAGAAAGCCATGGGTCCCCTTCCCACCAAAAATGCACATAGAAGAGCTTTACTGCTTAATTTTAGGAGTTCAGGGGCTGCCTGGGGTTAGTCCCCAGGCCTCCAGTTGAAAACCCCTGCTTTAGGTCGTGACCTCCTAGCAGCAGAGGGGTCACTTTACTTTATATTAACTGAATAACAGGCATCCATATCATTACCAACAGTATGTTGACAAGGTGATAACCATTACATTGGCTAACATTATTTTACTAAAGCTTCTGAGAATTATTTAATGTGACATTAACAACTTTCATTAAACTCGTGAAATTTGCTTTAAGGAATACTAAAGAGACATTGTACTTGGGACGGCAAGGTAGAATAGAAAAATCAAAGCCAGGTGCGGTGGTTCACGCCTGTAATCCCAGTACTTTGGGAGGCCAAGGCAGGCAGATCACTTGAGGTCAGGAGTTCGAGACCAGCCTGGTCAACACAGTGAAAACCTGTCTCAACTAAAAATACAAGAATTAGGTGGGTATGGCGGCACGTGCCAGTAATTCCAGCTACTTGGGAGGCTGAGGCAGGAGGATCACCTGCATTGGGAGGTGGAGGTGGCAGAGCGCGGAGATTGCACCACTGTACTTCTCTAGCCTGGGCAACGGAACGTGACTCCATTTAAAAAAAAAGAAGAAAAGAAAAATCAGCACTGTTCTGTGCCAGGAGAGCTCCATTCCTGCCCTGGCCTAACCATGGACGGGCCCTTGTCCCAGCCAGTTAATTCTCTATGCCTCAGATGCTTGAGAAGACCGTGCTTCTGAAACTCTTCTACGAAGGTGCTTCAGGAACTTTGTAAACATTTGATAAAAAGTTCATGTTTAACTGTTTAAAAACTGATTGTTAAAAGCAAATGATCTGGGAGATTGAGAAAGTTCTGGAAATGGGTAGCAGTGACGGTCGCACAGCAGTGAATATACTTAACGCCCCCACGTTGCACACTTTAAAATAGACAAAATCACAAACTTTATGCTCTGAATATTTTACAATAAAATATTTTTACAAAGCAGATACACACACAGATATGTTATACAGTGAATCTTAATAAATTGGAGACTTCCAAAAAAATTCTACACATTCAGAGGAAAAAAAGAAATGGTCAAGGTTTTCATTCGCACGATTCTGACTTTCCTCTGTCCTCCCTGATCTTAAGAATGTCACAAAATGAAGGTTCTGTTCTAGTTTACCTTGTATTTCCGGAAAGCTGTCTGGACAAGCCTGGCAGCCTCATAGAGTTCTCTCTGTTCATGATCAGACAGAGTGAGCTGAGCAAATTCATTCTCTACCTTCTCACTGGTAGATGCACTCAGGAATTCTGACCAATCCGCAGCAGAGGGAAGGTTAGGTTTCTCAAAAGCGATTTCACTGACGGGAGAGCCAACAGGGCTCAAGCTGGTATTAGAAGAAGGGGTTAGAGGGTCGTTATATGCACTTCTGAAACAAGAGGAGAAAAAGGAGACATAGATTAATGATTGATTTGCACAATCCATTAGATGTTAATGAATGAACCAAGATGGTATCTGCCAGAAGCCACCGTAGGCAATTAGGAACATGCCTCCACTCAGTTAGGCAAGTTGCTAAATATACCCAGTGTACTTCGATTGAGTAAGTTCATACCCAACACCTATCATGACTTTGGTGCTATGCTAAATACTAAAACCTAGTAGCAGTATACTCTACTGCCCTTAGAAAACTTCAACTGAATTAGGGGAAACATTATGCTACATTATCTTTGTGTGTGTGTGTTTTTTTTTTTTTTTTTAAGACAGAATCTTGCTGTGTTGCCCAGGATAGAGTGCAGTGGTGCCATCTCAGCTCACTGTAACCTCCGCCTCTTGGGTTCAAGCGATTCTCCTGCCTCAGCCTCCCAAGTAGCTGGGATTAGGTGCCTTCCACCACTCCCGGCTTAATTTTTTATTTTTAGTAGAGATTCAGTTTCACCATGTTGGCCAGGCTGGGCTCAAACTCCTGACCTCAGGTGATCCACCCGTCTCAGCCTCCCAAAGTGCTGGGATTACCGGCGTGAGCCACTGCACCCAGCTTAACATGATCTCTTATACTCTGATAGCAGTAAAAAAAATAATGGGAGAGGCAGGAATAGGAGCTGGGCCTTTAAAGTGGCAACAGAACTTGTCCTCATGCTTCCTTCCTTCCTTGGTATGGTCTGCTATGACACGGCATTCATCAAATACAATCAGCCTCCCCTGCCTCCAGTTAGATCCGGGAATCTAACTTGCGTAGTGATCCCGGTAACTTTACTCACCGGATCTGGGCAGCACTGGGCAGGCAGTCAGCATCCGCTAGGTAACTGGCCAGCCAGCTCATTGTACTGCTAATGGTGGCAGGGTCTGTTCTTTCCAATCCTGAGGACTCCATGGGCACAAAATTCTCCTGCTTGATTCGGTCAGGTGTAGCTTCAATAATGTGTTCTGCCAAGGTCATCATGTTCACCTGAAGTCAGAAGTTCACAGAACACACAGGTTAGAAAGGAGCCTTAAAAGTTATCCAGGTCTACCTCCCCTGCCTCACCTTGGAGAGAAAAAAATAATAAGGCAGGAGGGCAGACTTCCACCTCAATCCAATGCAAATATCATTTTAAGGTTATAACATAATACACCGAAATATGCTGAGATCCTGAGACCTGATTATCTCCAAGTCATAGTCTGGCCCCAGACCTTTAGCCCAGTCTTGGAGAACTTGTGGCTTATACGTACTCCCTACTCTCAGAGTCAACCAATTAATGACACTGGGCAGTTCTAGAGTAACTTGTAATATTAATGAGGTGTCACTATTAGTTATATAACCAATATCTAACCACCCCCTTTTGCTCGGCCTAGAGAACCCTAGTTTAGACTGGGAATAGTGGCTCACGCCTGTAATCCCAGCAGCTTGGGAGGCTGAGACGGGTGGATCACTTGAGGTCAGCAGTTCCAGACCATCCTGGCCAACGTGGTGAAACCCCGTCTCTACTAAAAATACAAAAATTAGCCAGGCATGATGGCGCATGCCTGTAATCCCAGCTACAGAGGCAGGAGAATCGCTTAAACCTGGGAGGAGGAAGTTGCAGCGAACTGAGATCGCACCACTGCACTCTAGCCTGGGCGACAGCACGAGACTCCAACTCAAAAAAAAAAAAAAAGAAAAGAAAAAAGAATCCTCAAAGCTGGTCTGGATTAAGATATTCTTTATGCGAATCAGAGATGTGAAGTGATTCTGAAAAATGTCCTTGCATACCTCTTAGAAGTGGTAACTGAAACACAGCACTTTGGGTTAAGTGAACTGAAAATGTTCTCAGTGGAACTATACAAGGTGACAAAACGCTTCTCCTGCAACATGAAGGAGCCTCAGAAACATCCTGCTAAGTAGAGAAAGCCACAGTAGACTGCATGGTGTGTGACTCCACTTATATGAAACGTCTAGAAAAAGCAAACCTCTGGGGATAGAATCAGATCAGTGGTTGCCTAAGGCTGGGCAGAGATGGACTGCAGATGGGCAGAGGGCACTCTGGAGTGACTTGGAAGTCTTCTAGAAAGGGACTGTGGCGATGGTTGCACAGCTGTGTGTATTTACTAGAAGCCATCCCCTGTGCACTTCAAATGGGTAAATTTTATCATATGTAAATTATACCTCAATAAAGCTGTTAAAAATGCTTCTTGTGGACAATGTTATAAATTTTCATCAAAGAACAAGAATTAGTTTTTGTAATAAGAATAAAAATTAAAAATTTAAGAAAAATATATTAGGCCAGGTATGATAGCTCATGCCTGTAATCTCAGCACTTTGGGAGGCTGAGGAGGGCGGACTGCCTGAGCTCAGGAGTTCAAGCCCAGGCTGGGCAACATGGCAAAACCCTGTCTCTACCTCTACCCAAAATAACCCCCAAAATTAGCCAGACATGGTGGTGCAGGCCTAGTGCTTTCTTACAGTATCTGTAATCCCAGATACTAGAGAGGCTGAGGCAGGAGAATTGCTTGAACCCAGGAGATGGATGTTGCAGTGAGCCAAGATGGCACCACTGCACTCCAGCCTGGGTGACATAGCAAGACTCTGTCTCAAAAAAAAAAAAAAAATTGTAGCTTTCTTTCACCTTCACTATTGGCCCTCTTGATTTGTGACTCAAACAGTAGGATGTAAATCTTGCCTTTATTCTCTTTCCATGAAAGTATTCAATATATATTTAATATATTTAAAAAGCAAGGTGGAATTTCTGAAGCCTAAAAGGTTGTCACTCTACAATCACTTTCCTAAATCCTCCATTTTATAAACATGTAACAACGTAAAAACATCTTAAGTAACATTCTCAGCAGCTGGACCTGAAAAGTCACGTCACTCATTTCTAAATTTCACGGGTTGTGCTCAGAGAAGACAGCTTTTAAATGGGTAGCTTTGGATTTTTATTCAAATTTTCTTCATGTCCTAGTATATGAGCAGTTTTCATAAATGTGTCTTGGATATCTGAAAAGAACAATTATATACGTAATTGCTATGTGTATTAACTACATATAGGCATATAGTTATATATACATCATATATTAAATCTATCATATATTAAATACATATGAAATCAAGCCTTCTGATTTTGTTGTTCAACTTGTTCATATGCTTTTCATATCTACTTGATCTGAAAAAATTCTGAGTTAGTTGTTAGTAGCACACTATGACTGTGGGTCCACATTTCTTTGTATTTACTAGTATTTGCTGTAATGTCTCAAGGTTATGGTGCTAGGTATACAATAGTTTGCAACTGTCATATCTTCTTCATAAACTATATATATATAAAATTTGCTTTGAATTGTACTTTTCATCTTTTTTCTTTTTATACTCATTTATCTATTATAGCTCTATCATTTCATTTTCATTGTTTCTCTTTCATTTCATTTTGGTTGTATTTCTTACAAGTAGCATATATCTTGCTTTTATAAAAAAAAAAAAAAAAAAAAAAAACCGAGGCCAGGCGCGGTGGCTCACGCCTGTAATGCCAGCACTTTGGGAGGCCGAGGTGAGCAGATCATGAGGTCAGGAGATTGAGACCGTCCTGGATAACACAGCGAAACCCCCATCTCTACTAAAAATACAAAAAATTAGCCGGGCGTGGTGGCGGGCACCTGTAGTCCCAGCTACTCGGGAGGCTGAGGCAGGGGAATGGCGTGAACCCGGGAAGTGGAGGTTGCAGTAAGCAGAGATGGCGCCCCTGCACTCTAACTTGGGCGACAGAACGAGACTTCGTCTCAAAAAACAAAACAAATCAAAATAAAAACAAAAAACCAAATCCAAAAATCTGCCCTTTAATAGGATTATCACTTCCTAGAGTGTGAATGAATCCTGTGTGAAAAGGTTCCCGTTTCCTGTGATTTCTATAGTTACGTTTTCCTTTGTTACCATCCCTGAACTTTTTCCAAATGGGCCAAATTTTTCTTTTTTCCCCTTCAATGACTTAGAAATTCTGTAGCCTGTTTTTTTTCTGTTTGTTTGTTTTCTTTCTGAGATGGAGTCTTGCTGTGTCACCCAGGCAGGCAGTAGCGTGATCTCGGCTCGCTACGACCTCCACCACCAGGTTCAAGCAATTCTTGTGCCTCAGCCTCCCGAGTAGCTGGGATTACATGCACCCACCACCATGCCTGGCTAATTTTTGTATTTTTAGTAGAGACAGAGTTTCACCATGTTAGCCAGACTGGTCTCGAACTCCTGAACTCAGGTGATCCTCCCGCCTTGGCCTCTCAAAATGCTAAGAATACAGGCATGAGCCACCACGCCTGTCCTTCTGTAGCCCGTTTTTTTTTTTTTTTGAGACGGAGTCTCGCTCTGATCGCCCAGGCTGGAGTGCAGTGGCCGGATCTCAGCTCACTGCAAGCTCCGCCTCCTGGGTTTACGCCATCCTCCTGCCTCAGCCTCCCGAGTAGCCGGGACTACAGGCGCCCGCCACCTCGCCCAGCAATTTTTTTTTTTTTTTTGTATTTTTTAGTAGAGACGGGGTTTCACCGTATTAGCCAGGATGGTCTCGATCTCCTGACCTCGTGATCCGCCCATCTCGGCCTCCCAAAGTGCTGGGATTACAGGCTTGAGCCACCGCGCCCCGCCTGTAGCCCGTTTTTATGCTACCTACTAACTTGACATTTCTAACTAGCATATTTCAGCCTATCCAGTGCACATCTATCTATATCACGAGTGGAACAAAATCTATTACTGTCTCTGAACCAGAGAGCTTTCATACACTTTTACTCTCTTCATTTCTCTACCTTCCCTGGTTTGGTTAAAATAATTTAGAATTTTAGTTCTAGGAGACTGTTTAAACATTATTCCTCTTCTATTTAAAGAGTCTCTTCCTCACAACTGCCTCTCACATACAGCCACACTATCAATAATTGCTCAGTTTTCCTGGTTTGATTGTTCACTCCTCTATGAACGGTTTTTGCCATTTTCAAAAATTATTTCATTGTTTTTAAGTGTTATCTTCTCACGTGGCTAAAAAACTTTCTTTAGACTGCCGCTTTTTCCACAGACGCACGCTCTTAATTTGGCAAGATGTTATTCTCTTACAGATCTGTGAAAATAGGAAGTAGATTTTTTAAAGGTTATTTTCTATTTCCTGCATGAACTCTGTTTCAGCGAAGACCACTTTCTAAAAAGCTGCGCTATCCAATGGCTATTTAAACTTAAATAAAATTAGAAACCCAGTTCCTGAGTTGCACTGGCTATATTTCATACATATGCCCTTTACAATGGCTAGATGACAGCTATGCTGATGGAGTGCCTGATTCCGCATGTGGCACCGAATGTCTCCCACGGTGGGCGGCATGGATAGAGGGCACGTCCACCACTGTGGGAAGGTCCTAGATATTCATATTTATAATATAGTTCTAGATTGCTCAGTTTTGGTGTCTGGCGTGGGTTCCATCAGGAATTGTGTAAAACAGGATTTGGCAAACGATGGCAGGCTGAATCCAGCCAGCTGCCTGTTTGTGTAAATAAAGTTTTACTAGGAGACAGTCACCCTCCTCCATTTAATGCTAAGGCTGTTTTGGTGCTGTTAGGGCCCATTAAGTAGCTAGGACAAAGTCTGTAAGGCCTATAGAGCCTCAAAATATTCACTACTTGGCTCTTTATAGAAGAAATGTACCAGCCTCTTGTCTAAAACATTGTTTGATTTTTCTGAGCAGTCCTCCCCACGACTGCAGTGGTTGGTAGGTGATATGGTTTGGCTGTGTCTCCACCCAAATCTCATCTTCAACTGTAGCTCCCATAATTCCCCTGTGTTGTGGGAGGGACCCAGGGGGAGATAACCGAATACTGTTCTCGTGGTAGTGAAGAAGTCTGTCGAGAGCCGATGGTTTTCTTTTTTTTTTTTTTTTGAGACGGAGTCTTGCTCTGTCGCCCAGGCTGGAGTGCAGTGGCCGGATCTCAGCTCACTGCAAGCTCCGCCTCCCGGGTTTACGCCATTCTCCTGCCTCAGCCTCCGGAGTAGCTGGGACTACAGGCGCCCGCCACCTCGCCCGGCTAGTTTTTGTATTTTTAGTAGAGATGGGGTTTCACCCTGTTAGCCAGGATGGTCTCAATCTCCTGACCTCGTGATCCGCCCGTCTCGGCCTCCCAAAGTGCTGGGATTACAGGCTTGAGCCACCGCGCCCGGCGAGAGCTGATGGTTTTCTAAGGGGTTTCCGCTTTCGCTCGGCTCTCATTCTCTCTTGCCTGCCACCATATAAGATGCGACTTTCGCCTTCTGCTACGATTGTGAGGCCTCCCCAGCCACGTGGAACTGTGAGTCCATTAAACCTCTTTTTCTTTATAAATTCCCCAGTCTGGAGTATGTCCTTAGCAGCCGCGTGAGAACGGACTGATACAGTAGGTCAGAAGTGGTGCCCCCAACAACTCCCCAGAAATGGGAACACATTGGTGAGCATGCAAGCTTCTTTCTCATCCTCTGCAAACAGCAGAGGGCTGGCAAGAAGGGGCCCCTGGGATGCAACGAGCAGGAATGGCTCAGAAATCAGGCCTCTCCCAAGACGTGCTGACCAGGACATGTGATCTCCTCCACACACCTCCCTCTCCTTCTATCACTTCTACAGGCACGGGTGCCCTGTTGAATTCTGAGTCTTTTTTTCCCTTTTACATTTGTTTCAGGTTGCATCAATGTGAGGCTGGAAAGAGAGGAAGTCAAACATGTTTTTAGGCTGCCCTTATGGTCCTCCCCTATATATTTTAATAGATGGAATTTGCTTATTAGGCTAATGTCAAGTTTATTTCAGTACATATTCTCTTAGTCCGTAACAACTTTAAGGTCCTAAAAGGATTCTGGAATTGCTAGATTTATTATAAGGGCAGTCAGTTATCAGCTTTAGGAATATTTCACCGCCCTCCTGAGAGCCTCACGCCATATATGCCCTTTACAATGGCTAGATGATAGCTATGCCGGTCAAGGTCACTCAGATAATTCAAAATCTATCCATGGGCTTCCAGTGCTAGCTATTTTAGGGCCTTGACTATATTCTAACTAGTACTTAAAACAGTGAAATCAATCAACCTAAATGCAAGGAGGAAGCAGATGACGTACTGTAGGGTCCTGAGTGAGTTCTGAGGAGTTGGTACAAGGAGGGAAGGCTTTGCTGAGACCAGGGTCACTGGCATTCAGGCCCTATCCCCAGTGCCCGATTCACCAAATGAAAATGTGGCCCCAAGGAAAGAAGATACTCCAACGACGTTCTGCACAAGACCAGACTTCGAAGGCTTCGCGGGGGAGAAAACGATACAACCTTCGGAAACTGACCGTAAAGATCACAGCGACTGTAACGCCCCGGCCTCTGCGGGCTTACCCTGTCCCTGCTTTTTACCTGTATGTCATCCATGGGCTGGGCGCATTCTTCATTTTCTGCACTATCACGGTAGGACCCCAGCTCTGTATTCACCACCTCTCTGTGAGCCATCATCAGGACACTCACTGGTTCCCGTGGACGCACCTGCGAAGGTGCTGCCTCCTTTCCTACACTGGTCCCCTTCGGATTTCCAGTCACCTGTACTGTAGACACACCAATGTAAAGATCTTTGGAATTCCACTTTCCTACAGGCTGAGATCCAGAGGCTTGAAATGCTGCAGTCTCTGGAGCGGGAGGGGAGAGTTCCCGGCTGAAGTCCCTCACTCCTTCACTGGGACTGAGTGTCTCGGGGACAGACTGCTTAGAACTAGGGCTCTGCTTCCTGATATTTGGCTCTTCCAGACTCAGTGCAGTGGGAAGCAGCTTCTCCTGCCTTGTCTGGAAGTACTCAGGGTTCAATTTATGCTTTTTGGGAGCCGGATAATCTTTGTGGCTCTCACTGCTGTAGTAATTAGAGGGTTCAGAACGAGGTCTTCTCAGCTCTGAAAAGTACAGTAGAAAGGATAGTCAGGACAGGAGATACAACTAGGAATCCTAAAGATTCAACACTTTCTCTATGCCTGAGAGACACCAAGCGCAAAGCCGGAACTCAAGACCCGTCCCTAACGTTTCAATATCCCCAGGAGCATACATCAGATTCAGATCATCCTCCTCCAAAATTATGTATTTCTTGCATGAACATAGAACTTTTGCTACTTTCTTCTGTACTGGGGGAGGGGGCAGCACTAGGCATTCTTAAGGAAAAATCAGAAACATTAACAAAAACTCGGAAATGTTTGTGACTATCCTATGGACTTTGCTGAGGGCAGCTGCATGAAAGCAAACGGGATCTCTGTCAAGCTCTGAGATGTCATGATTCTGAATTCTTACCTGGGTTGGTGCTTGCAATAACAGTGACTCCCTTGGGTATTTCTGGAGAGCTGATGGCTTCGCTGTGCCACTGGGCCATCCAGCTCTCTGTGCTGGGCTCTTCGCTTGCAGGACAGTGGATTCTGGGGTTCTGTCCAAGCTGAGCCTGCTCATCTCTCTGCAGGTGCTCCAGACACTCTGCTAACTTCACATGACCCCGTGACCTGGCAATTCCCAAAGGCAGCCTTCCTAGAGAGTCAGGAATTGAGATGGCCCGACGGTCCCACTTGTACAACACGACGGCAGCTTCCAAGTGCCCTAGGGCACACGCCCACATCTAGAAGACAAGGAGACACAGCAAGTGTTCTCAATCAGAGGTCAAGACCAGACCTGACTTTTGCCATTGGTGCCAATTGACAAACTGGTCCTTGCTGGCAATCTCGGTGGGGCCACTGAAGATTCCCATAGTATCTCCAAAACATGCCATTGTCAGCAAGAGACAACAGTGGGAACCAGGCACATCCGATGCCAGGCTGGAAGGATGGCGAGGGGGCTACGTGAATCCATTCCTTACCAGAGGGGTACAGGAGAAGTGATCCACATTCAAAGGGTCAACTTCCAGTTCCAGGTCAATGCTATCCGCGTGCTTTGTACTATAAGGGAGAGCACCAGAAATTATCACATTATTCATCACCGTTAAAAGGAAACACCACAGTGTTATAAAACCCCACCAAGATGAAACCCAACTGGGCATATAACATCCCCATGGTGAAGAAACAGAGTCCCAGGGCAGCGTGGACACTCCATTTGGCTAGGAGTTCAAAGAAAATAACAAATCCAACATTTAATTATTATCTTACTGGGTATTTCTTGGGAACAAGTTCATAAAACTCCCTTGGAAACTGTCCTAGGACAAAGCCCTTTGCTCGCCGGCTATAAAGCGGACCGAACGGGGAGATTTCTTCTGCGGGTGGCAGTGCTCAGGAAGAATGTGAGCGAGGACGCGTGAGGCTGACCCCCAGCCAGCTGCACCACAGCCTTACCGCCATTTGATGAGGGTCTGGATTAGGGTGGCATAGCCCTGGGCAGCGGCCAGGTGGAGGAGGGTCATTCCGCGGAACGTCTTGGAGTGGATCAAGTGCTTGGACTTCGCCCAGCAGGCTCGGCTCATCATCTTCTCGCATACCACGACCACACGGCTCTCAAAGCAGCTCCCCAAGGCCCCGGTCCCAGAAGCACACTGTCACGGAAGAGCGCACGTTACGACCTCAGGACTAAAGGCCTTCCACCCCATCAGCGCTTTGATGTAGGGCAAACAAATGCTTTACGATGAGAAACTCACAACGGAAAACGGAAAACACTGAAAATAAAGAAACTGGCTGGGCATGCTGGCTCATGCCTGAAATCCCAGCACTTTGGGAGGCTGAGGTGGGCAGATCACTTGCAGTCAGGAGTTCAAGACCAGCCTGGCCAACCCTAACCCGAACCCCGTCTCTACTAAAAATACAAAAATTAGCCAGGTGTGGTGGTGGGCACCTGTAATCCCATCTACTCAGAGGTTGAGGCATGAGAATCACTTAAACTGAGGAGGCGGAGGTTGCAGTGAGCCAAGATTGCGCCACTGCACTCCAGCCTGGGCGAAACTGTGTCTCAAAGTAAAAAACAAAACAAACAAAAATTAGCTGGGTGTGGTGGTGTGCACCTGTAGTCCCAGCTACTCGGGAGGCTGAGGTGGGAAGATTGCCTGAGCCTGGGGAGTTCAAGGCTACAGTGAGCTGTGATCGCACCACTGCATTCCAGCCTGGGTGACAGAGCGAGACCTTGTCTCAAAAAATGACAACAACAACAAAAAAACCCAAACCCCAAGAACCGTCCATGAAATTGAGACTAGAATGTGCTTAGCTTCAGCTCAGTAGCACCTCTCTGAAGTTCACAACTCGAAAGACACAAGTCTATCTATTACGGCTGACACTCTGATTAGGAACTTTATGCCGATTCATCTTGGGGAAAGCGTACATAGCCTTAGAAAAAAAAAGTCGCTCGGCTCTAGCCTTCCTGTAGACAGTAAACTGTTATGAGACAGTGGAGCAGAATAGCCTTCCTAATGTTTGCACTGGCGGGTATAGTGGCTCTTTCACTCTCTCGCTTCTTTTTTTTTTTTTTTTTTTTTTTTGAGACAGAGTCTCACTCTGTCACCCAGGCTGGAGTGCAGTGGCAAGATCTTGGCTCACTCCAACCTCTACCTCCTAGGTTCAAGCGATTTCTAACTAATTTTTGTATTTTTAGTGGAGACAGGTCTCACCATGTTGGCCAGGCTGGTCTCGAACTCCTGACCTCAAGTTATCTGCTCGCCTCAGCCTCCCAAAGTGCTAGGTTTACAGGCATGAGCCACCGCGCCCAGCCTCTTGCTTCTTCTGAAGGAGAATTAGATCACTTAGATGTGGATTGTTTTTTCCTTAAAGAAATGACTAAAAGTATCTAATAATAATCCAGTCCTTTGTATAAAGTAAAAAGGATACTGAGGAGAGCATTTAGAGATCTTGAAATTTAAGCATTATTAATAACAATAAGGGCTATAGGAAAGAGAAATTTACTAATTTTAACCACATGGGTTACTTCCTATGACTCAGTTGTAACGGAAGAAAAATAAAATCAAAGTTAGTAAACTTCAACAGCTTATCTGAGTCTCTGTGACAGCAGTTTTATGTTTAACACTTCCCCAAATAAATGGCACTTCTAGGCTAATTTGTATCTCTGGTGTTATTTAAAAAGTACTATTTTTTTTTCTGGCAATATACTCCATAAACTTTACTTACTACAGAAATCCTATGCCTCCTCGCGGATTTTTATTTTTAAATGTGGAAAAAATGCCTCCCAAAATAAAAAAGGCACATGATGGGATTGTTACGTCGGCCCCATCAGAGCTGTAAAAACACCTACAGGAGCAGAGTTAGGCGAACCCAACATGCCACAAACTGACCTTGACTCAAAAGGCCAAGGCACAGCCATTTCACACACACCAGACACGAACGAAAGGAAATTTTTTATTTTGTATTAAACAAAAACAGCCATGTCTCTATCCTGCATGGCAAACACAGACATTTACTGAAGGCAACTGAAACTGATGAAAAGATATTCAATAGTGGCTAACAAGGGATGAGATTCTAGGCCAGTTGCGTGGTGGCTGAACTTTAAAATGACATTACATACTATTCCTTTTTTTTTTTTTTGAGACAGAGTCTCGCTCTGTCCCCCAGGCTGGAGTGCAGTGGCCGGATCTCAGCTCACTGCAAGCTCTGCCTCCCAGGTTTACGCCATTCTTCTGCCTCAGTCTACCAAGTAGCTGGGACTACAGGCACCCACCACCTTGCCCGGCTAGTTTTTTGTATTTTTTAGTAGAGACAGGGTTTCACCGTGTTAGCCAGGATGGTCTCGATCTCCTGACCTCGTGATCCGCCCGTCTCGGCCTCCCAAAGTGCTGGGATTACAGGCTTGAGCCACCGCACCTGGCCACATACCATTCCTTTTATGCCACTTTTGTTGGTGAAAGAAAAAGCATTTTAAGGAGATCTCTTATGTGAGCCATGAGGTAAATTAATGATTACGTTTTTTATAAAACTTAGTACTATCAGCCAGGCGCAGTGGCTCATGCCTGTAATCCCAGCACTTTGGGAGGACAAGGTGGGCAGATCACCTGAGGTCAGGAGTTCAAGATCAGCCTGACCAACATGGAGAAACCCCATCTCTACTAAAAATACAAAATTAGCTGGGCATGGTGGCACACGCCTGTAATCCCAGCTACTAGGGAGGCTGAGGCAGGAGAATCACTTGAACCTGGGAGGCAGAGGTTACAGCGAGCCGAGATTGTGCCATTGCACTCCTGCCTGGGCAACAAGAGCAAAACTCTGTCTCAACAACAATAAACAACAACAACAACAACAAAATCTAGTACTATCAAGTGAAAAAGAAGCCTATCTTAGGCTGGGTGTGTGGCTCACGCCTGCAATCCCAGCACTTTGGGAGGCCGAGGTGGGTGGATCACCTGAGGTCAGGAGTTTGAGACCAGCCTGGCCAACATGATGAAACCCCATCTCTACTCAAAAGACAAAATGAGCTGGGCGTAGTGGCACACGCCTGTAATCCCAGCTACTAGGGAGGCTGAGGCAGGAGAGTCACTTGAACCTGGGAGGTGGAGGTCGCGGTGAGCCATGATTGTGTCACTGCACTGCAGCCTGGGCGACAGAGTAAGACTCCATGTCAAAAAGGAAAAAAAGAAGCCTATCTTAGCCTTAATAATATTTTACTGTTTGCCAAGTCATTTCTTTCCTGCTGATTTCTGAAGACGGGGGAGCAATATGAAAATGTGAGGAGGAAAGAGGCTAGCTTTTTGGGTGTGACATATGATGCTATTTTAACCTATCATTATTTGAAATGTTACTAATACTTGATATTTATGAGGTTCATAAAACCAAAAATATTCACCTAAAAACTTAACTGTGTAAAGGAAATTATAATTTGTCTTGAAGAGAAAGAGGGGTCGTTATTTGAGGTTTTTTTTTGCAAAGACTGAGTAGTGGAAATAAAAAATACCATCAGCTCCTTTAAATTTATCTTAGGGTTCCCTGAGAAATAATTTCTCCCTGGGAGACTTCCCCAAAATGAACTTCCTAAATGAAATGTATATAAAACCTTCAAGACCAATGGGACTCTGAAACAATATTTGGTAATTGACCTGTATTTGGCAATATCATACATTCTTCATGGAACTTACAGAAAGTCTGTGAAAGATGCTGTAATGTATAATGTCATTCTACACTGAATCATTACATAAACACTTTCTTTGGGCTCTTTTCATATTGACCTTGAGTTTATAAAAGGCTTATATGAATTACTGAATTCAATTATGTTTTAGAGCTATACTTAAGATAGGGATAAAATACAGAATAGAAAGTAGGAAGATTCTAAGGTAATTCTGAACCTTAGCAGAATCTGAGTCACCATCTGGCCTTTTTTTTCTTTTTTTTTTTTTTTGAGATAGGGTCTTATTCTATTGACCAGGTTGGAGTGCAGTGGAGTGATCATGGCTCACTGCAGCCTCAACTCCCAGGCTCAAGTGATCCTCCCACTTCAGCCTCCTGAATAGCTGGGACCACAGGGATGTACCACCACGCCTAACTTTTAAATTTTTTTTTAGAGAGACAGGGTCTCAGTATGTTGCCCAGGCTGGTCTTGAACTCCGGGCTCAAGCAATCCTCCCGTCTTGGCCTCCTAAAGTGCTAGGATTATAGGCGTGCACCACCACGCCCAGCTAATATCTATTTTCCAATTGGTTGCCCTTAACTCCCACTGCCCTGTAATTCAGTAGTGAATTCTGAGATGAACAGATATAACTTAAGGATTAGGTGGGTAAACAACTGAGAAGCTCCGCATTCCAAGGCTTCTTCCATACTGCACAGATTGTAATGCTTAAAAGCACAGGTACTGTAAAGTACTCCCTCAGGCCTTCTGCCTGAATTCAGGGATAGCATCAGCAGCAGAGAAGAGGCCTGTGATGCATCCACTGCCTCGCCAATCCATAAACATGACGCGAAATGGGAGCTGAGCATCGGCGCCGCCTCCTACCTGTGCCTGGCTCCCTCCATTCCCGCTCCCGCTGCCGCCTCCACTGCTGCCGCCTCCGCTCGCCTGTTTGTGCTGCTGGGACCCCGTCATCTCAGCCATCCTCCTCTCCATCTGCTCCAGTCGTTCCAGGATGGACATCCTGAACTGGTTATCTAGGGCAGAGCAGGAGGAAGAGTAAGGTTGTGTTCTGGAAGAAAAGCAGTCAACATGTGGCCTTGCCCGCCTTGCGAGACCAGCATCCAAATGCTGTTCGTAACTTCACCAAAACAGAGAGGTCTCTGCAGGCCAGAGTTCCCCAGCACGATCATGAGTCTGTCACCTCACACAGGATGGTGGCATCTTCAGCAGCCCAAAGTTCTTGGATAAAGGACCAGAAAACATCTTTTTGTCAGAGATCAAAAAGAGGTTCAGGTTCCTGCCCCCCAGTTTCTTTGTCAAATTCCCCAATGGAAACCCTGACATGAGATCTGGTAGAGAGCCCTCTAGAGCGAGCAAAATAAATAAATACAATTTAAATTAAACTAGTAGAAGAAAGCAATCATGGCAAGAAAGGAAGGTATGTTAGACCAAATTAAAAAAAAAAAAAGGTAGTATCTCTTTTACCAAAACACTGAGTTTTTACAAAAAAAATTTTTTTTTAATTTTATTTCCTGACCCAGGCTCTAGCTTTTATAATTTACTTCAGGAATAGCATTATTCAGTGCCTGAGAATGTTACACCCCTTTTTGTTTTGAGACAGTCTCACGTGGTTGCCCAGACTAGAGTGCAGTGGTGTGATCTAGGCTTACCCGCAACTTCCACTTCCCAGGCTCATGCCATCCTCCCACCTCAGCCTCCCAAGCAGATGGAACCACAGGTGTGCACCACCATGCCCAGCTAATTTTTGTTTTAGCCCTTTTTTTTTCTTTAGAGATGGAGTTTCACCATGTTGCCCAGGCGGTCTCAAACTCCTGGGCTCAAGGAATCAAAGTGCCGGGAGTGCAGGCATGAACCACCATATCCAGCCACATTTGATGTCTTTTTTTTTTTGAGACAGAGTCTCCTGGTGCCGCCCAGGCTGGAGTGCCAGTGGCGCAATCTCAGCTCACTGCAAGCCTCAGCCTCCCAAGTAGCTGGGATGACAGACGCCTGCCACCACACCTGGCTAATTTTAGTATTTTTAGTAGAGACGGGGTTTCACTATGTTGGCCAGACTGGTCTTGAACTCCTGATCTCGGGATCTGCCCGACTTGGCCTCCCAAACTGCTGGGATTACAGGCGTGAGCCACTGCGCCCAGCCCCACATTTCTTTTAACACGTGTCTCATCAGAGACAAACATAAATAGGTACTTCAACTTCTACATCAGAGAAACAACAGGAATTACTGTTGGAGCTAGGATTGAAACTCAAAGAGAAAACATGTTGTGATTCTGTACCACTTTACCAAGATTAGAACACATCTCTCCACATTCCTGCATTTACACACACGTGTGTGTGCACACACAAGCATACACGTTAGATGTACATGTATATATGTACATGTACATGTACATATCCATGTACATAAGGAGTTAAATCGATGTGAAAATCGATCTGCCCATACTCGCTTCATATATATATAATATATACATTATATATGTCATAATATAACATATCATATATAAAATATATGATCTATAATAATATATATGTTAAAATATATATAGAGAGAGAGAGAGACTTTTTTTGAGATGGAAGCTCACTCTGTTGCCTAGGCTGGAGTGCAGTGGCATGATCTCGGCTCACTGCAACCTCCGCCTCCTGGGTTCAAGCAATTATCCTAGCTCAGCCACCTGAGTAGCTGGGACTACAGGCACATGCCACCATGCCCAGGTACATTTTTTTGTATTTTTAGTAGAGACGGGGTTTCACCATGTTGGCCAGGCTGGTCGTGAACTCCTGACCTCAAGTAATCTGCCCGCCTCAGCCTCCCAAACTGCTGGGATTACAGGCGTGAGACCCGGCACCTGGCCACACTTCACAAATTTTAAGGAACACTGTGCCAGCTATTCAATAGCAAACAGGGGAGGTCTCTCCCTGCTCGAGCACAGGCAGACCTTGGTAAGTGAAGAAGGCAGCATAATGTGATAAGGAGGGATGGGGTGGGGACAGAGTTTAGACAAGTCAGGAAAGGTGACACTTCGAGTTTGATCAGTATGGTGAGAAGGAGCCAAACATGTCCAGAACTGGGGCCTGGTAATAGCACGTGCAAAGGCCCTGAGGCAGGGCATTCAGGGAGCAGAAGACTGCGTGGCTGGAGCACAGAGGTAGGGAGAGCAGGAGACGATAGAGCTAGAGGTGTGCAGAAGCCAGACAGTGAACGACTATGCAGAGCCCTGGCTCTGCCATATAATAGCTGTGTAGTTTTGAACTTAGAACAAAACCTTTGATGCCTCAGTTTCCTCACCCCTTAAATGGGGACAGTAGTTACATCTACCTCAGAGGACTGTTAATCCATGTAAGTGCTCAGAACACGATAAATCCTAGGTTAGCGTGCTTGCCATCACCATCATCTTTAGACAAATGAAGTCAATGTCTGTAGAAGCTGACTGAACAGCTGTGACCACATATTTCTCCTCCAACTGTTGAGAACATAACTATTTTCAAAATAAAGTCATCTGAATTATGCAAAGGGATAATCTGGAAAAGAAATATTTTATCACCACTCCTTACCATCCTGACTATAAATTCCAAGACTAGTGAGCAAAGCGTACGACGGTTCCATGCGAGAGAAAACAACAGGCACAGCTAGCACTCACAGAATGCTTCCTGCATGCCAGGCACCACTGTGTCACTGTGCAGATACTAACTCATTTACTCTTCACAACCATCACATGAGATAAGTATTGTTATTATCCTCCTTTTCCAGATGAGAAAACTGAGGCGCATGGAGATAAGCCATCTGTTTGGCCCCAGGGCTGGAAGTATAACCAGATATGCCAAGAAGAAGGAAGGGTGATGGGCAGAGAAGACACACAGGCATGAGGCAGTCTTACCAGAAGAAGACAATATTCTCACTCTCCAGAAAGCTTAGCTCTACTCAAAAGACAGTCAATACCCAGTCAGCAGTTCAGTCCTCACTTCAGATCAAACTGATTTTACTTTACTAAAACAAAACACAAAAGCAAGAGGAAGACTGCTTTTTAAGAATCTTGATATTATTTTCTGGCTGGGCACGGTGGCTCACGCCTGTAATCCCAGCACTTTCAGAGGCTGAGAGAGATCACCTGAGGTCACGAGTTCAAGACCAGCCTGGCCAACATGGTGAAGCCCAGTCTCTACTAAAAATACAAAAAAGTTAACCAAGTGTGGTGGTACATGCCTGTAGTCCCAGCTACTCAGGAGGCTGATGCAGGAAAATCGCTTCAACTCAGGAGGTGGAGGTTACAGTGAGCAGAGATGGCACCACTACACTCTAGCCTGGATGATAGAGAGAGACTCTGTCTCAATAAAAAAAAAAAAAAAGATTTCTCATATTATTTTCTAATAAACTACTTCCAGGAACAACAATGCAAGAAAGACACTTCCTCTTTTGAAGTGAAAAATAACGTCTTCCTTCCAATTGCACAACTATGGATGGACAGACACAGGCAAACTTGGAGGATCCCACCGCTAAGCGTCTCACTCAGTGGCAACTCCCTGCAGGGAAGTAACTGAATACACGCTGGGTGGGGTAACTTGCACACAGCCATTCTCATCCTGTGACCACCAGCAGAAAACACAAGATGATTACTGAGGTGGCGCTGGTGTCCTTACTCCAGATGCCATGCCTCTCCTTTAGAAACCTGAAATCTTGCAGATCACAGGTCTCTTCCATCTGAAGCCTAAGAAGTTGACTCTTCAGTTAGAGTCTAGTTCCAAGCAGCATGGCAGTTGCCCTATGTGGAATATTATAAACTCCCCTGCTTATTCCTAATGCTGCTAAGCCAGACGACCATTTGTCTCAGAACCTACTCGGGGATCCTCATGCATCCCATCGAAATGGCTTGACTGAATTTTAAACCTCCACAGCCACAGATCTGTGATTTCTTCTGCGAGTCTACAAATCTTGCATCTGACGAGCGAGTTTTCAGTATCCATTTGACTTGTTCCGGAGCACTCTGGAACCACTCTGCAACTGAGTGGCCAAGATCAATATCCCATGGCAGACAAAGGGGCAGAAAAGCACCAAACGCGCTCTCTGAGCTGTGGTCAGCCTGGAGTGAGCCTGCCTGCTGCCCGTGGAGGTGGCTTTGTGCTGCAGTGTGCTGCAGTGCGGTCTCCGCATCAGCTGTCCCCTGCCCATCCCCCTGTCAAGCACGGACACTGCAGAAACAGACCTTCCCTGACATCACTGAGTCAGGCCCTGCCCACGGCATCTCCTGGTCAACCGCTCCAACAGTCACAATGACACCGTGTGTGCCACAGAGGTGACCAGCTTTTGTTCCCCAGCTGCATTCCCTGTTGCTATGCCGTGAGTGCATGATATTAAGCTGCTCTGAGAAGCACTTCATGAAAATACTCAGAAGCAATTATGTGCCTCTTAACAAAATCATATCATGCATAACGGCATCTCTGAGTCTCTCAATTCCAAAGGGGAAGGGAGTGATAATTAAAATAAAAAACAATCTCAAATGCAAATGACTGAGCTGGCATCCCAGGGAGTGAGGTCTGCTGCACTCTGCTGCCCAACTTCAGACAGACTTTCTCCTCACATGTCCTTTCCTCTGCACAGGGCCAGGGCCCAGCTCTTGGGGTTGTAAGGCTTAGATGGATAAAATGATGGTCTTTACATCTCCATACTAGCAAGCCAAAAGCAACACCTTTATGCTTGTTTTGGTTTTATAGCTTTATCAGGATAATTAAAACACTGTGAAATATTTGGCAAATTGAGAGCTGTGCATTGCTTTAACTGTATACTGTGTGTGATAACGGGATACAGGCAATACAATTACTCAGAAGCAAAGAAGAATTTCTGATCATTAGAGTAAAAAAGTACATTTGAAGAATTCACTTATTCATGCACAAATATTCACTGGAGCACCTACTATGTACCAGGCAGTAGGGAGGACCTAGAACAGTAGTGAAAATATCCTTGTCCTCTTTTGTTGACCAACAAATAATTTATGCAGCTCAAACAAACCTGGAGTTTTAAATTAATAAAAGGCGGAGAAGGGGGAGTAGGCATAATGCATAGATTTAGGGGGCTGATGAGTTTGGTCCTAGTTCTCACCCATGATGCTTCAAAGACAACAGGGTCAGCTTTGAGGGCTTCCAAGTGGATGTCCTTAGGACAGCCCGAGTGGAGCAGCTGAACCCCTCCGTCGGGAGAAAATTCTGCACAGAAGAAAAGTTACAAGTGCAAGTTTCCATGGGCACATGAGGCTTAGAGGTGGCTCAAGGCCAGAGGAGGCTTCAGAGGTCCCAGCAAAGAAAGCCAGCTGCTCTAGCTCCACTTCCTGCCTGGTAGTTCCGAGATTTTTAGTTCTTATCCTGAAATATTAGGCTATATCCATGGCACCGGAAGAACAAGTTCCTGCTTCATCACAGAACAGACACTCTATTATTCGCTGCGGCGAGTGAACTCCGGGCAAGGGTACGGAAAACAGGTGCACAGAGATGTGTTTCTAGTAACACAAGTTGGCCTCCTGTTGAAGACATGAGGATGACAGACGCATAATCCAGAGACAGACACGACCATCCTAAGCATTTTACCCAAGAAAATAAACATTTACATAATATTTCTACACATACATGCTTTGGTAAAAAACAGTATAAGGAGCCACCTACTTAGACCCTTCTAGGTATCAAGACAAACTTCACAAAAGTTAGTTGCAATGATACCCTACCTTTAAGTGGGAAAAATGATAGAACTTCTGTGGTCACACAGAAGGCCACAAATAAATATATATAATTTACATCCTGCGGGGTGCAGAAGTGAATGTTAGACCCAGAACTGCACTGAGCTGTCAGCCACGTCCTCCCCAGCGAAACGACAAACTTTCTGAGGGCATGGAAGAGCAGGGCAGACCAGGAAAACGCAGAAGCAAAAAAATCCTTTGACAGACAAGGAAGTATCCAACGACACAAAATAAAGTGTCAACTGGGCTGAGGTTCCCCAGCTCTTAACCCCCCTGGGTAAGTTCCATAACTCCTGGATCTAAAGACTCAGGCAAAGTGAGGTCTGAATAATGTCTTACTCCTGGTGCAGAACCTCTGGGTGTGAGTCTCAGCTTCCCTTCCAGTGGCAGAGTCTCCATGCATGACCCCCCTGCCTGTTCCTTGCTAGAGGCCATGTGCTGTGAGTGTGTGTGTGTGATCCACCCGCCTGCTCCTGGCTGGAGGCCGTGTGCTGCCCTAGATGGGGGTTTCTGCTCATCCCAGTGACCATTCCTCTAGACC